>NC_141689.1:760404681-761004681 GCF_964263255.1 Lissotriton vulgaris | reverse complement strand
TTGGTTGGTTTGAGCAGTGACAAATAATTTATGCTCTTTAATCAAAGGGGGTACTCTAATTGGTGGACTGAAAGCTGAACGCGGCACCTGGAAGTGCATTTATATCGCCACAGGCTGTACTCAGTGAGTCCTCTATATATGTAGGTCACTTGCATTGCGCCTGAACCCATCCAATACCCAATCTAAACCCAAAGTATACATAGTTAATTCATCAAACATTTGTAAATGTACAGAGTTGACAAAACCTATAAGATGCCCAGCACTGGATGTGGACTGTACAGGATCAGCGTGCCCTATTAAAACACAACGCGCCAGTACTAAATGTAACCAGCCCAGCGTAAAGCTTCATAGCATATGGCACCTGCAAATGTCTTCATAATATCTATAGCAGTTTTTCTATATGTCTGTAGGACTAATACTATAGCTTCAACTGAAAGTGAGGATCACATGATCCATCTCACATTTTAGTTTTCTTCACCAATGAGAAGAGAGTCTAAACAGGTGAGGTTTGTGTCTTCCTAAACTTCACATGCTCCATGGTGTTATGTTATTGCACTGAAAGTGAGTTTTGCCAAGTGGCACCATAGAGCGAAGACTAATGCTTTCTCCTACCTATTATACCTTCAAGATAAGAGACACCTCCAACCTCTCTAGTATTCCTCCATCAAGCAGAAAAAAACCTAATTCAATACTTGAATCTGTGGTTTGAGCTAACTTATGCACCTTAAAAACCTTGAACTAACCTCTAGCCTGGATTGGCAACCAATGAGGTTGCACAAGGCGTGTGCTTCCGTGATCTTTCAGTTTCATCTTACAGATGGCCCTAAAAGACCAATGATGGACTCACTGCATGAGTGACTGCATACTCGGCATATCACACATATAGAGAAATGCATTAGTCAAATAGCCGGAGAACTATGGTGCTGGGTAATGCCATGTTTGACCACCTCTGAGATTAGAGAGACCCTGGGCTAGCAGACCACCAGGTCTTCCAGCAAAGGGCAGGGCCCAACACGGTTATTTTAACAAAAGAAATGGCCAGCGGTACAATAAAAACTCAGCTGAGCCTTTTGCCTTGGTCTCATTCAATCAACAGCATTCACCCCTAAATTTGTCATTTCTTGTTCCACCACCAGCCAGATGTCAACCACATATGTCTGGAAAGTCAAACAGTGCCTCCAGAGCACCATAGCCAGCAGCTAGATGTAGCTATTCAATGGGATTGGAGAAAGAATAGAGCCCTACAGGACCAAACAATCTTGTGGGTGACTTATAAGATGCTGAGTAAACTCTCGCCATACTCTCTTCGAAAAGAATAAAACGGATGTTCAGCCAGAATCAAACATACTTTCCAAGTGGTCTAGCAGGAAGGAATGATGAACCATGCTGAATGCTGTAAACAGGTTTAATTGACTCACCCCTGCTGGCCTGTGTCCACCTTTTGCCCACAATTGTCTCGCCTTAATAGCTGAATGTGATGATTCTGGTGCATGTCCAGGCAAAATGTCAGACTGGTGGGTGTATAGAATGAATCTCTAGGTGATTCTGGAGCTGCCCACACAGCACCACCTCCAAGATTTTTCTTATTCGGGGCCTGATTTAAGTAGACTGGCATATAGGCGAGTCACTACTGAGCTTGCCAATAGGTAAACAAATCTTTGCTGCAAACTCTCTCAGCGGAATTTTCTATCCAACCATATCTCATTGGGTATTGTTTTAAGTCCCTTTCAGAAAATATAATCCAACTGGAGATGTCTTTTAGATCCACCTCTTCGCAAAGATACACCATCGTTCAAGTTGTTGCTGTTTATTCCAGGATTATTGCTACCTTGGGTTTTAATCCGCATCATAGGCTACTTGGGCTCAAGTGCCTTAGATACCAAATCCATGAGCAATTCGCTGTATTTCAAACTACATATTAATTTATATTCATATATCCATCTTGCTCTGACCACTTCATCAAACGGTCTCGGCATAGTATTTATTGTGGCTTTCCTGATGAAGGCACTATGTACGCCAAAACGCGCGTAGACATATCTCCTAGACCGATAGTTGCCTAGGGAACTTTCTACAATAATTGCATTTTCCCTGCCCTAGCAACCTACATTAGTAGCAGGGGACCCTTGTTTCGACATTATATTTTCAAACTGTTGCCAGAGAGTTATGTCATAGCACACCATTTGGTAACGAGAGGACAGCTCTCCATTTTACAAACAGTAACACAATTATCTGCACAGGAAACGTAAATGTCATTAGATCACAACCTCTGGCGATCAAATGATTGCATAACCTCTGTCCCTGAAATCATTTGTTATTTTATTGACAGCTCAAGGGCAGTCATTCAGGAGCAGTACTAATTGAATGCATGTGCACAGTGCAGTACGCTGGAAAGGCAACAGAGGTTTGCGTTATATCTAACAGGCACAAATGATAACGCGTTATTTAACATTATTTCCATTGATGCTCGCATGTCACTGTTGTAGGTAAAGGAATACACTTTTATGTATGTAATGTGTTCTATTTCCAAGTTAAATATTAAGCCTGTCTGTGGCCCTGTCGTTTATCTGTTTAATTTGTATGGGGTATTGCAGATGTTGTAGCTACTCTTGTATTTGGAGGAAGGCAGGATGTGGACGTTCAGTGGAGTTGCAGATCCACGATACTTCACCCTTACAGTTATCTTACATGTGAATCAGCAAAAAAGTCCATATCCAGAAACTGTTAGCACCAGGTAAATTATATGTACATTTCAAGTGTTTTAGCACAAGCAGGCATGACTCCATAATCAGTATTACTTACTCTCTTACTTTCATATATCACAAGAACATTGATTTATTTGCTTAAGTAATGTTTCTGGTGCAATTTGATGACTCTTTGTAACATTAGGCAGAGTTTTAACCTATCCAGCACAGGTTCTCCTTTCCCAATTGACTGATACACACACGATCTGAAAGACATATATGCAGGATGATCTGAAAAGTAGTTCCTATGTTAAGATCCGGGGGAAAGGCAAAAATAGTGAATTGACTTACATCAATTGTGGCATAAAGAATGACTTTATTCACAAGAGTCCCTTGGTAGAACGATTGAGACAAACTCTCAATAATGGTAATGGTAATGTAGTTTCTTATATAGCGCACGTATCACCACAAAGGGTATCTCGGCGCTTGCTTTGGGAACCCGTCCTGGTTTTTCCCTGTGGGATAGCCCAGCTGGGCAACCCCAAGGTGAAAGCCAGGCATCCCGCCGCAGGGGCCGTAGTGGAGATTGAGCAAGCTATTGCCCCGAGTTGCAGAGCGTGAACCCCTGATTCAAGTAGGCACCGAAGCGAGAATTATCAGGTCCGTGGACATTTGGGCTCCAAACCCTGCCGCGTCGGGAATTGAACCCTGGTCCCGGGCTGACCTCTGCTTCTGGGTCTGCCTCCTCTAACCGGTGAGCCACACTTCTCCACATAAAGACATTGGAAAGCGGTTGTGGCTTCTTTTTAAGAACATGTCATTTGAAGAAATTGTGACTTAGTTGTTTGGTGCTACATATGATAGATACTTGTTTAATGCATAACTTCTATGAGTTGAACCAACCATTTTATAATTTTCTGCAGTTCACTTCCCTTGCCTTTATTTAAATATACCTCAGCACTGTGTAATTGAACCAGTGAATTGCAAGGCCTGATAATGAGGTATACATTCAACAAGTCATCTTGTGGCTCTAATATACTGATGACAAACAACATTTGGGATTAGATTGCTGTAGGGTTTAATGAGTTTATCTCTAAACTCAATAAGAACAACCACTATCTGAACTTTATATATCATCCTGGTCTTAATGAGATAAATTTTTTGAGCAGGAAGGCTTTATGAGATTCTCACCAAAAAGCTCATGCCTAGTGTCTTACACAGCCATCTATATTGACTGTATATATACCTTCCATTATATACCCAAACCTCTCTAAACAAATGTCATGACTGGTAGCATGCTGTATTCTCTACAGATTACCGCAAAGGATTCCTGGCACTTCTATCCCCGTGACAGACGATATCTTGCATCCTGACACACATAAATGCCAATACTTGGTGACTTGCTATCCCTCCACTTCCAAAAGACTTTTGCCTGGTGATGTGTTCCATGCTATCCTCTAAAATGTCCATAATCTCCAACGAATATTCCGGGTTGACCCAAACCTTTCTTTTTTGTACATACCACACCATATCCGGAAAAGGCACATATCTGAGACCATGCTGCCCAGAATATCCTCAAGTGCCCCATCAGTGGTGCCCTTTAACCCTACAACTCCCAAAGTCCTGAAACTGATCTACTGTTGCCTCCACCACTCAAAAGTTCTGTCTTCCTTTCAATCCCACTCTTTTTAAAAATGAACAGATACAAAACCTGACATTTTGCCCTCTTCCTAAATCCTGAACATCCCTTTCCCATCACTTCAAAAGGTCAGTGCCTGATATTCTACGATGTTCTCCCCCTCCAGCAGACTTGTTATAGGCATCCATCACTTCCTCCCCTTGACAAAGTCCCACTTTGATCTGGTGAACCTTATTCTCTCACAAAAGACCCACACCTGTCTTTATACTCTCAACCATCACTCAGAAAGTTTACTATATTACATTCGTTTTTCCAATGACTCAACAAATCAATGGGGTTTGTGATCATAATTGCATGTATAAGGAGCAGCACGTGGGCTCTCAAAAGCCAAGATAGTGATGCAAAAGGAGGGAGGATTAACATGCAAATCCTGATATGGATTCTCTCGTTTAGATTTTAACTTCCTGGACAGAAGAACTCTAGTGGGAAACCCCTACAAAGGGGAAAAAAGGAATGCCTCCGTGTAGCACCAGCAGACAATCAAGATGCTGATTGCAACTCTTTCTATGTTCAAAGTATGGTGCAGTTTTCTCATAAAATACAAAATCGTTATAAGATGGAGGACCAGTGTAACCATTATACTCAAGCAATCCCAGAAGGCAGTTCATTACTTTTGCTGAGAGGGCCTCCTAGTACTTTGTGGTGTAACTTGTGCAAAGCCATTAAGCCGGATACATTGGGTAAATGATGAAAGATGGTGAGGTTGGGTTACACTATGCCTCATAGAACTAATAAAATGCACGTTTCAGTACAGGTAACTTTATCACACTCATATACCGTGGTTCTTTGCAACATATGGGTGAACATGTCCTTCACAAACTGGAAAGGGATAGGAAAACTACACAGGCCGTCCAAGAATCTGGGAATTATGTCCACGAGAGCCATTCATGTGAATGATTTCTATTGTAATGTAAGCATTCATCACTTCTATATTTCTTCTGCATACCATGTCTGCGTTACAATAGTACAGTGGTGGTTTACTTCAGCTGCTGTAACCTAATTTCAATCCGTATGTCCCTACATCTTCCCCTGTTTTTCATACCGAATATTCACCTTTCTCATCCCTTTTCACATTAAGCTAGCCCTCTATACCTTCCTGGAAAATCGGTCATACTAAATATGCTATAAATCAACTTTAAGGAGTTTGAATAACAAGTATGTCAACAACAATGAAAACGAGAAAGGGCACAGAGCAGAAAGAGAGTAAAGAACCCAAATATAATCAGCACCCTTTAGAAGTGACGTAGTATACTGTCATCCTAACACTCCCTACCTCTTCCGGCAAATAAAGTCCTGTGGGAGCTCATTATACAATTGGCTAGAAGTCTTCCCAAACCTCGTTAAACTTATCTCTCTGGTCGTTAGCTGATAAATAATCTACTCATATGAGGCCAGGCGGCACATTTCCTGTAGCAAGGTCTCAGCCGTCGACACTTAAACAACTTCCATAACCTAAACATTAATATTTTGGCCGTTGCGTGTGACGTTGCAAACATTCTATTGTGGCGTGATTTCCTGGAAAGAGGAAGAATCTTGCAAGAAGGCTGCCTTCACATTGGCAGGATTGGCTATTGTTAGAAATTCTGTAATTATGAATCAAACATCCTGCCAGTACTTTAGCAATGATGGATACTCCCGTAGTGTACGTATATCCAGTCTCTAGCGAATGCAACACATATGATCGTCAAAGGCAGCAAACGTCATAACTCGTGAATGCATACCCATCTAATTAATGCCTCATCATACCTACTGTATGCCAATTGCAACACCGACGGTGTTTATAACTAGACCCGTATTGCTGCCACGCCGGTAATAGGTGTAACTGCAGAGCGGTGATGTGGGGAGGGGGAGGGGCATGGTGGGGGGTAGTAATCTATGGACTACGGAGCTTTACAGGTAAGTAAACATATAAATAAATAAAACTAATTTCGTTGCACGCACTGCATCACCAAATGCGATGGGGAGAAGTTATTAAGAAGCCCCAAGAGACCTCGAAACGGGAAAATACACTGCTGTCAAAATGAGTGAAGGGAGTCTGGGTTCAACACGCACAACTGCCAAAATACATAGTGAATGCTGATAACGCTGATCTCCTGCAAATGGCTTTTCTGGTGCCTTGAGCTGACAGCGTATGTTCGGATACTCACATGTTGTGGCTCTGGACGGTGCGCTGAACGGAAAAGTGCCAAAAATGAGATGCGATCCTAAGAAGTTAAATCTGCAGACCAGGAATGAAGAACACACAAAGTGCACGCTAATGTTTCTCTACAGCATTGCAAAGAGACATTTAAATACTGACATGGGGAGCTTTTTATAGTGCCATAATCCTGATATGGTGGCTGCCCTCCTAAAGACTGTAAAAGCTTGCGAATAGATCTATCGCACTACTTGTGGACGGGCAGATATGACTATATATCCCAACTAACATATGGATAACAGGACATTAATATAACATTGCATTGTAGGGGCAATGACTTTAAAATAGCGGCTGCGGGAACAAAGGCATGGCTTCACGAAACAACGAGTTCTAGAGGCAGCGATGCAAAGCAGACAGGATAATGAAGGGAAGGGGCAACTAAAGGATCTGGGCCAAGCGCCCCTCGCCGAACCCTGCGGAGGTAGCTGACAACATGGCCCTGACTAAAGACGTTTTTCTGAGCATGTTTAGGGACTTTAAGACAAAACTTCGGAAGGACCTCAGCCAAGACATCCAGTAACTGTTTATAATAATGTAACTTTTACTGAACTACTTACCCCCTACCCCTCCCCGCTCTACTCCTCTTCACTTTCCTGCTACCGATTTCTGCCCTTACCTGTCAGGACCCTAGTCCCCACCCTGTTTACCTCTGAATTTTCCCGCATCATTTGAGAGCTAGCTATTCTGTTTGATGCCCGATGGAGCTACCTGGTTTAGCTATAGGGGAGATGGGCAGTGGACCCCCTCCTTGGTCATCACCTACCCAGTCGGCCTTCAGACAGTTTTCATTTCATCTCTCCTTGTTGTCGCTTCCCCTATCCTCACTTTCTCACCATCCCTGCCCCTCCCTTCTACGCTCTATTTATTTTGCCATCCATGTTCCTTTAAATTGTCTCTTATTGAGACCTAGCTATTAGGCCAAAGCCCGATGGAGCTACCTGATAGCTATAGAGGAGATGGGTTTTGGGACTCCCCCTCGACCGTCACCTACCCAACCGGTCTTTGGGCAGTCTTTCCTTCGTCTTTTTGCAGTATCTCCCTACCATCCAGTTTTTCTGCGAACCTCTTCCCTCGACACCTGAGACCGAACTACTTTGTCTGATGCCCGATGGAGCTACCTGGTTTAGCTATAGGGGAGACGGACCGTGGATCCCCTCCTTGGTCGTCACCTACCCAGTCGGTCTTTAGACAGACTTCCTCTCGTCTCTACGGTTGCCTCTTCCCTTATCCTCACTTTCTCACCTCACCTACCCCCACTTCTTTTCTTTCTCTCCTCTCCTAACGTATTGCTGACTGTTCGTTGTAAGGTATAATTGTTGATCTTTTTCTGTTATACTGTTAAACCACAGTGTTGCACTTCCTTTTGTCCCTCCTGCTGTCTCCTCCCGCATCCTCCCTATTTTTATGTCTCTCCTTCTCCCTTCTCTCAATGTATTGAGACTGAACCTTTTTTGTCTGATGCTTGATGGAGCTACCTGGTTTAGCTATAGGTGCGATGGGCCGTGGATTCTCTCCTTGGTCTTCACCTTACCCTGTCGGTCTTTTGACAGATCTTTTTTCGTCTCTCCATATTGTCTCTTCACCTATCCTCCCTTTCTCACCTCCCCTGCCCCCTCCACTACCTCTCTCTCTCCTTTCTCTCCTCTCCTAATTGTATTGCCTATTCTTTTTTTTGGGGGAGATATATTGTGTAATTGTTGAACTTTTTCTGTTACATTGTTAATTCTCATGTAAAGCTCTCTGATACCTACGGGTCTAGCCAGCGCTATATAAAACTCTTTAAATAAATAAATAAACCTTGCAGAGAGGGCCATTTACAACAAAAGTCATAGCCAGTCAGTGCACTTTTTATGATAATTCAGTTTTATACTGTTACTGGTGGTGGCCCACCTCTCTGAAATCTGCACACATGATATTTTTGGATTAGCAATATGAGTAAAATACTGTAATTGGCACTGTAGTTATACAGGGGGAACATGGGCACATCTCCTTTCAGTGATTCCACAGCCTTTGGTCTTATTTATTTATTTATTTTGAGTGTTTTGTATAGCGCGAACAAGACCCTTGCGGGTATCAGAGCGTCTTACAGGGCAGATAAAGGTGGTAGATATAAGCATAAAAATACTGTGAGTTAGATAAATACAGAAATGGTAGCTAATATAGAAAAGCACATATATACATTTGGCTCTCCAAGTCCTTGAAGCCCACAATCCCTTTCCCAATGAGACCCTGCAGATCATTTGGAGCTGGCTGGTGCACTGCATCATTGACATACAGCCATGCTGCAGGCTGTCAGGCCCAGCATGTGGTTCGTGCTGGGCAGACCATGGTCCACTCAAGGGAACACTGCAATCTTCCTTGGGCTCTAGGCTCTGCTCCCTGCCGCCATGAAAGCCACCTGACCAAATGAGCCTTTTTCTTGAAGATGCTTTAATAAAAAATATTTAGCAGAAATCATTTGGACGGGACTATTTTGTTGACCTGCAAATATCTCTGATGGGCACATATCAAAATAAGTAAACATGGGTGTCTTGGCTCTAGCAGAATCAGTAAAGATGCATTTTTAAAGACCAACAAACTGTACATTACAGAAATGCAATGTACAAGAAGTAATTTGTCTAACAATATTTTTTAAAGGCCATCTTCATTGACTCCATGCTTGAGCATGTCTCTAACAGTTGTGAGAAATCCTGAAAGAAGTACCATTTAGGAAGAACATGAGACATTATCTCATATTCAAGCAATCAAGTGCTTCCTAAGCTACGAAATGAGGCCGACGCAGTACTTTTCTGTATTTTCAAAAATATAAAGAGATTTTGGTAACAACAGAGGCATAAATTCTAGACAGAATTTCGGGGAAGTGGATAATGATGTAAGGTTCTACTGAGCACACAATTTAAAACTAACTTACACATCAAGTGTCCATGAGAGCTACAAGGAATGACATCTACCAGGAAAAGAGGTTGCTTGTGCGGAATGACATAGATTTAAGAAGCCAATGTGTGATGAATTACAAAGTCCAATTGAGCTGCCAATGGTCTAATTTTCACACTTGAACATGTCAAGAAAGTAGAGGTGAGTCTAGATTGTTTTGTTTGTTAATAAACAAGTCAACCAGTCTGTTGCTGTAGACCTCATATGAAGCCAACCATTTGTCTCAGTCAAATATTTCAAATCCGAGATCCAGGTTCAACACTTTTTGCCAGTGCAAAGACTCCAAAAGTGATGCAAACAGTACAAAGTCTTAATTTGAGTTTTATTTTCCAGCCCAAAACTTGTTTTGCACTGTAACAATGTCTAAAATAATGTAGAGTGGTGCTATGGAGATTTCCCCTGGTTGATACCTGGGTGATCCCATGCAACGACCTGTGAATTTTGATGTAAAGCCTTATCTGCTAATTTTTGTAGCAAGGGCTTTGCACCAAAAAACACACCTATTTGAGGCAGGTGTAAAGCAGAAGATACGTTATCTAGTCTCCAAAATGTTCTACTGTTGTATTTGTGCAGTACTGTATGGCAGACTTAGAAAGTAGGAAAAGTTTAAAAGTGAGTCTATGAATAGTATTTTCTACTGGAAGGGTACTGTATGTTAGACTCAAGCAGACACCTTTGCACTGTTGTGCAAAGGTATATACGTGGCACTAGGCAGCCAGGCAGTGCACCAGCTCTTGGGAGTCATATCTACATATTAGTCAATATGGTGTCCTGTTCTCTACCTCTTATGCAATTCAACCCAGTACCTTAGATTACACTGCTGCTTGTGTGAGCTATTAGTGAATCTGCCTTAGACGCTTCATTATTAGTTGTGAAAATACGATGATGTATTGCCTTATTGAAAGCCGAGTGAATGAATGAATGAATTTTATTAACTGTTCAATTAATTAAAATCATTACAGTAAAAGCGATCGCTGTATAAAAGAATAGAAAATATGAAAAAAAAGACACATTTATATTGGTAAAAATGCCTCTCCCTCCTCCCCCGGGCACCCTCTCGATCAACCAGCCCCTGAGTTTGTTATAATAATCATGTTCCTTGCTCAAACTTGTGCAGCCCCCAATATTTTGTAAAAGTAATTCTACTAAAAACACATCATTAGAAACCTTTAAAAAAGCACAATCTGGGTAGGGCTAAGGAAAGGGGGGCATGTTCCTCAGTGCTTATCAGGGACCTGTCTGCTGATTCCGCAGGGTTTGACGTACCCATCTACAGAATTCGATTGCGTTCCTTTGTGGCCTTTAAGGGACCCTAATATGATGCGTGAATTTCCCCAGTTTTGCTAAAGTCATAGTTATTGTTTTGGAATAGCACAAGGCTGCCGTTTCGCTGCAAGTCTTTATTCCATTGACAATACAGATCGGGCGCAGGAGCCGACGACGTTCATTGTGAAGGTTGGGGCAGCAGCATGGGAAGTGAAACAAAGATTCCCTCATGTAGGAGCACAGCCTATAATCTGTGGTTCCCCCCTGTGGACCCATACAGGGTTAAAATCAGTGATTCCTAGTGCGATTAGTCTTATAAAGAAAATGTTGTCTCTGGCTTGTGGTGTGAGGGCCTCGTTTAGGTAGGGTTGGCCTTTTTCTGCCAAGTGATGGAGAGTAGCTGAATTAATATGGTGTGAAATGTAAAGGGGTTCTTACTTAAACCTGCATGAGCATAAACATTGGATTTGAAATGGTTCAAGTAAAGAACTTCTAGCATCTCTAGGTTAAAAAAACTCAAAAATTCAACACTTTTCTTTTCACACTTGGTGGGCCTGAGTATCCTACCTTGGTAGGGCTCACATGTTGCACTCTGATAGTCACTCTTCTCCGACTATTTCTAGCGCTGTCTGGAGATCTTTGGACATTTATGTTCAACAATGAGCTCATGATTCCGGGGCACGTATATCTAACTCCCCTATTACCTTAACCATTTTAAGACTTATTTCAACATTACTTTTCTATCTCTTTTTCAATTTTTCATTTTGAAACAGTTATTCCATTGGTGCTCCCTTACCCCTCCTTCTCTATCTTTACCCCTTTTTCTCTCTTTCTGATCTCCCTTACAGAATATTTAAGTTATAATTTGTAATGCATGGCTTGTTTCCTCCTAGTTCCGTTATAACATATTCAAAAGCATTTGTATTATATATCCTTCCTTTACCTATAAACCGTTTCTTCATATTTTTTTACAGGGACATATTGTAATACTTTTCCTTTTTATTATTACCCTATGACTTTTGTTTATATCTGTTTTTCATATGTTCATTGATACCTTTTGAATATGTACTGCTTTGTCTAGCCTGTATCACTCAATTTAATATTTGCATTTCCTCTTCGTTTAAACTTCAATAAAATTACATGAACTAAAAATTCATCAGAAGAAATCAGTGGTATTCTCTGGATAGTAGGGTACAGTTCCTGTTTTTCACTTCCTGTTAGATGGTGGTAGGAGCCCAGGCTACCTTTGGCTACCTGCGACGAAAAAAGATCATTACAGCAGTAAAATGTTGCAATTGTTATTGACTAAGCAAGACAGGTGGGAGGAAGGTTTGCTCCTCCTTTATCATTGCTCATGCAAGGATTCCGGCATTACTAAAGCCATACACCAAGGGGCACATGCATCAACCTATTTAGGAAGTGCAAACGGTGCGAATCGGTAAATTCGGCCGTTTGCGCTTCCTAAATACGTTTTTGGGATGCATGAAACATTATTTCAAAATTCGTTTTTTTTAAAAATTTCCTAAAAATGCGAATGCATTTAAGGAATCGCGTTTGTGCGATTCCTTAAATGCAATGCATCATTTTAAAAAAAAATGTGAATTTTGAAATAGGAAGTGCAAATTAACACGAGGTTGACCCTCGTGTTAATTTGCGAAATTGTTTCAAAAAGCACAAAAATGCATTTTGAAAAGTGTCATGTTACAGACACACATGTCCTTAGGACATGTGTTTGTGAAACATGCACTTTAAAATACATTTCAAGGGTGCAGGGGGGGGGGGTCCTTTGGACCCCCCTCTGCACGCTTGCAATGCATCAACAAATTGAGATTTCCTAAACAAAGAAATGCAAAACGGCATTGATTCCTATGGGCCTCTAGGCCCATAGGAATCAATGTAATGCCATTCCTTAATTGCGATTCGCAATTAAGGAATCGCAAATTCCGAAATTTAAGAAATCCTAAAAAATGTTAGGATTTCTTGATGCATAGGATTCTGCAATTCCTAAATAGCGATTCCTTAATTTTCGCTATTTAGGAAATGCAAAATCCTAGATTGATGCATGTGCCCCCAAGGGTCTCTACATGGTGCGCAGTATTTAATTTTCTATAACCTACTTAGTGGTATTAAAAGCTGAACAATCATTTCAGCTTACACGAGCAGCATGGTAATGAAGTTTAGACATATACTTGCCAAACAGGAAATGTGCTCCCCTGACAAAGGTTTGTGGTCTGAACTGACACCTAAATAGCTTTGTCACTGCAAGTAAAGGGTGAATAATTCATATTATCATGGATGAAGTCTCCTGGAGAATGCAACAATATCCATGACAATTCCATGACTCTGTCACTAAAATGACTTAGCCTACCCACATATCAATAACAATTTTCTACAGTTTTATAAGAAAACCGTTTTGCTGTATTAATGGCATATATGACCTGAGCACAGCCCATAGTTATCAACAATCAAGTGCTTAAGTAGGATAATAGGAACACCAATAGTAGACCAAACTGGAGGGATCCCTTTTAAATTAGATATGGTTGATGAAATAACAAATAAAGAATTATAAGCAGTGTACAATCCCCTTAGCAACAGAAACTCCTTCTTGTTATGCTCTTTGACTTTGGCCTAGAAGTAGGTGTAGGTTTGGTTGGGAACTCACACAGTGCCACGCCTTCCACACAATAGTTGGTGGGTCGGGCTCTCTGTTGCTATGTAATGCAAGGTGGTCACATTGTCCTTGTGCACAATTTCAGGCTATCTAAAACCACCAAGAGAAATACATACAGGGCCAGGGAAAGTTGCAGGACATTGTTCTCAATATTGCAAGCTTAAAAATACACCATTGCCTGCCATTTGTGAATCTGTGAACAGCAAAGAACACACAGTTAACTTTAGCCAACTCAACACATTGTGCAATAGGACAGATGAAAAAAAAATGTCTATGAAATATTATGTTACTAATGTGTATAATTTAAATATGGTTAAATGAGACTTGTGAGGACGAAGGACTTGACACATCCACCCACTTAATTTTACTTGTGTTTTATATGTAATTTTCTTTGTAGAGCACTGATCACGTTATTATTTCCAACAGAGTGTTTTATATCCAGAAATGCATTTAAACACATAATAATTTTAAAGGAACATGAGTGCTGGCCATCAAGGCATGCAACGCCACCTTGCATGGCCCTCTGTGGTGTGATAAATCTAGTGTCGCAATGCAGTGCAAATTGCTGCTTTGCGTTGCTCTTCCTCAGGGAGTTATTCCATGGGTGGAGCGTGGCTGTTCCCACACATCCACCCATGGATTTTGGTGCTATTCCAGATTTACCATTAATGATAGACCTGGGAATTTGTCAAGAAACTATGGGGCATATTACCAAGGGCATTATCGCCGCATTAGCGGGACTTTTTCCCGCTAATGCAGCGATAATTTTATCGCCCTATTACCAAGCTGTCGCTAACACCAGTTAGCGACAGCTTGTAGGTGATAGCGGGCATTAAGGGGCCCACTTTGCATGTCAGCGATAATTATCGCTAATGACATGCAAAGTGGGTGTGCCAAGATGTTAGCGACTGAAAACAGTCGCTAACATCTCTAACTCCTATTAACAACTTTTGGAAATATTCGCGCTAAGCGCGAATATCTCCAAAAGCTAACGCCTGCTAAAAGCAGTTCTTAGCCATGTTATCCAATGGAAGGTGGATAACATGGCTAAGAGCATTGTCACGATAATGCATGAATATCGCTAATTTTTCAGCGATTTTCATGCATTTCGCAGGATTTTTACCGCTTTTGAGATAAACCTTGATAATATCAAGGTATCTCAGCGGTAAAAATCCTCGGTGCTCGGCGATATTTTTTTCCTGCTAACCAAGCAATAGCGATAATTATCGCTATTGCTTGGTAATATGCCCCTTTGCCTCCCCAAATGAGGGGTAACATGGAGTAATATATTTCTCCTCATTTGGTCCTCTTTCTAGATGTGTTGCATTCTGCTGGTATAGTGTACCTCAATGTCCAAACACATGTGGAGGTATGGCAAAAAGTAATCAATTGAGTACATTGAGGAGGTATTTTGTATATTTTAAGAAGGTATGAGTTCTTTGGACTATTGGTCTTAAAAGATGGTCATGAAGAACAGATACAGGCCCAAAAGGAAGCCTGTGCCTGGCAACATTGGGCAACCACTGGGAGGATAGCTATTCTTTGAATATTAAACAGAATGTAAAAATACAGCATTTTTGGTTCTGTTGATTTTCTGGTGTCATTGAAATAAACAGTAACATTCGTTCGTATACTTTTCCTTGTTTTGCAGTACTATTGCCCCTCCCTTATCTGCTGGTTTTATGATAAGATCGCTGTCATTGCCTAATTCTTCCACTGCAGTTTTCTCTTCTCTAGAGAGATTATGAAAGGTGTGACTATCAGTAATGTCATTTTGAACTGTCTGTTCAAAAACAATGATTGCAATTGGTGTTGCGGATGGAGGAGGCGGGAAATTGGATTGTTTTCTTTAGTACTGTGTTAGTTTCAGTATCTCCGGGGCATCTCTCTTAATGAAAAAGAATTTGAATACACTATTCTAGAGAAATTTAACCAATTGACTTTGCTGTTAAAAGATATCAAGGGTGGGAGTTGGTAAAAAGCCTGATCCCTTATCAAGCACTTACAATTGTGCCTCAGCTAGAGTTTTATCCGATGGATTAATCGCTAGCATGGTGTATTGATTGTCCCTGAGCCTAAGGTTCATTGTGTTGCTCGTCACTGGTCCTTGATTCTTCATCATGCGCCTTGAGTTCTCATCCCATTGTACTTGTGATTGTCTTTTTTTTCTCCTGTATTGTCGCAGGCACTGCACTAAAAACGCAGCCTGCTAGTGCAAGGTTAGCATTATAGGGAAAAAATGAGCATATTGGTTCGGCTAATACAGGTACGGGTTGGTGGCATCATGAGTAGCTATGTGGTCCCTGGTAAGACCTACATGGTGTGCAGAATCTTCCTCTTCACTTTTGCTGATATTAATCCCCAGTACTCCATCCCTCTGAGTCTTCGAATAGACCAATCGTCTGGTATCCCATCACTATTTTTGTTGGAGGTGTAATAGTCAGTTGTCGTGTATGGGTATATTAGCACGTAGGAGAGTTTCTTTATGTATTTTTTGAGTTAAGGTATCTCTGTTTATGTTGAAATCTCCTTGAATTCATTTAATTCCTTAGTTATAGCCTTAAGTCTTTTTTTGTAAAAAGCAGTAATATGTTCGGATGTTTTCAAGTGATTGAATTTCAGTTCAGTGAGCTCATTTCAGTTTTGATGGACATGGCCTCTGACAATTTAGGTGGTGTCATCTAAGAAAAAGTGGGGTTCTTTAGTAACCATCATCTCTCCTAATGTTGCGTTGTCCCTCATGCACACTTTAATGTTACACCATGCATTGCTGTTTTCATGGTTTACTCTTAGATTCAGGAAGATAATCATGCATGACTGTCGCTTCTTATTGTCCTCTATTAAAGAAGGTGTGAAATACGTTGGATTACATTTCGGATTGGCAGCTCTAACTGGTATATATTTATGAATCATATTGAAAGGCTTTACACACTCATCTCCAAATCATACAAAATATAGGTTTAGAGTGAGCAAACATCTGCAGAAGGCACACAAATACCTACAGATATCGGACTTATCTGTATTCACCACCCTGACATGGCCACAAACCTGTCCCAGGCTCACATAGAAATTTCATACAGAGAAAATGCCACCAGTAAGATGGAATATCGGTCAGCAAATCTATTCTTGTGTGTACCTTCACATGCCGTGAATGAGGGATGTGAATTTGCGAGCATACATTACTTTCATTACTTCATATTTGTTCTGCATCAGGGTGTTGCTGGATGTCTGATATACAAATGGCCTACTTTCAGAGTCCTTTCCACTTATCATGTCTATATAACTTGCTTTTCTATCACAATCATTCTCAGAGCATTGTAGGCATTTATGAAACTCTCCGGGAAGTTCGTGACAAAAGCATTTCCTTCTGTCATGGCCACTGTTATTTTCACACAAATGATCATGCGGCTGTCTTTGAAATAGCCCTGATGCTGTTCAATTATTTAGCAAAAACGCGAGTGGAAGGAAAATGGTACTTTGTACAAAACAGATTATTGACTCCACAAGGAAGGGCTTGAGAGGATAGCTTAACACCCAAGCAGATAACGAGGCGAATGGCAGCCTTTTTCTTTGCATTGACTTGCAGGCAAAACATCCAAAATGATTGCTATATGCGCATTTCAGCATAAGATATGTTGCATAATGCCAGACAACCTACCATTTATATGATACTCTGTAGTTTTTGTTTGGAAAACACCCGCTAACATACAAAGTAGTTCAAAGTTCTCATTAGATTGCTGTAATGACAGTGTTCTATGATGTAATGGCTTGCTGTAGCATAAACATCTGCAGAAGCAAATACTTAAGAGCATCTATTCAAGCAATCAAAGCTTCCAAGAAGGGATCCATTTCCTCACATTAGCTGAGGAGACCTACAACTGCAAGAAAACAAACTCCCCATTACACTGTTCACTTGAGCACTGTAGCAGAGCAGAGAAATCATTTTCTAAGTTAGGGGCTTGCTTTTTCCGCAGAGATAAATAAAAAAAATTGTGAAATCAAAAGGGCCACCATAGATGTATGGAGTGCAGGATTGATCAAATAATGATAATTGGCATGATTCACAAATGCAGGAGCAAAGAGCTTATTTTACTTGTGCGAAAACCACAATTATAATTAACAAAAGACACTTTTGAACTCAGTGCACTGTTACTTGAAACAGAGGGGCATATTTATGACCCGGTTTGCATAGTGTTTGCACCACACAACATGGTACATGCGTGACACAAGCCATAACTGAGATTTATGAAGCCATGCATAGCCCTGAGTGGCTCCATAAAGCTAGAGTGAAGCAATGCAGCGCAAATCACTGCTTTGCTTTCTCTGCCCTGGGAAGGCATTCCATGAGCATTGCGTGGGTGCTCCTACGCAACTCCCGTGGATTCTGATGCATTCCCAGATTTACCAAACATTGGCAAACCTGTGAATGTACCAAACGATATGCCTTTCAAGGGGAGGCATAATGAGAAGAAATGTCTTTATTTCTCATTGTTACTTTCTCTTTCTGTGTATTGCATTCTGCAGCGCACATAGAAAGAGGCATATGCCTCTCAGGATTGTTTTTGTGCAGGGTTACCTTCCTGCAAAAAAACAATATCGCATACAACGGAGGGCAAGGGTATCTCCATTGGTGCCAGGCTGCTAGAAGGGTGCCTGTTAAGAAAAAAAGGAAAAGATCAAAGTGAAGCATTTTCTCTAGCTTAATATTTTGATCTCTAAATGACTGATAGTGAACTTATACTGTATCTTATCTCGTGTACCTCCTGCACACTGTCACATACATTTTAAATAGATTTGCTGAGACCAGGAATTGTTTTGCAAACATTTGCTAAGAAAATACTTTTTGACCAGCATATCTTCTTTATTAGGTCAATGTAAGAAAATATATTACTAGTTGGGAAGGATATGAGCCCTGCACAAGTCATAAGTCTGCAACCTATCATCTTTTGGGGACCGTGTACCACTTGACTCTCTCAAAGTAGTGAGGCACATGAATCCAAGGCCTACTCGAGGGAGGCTATGTGGGCTAGTGTCCCAGTCGGCATGCAGACAACAAACAATAGCAAATAAATCATTTTCCAGCCAGTGTTTTTACTTATACAAAAGAAAAGTACTTTATTATTCACACACTACTTAATGCAATCCATCAATTTACAAATATATGCTTGATGGCAAGTCAAAATCCCTAGAATGAAACCTCCTAATATTTCACAGCAATAGAACGTTCTGAAACCTAAAACTAAAATAGCGGCAACCTATACTGGACACAATATAGAGGGGTGTCGTTATCGAAAGGCCAACCAACTGATTTTGTCCAAGCGTCACCATAACAATAATGGCAAAATACGTCCTGTTAAACGAACACAACTTCATTAAAACCAATTACAATGGTACCAAATTACAATGACATTCAGTAATACATGTGATAATTCACTGTTTACTGTTTCATTGTTTATAATGCATCCTATATTCAATATTTTGTATGCATGAATCATTTCTCTGTCTTCATACATAACGCCCAACAGCCTTGTACGCTAACTACTAAGGTCCCTGCATGTTAGACCCATCGGGCTAAAATTCCCAGCTGCACGAATGCTTGCGCCATGGTTAAATGTCGCTCATGGTAACCAACTCGAACTCCTGAGAGACAAAGAGTGACGATTATAAAACTTTTAGCGGCACCCCTGTGTGAGTTGCTGAACTTCTGGAAGTCCCTAAAACAATGGTGAACCATTGATGGTGCCACTGCACTTATAGGACGCTGCACAACCAAATATGCAGATAGTTGGCCCCACGCCACCTTATAGGGAACCTTCCATCATATGTCCTTCATCCCCCCACAGCATTGCCTTTGATATGGTACAAGCTTCTGATTTTCTATTATAATGGGCTCTCATGTGCAGACTTTTCCCTCTTTTTGAAGTGGGCAGGAGGTGCTTCACAGGAGTGCCCACTGCTCTCCTGTGAAGCACTCGATTACTGTGATGTTTTAGGTCACCCGGAGGTCCCAAGCCCGCATAGCCTGGACAGGCCTCCCATTCAGCCAATATTCTTCTGTACCAATGTGTGAGGCAGCATCCTCACTACCCTGCTTCCTGGACTCCAGCACTTCCTTGAAGCAGATACCTACAAGAGATCTCCGGTCCCCATGCGTGGGCAATGCAATGCGCAAGTGTGATGGTGTTCATGTTTTTCTAATTTGGTCCGCCCCATTGAGAGAGATCTCAGGGCCTGCCCTTCCCTCCTATACCTCCTGGCCAATAAGCTGTTCTTTGTCCAGCACCTGATATTCTCCTAAGCCTGTCACCTTTAACATAACCTGCAGCACTCAAGGCTGACTACTTTCCCAGCATTCGCTCTTCGTGTTCCGCAATCTCCTTTGGACACTTGCAGGGCACTGTCCCTGGAGCGAGGGGATTCAGAGAGTCACATTCTATCCAAGTGGAGTGGTGTGGCTCACTGGTTAGAGGCGGCAGACCTGAGAGCAGAGGACAGCCTGGGACCAGGGTTCAATTCCCAATGCGGCAGGGTCGTGGACCAGGGTCAGCGGACTCGATAATTCTCACCTCGGTGCCTACTCTAACCAGGGATCACACTCGGCAACTCTGGGCATTAGCTTGCCTCATCTCCACAACGGCCCCTCACAAACGCCGCGGATGCCTGGTTTCACCTTGGAGATACCCAGTAGGGACCATCTCACAGGGAAAGCCAGGACGAGTTCCCCAGCGGTCTACTGCGCAGAGATACTCCTTCGGGAGTCGATTCTAGCGCATTACAAACCCACAATTAATTAAGTCTAGGGTGTCCAGCATCTTCAGAGTCCTGTGAAATCCATCTTCCCTCTCTTCGTCTCTCTTTTGCAGAGATTTCTAAGTGGGGGCACAAAGTTCCAGAAGGTATTGACCTCTGCCGAATCCTGGGATGACACACATGGAGTTAAAGCCCAAAAAGGCTGTGCAAGAGAGTTTGACAGGGTGGAGTGGTTTATTGAAAAACCTCTCTAACAACCCAAAACCACACCCCTAACTTTGACCCCTGCCCAGCCCTTTCCCTCCAAACTTCACAGGGTAGGCCCTCAAGTGATTGGCTCCAGAGATCTGGCTTTTTCTCCTCTGTTATCTTTGGGAGGGATTAGCTTTCTCAAACTTGGTGCAAAAAGAAATTAGAACACATAGATTCTATCCCCACTCATTTTTCTGACAGTGACAGGCCTTATCGCTGTCAAATGGCCCTATTGTGTGGGGAAATAAGCATATAACAAGCATTAGAAATGCAATAGGTCTCGCAGCATTAGAGTTAGTGCTTTTAGAATTGTTTATGGTTTTTTTTGTAAATCTTTAGCATGAGGTTGAGGGTGAGTGAGGGTGAGTGAGGGTGAGGGGTTGAGGGTGAGTGAGGGTGAGGCTGAGGGGTTGAGAGTGAGGGTGAGTGAGGGTGAGTGAGGGGTTGAGGGTGAGTGAGGGGTTGAGGGTGAGTGAGGGTGAGTGAGGGGTTGAGGGTGAGTGAGGGTGAGTGAGGGGTTGAGGGTGAGTGAGGGTGAGGGGTTGAGGGTGGGTGAGGGGTTGAGGGTGGGTGAGGGTGAGGGGTTGAGGGTGAGTGAGGGTGAGGGTGAGTGAGGGTGAGTGAGGGGTTGAGGGTGAGGGTGAGTGAGGGTGAGGGTGAGTGAGGGTGAGTGAGGGGTTGAGGGTGAGTGAGGGTGAGTGAGGGGTTGAGGGTGAGTGAGGGTGAGTGAGGGGTTGAGGGTGAGTGAGGGTGATGGTAACGTTCTAAAATAGTACTGACCTTGGGCAGATAGTGCGCGTCTAGTTTATAAATACACAACTCAAATTAATTTAAATTTGATGCAGCACTGTCTGGAACATCTGGAAGATGATCAAACACATCTTACCCCTCTGAACCAAGACAGAGCATGAGCAAAGCTGTTTTCATCTCAACACTGAGAGAGGTACCACATACACAGGCATAACGTTCAACAAAAGTTTTCCATTTAGACCATTTGATGGGAGGATCTTCTGGAAACTGCAAAAAAAAATGGAGCTGCAGTGATGTTTTGCATGACAAAAATTGCACGTAGATTGTTGTGAAAAACAGTAATAAGGTACACCAATGATATAAAACAGTAATATGCTCTAAATATGATTGATTATTGATGACAATAAAAGCTTAAGGATTGAACATAAGAGTACATAACTCCAGAGAAAAAAAATGGTGTAGTATCCAATTGAAGTTTTGAGTGTCAGCACAGTAAATAAAAATTCAGAGTTGTTGTGCGCATCAGAGTAATAATGTATCAATGCACATAGAATACAGGTTGTATTGAAATGAAACTGTTAGACTGCAGTAAACCAAATTTCAGGGTTGCTGCATTGACATGTAAAAAAGCGTGGAATATCAGGGTTGCTGTGCGCAGACACGCTGTATATAAACAAAGCTGTAAGTGTCAGCGTCGAAAATGAACTATGAGAGGGCTGTGCGCATCAGCGTTGTCGTGTAATAGTTCGCGGAAATCAAGGTTGCTGTGCGCATCAGCATAATAAAGTAACAGCATTCAGGAAAAATAAACAATTTGGGTTGCTGTGCGCATCAGCTTTGTCATGTAACAATGCGCAGAGTTTCGGGGTTGCTGTGCGCAGACACGCTGCATATAAATAAAGCTGTGCTTGTCAGCGCCGTAAATAATCAAATGAAGGTTGCTGTGCGCATCAGCGTTGTTATATAATAGTACACGTAGACACGCTCTATTTCAAATGAACTTGTGCGTGTCAGCGCCATAAACCAACGTACAGTATTATTGTGCCCATCAACGTTGCTAGGAGATCTTCTGTAAGCGTCGGCATAACTAGGTAACAGAGGAAAGGCTACGCACGTTGAATACTTGGGACGTCAGACGTTGCGTTTCAGTTTCACATTTAAGTTTCAGTGATGAGTTTTGAACACAAAAGCAGTACGCGAAATTCAAATGTAAATAGCACAACCGCATGGTCCGCGGTGAGGTTACATTTAAAAGCTCAATAATAGAAGTGCGTTGAATAAAATTTCTCAAATAAAAGTCTAACACATTAAAGAAGAAACTCGTCCATGTGCTAAGCTGTGCGTTCTGTTAGTCAATCGCCACGTCAGAGGACATGGTGGGGAAGCAAAGCAAAAAAGACATTGGCGAGGAGAGGCAGGAGAGAAAGAAAACAAGACGGACGGACGGAAGAGAGGGGAGGGGGGAGGAGAAATGCGACACGGCGGGAGGGGGCGGAGCGGGTAAACATAGACGGACGTGCACGCGCACGCGCTTTTAAGGTCAATGCGCATGCGCATAAGCTCAATGCGCATGCGCATTGACCTTAAAAGTCACGGGCACTGCAAGGAATCGCCACGATTCCTTGCAGTGTAGATAAAGAGTGGATAAGTCGCAATACTCTCGCTTGCTCGATGCGCATGCGCATCGACAGGCGAGACCTAAACAGTGATGGGTGGACTACTTGAATCATCTCTCTATACTTATTGTGCCACCCTAAGTGGGACGTGGTTCGGACTCAGAATAAAGAATGTCCTTTACATCCAGTGTTGCCACAAACAAGAATTTGACTCTGCTCTCATCTAGACCCCATCACTTTCTTTCGTAGCAAGTGTACTGTAAAGCCGCCACTAGCATGCATGGCACGCTCAATAAAATCCTAAATAATTATGGGGCAAAATGGATTTTTCCCATTTGAGAGTCCCGCGTACATCTGAAGATCTATTATACTTAATTTGTTCTGAAATCCACTTCAACTACAATCTGTTCTAGAAGTAACTTTTTTTAAAAGAGAAATTTAGTATTATAAACCACTAGTGAGCAGTCTCATGATGCGTCTTACAGACGTTGGCAGGGAAAGCATGCTTGCTGCTCAGCATTCTGTCAATATTTAATACGTATATATAATGTATGATGTATAAATAAACAATTCTCAGTTATACGTTTGCTCTTATTTTTCCCAGATGTTTTCTGTCGATTGCCGTCTCTAGAGCGAAATGAAAAACTAATTATGCGCCCGATCCAGTTTCCTAATTGCGGAACGTAAGGGTGGTATGTGCATTAAACCATTGGATTCTAAAAGCTTAGTGCGTCTAATTGAGTTTTCATAGCGCGCACATTCTACTTAGTGTCAATAATGAATGATTAATGCATTATCAATCGTGTTCTTGAAAAGAGGCTGGCGCTCATTCACAATGCTCTAGCAGGTGGGGCGGGACTTCCCAGATGAGAATAGTTCGTTCACGTATTTCATCGGAATTTGGGATTCATCAACATGCAAATATCTACTTTGAACACGAGCCAGATTTGGATGTGTGAGACAAACGAAATATGTCTTCATCATCCAAAAGTAAAAAAGAAAACAGACATGAATTAATCACGTATTTAACCACCACAAAAATGCACACACACAAAACAAATTGTTGTCATCCCCAGTCATGACAAAACGTAGGAATGCTTACTTTATATTTAGTGGAAACATGAGAAGGGACAAACAACTCTCAAAACTGTAATTAGTATTTTACAATAAACAGAGCTTTTTATGTTTCCCAAACTGCAATTACAGATGCCTGTTCATGAACAAACATAGCTGAGAGGGCTGATTCCCGTAAGACGGGCTCGTCAATGTGACAGCCACTCTGCCTGCACAGTTTGGGATGTTTTTAAAAAACATTTTAACTAATTCATATACACCGGGATGGCTTTTTACAAAGGACTTGAAAAACGCAACACAGACACCTCAAAAGATTGATGGAGACATTTTCCTTCTACAAAAATACCACGCAAAGTTCCATTCAAAAACGTTGTCTCTGTTTTGCTAAAACAATTCACTTATCATTGACTGCTATAATAGGACGACTGTAAAGTTTTCAGACACAAACTCCACCAGACGGAAAAGGGGTGCGGGTGGAGAATGAAGTATTGCACTCAGTAAAACTATTTGTTAAATGTTAAAAGCAAAGCAACCGCTCTGTGTAACTTTTGCGGTTAACACTGATGAACCATTCACCCGATCTGGCTGGTTTCATTGCATAGCGTATACTGCCTCACATTTGTCATGGCCGTAGCGCTGTAGATATAAGGGGCCTAATTTATGAAGGCCTTGCGCCACTGGTACGCCACTTTTTCCCATTTTAATAGTGACGCACCAGCGGCGCAAGACCTTCATAAATAAGGCCCAAGATGTTGCAATTGCTCATTTCAAGGTACTAAAGGGCATATGTACAAGCCCTTATCGCCATGGGAACGTCACTTTTTGTGACGTTCCCATGGCGATAGGGCCCTTGCCTTATTTACAAGGCAGCGTTAAGCCACTTAAAGTAGCTTAACGTTGCCTTGTACATCAGGCACCCTTTCACGCTAGGGTTAGCGTGAAAGGGGCCTGCAGTGGGTGTTGCGGTGGGCTTCAACCATAACACCCATTGTATTTGATGCTACCCTCTATGTACAAGGAATGCGTACATAGGAGGCAGTGCCAAAATTAAGACCAGGAAAATCCTGGCCTTAAGTTGGCGAAACGAGGAGAAAAACATTATTTCTCCTCATTTTTAGGTCTCGCCTATGCAGCGCGCATGCACTGCCCTAGGAGATGACCGTTTGGAATTGGCCTGCCCTTTTCAAGCATGAAGCAGCACACATGAAAGTTACAAAATGGCATTTTAGGATTGTTTTTATGCTACACATAACCAATCCTCCCCTGCACACACACACCCTTGCACTCTGGTGCAAGAGTCCCTGCATTGGTGCTAAGATGTTAAACTTAGCGCCATCACAGGGGGAAAAACAAGGCGGCACCACATTCTTGTAAATATGGTGCAGCCTTGCGTTTCCGAAGTGGCGGAGCCTGCCGTTGAGCCCAGGAGGCTAATGACATGCTCCGCCAATTCATTGTACATATCCTCCTCAGTTTATTAGCCTTGGAAAGACAGACATTTTAAGTGAGCTTAGAACCTGTGATATATAGGAAGTTTATGGATGCTAGCATCAGATTTTAAAGAAAAAGGGAGACTCTTGAAAGCAGATGGCAGGGGAGATAAATAAAAAGAAAACATAGTTTTGGAAAATATATAGAAGATAAATAAATTAGCTACATACGATCAAAACTATCTAATAATGTGCAATTAATTTACAATCACTAAAAATACAGACAATTAAAAATACAGAACAATTCATTCATTTTGAATAAAAATTGACAGTGACATTAGTAAATAAGAACATTCTTAAAGTACATCACATATATAAAAACCATCTATCAAAGGAACATGAGTAGCTATGTGTACTCCATAGTGTGTCTGACACTGGAACTCACTTAAAAGAGTTTATAAGAATGTTTTAAGCCATATGGTACCTTTACCTTTTTGGGATGAAGACAATCTGTTGACCTGACAGTTGTCAATAATGTACCAATGGCCTTCTGGTTACAACCCAAATGTTGAAGCCGCTTTTCAGCCAGTGAGATTCTGCGGTTTTTTGGCAGCCCTACATTTTATGATTTTTTCCAAAGGAACTATCAGATAGATAATTTGATATGTATGTGAGAAGATATTCCTACAGCACAAAACTGCTTCTCTTTACCCTTATGTTGACACGGCAGAGAAGGACTACGATATGGGTAACTAGACTAGCTATTCCATTAAGCACATTTTCATTGGAGAATGTGAAGGCTCCATTTTGAGCAAGTGTACTCTGTATCTGGAAACAGCCTCCTCAATGAGACAATGCTGTACTAGGCACCTACAGCACAGGTTCACACAGTTACTCAAGAATAACATATGTTGACACAGACTGACATCTGACAAAAAGCAGCAAAGGCTCCATTCACGGTATTTTGTCGAACTATGATCTTTTGTTCTTCCATCTGCTGGAAAGCTCGCTCAGGTGGACCACACACACAATTCAGTGTGTCACATAACTGGTAGTATTGCCCACCTTAGACCTAAAAATACATTGATATTTAGAAAACCAGACGAGAAGAAGTTTGTGAATTAAAATTTTCCCTACTGAAATTTGCTTGTGTGAAAATCTGCCATCCGAACTTTGCTTCTATCTTTATCTGAAGTAAACCTCTGACTTTTTATAGGGTAGGAATGGATCCGAAAGGAGCTTGTGTATGCCCACAGAAGGTGTAAAATTGTTGGTACACTCAAACTTGCAAGGGACTCTAGTCCTAAAATGCCATTTCCCCACATCTTTATCCACTACGTGAATAGATTTACTAAATTGAATACTTTTATGAGTGCAAAATCAACCTCTGACAATTTAAAAATGCTTTTGCTCTATAAAATAATGTCTATATTCGAAAGTCAAACATACAGGCACAAATTATCATTATGAACTGGATCCATAATATGCATTTATAGATATGTCCATACACATTTCTTTCTTAAAGAATAACCCCATATTGAAAAAGTTCAAATTAGCAGATGAAAATGTGTCCTTATTCGATAACCAAGAACAAAGACAAATATCAGACTGTATTGTCAAATCTAAAGAGCCTATAACAAACTGTTGTGCTATGGTAATTATTGCACAGCTTAATTCTTAAGAGGATATGGCAATTTTTCACTATATATAGTCGCCAGATGTAATACAAATGAAAAGATTTCTGATCATAAAATCCATTTGAGGAAGGGCTGACATTGAGAACTTCGTCAGTTTGATATCTTCCCATTGTTTTAAAAGGTGTTTATCTTTCCCTGGTTGAAAAGGGGGATGTGCATGGCATTACAATACTTCTAAAATTTGCAATTGCATTTAATTATAATGGTGTCACATGACCCGATTGACTTTTTTGTGCACCGAAATTCATTTGCATTCCTACTTACTACAACCCGATTTTTAGAACGATATAAAAACACATTTCACTTATAAAAGCAAGATTTTCCATTATTACTTCATGCTTAGTGGAAGAAGCATGAGTATTCATGGGAGATTGCAGGAGGGAGTGACATGATTTGACTAGCGGAGAAGTACAATTTTATACTAACTGTGTATTGACTGTTTTTTCACCACATCTATATATAAACCTTTGAATTCATAGATGTAGATGTGCGTATTTTGGAACTTTCTGAATCCCTAATAAGTCATAAATATTTTTAATTCCCAGAAGAAAATCCCCCTGGAGTAGATTTACAGCTTTCAAAAATAGCTTTGAGGTGTGAACTTTTAATGGCAGGAAAGCCTCAGGGGCAGGACTAAATCCTTTGTTAGCTGTGGCTTTCCTAGTTTGTGAAACCTTAGCATTCTCCAAACTGACTACTTATATACTGCAAGTAAATACTCTTTGTTTGAAATATAAATTGCCAAAACAAAATGAGGAGCAAATAGAAACATAATGGATATTTCTCTCTTTATTATACATAGGTTTATGTACTTATATTTCATATGCACATTTCATTAGCCATCTCTTATTTGTATTATCTATTAAAACGCAAAGTTATCCTGGCTGCATAGAGTTAAAGGGATGAAGTACCACAAAAAGGCATATTATACAGCGACAGCCCAACCACTTGTTTCAGTCCTACCAGCGACGGCTCGTGGAGGGAGTTACGGTGGGGCAGGAGGGCGGGGAGGGGGAGGGGCAGGGAGGAGGTTGCTAAAAACCGGCATATGGATAATTGCAGGTAAGTAAACAATTTAATTAATAAAACGAATTTCGTAGCTCGCACTGCATTGCATTTTGCGATGCAAGGCGCACTACGAAATTCGTTTTATTAATTAAATTGTTTACTTACCTGCAATTATCCATATGCCGGTTTTTAGCAACCTCCACCCTGCCCCTCCCCCTCCCCACCCTCCTGCCCCACCGTAACTCCCTCCACGAGCCGTCGCTGAGTCCTACTCTATCTGTGCATTTTCTTAAGGCTCTTTGATGGGAAGCACACCATTCACTTGAAAACATACTGCCCAAAAGTGTCAATTAACAAAAAGGAACTGGAGACAGAATGCCAGATCCTGTGCCTGACTGCATAGCATTGAGTCAGAAGCAACACAAAAATACCACCCTTAGGAAAGCAAGACGATGAGGCATCATTTAAAGTCTTTTCAGAGCACTTGGATACATTTATAACCAATAGGATATCAACAATACCTTCAAATGTAACTAGAAAGTATAACATGTGTATGATGTCAAGCCCCTGACCAGAAGGAGCTCACTCTTGCTACTCTTTCTAGACATTAGTTCTGCATCTGGGATATGTAACTGTTAATCATGCCCAATAGTGACAAGGCTTAGTGCAGCCTTATTATTAATTCTAAGAAAGATTTGACTTCCATTAGGAATGTAAAAAACAAATATCGGACGTTGGTATGCAATTAACTCATGATGCAGAAATGAACAGTACTGAGCTTAAGCAGCAGCCCAGAGGCGCCTCAGAGCAAACAATGAGAGAGACTTATCACACTGTGAGAAAGGTTGTCCAGAAACAATGACATCCATTTACCAACATTGTCTCCAATGCGCATCACTCCCAGTCAATTGAAAAGGATAGTGGGACCAGCAGCATCAAACAGTGCCAAGATGACAGCACAGACAATATTGTTCTCGATTAACTGGAGAAGATTGCCCTCGCGAGCAGTAGGAGATGAAACCCTGCTTGGAAAGGGGCAAGCATCTGTTTGCATTCTAGACATCTCTAGAACTGTTGAGTTATAACCCAACTGAATTATGACTTCAATGTGTAAAAGGAGATATCCCCACCTTTTGGAATTTGGCCGAAGACTAAAGGAGAATTGTTAAGCTGTCGCAGGAGGTGGAACACATCTTCATGGAGATGTCTGTGCATTTGACCAGTGATAGTGGTATTAGTGCTCTAAGCTAAGGTTCCACACTGCCTATCTTTGATTATCAATATATTGTATGCAAAAATCACAAGGGTACATTTGACTACAAAGAGTTGAAAGTGGAGCTGTAAGCAGCACCTTTGCAAAGAGTTAGAATCAGGACTCGTACATTTATTTGCAAAATGAAAATAGGGCTATCTCTTTTGCTCAGTAGGAGAGCTACTAGATGCCCTCATCCCCTTTCTCGGTACTCATGCCATTGGATGTATCCTAACACCTGTACAGTGTGCCAGTACTTGGTCTGCAGCTTGGCTCTACATAAATCGCTAAGAATCACAATAAATACAGTGTATTCCATTGTCATACTAGTGCAGCACAATGTGATGATTGAGGCATACGAGAACCTGGATATCATTGAAACATATAAAGGACTGAATCATGCATTCTTGTATGGGACTTGCCTACAATACAGCAGAGTGCTGTACAAAAACGGAGTGGGACTGTAAGACAAATGGCTACACCAGGATGAGGGACGGTGCATAGGGAGGTATTTCCTTGCATTTAACAGTAGAGGGGAATGTTTAGCTAGGCGATATTTGAGTGTTTAGAGTAGCAGTGTGAACAGAAGTGTTTTTGTTTTCCTTTGGAAGATGAGGAGGTAATGTGATTGAGGTTTCTGGACTGGAATCTCAGACCTTCCAACTTTGGAACTGAGGAGGAAGGTTCAAGAATCGACATCTGCTCAACATCCTGTGATTCTGGGGGGTTGTAAAATGCGGCAAACGGACGATTTGAGGTAAGTAACAACAAAAAAAATGAATTTCACTGCGTGCGCTGCATCGCCAAATGCGATGCAGCGTGCGCAACCATTTTTTTCTTCCGTTACTTACCTGAAATAATCCGTTTGATGCATTTTACAACCCTGCCCCTCCCCCACCCCACATTACTGCTCGGTGGCACGCCCTATACGGGCCGTGGCTGTTGTATCCTTGTGTAACATAACTGGTGCTCATGTAAAGTGCTCCAATACCTTCTGTTCAAGTTTTCGCTCTATAAAACTGCAACAACTAAAAAAAATGTTTGGACTTTGTGATGTTCATTGAGGTATGTTCTTTTGTCACTTTGTTATAGCGGAATATATAAACTCTTAATGTATTCCAGTCTAACTAGAGAATGTCTGGAATACAGTTTTTAAGCGCTTACAGACAATAACTTTGTAAACCAATACAGAACTTCAAATATGCCAATCCTGCTACTATAAATTAATGCATTGTGAAGAAATGTTTGTATTAAGACGTTTGAGAACAGCAAGAGAAATAGCTTATAGAAATTGATGACTGCAAAACAAATCACAAACTAAGAAGTGGTTGAAGAAAATCTTTATCCAAATGGTAATGGAATTGCTACACGAAAGCCAAATTTAACATAAATCCATATAGTGGTGTTCTGTCCACTTTTTCTGGAAATGTTTTACATGTTCAACTCTTAATCAGTTTATGATGTAACTTTCTAATTCTCATTATTTCTGTGTGTTGTCACATGAACGTTGTGCATTTAGGCTCGAATAGCGAGCATGAGCAGGCGTTCGTTAAATGTACTCTTGCCATAGGATTTTCCCCCTCTAAATTACTCTTGATTACGCATGGAGGAGTAATCATGTAATTATTTTCTGCATCAAAGAGTACCACGGAATTACCCAAGTTACTCCGATTACTCCAGCGTAATTGAAGTTCCACCCAGGCCTAGGATTGATATGCATTTAGTAATTTATTTCTTTACCCATAAGTGCTGAATTTCCATTTATTCATATATATTTGTGTTCTACATTTTTGGTGCCTTTTATCATTTAATCATTTGTGTGGGTGTTATTTCCAGTGGGATAAGTGACTGATATTATCTATTGTGAGATCTGGCTTTTTCATGGGGTTTATCCTTAGACTTTTTGCTTTCTCGCCTCCTGTTTTTGTTGTTTTTATGACTCTGGGCACTTTTCCACTGCTAACCAGTGCTAAAGTGTATATGCTCTCCCTGTACATTTTATTTATGGATTGGTGATTCCATGATTGGCATATTTGATTTACTAGTCGGTCCCTAGTACAGTGCACTGTGTGCCCAGGGCCTATAAATCAAATGCTGCTAGTGGGCCTGCAGCACTGATTGTGTCAACCACATAAGCAGCCTGTAAATGTCACTCAGGCCTGCCATTAGAGTGTCTGTGCGCAGTTTGGTATTGCCATTTTAACCTGACAAGTGCACCTACTTGCCAGGACCTAACATTCCCTTTTCTTACATGTTAATCACCCCTAAGGTAGGCCTGTGGTACCCCTTTGGGCAGGTTGCAGAGCATATGAAAGGTAGGACATGCCCTGATGTGTGTGGCATGTCCTGATAGTGAAATACTGCCAATTTCGTTTTTCACTGTTGTAAGGCTATCTGGCCCCATATGATAGAATCAGTAGTTTGCTTATGACATCTTATGAGCATTAATGCCGGTGGGAACAAGATTGGAAAATAAAGTTTGATATGCCTGAATTCGGTATGTTACGATGCATCTTTTAGTGAGGGTGATTTTTATATTCTGAGTTTGAAAATACCACTTTTAGAAAGTAGATATTTTCTTGCCTAACCATCCAGTGTGTCTCTGCTAGGTTGCTTATTGACTGTCTGGCTTTGGAGTGACAGGGGCTGGGGATGTGTATTCTACTCGGACAGCCACTTGCGGGTTGAGGTGTGCCCTGCCTTTCCAGGGTGAGTCAGGGCTGGGCAGAATAGACCTGGGCTGCATTCAGAGTAGGGGGGAGATTACTTTCATACCTGAATGGGCCTGGTCTGCCAAGGACAATGCTGTGTCCATTCCCTGCCAGGAAACTGCACCATTGAGGACATAACTAGTTTTGGATGGGCAAAGACACTCTCTAGAGAACAAAGGATTTTGTATTATAAAATGAGGGGCCTTACCCTAGACTTTTAATTCACTTCTGGGAATCAAGAGGAACCTTTGCCAAGAAGAAGAGCCGGAGAAGCTGAGGAGAAATACTGCCCCTGTGCTGTTAGCTGTCTGGGGTTGGCCTGCAGTGGCTACTTGCTGTAAAGGAAAGATGAAGGACTTTGCTGTTTGCTGTGTCCCCTACTTGAGGAAGATCTCCAAGGACTTGAATTGAGCTTGCCTCCTGTTCTGAAGTCTCAGGGACACAAAGGCTTCACCCCCAGCCCCCTTGAACTCCTTTGCTGGACGTTCTGACCTACTGAGAGGTACCTGCCCGTCGTGTGGGCCTCTAGAGGTTGTTTTGGAACTGGAAACTGCAAGAACTGTGAAAATTTAACGTATCGCCTATTTTCAATGCTTCACAGCATTGCATGAAGAATTTTCCGATGCATCGCCACTGCCAAAGAATCGAAGCAGCGTCTGCTTGTGGCTGAAGTGTCTGCTGTGCAACCAATCCTGTGCACCGGTCTCTGAGATCACTGCACCGATCCTGACGCAGGCCCGATTGTAGAAAAACCAACACATCGTACTGGATCATCACGCATAGTATCACATTGAAGCGTCAAGTTTGTTGCATCATTGGGAGATGCAGTAAAAACTGACGCATCACCTCACCAGACACCAAGAAACCAACGCATCACCTCCTCTGCGCAGCAGTAAGGAACCAATGCATCACCTTCCCTGCGCCCCTTTTTGCATGCATTTTTTGACGCATCCAAGGAACTTTGTGTAAAAGTGTTGCATCTCACATTTTCTTGGAACAGAACTGTTTTCTACCATTTTATAGTATTGTTTTGATTACTGTATTGTCTATTTTTGATGTTTGGTCTTGTTTTGGTTTAGATAAAGATTACTTATTTTTCTAAACTGGTGTGGTGTCCATTTGTAGTGTTTTCACTGTATTACTGTATGTGTTTACAAATGCTTTACGCACTGCCTGAGATAAGCTTGTATGCTCGTGCCAAGCTACTAAGGGGGTGAGCAGGGGGTTATTTTAGAAGTGTATCCCTCTTACCCTGATTACAAACAAGGGTCCCTATTTGGACTAAGGCACCTACTTCTGCCAACTAGAGATCCCCATTTATAACAACTATTATGTAAATGTATCACTATGTTAATGATCCAGTCTTCTTCAGACTTTTCCTACTAAGGTCTATACTCAGGAATAATACATATTTCTCTTACTATTATGTTCGCATATCCATTAAAGACAGAAGGGAAATTATAAGCAGAACAATAGAACAGATGTTAAATGAATTGTAATTTTAGTTAGGAAGGCCTGTTATTAAATGCAAGAACGCTAAAACACTGAAACAGAACAATTTTGTTTGTGCCTTTTCAGAAGCTCTTTCAGGGGGGGCAGGGGGCATGCAGGAGTTACTTTACTAACCCGGATGGTTGAGGTATTTTATTCCTGTTGTCCCAGGGCCTGACCTACTATGGATTCCCCTCAACTGGGCCAAGTACTACTTCTACACTTAACACTCAGTGGTAGCTGTGGTTGAGCGTCAAGGCTCCCTCAGCACCCTCAGCAGCGAATCCCCTGGGCCCACAGTTCCAGTTCAAGTCTTACCCACTCCAGCAGCAGTGAGGCATTTGGCTTTCTTTTTGAATCTATATTCTTTTTCCAGACACCAAATTTGATTTAGTGTCCGAGTCTTTGAAGTTTGGGTTTCTGCTTCTTTTTAAGTGGACACTTCTCTGTTCTTTTCTCATGAAACATGTCTCTCAAAGCAGGTAAATCTTCGAAGCTCATTGATCACTCCCATGAATGGTGGCGTGGACAAAGTTCACACCTGGATGTCAGCCACAGTGATATGTGCATAAAAGGTTAATCCAGGCCCCAGCCCTACTCTTTATGAGGCCTTTATCAACCCCATTTCTCTTCCTGAGATGTGTCCAGACCGCTTCCTTGTGATCTATCATGGAATCAAAGACCAGTCTTTTGAAGTGTAAAGGGAGTCTCTTCCTTCTCCCTCAAGTGCGTGTCCTGGCCAGATCCTAGGATGCAGAAATACACAAATCTGTCTGGGGGTATTCCTCTCCTCCCTTGTCCTCTCCCGGGAGGCCTGGGTTTCACAAAATTGAACTTGGGGTTCTCCATATAATGTGCCATTGCAGGTTCTCTTACTTAGTGTACATTCACAGCACACTAGGGGGCATATTTACTAGAATGGTGACGCAAGCCAGCGCAGAAAGTTGCCTTGCTGTTCTGCCCTGCGTCACAGGAAAAAGGCAGGAATGCACAATATTTATCCAATACAGTCCATTTCTATCCTTTCCCTTTTCGCTGGCACCATTTCAGCACCCTACTCACATGAGCCATCAGGTGGGAACATGGTGACAGTGTGTGTGGTGATGGGATACTAATTCCCTTTATCCCCACAATTGGTTTTTAATACCAAGTGGTATTTTATATAAATAGAAAGGTCAGTTTGGCATATCACATGAATTTCTAAATATGATACTTCACATGTCTGTTCTGAGTATGAGGCTCCTCCCTGACTGCAGCTATAGGCCAGCTCTTTCCCAAACCTGTTTTTTGAAGTGCTGGGGAGTCCTATGATGAAGCATGACAGCTGGTGGAATGTGAGGACATCCCTTCACATTTTTGTGTATGCCTAGAAGTTGATCGTTATGAGGTGCAGCATAGTTTGAGATACAGGAATACATTAAATCTTGGGTAAAATGTATTCCTCACAGGCATACATTGACTTAGCAAATGCACTAATCTCACATATACTGCACAATTCTGCTCTGTCCTTGTACAGTACCCTTCCCCGGCACACAAAACCAGTGCAGAGTCCCTATTCCTGCACTATGCATCACCCCACATCTACCTGTTTTAGGCCAATGGTGAGTTGAGCACACAGCAGCAGAACTTCAAAAAAAAGGTAAGTGGGCTGGGAGGTCTCCCTCCAATGACACAGGGTAAATAGGTCCTGTTCTCTACTACTGATCAGTAAATGGTGAGCTGCCACCACTGCGCTTGTGCTGCTTAACTCTTGGTGAAGGTGGTAGCCTTCAACCATTGAGGGTAGAGCTTTGGGCTGCCCTCCCTGTCCAACAATACAGCAAACCGTGAGACAGGCCTATGTCATGGCACACATGCATGATATGTGTTCGCCCATGCCAAAAGCAAAACCAGCAACAGGGATCCAAGAAACAGTACAGTTGGGCCCGTACAGTTGGGCATTCAGGGCAGGGGTGCACTTCATCACCATGCAGAGGACTATTCCGTCCCAACATGCCAGTTTATTGTTTACAGTTGGTGAAGGAGCATATTTAATCTGATGTGACCTGCATGCTCATAATATATTAGATAAAGTTGCTTTAAAGATTTTACAGTGAACTTAAAAACTGAAAGGGTGACATGTTATCTTTTTGCCTTACTTTCATTGTCTCAAACCCAGCTGTAGAATCACTATTAACTTTCAGAGTACTTTCTTTTCTATTGAAGAATTCCTTCTCTCCTCACTCTTAACACTATTAAAGCACAGGAGCCTTTCATTCTGAACTTAAGGTTCTCCCATGTGTCATGTACAAATTCATGAGAATATGAAAATGCTCCTCAAAGACAAACATGAAGTAAAACTTTCACTTTCCGTTGCTTTGCTCAGTTGAGGTAAATAAATAAAACTGCTTGCAAAGGTGAAAACTAAGCAAAGTGCATTATTTTACAATATAATTAGCACTTCTACCGTAAACTGAATGCACAATCACTTGCAATACACCAAGCACAGATGAAATAAGCGACTTTAACTGCAAAGGGATTTGTCACTATCCATGACATTGCTATAGAAGGCACTTGACAGACTTCATGCTCATTTAAATATGTTTATAATTCAAATCTGCAGAGGCCATTACAATGCGTTTCACAATGGAATCAAAAATTAGAAACACATAATATGAAAAGGAACCCATCGGGTGGGAATGCTAATGACTCAGGTACAAGAGATACCCTCAGGCTATCATTATTGTAGAGACAAATGAGTATACTTGCCCATCTGCTTCTCACTAAGTGAAGCCCTCTGTGGTTTAAGAACACTAGACAAACAATATCATATTTTAATTATCATATCTCCAAACTAGTCAACAACAAAATGTCACCTTCTACTTACAGCATATGGACGAACTCAAGTTATGATTATGTAATTTATGATTATAATTCATATCTTGGGGTTCACTACTGTAAATGACTTATTCTACTGGCGTAGCAAAGAACTAGGGGCCAGAGGTGCTAGCAGATTGTGACAAGAGCTGGCTGCAGATTAAGAGCCAATTTTTTGGGACCAGTCTTTAATTTTGCGATGTGACTTCCCGTCAACAAAAGAATAACATTCCGTCTCCTCACCCATGCACACAAGGCCCTCTACAATCTAGGACCCGAATGCCTCAACACTCGTCTATCCTTCTATACACCCAACCGCCAACTAACATCCTCCAATCAAGGCCTCGCCGCAGTCCCGCGTATCCAAAGGTCCACTATGGGAGGCAGATCCTTCTCCTACCTAGCGGCCAAGTCCTGGAACTCACTCCCCACTCACCTCCGTCTCACACAGAACCACATCTCCTTCAGAAAAGAACTTAAAACCTGGCTTTTCGAAAAATAATGAACCCCCTCCCCAAGCGCCTTGAGACCCTCTGGGTGAGTAGCGCGCTATACAAATTCTTGAACTTGAACTTGAACTTAATAATAGGTAACTTTGCAAAATCTCCTGTTATGGGGTAGAAGCATGACCCTTCTAATGCTTAATAATTACATGTTTAAAGCACTTTGCCAGTCCATTCTCGAAAAACAATTGTGCACACCTTAGTGATGTCTAGATTTGACTATTCCAACTCTCTGTATCCGGGGGTCCTTTCAGTGCTATACAACAAACTTCAGTTGGTTAGACACACTGTGGCACACCTGATTCCAAACTGCCGGTGGAGGCAGGCTATTTGTCATTTCATAAAGCAACTTCACTGGCTACCAGTAAATAAAAGAGTCAACTAAAAGGCCATGATGATTACTTTTAGAGCTACCCTCAAAAAGGGGTATTGCTACCTCTGTAGGTGGCTTAGATAATATGCTCCTCTCAGATAGCTTTGGTCCTCAAACAATATATTTCTCTGTGTTATTAGTCCTAAGGCTAGGACGAGTGGCTGTTCCTTCACTATACTGTCAACTAAACTGTGGAAGGTTCTGCAGAAGAATTGAGGGAGATTCTAACAGAAGCCATGATCGGGAAAGGTCTAAAGACCTTCCTTGTTAGGGAAGCTTACTACCAGGAATGGTACGCCATAATGGCTAGCACTGGGGCACTTCCTTGGAAGCATCTGTGGCGCTGTACAAATGGCAGTCCATTTATTCATTCATTCATTCATTAGGCATGTTACTCTTTGTGCTTTTCCATGATTATTTATGATACAAGGATGGTGGCCTGCAAGGAACAACAGCTCAATAATGAAAACAGGCTCTCCTTTATTCTAGCCTTAAAGTTCACAACTTTACACCACGCCCATTGTGAAAGCACAACATATATCCAGTATGTATCTATTGAGCTGTGTATTACACTGCAAGTCAAAAGCTTTCAAATTAGTATTAACCACATTAATATGCTATGTATTCTTCATTACATGTGATGAATGAAAAGAACTCAAAATTCAAGTATTTTTATAAGCATAGTTAAAATTGATTTGAAGATTTTCGTATCGAGCAATTTCAGAAGTATCAAAATTAATTTCAATAATACCCCTCTTCAAGGCAATACATATTTAACGATTGTGCTCTTTCTATATTATTGTTATGTATGGGGCTCTCATAGAGAGCCTCTATCGTTTATGTCTGTTTCTGAAAGTCATAACTCTATGCTACACAACAGCTGATAACAAAACTGGTTATCAACTGTTGTGATGTCATACAGGCCTTCCAGTCCTGGGACAGGGCTCTCTGAGAGTTGGCAGCTCAGCTCTGCTTGTCTGATTTGACTAAAAGCAGAAAGCACATTGTCAGGAGGGGGAAGGAAGGTAGGTAGGGTGATGGGGTTGGTTAACACCTTGGCTGCGGCGCGAATTCCGCCCGATGCTCAACATTCCAATTACAGGTTTGACTCAGACGACCCCCCCGTCCGTCGTGCGCACACATCCACAGTGACTCATGACTGTCAGGGGCCGTCATGAACACGGAAGGGGTTAAGGATAGCAGTTATGATGTATATTTTTCACATTTGCATCAAGTAGTAGAGGGCATGTTATGTTTAGCTCTCCCATTATCCTCTGCCCCTGCGCAGTAGTTGAAGGCAGTGGCAAATGAATTTGGGGCCATACATAGCATAGAATGATAGCTGAGTAAAAAATAAATTACTTGGCTGTTTTTCACTTCGGGGTTCTTAGTGGCACAATAGAGAACTCGAGCTTTGCTCTTGTTGTCTGTTTGACATCACTCAAAACCCCCATAATTCACTGTAGCCTTTCTATAATTCGATTTGTACAACATCTATACTTTGTTCAATATAACAGCAGTACCATGATATAAAAGCAGTAAAGCTACAATACAAATCATTGACTCAGCATTTCGATGGTCCTGATGGTTAACCCCATCGTCTTCAAGACACAACACAATTCTGAACTTCTGCAGATTTGTAATTCAAGTGTGGTGAGTAAAATCTTTCATACACCCAGTTCCTATGGGCTTTATTGTCAATCAGAACCTCAGAGATCACTAGAATCTCAGAGATCTTTGACAAATTTCAAGATTACTGAAACCGCTCGGATTTGTAAAAAAATCAGCTGACTCCCTCACTTATTCATAAGAGCTCAAGAACTCGTTCTACAGAAACCACTCACCATTTGTTTGCTTGTACAGTCATGACCACGCATAAACAGCCCAAAACAAAACTAGAGGAACAACAGCCCACCCCTTGTTTGCATTCATTATTAAAGCCTTAATATTGAGCCTTCTTTTTGCTTCCACCCCACTTGTTAGCACTACATGTGGAACTGTCAGTTAAAATAAATGTAGAGCCGGCTACACACTATGTAAGATGACAATCAGAATATGTATTTTATCCCTTTCGTGGTGAATGTGTAAATGTTTTATACGTATTTTTTTCTGCTTAAATACAATAACTTCTTTTACTTGAATGTACTAAAGACGCTTGTTGCTTATTTTAAATGTTTGGTTTTCCGAGCGTGTTCTTTCCTTATAAATAATGTATCCATATCAAACGCCATGATACTTAAAAATGTTCCCTTTCCAAAGTTATCTTGTAGTGTTACAATTTTACAAATCCTACTCATGGTGTGGGTGGTACAGGGTTGTTTATTATGTGGATGCAAATGATCAGTACTCTACAGCTGGATTGTTTCCCGAGGTGCAATTAGACTTTTTCGCTGTACCTTGTGCTCTGCAAGTTTTGGATGCAGACAGTAGAAGCTGTGATGGGAGGTGTGGGAAGATTTTACTACCATACCAGGCCATTAATAGAGAAAGAAGACTCCTTCGCCCTATTAAAACGGTCCCGCCAGTACAGTAATCGTTCACACAGAAGGAATTCGAAAGGAAATCCTTTTTTACAACTAGCCGTCCTGCTTTTTTGTCAGGCAGGGTATTTTTTCTTTGCATTTAGCTGGAATGCCAGTGTGCATCACTTCACCTGGATGGTGTACAAAGTGGTGGCACCTCCACCTTTGACTATTGTTAGCGAAAGAAAATTTTGAGGTAAAACGAAAGGTGGACAAATCCTGGGCAGTTTTTGGCCTCTTTCGACTGCCATCAAAATCCTGCTAGAGATAACTCCAGTGGTGGTTCAGTGAATAGAGCTCATTTGTATATGGCATGTGTCAGTACAGAGAAATTTTGCCCGGCCAAGATGAGTTCTGACCAGTTTGCTCCTGAGGGGGTGAAATATGATTGGAGGATTACAACTTCTGTCCTGCTGCATTGGCAAGCTGGTGTTGAGTGCACGATTTCCAGCTGTAGCCCTTCTCATGTATGTTGTTTATGATTCTGCTTCACTTTTGATTTGGTACAGAGACCTTAGTGCAATAACCCAGAGGCTTGCAAGGATGTTGTCTCCTATTCCAGCTGATCTGCGGTCTGGCCGAGATCTTTAACCTGGTGCGGTGTGTTTTTGTACTACCAGAGTCACTTTGTGGTAGACCTGTGCTGGTTCTTTGTCATAACATCACAAGTGATCTCCTTCCAGGTCTGAAACCTTGAAAGTGTGGCTAAAGTTGTTCCACCAGTCCAGATGTGGTCTGTACCAGAAAGGACACAGCACAACGCTAACCTGATGCAGCTTAACAGAGCCTCATCTGAAGAATTCAGTGTGACACAGCCACGATGCACGCATTTCAGCCCTCGCAGCTCAAGGGAACCACTACTGTGTAATACATCCTTGATATGGACCTTACAGCACCTCATAAAAACAATGTAGCCTCTATGCAAGACTGCATCACAGTCCTCGCAACTCATCAAACCACCACTGCCCGGCACATCTTCGATTTGGACCTCATATTGCAACGCGGGACTGCCACTATGCAGCCCAATGCTCCACAATCAGGAGTTAGGATACATTTCTCACATGGACTAACTAGGTCCCCATATCCAGCCCATGCTCCATCATCGTTGGCCTAAACTTGTGGCTTTATCCCTTTTCTTCATGACCGGATAACCACAATTGGGGCTTTGTGCTTTTAAGCACTATTCTTACCTAAACCTTTAAAAATGCATTACTCCGGTTGAACTGATTGGATTTCTGTTGTGTTAGTGCCAAATAACTTAATAAAATGTGCTCTACTTCTATAAATTGGTATGGGGTTTTACAGGTGTTGTATTGTCACTTTATTTCTGTTCAAGTGATGCATACATATTGTACACATTGCCTCTAAATTAGTCTGTTTGTGTGCCAACATTCCAGAGGGTTAAGTAAGGGTTATTTTGATGTTTGTTTGTATTTCACCCTAAAGAGAATTGTGGTTGCTGCTTGGGTATGGCTTCACCCCCTCAAAAGGTAACCCCGTTTTATACAATAGGTTTATTATAAAACAAACTACAAATCACAGAATGCAAAGTGTAGTTGTCAAAAAAGCCAAGAGAATATAAAGCTATCAATTATAATACAAATTGACTTGGAAGCTAGGATAATTAATATGATGGCCTACTTATGTATTTATTTATTTAAGAGTTACTTATAGGGCTCTGGATTTCCCTTGGGTTACTTCAGAGAGCTGGGATTATAAAACCTTCAGCCATATATTCTTTACTCTTCCGAATGTCAACATTTAGCACACAAAGGAAATCCTTGTATATTGTTAATTCATTAGGCTGATACTGTTACTGAAGGCAATACCTGTCTTTGCATCACTAGCAGAACCTAGGTTATCCTTCTATTTTATAGAGTGGGCATGTATGCGAGCACTTTATCAAAATGTGTGTGATACTGTCACAGACTACCTACAGAACATTTTAGAGGTGCTAATGCATTACTTAACACTTTGACTTAGGTATTCTATTATGTGATTCACATCCAAAGATATCTCTACTATTGTAAATGATTTATATGTATCAGACTATAAACATGACAATACATGGATTTGACACAAATATAGAGAAAGACCTGGTTTACAAACAACATTAGTATAGTACACTATTCCTGTGTTGTAATGATGGGAAGTCACAGTTACACTTTAAATATACAAGTCAATAAACGTATTTATACTTATGTGTATTCTCTAGCCCTGATGTAGGTATTGGGTTATGGCTGGTTATTGAAACGTGTTGGTTGGCTAGAAAAGTTTGCGAATTCTGTAATAAGGAACTTTCTATTTGAATGACTCAGCAGAGTCTTCACAAGTACATATTTACAATAGAGGTAAGTTTGAAAGATGATCTTATTCATTTAGAGAGAAGAGCAGTGTATTTACTGGTGTCAAAATGTCATCCTCCCATTGTCCAATGAAGTCCAGTACTATCTCTGGTAAAATATCCTGGCAGAAGTATCATCTGACATACAAGTAGGCTTAGAGGTCATTGAATGGAATATCCTCTCTCTCCTACTTCTCAGAGCAATATTTCAATATAATACCAGACTAAAGATATTAATCAATCTGAGAGACTTTGGAACTTAATTTGGGTTGGGCGAGCATGATATTTGTGAAAACGTGGCCGATTTTTGTCTGTTGTACCTCAAGTACCTAAGGCAATGATGCACTTTGAATATGGAGGATGGGACATTTCGCATGTTTGAGACAGAGTATCCAGTCTGACAAACTCTAAATAAAGCCCCTTTTCATGAAAATGTACTGCTTATGCACATCTCTCCTCTAGGGGTGGCCTGGAACAGTTAATGACAGTTCATGATGGGATATCAAAATTGCTTTTCCAATCTGTAAATCAGCTCACCTTTTTGAATTCGTAATTTGATTAGTTTATGTCGTTTCAGCTAGGTTTTGCTTTTAGTGTTATGTTATTTTTTTCCTTTTGCCACTTCATTTGGATATCCTGTGCAAAATATTTTTTAAAAATTCTAACTCGTTTTGCTTTAGAACGTTTCGCATGTGCACAGAGTGTGTTGTGCCTATGAGCAATTCCTATATGCTTACCTTGTGGAACAGTACCTATGTACGTGGATGTCTTCATATATGCACAGTGCATTTAGGAACTTTTTCTGGGGTCTGGTATATCAATATATTGATTTTTTTTTACAGCTAAATTAGTTTGAATTGAGTTATTCATTCATTAGTTACCGGTTAGCTGGAGCGATAGGGCATATTTCAGATAGAATTTTACCCACATACGTTCAACTTTGTGCCACAAAAAAAGCAATTTACAAGGCTACGTTCTCAGTATGAATGCTGATGGATTTCCGCCCCTTACAAATCAAATTTATGAATGGATTTGATGAATGCGGCCATTCTGACAATATTGTTAGATTTTCTAGTATCCCAACTTCAGGGTTGCAGGACGGAATTTTTTCTGTTTCTCACTTACATTACCTCTTGAACCCCATTGTCCACGTCTGTCCTTTGCTGCTACAATCTAACCACAAAGTGAATCAACTTCTTTGTCACCTGGATCAAAGGTACGTTTTTTATACATGTCCTACTATGAATCATGTGTTAACATTTTCTTTAGCCTCGTGTACTTCTGGATTTCCCTTAAAGGCAATTGTATGCTTATGTGTAATGCATTAGTGCTTATTTTGCAACTTATCAATGTAAAATGAACACACGTATTGAAACTGATTTCTCGCTGTTGTTGAGGTGGTTGTGGGTGTTATGTTTGTGGTGCGTGTGGGTGTACATTCAATAGTGTGTGTATGTTGTATGTGTATGTTGGAAACAAGGCAGCATCTGTGAGGCCTGCACAAATAACATGACTACATTTGTCCTTCGTTGGGAACCAAACATCCAAATTTAGCACCTGACTCTCAGAGGGTAGGGTTGCAGAGCAGTTTGAGGCTTACTCAGGGAGGTGGTGTGGGCTAGTAATCTCCATTTGCAGGCGCGCAAAAAGAACACTCAATAATTGATTGTCCAGTTTGTACTTTGCTTTATAAAAGTAAGAGTACAATAATTAAACATGCACACTACTCAATACTATGCACCAATTTACAAATATACATAGCTGTTGGAATTACTTTGTGACATTGCATGACATCTCCACCCCTCCCTCAGGGTGGGGGGTTCTCGTACCACCACTCCCATGTATGCACATTGTCTTGCCTCCAAAGCAGTTAGTGGACCATAACCGGGGGCATGGGCCCTGCACACTGGCACCATCCCAGTGGCGACACACCCCCTTACATCAACCAGCATTAAAAATGGATACACTTGCCTTGGTGACACATAACCCTGACTAAGCATCTCCTACTGACCATAAAGTATGCACCTATACATCTTAAGGGATAACAGTCTGGGTTGTTCCTCACCTAACAGCAGCAGCAAGAATACATGTTTAAGCACCACTTTAGAATGATTGAACTCATAACATTTGGATATCATCAAAAATGCATTGCAATTACAGCTCCTAGAGGCATCACAGATGATCACAGGCTTATGCATATACAGCCAGACACCCTAGCAGGAATGTCTGATAACCCCACATTGCTTATGACATCACCTTACACCAGTACTTCACATTACACATTTGACCTTTAGTCCCTCCATAGGAAATAACATTCGTAAAAGCATTTCTGGAGAAATTACACCTCTTCCTCTCCAGGGGATGCCTTTTCCTGACATCCAACCCTCAGCCTTTCATTCCTTGAGGCAATTATGAAAACACCCTCAGCTGAAGAACAACTGTTCCAGCCCAGAAGGCAATAGTTGTTGGCTGAGGCCTTGAGGGGCTATTCCTTTGAAATCCTTAGGATACTTAGGGTGACAGGTGTCTTTGTGCAGGGGGAGACTGCGCTTCTCCAGCAGCTCCCCACAGCACCTTTTCACCATTGAGGGTGACCCACCTCCTCTGGGGGGCCACCAAGCACCAAAACGGCAGACTTCCAAATGCCTGGCAAGGCATTATGGGTGATTGTGCTCCTGCTCATGAATATTTGATGAGCGGCTCTCGCCCTGCACTTGGGAGAGCCACGCTGAACCGCTGGTGGCTTTGCCGCATCTTCAGGCCTTGTTGGGGGTCCCGGTCCCACCCGATCCCCCAGGTAATCATATGCGGCTCAGGGAGCACACCCCTGGCCGCTCCTCCTCTTTTCCGGGGCCCAGTCCCACCAGGGCCCCTCTCACTCTTTGTTTTCTTCCTCGGGCCCCAGTCCCACTCGGGACTCCCGCCATCCTCCTTTGTTGGAGGACAGCCTGGGGAGCCCACCCCCAGCTGCCCCAGCGTGGCCAGCACTCTTCTGTGCTGCAGCGGAAGCCGGCCGATCCCTTCTGTTCTGCCCGCTCTGTCGGGCAGATGCGAGGACTCCTGCAGTCCTGTCGGGACCTCTGGGGAGTGCGGTGGCACTCCCTCGACCTTCTCCGGCCTCCTCCTCTTCGCTGGGGCACGGGGATGTGGTCCAGGGCCCCTGGACATCTTCGGGGGCGCGATGGTGCTCCCCCCATCCTGGCACAATGGGGCCCAGGGATGGGGTCCCGGGCCTCCAGACATCTTCAGGGGGGCACGACGGCGCTCCCCCACAACCCGCAGCGGCAGGGGCCAGGGTGGGCTCCTGGCGCTCCACTTACGGCCATTTTCACAGGCAGCGCAACAGCGCTCCCCGACTTTGCTTCGGGGTCTGGGGATAGGGCCCGGGCCCCTGGACCACTTTGCGGGGGCACGACGGGGCGCCACCTCCTCCACCTTCGACAGGGTCCAGGGTGGGCCCCTGGACCCCTGCAGGACACCTTCAAGGGGAGCGGGACGGCGCTCCCAGGCTTCCCTTCTCCTTGGGGGCAGCCCGTGGGACTTGACCCACCCGGAGGGCATGAGTGTGACCGGCGGCGGAGCCCCACTCGCTTCATCAGTCCCAGGTGGGGTCAAAGGTCGCCTACCTTCTGGGGGCATATCTCGGCTCCCTGGAGTCCGATTTGCGTCCTTTTCGTGTCCTCTCACTTCTCTTGGCCAGCTTCAGCCACTGGAAAGACTCTCCTTCACCCTCCGGGTCTTCACAAGGGTGCATTCTGCCAGGAGCGGTCTTCACTGGCTCCATGCACCTCACTTCTCCCTGCGCAGAGGTACCTGCTTCTGCGCACCAGTCCTGGGCTCTTCTTTGGCGTGGTTGGGGGCACGGCGGGCAGTCAGGGGTGTCTTCCTTCCAACTGCCCATGGCCAGGCTCTAGCACCTTCCGCCTCAGAAGACCACACCCTAGAAAGAGCTTCTCTTCCTGTGCAAGCACTTTTTAAAATTTGAGTAGGGGGCTGGCAGAAAGTCTTGGTCTGTCCTATCAAACAAGGACACATCACTTCCTGGCACCTGCTCCCTCCTTCTTGTCCAGCCTCTGGGTTTGTTCAAAATGGCACTGTCCAGTGTCTGTGGCCACATGGCCTCTGAAACCCAACTCCTTCCCCCCTCACTGCCTTCCCTCCTTGGTGCAGCCTGGTGCCTGGCACCCAGTGACAGCTGCTAATGGATGAGACTGCGGCCCCACCCATCTTCTTCTTTGTGGAGAGGAGGCATTAGCTTGTGGAAGAAAGGTTATCACTCAGCCTGGGTCTGGTCATGGCTGGCTCAGAGAAATATGACAGCTCTGTGTGACCCAAAAGCAGTACAAATAGGACTTTGGACAGAATACTTCTTTTCACAACATCCTCTACACAGGACTTTAGTGCATGTCTAAAATCTGTAGGCCTTATGGAAGTTACCCTAGTGTGAAAGTGTGCTTAATCACACACACAAGACGGGTAGAAAGGTTCGCTAAACTTGTTTATTAACATTAAGTTATCCTGTCGACCTCAGCCACAGCCTCTATGCCGAGATCCTCTTCACACAGTCCCCGGCGCTCGCTCTGGAATGCTGGTCGCAGTGACATTCGAAGTGATGTCACCGCGAGCAGCTCCATTAGACGCGGAGCCGCCGGGGGTAACAGAGGTGGGAGATACCACACATCCCCCTTCCCTGCGGAATGAAAAGTGAGAATAAAAAAGAAGAACAACAGTGTACAGAAATTAACATCATGACATTTTGACCAAAATCCAGTATACAGGAAGTCACATCATAACATATTGATCCCAGTGTCTGGGGGGCCTGGTCACTCTCCTACTAGACCTAACACCTGGGTGTGAGACAGGCAACGGCTTCCTAGCATTGGGACGATTGTTACTTCCCACGTCCCTTTTCTCCTCCCCTTCACTATCGGAGTCATTCCCGGGTGGGTGAAACCTCACTACTCTTCCCAGGTTCCATATTTTCCCTTCCTGAGTCTTCACAGCGTTCTTGAACAGTTTTTTGATCTTGGTTGGACCACTGTATCCCGACCAACTTGCTCTACCCGTAGGTGTCCTGATCTTGATGTTATCTCCTACTTTGAACTCAGCCTCCCGCGTAGATTTGAGACGGTCATATCTTTCCTTCCTTTCCCTCATGGCTCCTTCTTGTTTCTCTAGGCTCTTAGTTTCTTTCGAGTGATCCGACCATCCCTTGTGCCACCCCATCCATCCTGGGGATAGCTTGGTGTTGGGTACCCTTGCCCTGAGCAACTCGAAAGGAGTGACCCCCGTTGTTTGATGCGGGGTGAACCTGTATGCTTCCACACGTCTCCACATCTCTTCCTTCCAGCTCAAACCACTGGCTTTTGCGAGTTGGATGCTTTCCTTGAGGGTTTTATTGAAACGTTCGATCATGCCGTTAGTCTCAGGGTGATACAGGGCACACCGTTTATGTTTGATACCTCTTCCCTCCAGGAAGTCCTCCATCTCTTTGGAACACAGTTGCACCTTATTGTCTGTGAGTAGGCTGCTGGGTAGCCCCTCTCTGACAAATAGCTCTTGCATGAAGTCAATGACAACTTTCGTGGTGACCTCGCTCACTTGTCTCACCTCCGGCCACCTAGAATACATGTCCATGAGCACCAGTATGTATGGGGTGCGTACTTTTCCTGTCAAAGGACCCACAATGTCCAGTGCCACTTCCTCCCAGGGTCCTGACAGGGGTGGCCTACATACCATTGGTGGTGTCATTTGCTTCAAGACTTTGTCACTGTTGCAGCACGGAATGCAGTCCCTAATTTTCCTTTCAATTGCAATGTCCATACTTGGCCACCAATAGTTCTCTCTCAGCCTTTGTTTCGTCTTGGTGATACCCATGTGGCCTTCATGGGCTATTTCGACAAGGTTTTCTCTCACCGAGGCAGGCGGTACCAGTCTTGTTCCCCTGAACAGGCATTCATCGACCATGGATAGCTCATCTTTGACCATCCAGTACGGCCGCATGCTCTCCTCTTTTTTGTCTTCTTGTTTCCACCTGCTCTTTATTCTGTTGTACACCTTCTCCAAGATTTCATCTTCCTTCATAGCGTTTTTCCATGTTTCTTCTCCTATTGCCCTCTGGATAGCGCAGACATTCTCCATCTGGTGTTCATCCGCCTCAACCTCTGCCTCCTTCACTTCCTCTTCGTTCACGAGTCTTGACAAGCAGTCCGCTGCAAGATTGCGCGTACCAGGGACATACTCGACGCTGAAGGTATATTCTTGAAGACTGACCACCCATCGCCTGATCCTGCTGGAGATGGCATCTAGGCCCTTCTTGCTGAAGACTTCGACTAGCGGCTTGTGGTCAGTACGCAGTGTGAATTGTGTGCCCCACAGGAAGTCTCTGAATTTGCCCAGTGCCCAGGAAACTGCCAGAGCCTCCTTTTCAATGACTGAGTAGTTGTTTTCAGACTTCTGGAGTGATCTAGAGGCGAATGCAATGGTTTCTTCTCCGCCACAGCCTATTTGTGTGAGGACCGCTCCCAGCCCTTTAGCACTTGCATCGGTGGTGACTACTGTCGCCCGGCCCATGTGTTCCACCTCCCCATAATGGAATAATAAAGTGAAAAACACAGTAAAACACACTGACTTTACCTGGCATCTTTCCTTCCAGTGTATAAAGCCTATTCCATGTCACCACCCAATTCTGCATAAGTCCTGCCACACCATTCACTCTGTAGCTGCTCCTGGACTGCGCACGCTAGGAATCTCCCCTGCGGAAGCCCTACAGGTGTGCACATGCATACACACATGTGTCTGCATGTAGCCAGCGCGGTGCCCCATACTCCAGCTGCTGCGCAGCGGCCTAGTCAAGCCAGGGGGACACCAGTAACATCTCCATGCAGTCTCCTTCATTATGAGTTCACTGTGTGTGAGACCCAGATTATGATGCTCCCCCACCGTAAAAACTCAACAATTAGGTGCTCAAAAAGCAAAAAATCCAGGCGGCCCCTAGCGTCAGAACCACCGTCTAACAGTGTACTATACTTTATGTGCAAATGGGGCATGACAAATTACCTACTTACATTTTTTAACCACACACAACCTATATGTGCAGTGACACATTATAAAATTGATATTTACCAGTCTCCACTCCGCCAGGGACTCACTCCGTCAGGAAACTGCTGCTAGGACAATGCTAGCACACAGGGAAATCTAAATCGGCTCGGAGCCAATCCACTGGCTTCACTGCGACAGAGTGCGGTTAGCCAGCAACTGACTGAGGTGTGCTACTTATGCAAAGGTTAACAGTCTATCGATGCAGATGATGGTTAAGACTCTGTCAGCTCGAAGGAGCACTTGTAACTGCCACCACAGAGGGACAATGGGAGTCCCGCCAAGATCTAAATCAGGCACGTATTCTGGAATGAGTGACCTAATTAAGAATAAGTGAGGCATGAGTGCATTGAATAGGCAGAGAGTGAGTTATTTCAGTTAATTGAGTGAGTTCAATTGATTGTAGTATCAGCTTTAGACTGGTATTACAAATAATGGCATAAAAGCGTGACTCGCATGATTTTTTATGACCTGATACGTATACTCCTACTGCAACCCTTTCCAAACTCCAGATTATACAAAATTGGGCAGCAAGACTTCTCCTGGGTACTCCTAAACATCACTCAGCTAAACCTGCTTCGAAAATCATCCACTGGCTCCCCATCTGGGAGAGAGTTAATTTCAAGGCTCTGTGCATCGTCCACAAGTCATTCGCTGGAAAGGTTCCCACCGTTCTTCACACCATCATTCAGCCCTACTGGCCTAACAGAAGTCTTCGCTCAGAGGTTATGAACTTTGTCACTGTCCCCAGGATCAAGAGAGCCAGAAGCAGGGGTCGGCTATCTTCATATAATGCAGCCAAGCTTTGGAACTCCCTCCCACCTCACCTACGAAAGGAAACCAACCACTTGGGCTTCCGCAAACTGTTAAAGACCTTGTTATTCCGTTAGATGGCTGAACTCCATATATCGGCTGCTACCAGAGCAGAGATGCCTCCGGGTAGCCATGAGCTAAACACATGTATTTTTCATTTCATTTACACCCTGTTGTGTTTTTGGATTATTATTAAAAGGAACCTGCATAGCATGCCTTTGGGCATGAGTACTCACAAACATTTTCCCACGGGCCACAAAGATGGTCAGTGTTGTGCCAAAGTCCTGCATTACAGAAAGCATGGTGGGAGTGAGGCTTTAAGGGGAGTGGGCTATGGTGGACCTAGGGTTGGCAATCCGAAGATGAACAATGGTAAACACCATGGCTAACTGCAGGGGCTAGCAATATACTATTTTTAGGCAGATGGTGTCCTTTTGTTTCAGATACTGGAACAAAAGCAAAAATACTGCATTGCATATTCTGCAATAGACATAAGACAGGTCTGTTACTGTTCAACTATTCGACTCTCTTTTTATTCTGTTATTGTGCTTGGCTGCAGAAAACGATCTGTTTTATATGTACTCTGATGAAAAGCTTTGCAAAGAGACCTCCATATCATGTGTGCGCCTTTCTGGGTGTTATGGCTTGGGAGCCAACACAACTTTTAATTCAGGGAGCATAGATTCAAGTGTCCCTGTTTAAGACTCCGCATTCTGTGGAGTAAAACGCCACAAAATCCGTAAATGATCACTTGGGACAAGGGACCACTTGGCTGCTCTGGGTAAAATCATTTTGGGAAACGAACGTAGGGTAAATAGTTTGTGCACCCCTGAGAAGGGTGCACCAAAAACTGTTTTTCCTCTACGGAAGAGTCAATAATTAATAAAGTTAAATATGTTAAATAGAATCCCTCTTAATAAATTACAGTGTCTTAAAACGCCTGTCTGTGGTCGACAATTCAAACAGTCTTTGTTTAGGGAAACACACATCTGAAGACGCGCATACAGCAGAAAGTACAGTTTGCAGCACAGCTAATAAGTGTGTTGTTATGCCATTAGTGCTAACACATGTCGATTAATCCAAATTAAGATGCTGGAGGCAGATGATGAGATATGTTTCAAATTCTCGAGCGCACGTTGCTGCATCCTACTGATGTTTACAGATGAGTGTCGTAACAGAGCTGGCATTAAATCACAGTGCTCGGGAAACACTTGAGGGTCACAAGAAATTGTTGGGAGTTGTAAATATTCTCACTGTAGAACACGCGTGTTGGCTTTCTTGCAATCTCTGCATCATTTTGTTATGTAGAGGCGGCCAGTTTAATAAACTAGTACAGAAAAGAAAAACGCGCTGCGTTAGTACAACAGAAAAAGGGCATTTTACAGCCTATAACCTATTCCTGAGGTGACACAATACACATCTTAGAAATTCAGCATATCATTGGATTGCATGCCCGAGTTTGAAATTGTGCGTCACCTTACAAGGTGCATCGTTTAGCAGGGATTTATGTCGGAATCAATTGGGAATTCCTCTGAAGATAAACACGCATTTAGAAGTCCGGATTCCTGTGAGACTGAAGCCCTGACACCTCCACTCTCGCCATCATCACACCTTCTAAGGTTCCCGCCGGGACTAAAGGCAGAAAACTGAGGTCTGAAGAGCTTCAATGACCTTGGCTGCTGAGTACTTTTGCCTCATTAAGGATTCACAGCTGCTGAAGGTAATGATCCTCGGTCAGAGGCGGTATTTGCTAGCACCATTCGCAATTACAAATGAGCGGCACGGTCCATGAATCAACCTCGAAGTGGAAATGATACATCATGTATCCTAAATGCCAAACATTAAACGTTATAGGCTTCTTGGCACTTTTATGTCTAACGAGAGAAGGATAGGTGTACCTGACCCCAGCGTAGATAAATTAGCCACAGCCCAATTCAAGTGACTTGTAAGGCCCACTGGTGTTCTGCAGCTATTCGAGGTATGGCAAAAGGTCTTTTGAAACAATTGTGTCAACAAATAACTTTAAAGGTACCTTAGCTAATTGTAAGAGCAAAAATGAGAACAAAGGCTCATGGGCCCATTCTTGTTTACACTCTCTAGAATTCATTGCATTTCTCATTGTGGTCACCACTGGGTAGGTATTGTTAGGTAAGCTGTGCCATAGAAATGTGCTTTTTGTGTTGCTAATAACTTTGGTCCGGTTTGATTAATCCCCGCAAATAATTCCCAAAAAAGTGCTCTTTTCCCTAGATTGTGCATGAAAAGGTTCGGAGTGATCCATCGAGCAGAGTCTGAGAAAAAAGAAGGCCCCAAAACTCAAATTTCCCATGCATTTTTCATAACCTTTTCAGGCAGGGCTACAGCAAAAACTGCTGAACAGAATTACACCAAATTTGGTAGGAAGCTAGATCTTGGTGTGTATATTGTGCTTTTTATGATTTGGTGTAAATTTGTTCGGTAGTTTTTGAGAAATTAAGGTTAAAAAAGAACTGTATAACTGGACGGAAGGGTTTGTAGGACTCTGAAGAGAGTCCCTCCACCATGGTGGTACATCTTAAGTAAAGCAAAATGTTTTCCCTATGGGGAGTACTATTTCCTGATCCTAAACCAGGACTCAAAACGTCATACTCAGTCTTCAACACTCATTCAACTCGCATTTTGTTGGCTTAGGAAAACACTCACCAGAAGGGAAGAGAAACAGTCTATTTGTAAAAATATACAATTTATTTAAAAAAAAACATATGAATTCCTATGTATGACTAATTAAAAACATATAATACATAATTAAAACCACCTAGTGTGGAAAGTTTTTTGGAAAAGACACCTCTATCTGTCTTGATCATGTCATTTCGGGCCCTCGTTTGACAACAATGGGAGGAATAGTTTTTCCTTATAACCAGGTTATTTGTTGACAACACCGAATATGACTTGTTGTAAGTGCGTCGGCGCATTTCGGAAGCTTTAGTTGATTATGGCTTCCTTCTTCAGGACAGTCTCTATATGTTTTCTCCACAAAACTGTATCACACCAATGCAGTTGTATCGCAAGAAGTAATCTACGTCATTTGTAGTGTTTCAGTTGGGGTCGCGTTCTAATGTTCACGGTCTACCACAGTCCTCAATATATAAAGCCTCCAAATTCAATTCAGGTTTTTATTGCAGATTTGGTTTCCGTAATATCTTCAAATTCCTTGCATTTTTCTTATGGGGCGTATATATATTAATGCCACCAGGCGAGTATCTGTTCTGTATTGGTACAATGTTAAAATGATATTTTTTGGAAAAGGTTCCTTTCACGCAGCCGGGTAGTTTTGTGCACGTGGCTATTTATTTCACACGGCTATTTTTCCCGGGCTGTAAACGTGGCATCTGTATGATCACCTTAACTCATTACACGAACGGTGATCATACAGATGCCACGTTTACAGCCTGGGAAAAATAGCCGTGTGAAATAAATAGCCACGTGCACAAAACTACCCGGCTGCGTGAAAGGAACCTTTTCCGAAAAATATAATTTTAACATTGTACCAATACAGAACAGATACTTGCCTGGTGGCATTAATATATATACGCCCCATGAGAAAAATGCAAGGAATTTGAAGATATTACGGAAACCAAATCTGCAATAAAAACCTGAATTGAATTTGGAGGCTTTATATATTGAGGACTGTGGTAGACCGTGAACATTAGAACGCGACCCCAACTGAAACACTACGAATGACGTAGATTACTTCTTGCGATACAACTGCATTGGTGTGATACAGTTTTGTGGAGAAAACATATAGAGACTGTCCTGAAGAAGGAAGCCATAATCAACTAAAGCTTCCGAAACGCGTCAACGCACTTACAACAAGTCATATTCGGTGTTGTCAACAAATAACCTGGTTATAAGGAAAAACTATTCCTCCCATTGTTGTCAAACGAGGGCCCGAAATGACATGATCAAGACAGATAGCAGTGTCTTTTCCCAAAAACTTTCTCCATATCCACACTAGGTGGTTTTAATTGTGTATTATATGTTTTTAATTAGTCATACATAGGAATTCACATGTTTTTTTTTTAAATAAATTGTATATTTTTACAAATAGACTGTTTCTCTTCCCTTCTGGTGAGTGTTTTCCTAAGCCAACAAAATGCGAGTTGAATGAGTGTTGAAGACTGAGTATGACGTTTTGAGTCCTGGTTTAGGATCAGGAAATAGTACTCCCCATAGGGAAAACATTTTGCTTTACTTTAAAGTATATTGGTGCTCTATTACCCTACGGGTTACTACGAGCCCCTCTCTTTTGTTTATAACTATAAGGTACATCTTAAGTGTCATGTTGTTAGACTTGGCCCTTTTTGCAGGTTTTCTCCATACTTTTTGCCTTCTACCTCCTATTTTTCTAACCCTCTTTTGTTGGCTTTAGGACTCTGGCCTCTACCACGCTAATTAGTGCTAAAGTGCATATGACTCCGATGGTACACGGACGGTCGAGCTGATTGATTGAGCGCCGACCGCCAGCGTGATCATTCACTTTCGGCCGGCTACAATGCAGAACCTGCCACCAACTAATTAACGGAGCAAGGCCAACCCACAAGGCCAGAGAACACTGTTTCTTCGGCCACGAGCAAGGGACCACCTACAAAAGACATGAATTTCCGCCTGGCCCATTAGCGATGACACCAACTTATCGGTGACTCACCAAGCTGCCTTATACCAAGTTATCTCCAACCAACCAATTCTACTAAATCTTTAGGACTCAGAATCTGTGAGATCCTTCAAAGCACTTCCTAATTCAGACAACCAGTCCTGATGATGATCCTAATTTCTCTGGATCGAAACGCCGTCGACCCAACAGCCTGACTAATAGGCGCACTTTTCCTTAGTGGCTTTAGACCTGAACCAAAATTAACTGTGCCCACTGTGATATCACAATGTCACATGCGCCGTTCTAGCCACCCACTGTAAATAGCTTGCACCACTTGCACAGTGCGCCGACTCCGCTGTTTTCTTTCACTTGCGTCGCCACCTGCACTGTTTATTCACGCTTGTTGCACCAAGTCCCGTGTGGTTGTCATTACATTCTATGCAGTGCTGTTTTTCTAACTGTATCCGACCATGAAATGAATGTTTCCACATAAAGCTGAATAAGTTCCTTTTGACAAAAACTATGAGTTATCTCCTTCTTGTCCACCCAAGTAATGCTATGTGCATGCTATGATTAATTGTCTATTAACTTTTACCTTTCAGGACATTGTTTTCTAATTGCACTAGTAGGCCTACAGCACTGCTTGAGCCATCTACCTTTCAATTTTGTCTCAAGCCTGCTGCTGCAGGGCCAGGGTGCGCAGTGTAGTGCCACATTGACTTGCTGTTTAACATTATTTGCCAAGCTTTGAACTCATCTTTTACTACATATAGGCCACCCCTAAGGTAGGCCCTAGTTATCCCTATGGGTCAGGTGCTGTCTAAGTAAAAGTAAAAGGTATGACATGTGCCTTTATTGTGTGGCATGTCCTGGTAGTGACAGACAGTCTATTTTGTTACTCACTACAGTGAGGCCTACTCCTCTCATAAACTAACATTGAGAATGCCCTTATATATACTTAAGTGATATTCCTAACCTGAAAAGAGTGGTGTTGCCATGTGTGGTATGTTTAGAATGGTAGTGATAAATGCTGAATATTGGTGTAATTGGAGTTTACATTTCTATTTTAGAAATGCCACTTTTATAAAGTGCTGAGAACAAAGCAGGGGTTGGGCCAATGTGCATCAGCAAGGCTAGGCCACAAAACATACACAAAACAAACTGTTGTCAATGCTGAAGATCATTTTACACATACAATAACTTTGAATTCCATGGACGCGCAAATCAATTGATGCTGTCACCTTTTGATTTTATGTTTTGTTCAAATGTATTCAAAGATCACATGTATATATCTATATCTATACTACTATTATAAAGGAAGAACTTTGAACCTTTGAGGCGGGTAAACTCGGGAAACCACAGCGCCAATCCACACACCCGATACATCGTTGTAATCGTCAGTGTGTGCAGATGGACATAGGCTATATAAACGTAATAAATATAATTTATTTAAAAAATGTACCGAAAAAAAAGTAGTCCCTTGGGAGAAGCGCCAGCTGCGACGTGCGTGCTGACGTGAGGAGCGCAGGGAGGAACGGCGTCCAGTAGCGCGAGGAGGACCGGCGGACATGGCGCGGGGAGGAGCGGTGAGGAGCGGCGGTCAGGCGGTGAGGAGCGGCGGACAGACGTTGAGAGCGGCGGACAGGCGTTGAGGAGCGGCAGACAGGCGGGGAGGAGCGGCGGACAGGCAGGGAGGAGCGGTGAGCGGCAGATGAGCTAGGTTATTTATTTATTTATTTAAGAGCGGTGAACGGCAGAAAAATTAAGCAAAAATGGCAATCGTGAGCATGTGGAAGCAAGCGGAGCATTACAAAAGTGAGCCAAACGGTGCCTTACAGGAGGAAAAAGTTACGTGTGCAGGTTACAAAAGCGTACATCGTGAGCAAGAGGAAGCAAACGGAGCATTACAAAAGTGAGCCAAACGGTGCATTACAGGAGGAAAAAGTTATGTGTGCAAGTTACAAAAGCGTACAAAGTAAACATAGAGGTATAATACTGTATTACAGGAGAAAAAAGTGACGTGTGCAGGTTACAAAAGCATACAAAGTAAACATAGAGGTATAATACTGCAATATATGGAGGAAGGCTCTGGGGGACCCACGGACAACGTAGGGGTGGGCGGTGGCCCTTAAGCCCAATTGCTCCCGGTCAACGTTGGGACGGGCTGCTAGTATATATATATATATAGCAGTATTTGGCCAGATTAGGATACTACTACTAGTTAGTAAAATACGTCAAGGATACTTTTCCCTGACCAGTCAAGGACTGACTAACATTACACTGTTTGCGCATTCATGCGCTACATAAACGCAACATGCCAGATATCAAACCAGCGCAGCATTGACCCACTTCATTCTGGGTATTACTTCACTAGCACATGACAATTCTTATGTGTCTGATTGTCAAGGTTCTTGTCTACAAATAAACTGCCACAATATCCCTTGCACTATGACTCACTGGTTTCACTGAGAAGCCATTTTCAAAACTTAACTTGCCATGAGGATGTTATTATTTATTATTTATTTTGGTTTAGATACATTGTGCAACCTAACATGTATAACGTTTCAATATTCAATCGTCTACATATGACTATAATATGTTTTCGCAATTTAGTTTAGTCCGAACCAAATATGTTTCACTTTGGTATATTATTTAGACGACAGACTCCAAGAGCTGTCATGACTCATCACATGTAGTGAAACATAACTCTTCCATGCTTATCTGTCAGGAAGTTACCATGGCAACACACTCTCTCACCTCGTAACCAATCACTGTTACCTTTGTATATATAGCACTTTCACTGTTGTGAGCAAGGCGGTTCTTTGCCGCCAAAACGCGTCAAACCATCCTAAATGGAATAAAGAAAACTTTTCCTTGAAATACGATCCCACGGTGTCAGCGCCTGTTTTGCATGTTCGGATCCAAGATTGGAAATTATATACGGGGACTTGCCAGATCCCCAGCGCTGACCCTCCTCGTTCCGGTGCTCTTCGCTGCCTGGCAAAATAAAGTGGATGTATCTTTGAGACCGAGGAAATCGAAGCGCCCCCCCAAGCCGACATCGTAGGACGATAAGAGCATTGCCTGATTGCACAGACACGGGCTTCCGGATCCTTGATTATGCTGGAGGGTATACAAGTGTCCAGGTAAGCCTGTGAGTGTTGTCAGCGGTGTTCTGTTAGGTCCTATCCAAGTGGCTGCAGGGAGAGGTAGTCTGTTTTGTATTACTCGACGGCAGTGGGATTCAAGGAAGATTAAGTCTTTTCCTAAATAGAGGATGGCGGAGGAGTGGGTGCATGAACGTGAGGAGGCTGCAATGAGTATCTTCTGTGATATCGATCGAAGTACGACTCCTGGTACTTCAGAGGTTGCGGGTCAACAACAGACCGATGGCTCAGACATTAAAACACTACTTAGAGAATTTGAAAAATTCCGCAAACAAGAAATTTCCAAATGGTGGGAACACACCTCGCTGCGAAGATACTTGGAGGTGGGCCGAGTACCACGAGGGCTAAGAGTACTATTAGCTCCAACGTATGACAACCCAGATCCAGCCATGCTACAGGAATGGGCAGACAATAACGCCCAATCATCAAAAATCGTGCTCGAAATCTTAATAAAATATGCTGCATCAGACCGAGAAAAACTTTTGGCCAAACTAGAAACAGTAAGCAAACAATTGGAATAAAATCCGAATCAAGTTGAAATAAACAAATGCATGATCGAAATTAAATCCAGAGTTGCAAAATACAAGCAAACCATTAAAGACCGAAAAGCTCTCAAATTTCAACGTGACAGAAACGATTATTTAAAAGGGAGAATCTTCACGTTTGTCCGCAATTTTGACAGCATAAGACAACGGAAACTACCTACACCCACCATGCAGGAAGATGTAGTGCCCAGCGAATCAGAGGTCAGCTCAGGGGCAGAATCAGACCCAGGGACCTCAGGCAATCAAGGCCAACAACGCACAGTTCCAACGCCCGTAGAAGAATTCGCTTTTTCACGGGAGGACCGCCTGAAAATCCTCAGGCCAAGACTATCACGTCAACAATACTTGGCAAACAAACCCCCGTATCAAGGAAAAGAAAGCGAAAAAACAGGAGATGGGGCAAACACAAACACAAATCAACAACAGAAAAAACAAACATACAGAAAAAACAACAGACAATGAATGAGACAACAGAACCAGAAAAAAATACAGTCATTAACCTTTCCAATATGGCTTTGACACCCAAAGAAGAAGAAATATTGACACTTGGCCTGTCCTTCTGCAAAAGAACAAACTTTGATTATACACAAACACGCATAGATCTGCATCAATTCATCAGGAAACTTAAACTACGAAAATATTTTTTTGTAATTCTAAAGAAAAAAGTATCATTTTCCATCCAGAAGAGAGTGCAAATGACTCTCAAGGTGATTGGAACATAGCAGATATGGAATTCGTCAGAGCAATGGCAGAACTGGACGTTGGGGAGCCAACACAAATCATGGAAACACAAGAAGTGGCAAATCACACAGGACTTACAATAACCAAGATCCACATTCTGTCCATTGATGCCTAAAGACAACATCGACATTTTCTCAGAAAGAGTAATAAAAGATTTGAAAGAACTATCCCTTGAAAGCAGCAACAATTTCACCAAAACCCGACACAATGAAAGAATGGAATACGAAAAAGTTATGAAAAAAATCAAAGACAGAAACGACATTATAGTACGCTGGTCGGACAAGGGAGGAAATGTGGTCCTATGGCCACAGGAGATGTACAATAATGAAGCACTGCTGCAGCTTTTCGACAGGGACTGCTACACAGGAATTAGTGCAACCACATTGCAAACATACAGGACGGATACCACAAATGCCTGTATTACTGGAAAACAGCAGGAACTTGAATTCGAATTTTTGAAAAACAATTATCCTGTGACTCCGCATCTGTATCTGATTCCAAAGATACATAAAAATGTATTCTGCCCCCCTGGGAGGCCAATAATTTAGGTGATTGGCGGATTATTTGAAAATACAAGCAAGCTTGTAGATTATTTTTTTCAGCCCATTGTGAGAGACTTGCCTTCATATACAAGGGACTGTGGAGACTTTTTGAGAAAAATATATGATGTAAATTGGCATTGTGAATATGTTTTCATGACATTAGATGTACAAAGCTTGTACACGAGTATCCGACACAGAGATGGGCTGAATGCCCTAAAACATTTCCTAGAGAGAAGAAACATTGAGTACTACCACCATACCCAGATGCTCTTACAGATGTCTGAATGGTGACTGGAAAATAACACATTTATGTTTAATAAATTGCTTTACAAACAGACACAGGGGACGGCCATGGGCACTTGCTTCGCCCCCAAGTATGCTAATTTGCATATGGGCTGGTGGGAGGAGCAGTACTCATGAGAACACATGGCACCAAATGTTAGAAAATGTGGCACTGTACAGTCGGTACATAGACAACATTTTTCTGATATGGAAGGGAAGCGAGGAAAGTGCAGTTGAGTTTGCTGAACAACTAAACCAAAACACACTCAACCTAAAATTCACCAGCACAACCAGCAAAACCACTATCACATTCTTAGACCTGGAGTTATTCATTTCCAACAACAAGATAAAATCCAGAACTTTTCGGAAACCCACTGCAGGAAACACCATCCTGCATGCTTCAAGTTTCCACCCCTCCAGTCTGATTAATAGCATTCCCTATGCAGAATGTCTCAGGATGAGAAGTAACTGCAGCACGCAGGAGAGTTACACGGAAACCAAACAGGGATTATTTAACAGACTTCGTACCAGAGGCTACCCCAACCAGACACTCGAGAAAGCAGAGCAAAAATGTAACGGAAAAATCAGGGAGAATCTAATACTTAAATCACCAGCAGACTTTTCCCAATCCAAAAAAACAGAGGCACTACGTGTGATTACGGGTTATAACGCTTACCATACTAAACTGCACAGAATCCTCTACAGACACTGGCCCATAGTACGCAATGATCCCACTATAGGTAAAATCTGTGCCAAACTCCCACAGCTCACTTTCAGAAGGGCTAAATCAATGAAAGAAGAAATAGTGTCCAACATACCACGCAAAGCAATAAAAAATCCATGGCGTAAAAGTGCAAATGGATTTTATAAATGCACCAAGTGCAAAGCGTGTCGACATGGTGTCAACACTAACAAAGTTCTGCTGCCACTTAGGAAGACACCACTAGACATTCCAGAGAACTTTTCTTGTAAAACAGACTTTGCGGTCTGTGTTCTACAATGCAGCTGCAACAAAAGATACGTGGGCAGCACCATACATCCTGTCCACGTAAGAATACTTCAACATCTACGGGCAATCAGCAATGATGACCCCACATACCCTGTTGCACGACACATCAACACTTATCACGAAAGTAAAGCAGAAAACATCCAATACTTTGTGATAGATAGTGTCAAGAAAAACGTCAGAGGTGGAAATAGACAACTGGCACTCAGGAGGCTGGAATTAGGATATATTCTCTAACTGATTCCCAAACAAGAAAACGTTGTTCTCAAGGCATAGGTCGATCATGTCTACAATCATGCGTGTGTGCTCATTCAAGCACACTGATCTAGAACCAAGGAAATGTTGTACTGCTCTCAGCCCATCTTTATGCTAAATACTAGTGTATAATGCGGTAACATCAAGAGATATTAACAGATAACTCGGTTTCCACTCCACATCATACACCTTTCTCAAAAAATCACCAGTGTCGAGCACAAAAGAAGGTAATGACTTGATGAACTCTTGGAGAAAGAAGTCCACATATTTGCTAATGTTCTCAAGTATGCTGTTGCAGGGAGATACAATAGGCCGCCTTGGTGGTAGCAAACAGTTCTTGTTGATCTTTGGTATGAAGTAAATCACCGGTGTTACAGGATTGTCATTTTTCATGAATTCAAACTCATCCATAGTTATAACACCAGTGCTTCTCCAAGCCATAAGTTTAGAATAAATATTGTTCTTGGCTAGCTGTACTTCCTTGGCATCAGTCCGTCCGTAACAAGCACGGTCATTAAGTTGCCCAAGTGCTACATCCAGGTACGTTTGGTGAGGCCATAGCACCACATTTCCTCCTTTGTCAGATTGCCTCATGATAATGTTGGTATTGCTTTTCAGTTTTCTGATTAGTTGGTGGTATTCAAAATCGTGATAGTGATGTTTCTTAGAGAAACTGCCATGCTTGAGAAAGAGTCCCCTTAATTCCAGAGAAACTTTGTCGTGAAGTTGGTCAATGTTATCTTTGATCATCAATGGGCAAAACCTGGATTTAGGCTTAAAATTGGTAACTGTAGATGTTTTAGTTGTTGGAATCCTGCCCGACCCCGGGCTAGATGCTAGCGTAGTCGATTCATTTTACATTTCCATCAGCTCAAGTAGCAGACTGGAGTCAGGTGGAGACAGAGTGGGAGATTGGGAACAAGGCACAGCATCTGTGGTGGGTTGTGAATTCTTGTGCAGGCAATGGTATTTGTGCAACTTGAGCTTTCGCACATATTTGTACAAATCAATTTTTGTGCCTACATAGTCAAAATTGCTTTTAGCGCTGTATGACAGTCCCAGAGCAATCAAGGAGGTTTCTTTATTTGTGAGTGGCACGTCTGTGAGATTGACAACCGTGGGTGGTTCAGTCAGTGCAGGATTCATCTGCGGTTCCACTGTTTGCGTTGTTTAATTATTTTGTTTGTTGTGCCTGCGTTGTTTGTTGCACCGCCTCCTTGCTGCCCGTTTGGCATTGACACTTTGCTTGCGGTGACACCGTGGGCACCTGAGCGGAGAGTCTGCTTGCGATCCCGCTGCACTACCTCCAGCTTCTGTGCAAGGGTGAACTTGCGAAACCCCACTCTCTGCGATCTAGCCAGCTCATTATCTGATTCACTGTCGATGTTGGAGCTGCCCTCTGAAACAGAAGAGGTTTCAGCTGTCACCGCCCTTACTGTTGGTTTAGCTGTGGATGAACTTGCCGCTTTGGTCATGTGTGAGGCTTTGAGGTGATCGTATTTCCTGGCAAACATAAAAATTTTACTGTGTTCGTAGTCGAGACGATCTCTTTGGAACTTATACGCTTTGCGCCTCTTGATCACGTCTTCCTCTCTTTTCAAGCAGACAAGCATATTGTCCCTATGTTTTGCTAACTGCGGTGTGCTGGGCAATTTGTCAATTTCTTCATTCAATCTGGCAATTTCCAAGAGCAATTTAGCCCTGTCACATTTTATTTTATTTATTTGTTTGCATTTATATGGCGCACAGCTACCCAACAAAGGGTTTCCCGGCGCAGCAGATCCCAGTGTTAATGCAGTTACAGGAACTAGATGTTAAATAGCCATGTTTTTAAGGCTTTCCTGAATTTGATGTAGCTTGGCTCAGACCGCAATGTGTGTGGCATTGAATTCCAGAGTGTGGGTCCTAGGAGGGTCCTAGGACTTTCTGCGTACAATATTGCCATAAGCTTCTTGGAGGACTCGAGATTGCATTCTGCCCAGTCCACAAGCATGCAAGGGTCAGGGTTCTCGTATGACGGGGCTAGCATGATTCTTAAGCCCCGCAGGACCCTGCCAACCTCTAAGTACCCAGTCAGCGTACAGTGCTCCCACCATTTGGATTGTTCGGCTTTGCTCGCTTTCTCCAAAGCCTTGAACAGATCTTTCAAAATGCTGTGCAATTCATGTGGGGTGGCTGAAATCACTGGTACTGCTCCGTCCCCAGCCGGGGAGTTAGTGAACATAGTTTTAGCTGCCTCAACCCGCCCCTGTAACATGTCGGCAGACATGGTGTTGTGGTGAGCGTTAGTTGTTAAAGTCTTTTCTCCGGTTAAATCAAAATGTCACTAACGGGAGCAAGATGATAGAAGTAAAAGAGTAAGTGCACAGCTTTGGGTATTATGTATTTGGGTGTACAGATTAACTTCAATTTTTTTACGTTTAAGGGTGCCACCCGGGCGACGTCTCTTGTCAAGGGCGTCAGCAATATGAATTCAAAGTAGTGCTTCTAACGGATCGTTAGAAGCATCCCCCGGCGCTCCACTTTAATTTTCTGGGAATTTACCAGAATTCCTTACAACAGATTAATAGTGAAAAGATACGAATATTCATCCATATTTACCACCTTATTTTATTCATAAGTTCATTTTTCAAGTGCGAATTATCTTCATTTTTGTACTTATTTTTTAAGCATGATCAAATGTTAATCAACGTCCAAATTTGGCAAAAAGGTAGTGTTTGGTTTAGAAAGTAAACGTTTTTTTTAAATGTAGTAAATCCATTTAGTAGTTGCTGAGAAATTCAAAAAATAAGAGTGGAAAAATCAATTTCTCTTTGGAAACTTTAGGCAAGGCTACAGTTTTCCGTTCAGTAGTTGCTGAGAAATGAAAAAATAAAAGTTTTGATATCTATGGACACGGTGGAGTTGCGACTCCTCCCGACCACGAGCTTCATTCTAATTGGCTGTCAACACTCCAAACCAGGAAGTGTTTGAGAAAACAGAAAAACAAAGGTGAAAAAAAGAAAAGGGGGCATAGTAGAAACACTCTGACCCCAGGAGGCCTGCTCGACCAAAAAAAGCATTTTTTTAAAAATAGGCCGAATTCACGCTGAATGCGCGAATCCAGATGGAAATTTTTTTTTAAAATAAAGCGCGGGCTGCTTCACTACTTTTTTTTAAGCCCACTGGTGGGCCAGGCCGGGACATGCAAAAAATGTATAGCAGCCCTGGGGACCGCCACCTCCCTGAGGCTTCATTTATGTTTTGCGGGGGGACGCAACCCCCCCTGGCACTCTATTTTTACAAATACTAATGTGTGTGGTGGGCGCGAACCCCCCCCACCTCCTTGTGGCAAGGATGATAAAACCACGGGTGCACGTAGCTCTCCTGTAGCACTGGGGACCACCACCTCCCCGGGTCTCTCATTTTTAAAAAAAATTACCTGTGTGGGGGGCTCGAGCCCCCCCCACACGCCCCGGGGACTTCCACCTACCCGGAGCACTAACTATGTAAATACGGGTGTCTGTTACGGACCCCCAAGCCTTGGAAACCACCAACTCCTCAGGGCTTGGCTTACGTTGGGATGGGTGGCCACGCGGCGCCCCTCCTGGAGCCTTTGATGACCCTGGGGACCGCCACCCCCCAGGGCAGGCTCCTGCAGTGTCTAGGGGTGCCCACTCCTGGAACACTGCTGTTTGCTATAGGAGGGCAAAAGCACGGCTCCCACCCTACCATAGCAACCTTGCTTTGGATTTTGGAAGCGAGTATACACATATATGTATATATATCCAGTACTCATCCAGTCTGGTTTAATAGTTTATAACTCTTGCAAACCATCCTTTTTTCTCCTTTAGTGTCACATTGTTAGTTAGGAAACCCAAACCCGTTTTAATTGCAAATTCCGGATTCTGCTTCACTCAACTTGCATATTAATTGTTCAACATTCAATTGAATGTATGCTTATGAGGCTCTTTCCACCACTCCTTTCATGTGTAGAGACAATCAGTCCATGTCAGAGGTCAGAGTGATCGTGTTTCCCACGATCCAGGGCAGTGGGTACACAGTTTGTTACAGAAAGTTGGACTCCCATACCCATTTGACTACCAGCCAAGGCTTACCTAAAAGTAGAGGTATGTTCAAGTATAGATGCAATAGAAAACAATTATCATAACGGCAGTATAGATGTTTCTGCCCAGCTGGATCTTTCAAGATACAATGAGTGAATAGGGGCCCTCAACTTGTTTCTTGGTTTATTTATTAGAACATTAGCTAGATTACTGACAGGAGATAACATTCAGAAGGCCCCATACCAAGTTTCCTCATTACAATTAAAATGTCATATGTCAGGGTGTATAGGTCTCTCAGAGAGATTGACTCTTTGTTGCTCCTACCCTCAGCTGCTAATATGTGGAACTTCCCCACCTGAGCTCCTGATACAGATGACCCAGGGGCTGGCAAGGTAGACACTTGAAAGAGTGGATGGTAACCCACCTCCTGTCACTCAGCTCACTAAAATTGCGCTCCTACCATTCTCTCCTTTACGTTGAATTATATCGCTGTGAAATCTTGGCCTCAGTTTGGCATATGCTAGCTCACTTTGTCACCGGGAGCAAAAAATTGGACCTCATCACTCCATGCTAAAATGGATCTAATGGCTACCCATCAAACCTAGAGCACTGTATAAAACAGCTTGTATCACTCATAAAGTCTTGCACACCATTTAATGTGACTAATAAACTGAAAATGTGTAGGGGACAATAATGCCTGTGACACGCTGATTCTCTAATACAAGAGCGCTCAGCGCTTAATAAAGAGCACACAATAGCCCAATAATTTTTAGACATTAGGAACAGAATCTGAATTCACTTAATCAACAGTCTTGGAACCCAAATTACCACTTCCAGAAACACCAGACCAGAAGTGGATTAGGGGAGTGTCAGCAAGCAGCCCCCACCACCCCCCTCTTGCACAACAGGGAGGGGGTGAAGACAATACTACCCCTCAGAGATGCCACATCTTTCCCATTCCGAGATATCCTTCCCACCCCCCTAACAACTCTGATGGGGAGCATCTCTGAACACATTTACCACCGGCTCGACGCAGGTGGTAAATATCATCGTTAAACTCAACCGAACTGGGGAAATACAGGGGCATATTACCAAGCAATAGCGATAATTATCGCTATTGCTTTGTTAGCGTGAAAAAAATATCGCTGAGCACCGAGGATTTTTACCGCTGAGATACCTTGATATTATCAAGGTTTATCTAAAAAGCGGTAAAAATCCTACGAAATTCATGAATATTGCTGAAAAATCAGCGATATTCATGCATTATCGTGACAATGCTCTTAGCCTTGTTATCCACATTCCATTGGATAACATGGCTAAGAACTGCTTTTAGCAGGCGTTAGCTTTTGGAGATATTCGCGCTTAGCGCTTACAAGCTGTCACTGGGGCATATTACCAAGGGCATTATCGCCACATTAGCGGGACTTTTTCCCACTAATGCGGCGATAATTTTATCGCCCTATTACCAAGCTGACGCTAACACCAGTTAGCGACAGCTTGTAGGCGATAGCGGGCATTTAGGGGCCCACTTTGCATGTCAGCGATAATTATCACTAATGACATGCAAAGTGGGCGTGCCAAGATGTTAGCGACTGAAAACAGTTGCTAACATCTCTAACTCCTATTAACAACTTTTGGAAATATTCGCGCTAAGCGCGAATATCTCCAAAAGCTAAGGCCTGCTAAAAGCAGTTCTTAGCCATGTTATCCAATCGAAGGTGGATAACATGGCTAAGAGCATTGTCACGATAATGCATGAATATCGCTGATTTTTCAGCGATATTCATGCATTTCGCAGGATTTTTACCGCTTTTGAGATAGCTATTGCTTGGTAATATGCCCCACAGTACTTTGCAGGGCTGGCAGATTATTGCCCAATTCAGAGAGTTCAGCTTGTTATTCCTGTTAACTCACGGGCAGATGCATGCTGGAGTCAATAACTGCATCTCTGGTAGCGCCTCACGCAGTTATCAGGGAGCTCAGAATAGGGGCCTCAGTGGTACATTAAGTGAGTGATAGTTGTGCAATTTCACATTGCGAGACCCAGGAAAGTGTCTCAATGGAGTGTCATATATTGACCTCACAAGCACTGTAAGTATTCAAAAGTGCAGATATATAGATCACATTTTATTGTCAAAGTACAAGAGAGATTGTCTCGACACAGAAACACGAGTTGAACTTTACTTGTTGTGCATCACTATGGGGAATACGAAATCATTAGATGTGCTCATACAATACAGTTGGAGAAAGTCTTAATGATCCCATTCTAAACGTGGAAAGACAGATTACACGATTGTATATGGTTGGCACAATGTTAACAATTTAATATCTTTTTTGGCAAAGAACCACGGTTGGCTTTGCAGTTGAATTCTAAACTAGAAACAGGTTGGCTAGAACAGAATACATCAATTACATTTATCATCTAAGGGGGATATGGAAACACTCTCTAATAAAATGAAATGTATGGCTTTTCGACCGCTCCTAATGCAGTACATGTTTAATATTGGCAGTATGTGCCAACATGAAAAGTGCTAATAGTAGAGGAAAGAATGAATTATGTATAGCTGTCGAAGCAGGAATGTTAAGAGACTCCGGGTGTCTAAAAATGGCCTAAAAGAGTGTATCCTACTCTTCTCACCAGCATTGGCATCTTTGTGCTGAAGAGTCACATAGATTTAAAGATATGCATGCTTGTTTGGCACTGCCCTGATTCACTATTGCAGACAGCGCTGGGCCTTTGAAGTGCGAGCTGTGCTTTCCTCCTCTCGGACACACAGTTCATGAATATTCAGAGGCTAATTTACCGTGAACTATGGGTTCTTCTAAATATGGAGGATTCCAACTCACAAAGGGTCTTTGGGGATATGTGTATGTGGTACCAATAAACCATCTAAACAAAAAAGGTATGTTGGGGAACAATTTTAACCAAGAAGGTACATCGGTGTGAGACTCACCTGAATACCATCATGAGCTGCTTGGATTGGGATGCGGTCAAATATGGGCTTCTGTGTCATTACTACTCACTGTGCTGCAACTAAATAGAAGAAAGAGTCCCTTAAAAATAACCTTATGTATCATCAACCTGGGACACGGCCCACAGGTGCCCATCCATTGTCCAGAATGTGAAGGCCTCTCCATTACTGACCACATGGCTCCATACTGGGATAAGTAGACTCAAAGGAGTATGGATGCTTCTCTTTGCAGCCACGGTGCCCAGTATGGCCTCGCCCAGCAACTAAAGGCTTTCTAAAGCACCTGTGTTTATCACTAGAAGCAAACTATTTATTAAGGATGAAGATGATTACCCTAAATGCACCGTTCACAAGAAGAAAGCGTTGCAATGCAGAAGAGTAATACCTGCAGCACATATGTAGCTGAGCGTGTTTTAATAGACATAAGATAAAGACAAATGTTAATATAATTTCTAAAAATAACTTCACAGCGTTGAAATTGCATCCTCTGTTAGCAATGAGTCATTATAGATGCTTAAGAAGGGAATAATTGCTGTGAATGACAATACTGTGTACTGAAAAGTAATCCTCCCTTTTTATGTGATTGCACGGTCTTCCAAACACACACTCGTTCCCAGGTTAAGAAAAGAGCCAGCACTCCCAAGATTGAAGTGAAGCATATTCTTTAATCCAGATGATTTTGAAAATTAAGTCCCCCATGGGTGGACCAGGGCCTGGAGATTGGTTTACTAATCATTTTAAGGGAGGTGACATGTACCCACTCTCACTGATCTTTTTTCAGGCTGCATGGATCCTGTTCCTTGGGCCTTTCGACTCATTTTGGGGAGGGTGCCTGTAGCTTCCATGGCTGAGCTGCAGGGAGGCCCTGGGGACCCCAACCCCAGGACCGGTGTTTTTAGGGAGGGCGTCCGTCTCCACTCTCCAAGCTGTACAACAGCCCTAGGGACCCTATCTTCTTGGGACAAAAGGGAGCAGGGTCCTGTGGACCCAATCCCAAGGACAGCGCTTTTCCCTAGAAGCGTAGGTGCAGGCAAGGAATACACATGTAATTCCCTGCCTGCAGTCTCCTAGGCAGGGAACACAGCTTTGCAGAGAACAAAGCTGTTCACCTCTGGGTGGGAGTAAAGCGGCAGACACAGGTGGCTGGGGAGAGGGCAGGAGCCATGGGTACCTTGGGGCTCCCACTGTAGCCTCCTCAAAGTTAATATAAAGTGTGATAATAAAAATAAAATGAGTGGCAGGAGACGCTCATTTATTTTTCACTACTGGAAGCAAAGAGCGCTCCATAATGCCCTATGAGGGCCTTTGGGCAGGAGCACCACTAAGCATTTTTTTTATATTGTGTGGATGGCTGCAGGGAACCCAGCAACCCCCACCAACATTTAAAAATGCAGTAAACCCCCTGGGTCATTGAATCCATAACCCCATCACCATATCTTTTAAAGCTATCCGAGCTGGAGCTGTACGGTCTTCACCTGCGGTGCAGGGACCGCTTATGGTTTGTTCTATGGCTGCACTTTCTGGCCTCAAAATGGTTCAAAAAGACTCAAACAAATGTTTTTTGAAAAAAGAAGTTTAATAACAGTGATTGTCACAAAATATATTCAACAACCATTGTAATGTGTTAATTTAAAGAAAATTACATTTGATTATAGTTAGTGGTTATTTTCTGCCAAAGCAAAGGTCTGCTTTATAAATGTTAATTGTTAATTGTTAACTGCAAATTACCTGTAAATGTTCTAAGAATTCTTCGATAGCATCACTGCGACATCTGAAGTCACACCATTGATAACAACACTGTGCATGGTGAGGCATATTTTAGTTACTTTAGGGCAAAACTTAAACTCACTTGAGATTACTATAACTGGTGAATTTCAGTGGTTTTGTTAGTTTAAAATTACAAAAATAGTTTAAAATTATATGTTTTGACTGACCTTTTCATCTACCTATAATGTCCCTTTAACCTTTGGGTTGTCTGCAAACTATATATAAATATAGATTGATCGTGAGCAAGGTATTTGTAATACCGAAACGCGTAGATCGTAACATCTGCCTAAGTCTGTGGAATGTAATGAGAAAATAAAAAAAATTGCAAAATCAACCCGTGGAGTGCGACCCAATTTGTTCCTTCGTGAGGGAACAGTGACAAATATATATATATATATATATATATATATATATATATATATATATATATATATATATATATATATATATATATATATATATGTATATATATATATATATATATATATATATATATATGTATATATATATATATATATATATATATATATGTATATATATATATATATATATATATATGTATATATATATATATATATATATATATATATATATATATATATATATATATATATATATATATAATATCTGCAGTCCTGCAACATGCCTGGTGTCCCAGGTGTACTACTCAAAACATGTTTGTGAACTAGAGGTTGTGGCTATGCTGAGGTATTTATGCTCTATTGCCACCACGACGCCCATTGCGGGCTTCCTCGCGATCTGCAGCCTATGTTGACTCATCATAATCCCGGCAAACTCCACCCTGCAGATATAAGGTGATTTACTCCAACCATGCCACGCCCACCACATCTATGATATTGAATTTCTACCCACATCACAGACATATGGGTCGTCTTCCCCGACATCAGATCCTGTTCTGTTCCTGCACCCATTCATTACCATCCGTATGGAGTCATTTGGTGTACTTCTCTTCCATCCGGGCATTTATCTCAGGCATTAATAGTTGTATCTTGATGATGATCCCAGTACTAAAATAGGGATCAAAGCGCCATCAAATTTTGCACCTTGACACTAAGCTGCTCATACGTTTATTGTGAACATCAGCAATGGTGCTACTCATATGTTTATGGTCTAAATGTTGATTGTTTCAAGGTCATAGGTTATTATGCCTGAGTTCTAAATACCCCTTTTTCACTGAATACTATCCCACTCTTTTACTGTTTCCTTATTTTTTGATGTAATAAATCACAATTTCCAATTGGGACTCCCAGAACATAAAAAAATAGTTTTTTTGTGTTGCTGCTTTTAATTTATGTTGTGAGGGACCACTGTTCCTGTATAAAAATATGTGTACCTAAGCTCCTTTCTAGACTATTTGGGTTCCCCTGTCCTGGGAATATGAGGTATTTCTGCATACACAATTGTTCATGCTGCACAGTTGTTCTTGGGGAAATTAAATTAAATTTGTTTCATATTAGTTTCTGTCTTTAGGTCTGGATAAATCCCTTCCTCCACTCCCTCACTGATTTTGGAGGTGTTCCCGTTCCTTCCCATCTTAGAAACTATTTTACTTGTGCCCTTGTCAGGAGTTCTTATATGACCTTTTCCAGCATATGTGTCATTAACCACAGATTTGTAACTTGTACAGAGCATTTTTACCCTGGAAAACCAATTGCCTGCCTGAGCGAGTAGTTTTTTGAGAATTCCTAGGTCAGCTTTACACTTCAAATATTTTATATTTGTATCTTCCAACTAAACTTGCAAGTACAAATATCTCCGCAAATCAGATCTTCACACTTCTAATATTATACATTTTAGACTGGTCCTTTTTTGTTATGATCTGTTATGTTGCTTTGAGAGGCAGGCACTTGGGCAGGTGTGTAGGTTTGTAGTCCCCAAGGGGCTTATATGAAATGCCAGGTCTTTAGCTTCTCGCGGAACTCAAGAAGTGAGGAGGAGCCTCTGATGTGTTGAGGGTGGTCATTCTATGTCTTGCAGGTCCGGACTGGCCGTAGTGGGCACCGGGCAATCCCCCGGTGCGCCGCACGGGTGTGGGGCGGTTTCGGGCCTCTGGGGGCTGTTTTTGCAGCATGGCTGCAAAATCGGCCCTGTAACAAAATTGGCAGAAAACCGTCCCTGGCAAAGAGCTTGGCGGCACCCCCAACCCCCCCTTGCCCCCACCCCCCGCAGGGGAGGGGTGGGAGCACTTTGCCAGGGCTGGTTTTAGTTCCCAGTCCGGCCCTGATGTCTTGAGTGTGATGTAGGAGAATGCGCAACCTCCAGTTTTGCTTTTTCAGATGTCAGTAACAAGTCAGAGTGAGGCAGAGCATAGGTGTCTGGTGGGTTGGTGAAAGTGTATGTGGATGTTCAGGTATTTTGGTCCTGTGTTGTGGAGAGCTTTGTATGTGTGCACAAGAAGTCTGAATTGACTGCGCTTGTGATGGGGAGCTAATGAAACTTCCCAAGGTGCAGTGTGATGTGGGTGTGGCATGGGAGAGTTTTACCGTAGTCCAGCCTGCTGGTGATGAGTGCTTGCATGTCGGTTTATCTGGTGTTCTGAGGCAACCATTTGAATATTTTTTGCAGTCTGTATAATATGTGGAAGCATTGTGTACACACTGCGCTGACTTGAGCCGTCATGTTGAGCTTGCTGTCTAGGATGATCCCTAAATTTCTAGCGCGGTCTGTTGGTGGGTGTTGGTCTTAGCTCCAAGGGCCACGAGGTGAAGTCCCATGGGGAGGACTGGTTGCTGAAGACCAGTACTTCCATCTTGTCGAAGCTGAGCTGTAGGCTGTTTGGTTCGCATCGAGCATGCTCCCATGGTCATGAAGTTGGTGAAGTTGGTTCTGGTGGTGGTTGTTTTGTCCATCAACACATCTGTACGCAACCTCAGTATATACATCAAGCCCTTCCCTATCACTTGCTGGTTTTCTTGCATTCACGTCTTTTTTTAGCTTATGATTTCTTTGCGGCTACCTAAATGTGCTGCAGTATTTTAACCTCAGTGGTTCTCGCAGACGTCACTATGAGTGCACACACAAACTGCTGCATTCGCTCTAATGGGCTGTTGCTGGTGACTTATTCTTAATTTAATAACTCCCCTGGAATGGAGGCCAATTTGACTTTGCAGTTAAACCTTAAATTAAGAGCAGGTTTAGAAGAGCAGGGCTAAATCAATTGAATCTGGCCACTATCCAGAGTGAATGGAATAAAGCGCAGGCAGACAGAGGAACCGCACTTGTGACCTCCCCTTAGATGGAATAATGTGATATAACACACAATAAATTAGATTGTTGTAACTCAGAATAAATGTTTCGCTGAGGGAGATTCTAGTGTGCGCATCAAAGCTGGAAGTTTAAATAACACTGAACTGGAAATAAAGTGCCCCAGGAGTAGATACCATATGCTTCGCAATGACATAATATCTTTTTCAATTGCACTCGAATTTGGAACTAGAAGGATTTAATATCATAATGCATTGTGAGGAAAATAATGGCATAATGTCTGAAGAAGGGCCAATACAACATTTAGGAACACTGCATTTTTTCTTTTTTTCTGTATAAATGTTAATAGATGTTCGTCTCTATCTTTGATAAATTGTCGTAATGAGTTAACAACATTCCGATCCGAGAAGTGTAAGGTTTATAAAGGCGAGATGGCCGCAAACTTACTACTGTAGGGATATTTTAAGGGGCGTTTTAAGTGCTGGGTGTAACCTGCTGCTTGCTTTCAATATTAGAGGATGCATCAGTGCTTAATTTGAAAAAGTGGTTGCAGGTGGATCCAAACAGCACTCTTTTTGGGGGGTGGGGGGGTCGGCTATTTTGGCTATCAGAATAGAGAGAGAAAGGCAGCAGAAGGGGAGCGAAGGGGGAAGACAAAGAAAGAAAACTATGACAAACGGAGAAAGCAAATATGAAAAAGCTGCAAAGGTAAGCTAAAGAGGCCGGGAGAGTATGTTGGTGGTTGACAGAGACATGAGGGGGCATATTTATAAGCCCCTTGCACCACTTTTGTGTCACTTTTAACATAGGAAAAGTGACGCAAAAGTGGCGCAAGGGGCTTCTAAAGCTGCCCCGAGGTATTCAGCAATCCCGACATTTGGCAGCAGTGCTATATGGCTTCAGGGGAAAAAGCAAATTTGGCCACGGCACATTCAGCCCGATTCATCATCAGCATGTTTTGCGAGTCTGTAATAGCGAATTATAAGGAATCGCTATTACAGACTCGCAAAACAGGATTCATGTAGGAATCGCAAAATAAATTGCGATTCCTACACGTTCCTTATTTGCAATTAGCAAATTGCTAATCGCAAATAAGGAATAACTCCCCATTCATTCCTATGGGCCTAAAGGCCCATGGAAATGAATGGGGAGTTATTCCTTATTTGCGATTAGCAATTTGCTAATCGCAAATAAGGATGCGATTTCAAGGGTGCTAGGGGTGTCCACCAGACACCCTGTAGCACCCCTGAAATGTAAATTTTGACTTATTTTGCGCACACACATGTCCAAAGGACATGTGTGTGTAACATACAACTGAGAAAAATGCACAAAAGTGCATTTTTCTCAGTTTTCGCTATTTACCACGAAGTCTGACTTCGCAGTAAATAGCGGCAAAAAATAGCGAATTCGCAATTTTTTATTGGGTCATGAATAGTATTTAAGGAATCTCAAATTGAGATTCCTTAAATGCGATCGCAATTTGAAAAATCAAATTTTTTTGCGATTTCGCAAATTGTGAGTACATGACCCAATGATGAATTTCAAATGCCATTTTTGCGGGCGCAAACGGCCGAATTCTGCGATTTGCACCGTTTGCGCCCGCAAAAAATGCTTCATGAATCTAGCTGTTACTCTATTGCAAATCAAGCTCCTGGAAGCATTAGGTAACCCTTTTCACAAGAAAGCATGAAGGTGAGAGAGCGCAATTTGAATAGAAAGTATATAGTAACCATAGCTAGACGTATATGTTATAACCATAGGAATGAAACGCATATCGTAATGTAAAGTTGGCGACTATAGCATAAAGGCCAATGGATGTGATAACATGATATAGGAAATATAAATGTATTCATACGTTAAACTGCATTGGATTTAGAAGACCCGTATACATGAAGGGTAAATGTATAGAAATGTGTAGAAATGCTTAGGAAATGTAGAAACGTGCACAGCAGACTTCGTGTACGTGTGTAACTTTAAATGTGTAACTTTACATTGGGAGAAGCGAAGAGAAAATAACGTGGAAAGGCGTAAACGTGGAGAAACGTGGATAAATGTATAAGAGAACTTACATAAAGATGTAACCAAGGAAAATGCATAAGTTATATTCTATACAGTCTGTATTTTATGTAGTCTGTATTTGATGTAGAATGTTTAAGTATAACTAGGGCTTTTGCTAAAGTACGAATATATAAATGTATGCCAAAGGTTATACTGTGTAGAGGGCTTTTTGTAGAAATGCTGGAAGAGTTAGGTCATTTGTGTATGTAACCTAACTGGTCAAGAGTTCGAAGGAGCATAGTCACATGAATGTAATTTAGTGGTCTTGTGAAGGTCGTAAATAGCTTGATGTGGACATGAGAGCCGAGAAGTCTAGCACTTGTTAGATTTAAGGTGACAATGCCGGACGGAGCTTATTGCTCGAACGTGAGGAGAGACACTTTTGAGGTGGACTATGTTTTGACAGAACCATTCACAGGACCTAGCAGGGTCAAGTTAAGAGACATAAAGTTAAGGCCTTGTCTAAAATTCATATGTTACATGATCTGAAAGAGTCAATAAATGTCGACGATGAAATGATGAAGATGACATCCAAAGGAGAAGGGTCAACTTAACGGACGACGCAAGGAGTGGACCAATGGAAGAAGCAGGAAGTTGACATCATCGGGGAAAGTCCGTGGTGGGCGTCAAGGGGCGTTCCAACCACACGGTGATTGTGTATTTTAGGGACAGCACCCCGGGGAGGAGAGAGCAATCAGGGAAGAGCAATGTGAGGAGGTAGCAATTGGGAGATTAGGAACAGCGAGACGAATTGCTCAGAGAAGGGCGAAGGGTAGATGCCTTGAGCAGATGCGCTGAGACATCAGAGCGCAAGGGAGCAGTAGGCCGAGGACCCTTAGAGAGCGGATGGGTAGGCAGATAGGGTACTGCTTCTGAAACTTAAGATTTCCTTTAGAGGCTAAGAGAGTTTGAACTTCTTTGGAAGTCAAACTGCTGACACCTTTTCAGGGAAGAAACTTGCGAAGTAGGATTGTCACATAGTATAGAGTAGGGACAGATTAACTTGATTATTGTTTTTATCTTACTGCAGATGACACAGAGGAACCACTTCACATCGAAGCTTAAGCAGCTGAGATATTACTTGATTTTGTATTTTGTATTCTTTTGAGATTTTATCCTGAGTGGATTGTATCGTATTCAAATTAATCTTTATATAAACTTTTGAAACTTCATCAGTTGTAAGTGGTTCTTCAGAGTGGCGTCAGTTAATGGGGTTTGTCTAACCAATGCGGGGGTGGTCATTTCCTCAATGACAGATAGCAACGATCCAAAACAGATGAATGGGATTCTTTATTAAATTTATCATAATCATAAATTGATATCAAAATCCCGTTCCCCGCAGTTGGTAGCAGAATTTGATGGTTATCTTCTTGAGGAAGACGACCTAGGCCAGGTTAGTTTACCCCAAGGTCCCTAGTCATCGTCGACCAGAAGAAGAATTGCAGCCGAAGACGGTGCTGATGGTGCGTCGAGAGAAAAGCAGCAGAGTCGGTCGAGAGTGAGTATAAGGGTCATGCGTTGTAAGATTGCGGTGTTTTATGTTGTTCCTGTGTTGTAATGTCAAGCGGAGTTGAATGCCTGTAGTGTGATTGAGGGAAAGTTGTGAGCGCGCGCAACTGGATGAAATCTTATGTCCAGAGGACTTAAGTGGTTCAGGTGTATCGAACACCTAGAGTAATTTGTCTACCATTGAAAGGGGGTCATGAGGTACCATTGATTTCCCGACAGACCGATGATAGGGGGAGCGTATGAGTGAGTGAATGAGTAGCGGACGCTGGTCGTACGTTTACTGCGTGTAAGGAACCTATCAGTTGAGGCAAGTGTCCGACCGTAAGAGGAAAGACGCTGTGCCAGTTGAGGTGACAATTACAGTAGACTGTGGCCGTACAGTCAGAGAAAAGTGATCGCTTGGACGGAAGTAGTCATTTTTCAATGTATGAATGAAAACGCATGTGAAATCGTGAGACGAGTTGAGAAACGAGGGAAGCTGCTGATGAAGAAAGAAGTGACGTCAGCGTAGAGCCGCGCTGAGATTGGTCGGTTAGCATAAGAACCGTGCTGGGATAGGCTGATTAGCGAGAGTCGCACAGGGATTGGCGGTTGTTATCTAGACGCAAATAAGTAAGAAATATCGTACGTCAACAAAATGAAGTGTTTTAAGGGTTTAGGGAAAATCTTTAAAAAGAAAAGGAGAAATTTATATGCCGGAGAAGAAGCTCCACCAGAAGGCACACCAGCATATCATATGGCAGTAAATGTAGGCTTACATTCAATACTGTGGATTTCCGAGTGGCATAGGCTAACTGAAGGGCAGAAAGAACTAGCGTTTCCAAGATTTGGAACGTTTAAATTAGAAGTGTTGAACCAACTGAAGGCGACAATGCTTTCAATGAGACCTTTACCGAGGCCAACACAATTTGAAGCTCTTGGTGTGTGGTTTAGAACAGCACACGAAAGGGGCGTAAAGAGGCGACAAGAAAGAGTGAGAAGATCGGTAAAAGCAGTGCAGGATGCTAAATGGGACGAGGAAGCTAAGAAATGGAGGGTACAAAAGATAGAAGCGGACAAACTGTTCACCATGATAGAGGCTACGGGAGAAAGGAAGCCTCTAGAACAAGAAGATGAGGAAAGCGAGTCGGAGGAGGATCTAATAGACAGGTTGTTAACAGATAAACCACCTCCATATAGCGGTGAACTTGCGAGTCCCATATTACCGCAAGTAGACGGGACTAGGTGGGGAGAGTATAAGTCGATCCCGGTATCAGAGTGGGACGCTACTAAGACCGTAGAAATACCCCAAGCTAGTCCTGAACAGAGAGTAGTGGGAAGATTTGTGGTCCAGAACGTGCCGGAGACGCAATGCGCTAGGTCGTATCAATTGCCGGACGCTTTGCAGGTCCCGGTCACCATAGGCCCTATTGTATCAATCTACAACCCGGAAGGGGTCCAGCAGGAGGAACAGGCACGATGGGACAATGAAAGAGCAGAAGAGGAGAATAGGAATGCCACAATGAATTCCCACAGGCAGATACGAGCACCAATAAGTCGGAGTACCCCATTTGATTCCGCAGCAGGTCCCAGGGTAGAACAGGGAGGTCGAAGAGGACCAATGGACTTAAGGGGACCAAAACCGAAAACCCATAAGGATTTAAGGGAATACCTGAGAGAATGGGATGCGGCCGAAGAGGCTCGGAATAAAAGCTTAGAAACGGGATCCGAGTGGAGAGAGCAGGATAACAGGATTCTCTCTCATTGTGGAGCTGGCGAAAGCAGCCCCGAGTGGGAGGGAGGAAGCCAAGAGAGCAGAAGAGATACTTATCCTACTGATAACAGCAATAGGCTAATGTGCGAAGACAGAAGTGCAGGGTGTGGCGAAGTGCCTCGCGTCACCTTCAGTGAAGGGGAACGTAGGACACAGGAGTACCGGAATACCTTCAGGTGCACACACCATGCCCCAGGTGAGAATGCGAGACATTGGAGTCACGGAAATATGGAGAGTCGCGAAGCGTCTCGACATACATCCGGGGACAGTGGAAGGAATAATGAGAATTCAGGGAGTCGCGAAACATCTCGCCATGCATCCGGTGATCACGAAAGAGATCACGGGAACACGGAAGACCGGCGAGGGCCTTTCGTTTTATTAAGCGACACCAGACAGCAAGCAAGTTATAATGGGTTAGAACCGAACGGTAGATCCTATCTCACATCTGGAGAAACCGAGCTTAGAAATCGGAATGTAGGGTTGGGGGACGGAGCGTTATTCCACCATACCCCACGGGACGATGGAAAGGCTTGGGATCTAGAAGGGTGGGAACGAAGAGATGGAAGGAAGACTCCTCATAACTCACCTGTGCTCAGGCGTAGGGCGCATAGTGGAGGTGAGAGGGATATGAGAGAAGAACATAGAACTGAAATGCTGAAAGCCGAAATAAAAGCGAAACGGCTTGATGTGATGAGTTTGAAGGCAGATCTGGATGAATTGATTGACGGTACAGTATCATTAGAGAGATTAAACTCGTATACACCAGATGAGATACTGTTTCTATCCAAAGATATTACTCGAAGAGCGAGGTCAGTTCATGAGAACTTATCTAATTTAGCAAACAGGTACATGGTAGACCTGTCTCGAACTAAGGCTTTACAGAGTAACCACAGGCTAACTTGCACAGATCAGGATTTGGATGATCGCAGAACGATCGCGCTGAAAGTACACATAAGGGAATTGATCATGAGTATCAGAATATGGAGAGATCTAGATAGATGGGAGGAAAGATGGTCCAGAAAGGGCTCCGTTAGACGGAGTGTACTTGAGGGTTCCCAGGACACAGGCTTGATGCGAATGGAAGCCTTCCCTTTGCGAGAAATCGCGAACGGAAGTTACGTTCATGTGCCTTGGACTAGGGGGGATTTGGCGGCATTCACCAATTCCTTCCCCAAGCTTAGAGATAATCCTGTCGAGTGGTATAAGCAGGTAGAAAGATTCGTGAAGATTTCAAAGGTACTGTGGGTCGATTTGAACACACTGTTCGATATCGTAGTACCCGGAGACCTATGGACGGCGTGCAAGCTTAGTGTTGAATGGCCCACTCGTGAGCCATCAAGGGATACCCGGACGAATGGTCCATCTGATAGAGTCATGGAAAAGTACGAGAGAGTAATAACATGGCTAAAAGAGAAAGTGCCGGTACAGGACATAGACTGGGTAAAGATAGATCGGACTACCCAAGAGCCGAAAGAGACAGTGCATGAGTTTTACGAAAGATTGCTGAAAGCATTCAAACAATACAGCGGGTTAGATGTAATGGATCCCAAGGACATAGGACAGTTTGTTTCAAAGTTTGTCCTCGGATTAAGACCAGAAATATGCCTAATGATCCAACAGCATCTGATCTGTTGGCAGAACAAACCTTTAGATGAAATTCTGAGGTACGCAAGGTACTGTAGTGACGAAATAGACTCTAAGGCAAAGAAGCTTAAAGAAAAGTTAATGCTAGTGCAAATGCAAGCTGCTGGAAAGGATAAACCGCGGCAGCAGGGAACAGGAACGCAGGCAAAGAAACAGAATAATCAGAGTAGAGACGAGGAAGAAAGACCGAGACCGAGAATGGATATCGCGACACTGAAAAAGACGACGAGATGCCATCAGTGTAATGAGGTGGGACACTGGCGACGCGAGTGTCCTTACAATGTTGAGACAGGGGAATTAGAGCAGGAGGAGGAAGAGGTCCAGAACAACGTGGTTAAGGGAGCCATAGTCCCGAAGGGCAGGCTTGTCAAAGGGGGGACTCAGACTCCTCGAGCCCCGTTTCCTCAACCACCTCGCATCACGAACGGAGGAAAAACCTACAGACAGATGCCATTGTTTGTAGGAGGAGAGGAATGTTACTACGTTGATCCTCTTACGGGGCAGCGGGCGAGTAGGGACGAAGACTGTACTCTAGGAGCCGCCTTGGAAGTAGAACAGAGAGGACCATACGTAGAGGCTGAAATAGCGGGATGTCCTACAACCTTTTTGGTGGATACAGGGGCCACTCGATCTACGTTGAGATCTGCGGTAGTCCCGGGTCTGCCAATGTCAGGAGAAACGGTACAGGTGGTAGGAGTTGCGAACAAAAGGATGACAAATCCCTTGACCGAACCAGTGTCGGTAAGGATAGGGAATTACAGTGACGAACATCAGTTCGTGATCTGCGATTCTAGTCCTGTGTGCTTATTAGGGAGAGATTTGCTGTGCAAACTGAATTGCACGATACATTGCACACCTGAGGGAGTAGAAGTGCAGACCAATGATGAGGACGCAGATTTCAAAGTTGTAAACTCAAGGGAATGCGTGGAACTTTATCCTACCTTAACAGTGGAGGAGCTTCCACAAGATTTGAGGGAGAAAGTCTCAGCTGAGGTATGGGATTTTACTGGGGAAGAAATAGGATTGATCAAAGGAGTAGACCCGGTAAAAATCTTGGTTAGACCCCATGCTGAGTATCCAAGAACACCACAGTATAAGCTAACACCAGAGACGATTGCAGGAATAAAGCCTGTGATCGAATCCATGATTAAGCAAGGGATATTGAAGGAGATCGTGGGAAGTCCATGTAACTCCCCGATCATGGGTTTGCAGAAACCTAGTGGAAAATACAGAATAGTGCAGGATCTCCGAAAGATTAATAACATTGTTGTCTCATGTTGTCCAGTGGTACCGAATCCATCAGTGATATTATTTCAGATACCGTTCCAAGCTGAATGGTTTACCGTGATAGATTTGTGCCAGGCTTTCTTTTCGATACCGTTAGATGAGGAGAGCCAATATCTTTTCGCTTTCAAGCTGGAAGATCGCGTTTTAACATGGTGTCGTATCCCTCAGGGGTATACAGAGAGCCCATCGATCTTTAACCAGTTATTGAAACGAAATCTTGAGAGTCTAGTACTGCCCAGGAATTCAGTTCTGGTCCAGTACATAGACGACCTCCTGGTTGCGTCAGAAACTGAGGAAGCTTGCAAAGAAGACACCATCACCTTGTTAAATCACTTGGCTGAGAACGGACACAAGGTGTCTCCAAGTAAGTTGCAATATTGTAAGACTGAGGTGCAATACTTGGGCCATAGGATTGAAAAGGGAAAGCGGAAGGTGTCTCCAGACAGAATAGAGGCGATTATGAAAATGAACGCGCCTACGACACAAAGAGAAGTCAGGATGTTTCTAGGCATGGTTGGTTATTGTCGACAGTGGATAGCAAACTTTTCGCTGAAGGCAAAACCGTTATTACAACTGACGCACAAAGGAGTAAGTGATCCGGTACCATGGGACAAAGATTGTTTGATGGCGTTTTTGCAGCTGAGGGAGGACTTATGTCGCGCCCCGGCCTTAGGAATGCCAGATTATAAGAAACCTTTTTTGCTTTACTGCTGCGAGAGAGAGGGATGCGCTTTAGCGGTATTGGCACAGGTCCATGGAGATGCGCGCAGGCCAGTGGCGTACTTTTCGGCTACATTAGATCCAGTAGCCGCAGCGTTGCCCGGATGTCTCAAATCCGTAGCTGCAACGGGTGTCAGCATTGAAAGATCTGAGAGCGTAGTTATGGGTCATCCGTTAGAAGTGTATGTACCACATTCTGTAGAACTGTTAATGACAAGGACGAAGACTCAGCATCTGACGAACAGCAGGCTCACACGCTACGAGCAGGTCATACTGGCTGCCGAGAATGTGACCCTAAAGAGATGCTCTGTCTTGAATCCTGCAACCTTGATGCCACTTCCGAATGAAGTGGACAACGACAATTGTACAGAACATGACTGCCTCGATGTGACTGAACTATGTACCAAACCGAGACCTGATATCGTAGATGAGCCATTGACAGACCCAGACGAAATTTTCTTCGTTGATGGTTCATGTGTAAGAAACGATATCGGTCAGCTGAGAGCAGCTTATGCAGTATGCACGATTACCAGAGTTATAGAAGCCGCTTGCCTGGAAGGAGTACACTCCGCACAGGTAGCTGAAATTGTGGCTTTGACTCGTGCTTGCTTAGCAGGCGATAGACTTCGAGTCACTATATACACCGATAGTCAGTATGGTTTCGGCGTAGTTCATGATTACGGGCAGTTGTGGTCTCAAAGAGGTTACATGACCTCCTCGGGTTCTCCTATTAGGAATGGAGAATTCGTGAAACTGCTGTTAGAGGCTTTGCAAAAACCTTTGGCCATAGCTGTGGTCAAATGTGTCGCACACACAAAGAATACGGATTTTGTATCACTAGGTAATAAATATGCAGATGAGGTAGCGCGTTATTGCGCAGAGCAGGGATATTCTCACACTGATGCAAAAGTGGGGGGAATCCAGGAAATGACTGAATTGACCATGTTGTTAGACACTGTAGATACGTGGGATGAATTGAGAGCAGTACAGGAAAATGCACCAGATGATGAGAAAAAGGGCTGGGAAACAGCTGGGTGCGGAAAAGGTGAAATGAATTTCTGGGTGTCTGCCGACGGAAGGGCAGTATTACCAAATGAGTTTGTTAGTCCAATGGCAAGGAAATTGCATGGATCAGCACACATAGGAAGAGATGCTATGGTGAGAGTATTCAGACAAACGTGGTTTAACCCTAAATTTAGAGTAGCTGCAGAAGCAGTGTGTCAGCGATGTACGATCTGTCAGCAACTAAATGTGGGTAAGAGAACACCAGTTACCTTGAGTCACGTAGGAAGGTCTGGGGGGCCTTTCAATAGGATGCAGATTGACTTCATAGAAATGCCTCCATGCAACAGACTCAGATACGTGCTAGTGATTGTTTGCATATTTTCTAGATGGGTTGAGGCTTACCCTACACGTAGGTGCGATACACTTACAGTAGCAAAACTGTTACTTAGAGAGTTGATACCGAGGTTTGGGGTGCCATCCTCTTTGGAATCGGACAGAGGAACTCATTTCAATAGCGAAGTGGTGAAGATGCTGTGCTCAGCTTTAAATATCGATCAGAAGTTACACTGCAGCTATCGACCAGAAGCTTCAGGGATCGTAGAGCAAATTAACAGTACTATCAAGTCCAGACTGGCTAAAGTTTGTTCATCGACATCCCTGAGTTGGCCAGACGCACTTCCAGTAGTTCTCATGAGTATACGTAGCACACCTGATAGAAGAACAGGCCTCTCTCCACATGAAGTGCTAATGGGGAGAGCTATGAGATTGCCATCGGTTCCGACTGCAGCGCTAGTGAACATCACAGACGATTTGATCTTGGACTACTGCAAGGGACTATCTGATGCCGTTAATTCTGTGTCCCTCCAGGTCCAGGCTGCAGAGGTTCCATCAATACAAGACTTGTGCCATGACCTGAGTCCAGGAGACTGGGTCCTGGTGAAGAAGCATGTCAGGAAGAACTGCTTAGACGTGCGTTGGCGAGGACCGTTTCAAGTCATACTTGTAACGAATACTGCAGTGAAGTGTGGAGGTCTGCCAAACTGGATACATGCCTCACACACCCGAAAAGTGCCAACACCTCCAGAAGACACAGCTCCTCTCTCGGATGAGAATCCGACGGGAAGCGGAGAAGCCATAGAGGGGGAAAGCCAAGCTGTGGAGGTGATCGAAGAAGCTGAAACTGTGTTGGAACAGGGCGACGAAGGTCAGGACACGAGTGGGACCGAAGTTGCCTCAGGAGAAGAAAGTAATTGGGAATCCGACACAGATATCGGACAAACTGAGAGTGACCAAAAGACAGTTCTTGGAACAAGGAGCGGAAAGACAAAGAGTGAAGAAGCCAGTTGGCCGGAGAGAAGGAAAAGGCCAAGTTCGGAAAGGAAAAAGGAAAGAACTCTTGCCCCGATCGCTGAAGAATCGGATCAGGAGGACGAGACGACAGATTCGGGAACTGAGAGTCCACGAAGATCAAGAAGGGTACGTGTGCCCTGCAGAAGGTACGCCACCCCAGAGTGGACTTATCTAGCAGATGTATTGGGGACAGAAATCTGGGAGAGTGAAGAGTGTGAAAGTAACCACTCTCGATCCAGTCGTGACAGTGGAGATATGGATGTTGGCGCCTGGGCTTGAGACTGAGGGGTTACTGACTTTCACACTTCCCCGACCCCCACGTTTGAGTAAAATTCAAGATTTAGTGTTAAAAAGACTACAATTTCCAACAGTTGGTCGGCAAATGACAGAAGAAGAAGAAAAAGTTATTCGTTTTGAACTGTTGATCATTGTTGTGAAAGCTGCAGGTCCGACAATAATTGTTGATGCATAAAAGACTTTTTTACTTATGTTATAAAGAAGAAGATAACCTAGCGCCGAGTGGAAAGAAGAATAAAATTAGGGATTACATTTAGTGGACGGAGAAGGGCTAGGGTTGTCTGCTGCTAAAAAGAGAAAAAGACTTTGTGGTGAAAAGATACCTGTTAATAAAAAGCACTTTAAAAGACTGTGAAAGCAAACAAGCAACCAAAGACTGGAAAGAGAACTTTCGCTGGAGAACGAGGTACGCTGTTTTGATAACATGGAGAACGGCAACCCAAACAGAAAAGCTAGATGTATAGTAGGTACACTTATAGCAATAGTGATATTTCTCATAATCATAGTAGTAACGATATCTTACATGACAGGACATGATAATGATGAAAGAATAGCAAATGTAAAAATTGTAACGACTTTGAAACCTGCTCTCGTGGGAAGGAAGGAGGAGAGCAATGTTATACGTGAAAAGGCGTTACTTGCAGATGAAGCTCGTAGATTACACATAGACGAGTCACAGGGAAACTTTAGGTCAAATGCATATGCCAAATTATTGTATGAATATATCGATGCCATGGAGGCCAAAGATTGCTATGTTTGTATGCAATTGCCGGCTTCTGTAGACGAAGGCATTAGGTATCACCATCTCCCACTGACTTATGGGATCACATGTAGTTTACTGCTTAGTATTTTTTATGGTAGAGAAGGGTTTGAGTACTACTTTTCAAATTATGATTCGGTACTGCCTGAAGTTCCGAATTATAAGCAAATGAATAAGTGGGACTACTACAAAAAGGAAGATAGACTGGCTAAATTCTTTCTTCCTTGGGATACATTAGATACATCATATGCACGTAGAAATAATCTGACTTGCAAAGTATCGGAAGTAGAGAAAAGGTTTATAGCACAAGTAGATGATCGATGCAGACGGCAGAAGATTCTAAAAATGTCAGGACAATGGAAAATAGACTGGACAGAAGAAGAGAAGGCACATAAAAAGAAAGGTAGCAATGGTCCAATAGCATTGGATAGAACGCAGAAAGGAAAGTTATGTTTAACTCGAAGCAAAACGTATTATGAGAGTGAATTTGTAGGTGAAGTTAGTTGTGAGCACTCTTTCAGACTGGAGTACTACACGAAGGATTTTATGAAAGGGATGCAAGCTATTCCGAATGTGTATTTTGTATGTGGGAGAAATGCCTATGTAAAACTTCCAGACAATTGGTATGGTTCGTGTTACTTGGCAATTGTCTTCCCCAAAATATATCATGCAAAGGATTTAGCAATCATAGAAGGAAAGGCTTCGAGGAGAACGAAAAGGGAAGTAGGAGATGCAGAAGTAGTAGGAGATGTATTTGGAGCGATGTTTCCATTGTTAGGTTTGATTCTTAACGATGTTAAGATTAGAAGGTTAGCGACAGTCGTGGATAGATTGTCTGCCAGCACTGCAAGATCTTTAATGTTAGTAGAGGGTGAAATGCAGTCGATTAGAGCAATGGTTTTACAGAACAGACTTGCTTTAGATGTAATATTAGCAAAAGAAGGCGGAGTTTGTAAGGCTTTGAAAGTTCAGGAATGTTGTACTTATATTCCTGATAATTCAAAACCACTTGGGAAAGTCATACAGAACATTACACAGATTCATCAAGAAATCGAAGATTTATCAAAAGTAAATGTTTGGGAAAAAGTAGGAAATGGAGTGGGAAAGGTTGGAAGTTGGTTTGCTAATATAGGCAAAGGTATAGTTTGGTACATTTTGAAGCCTGTATTAATAGTAGTAATTTGTATAATTACATTATTAGGATTAGTAAAATTGTATAAATGGTATAGGTCGAACCAGTTACAAAGATCGATGAGAGACCAAGAAAGGAGACTAGCTGTTCTACAAGATCAACAGTATAAAAGTCTGAGAACACTTGAATCGATAAAAAGAGGAACTGATGTAACTAGTTCGGTATAAAAGAGATATTCAAATTGTTTTAGTGATGACTCCTAAAAGTCATCAAAGGGGGGAACTGAGAGAGCGCAATTTGAATAGAAAGTATATAGTAACCATAGCTAGACGTATATGTTATAACCATAGGAATGAAACGCATATCGTAATGTAAAGTTGGCGACTATAGCATAAAGGCCAATGGATGTGATAACATGATATAGGAAATATAAATGTATTCATACGTTAAACTGCATTGGATTTAGAAGACCCGTATACATGAAGGGTAAATGTATAGAAATGTGTAGAAATGCTTAGGAAATGTAGAAACGTGCACAGCAGACTTCGTGTACGTGTGTAACTTTAAATGTGTAACTTTACATTGGGAGAAGCGAAGAGAAAATAACGTGGAAAGGCGTAAACGTGGAGAAACGTGGATAAATGTATAAGAGAACTTACATAAAGATGTAACCAAGGAAAATGCATAAGTTATATTCTATACAGTCTGTATTTTATGTAGTCTGTATTTGATGTAGAATGTTTAAGTATAACTAGGGCTTTTGCTAAAGTACGAATATATAAATGTATGCCAAAGGTTATACTGTGTAGAGGGCTTTTTGTAGAAATGCTGGAAGAGTTAGGTCATTTGTGTATGTAACCTAACTTGTCAAGAGTTCGAAGGAGCATAGTCACATGAATGTAATTTAGTGGTCTTGTGAAGGTCGTAAATAGCTTGATGTGGACATGAGAGCCGAGAAGTCTAGCACTTGTTAGATTTAAGGTGACAATGCCGGACGGAGCTTATTGCTCGAACGTGAGGAGAGACACTTTTGAGGTGGACTATGTTTTGACAGAACCATTCACAGGACCTAGCAGGGTCAAGTTAAGAGACATAAAGTTAAGGCCTTGTCTAAAATTCATATGTTACATGATCTGAAAGAGTCAATAAATGTCGACGATGAAATGATGAAGATGACATCCAAAGGAGAAGGGTCAACTTAACGGACGACGCAAGGAGTGGACCAATGGAAGAAGCAGGAAGTTGACATCATCGGGGAAAGTCCGTGGTGGGCGTCAAGGGGCGTTCCAACCACACGGTGATTGTGTATTTTAGGGACAGCACCCCGGGGAGGAGAGAGCAATCAGGGAAGAGCAATGTGAGGAGGTAGCAATTGGGAGATTAGGAACAGCGAGACGAATTGCTCAGAGAAGGGCGAAGGGTAGATGCCTTGAGCAGATGCGCTGAGACATCAGAGCGCAAGGGAGCAGTAGGCCGAGGACCCTTAGAGAGCGGATGGGTAGGCAGATAGGGTACTGCTTCTGAAACTTAAGATTTCCTTTAGAGGCTAAGAGAGTTTGAACTTCTTTGGAAGTCAAACTGCTGACACCTTTTTAGGGAAGAAACTTGCGAAGTAGGATTGTCACATAGTATAGAGTAGGGACAGATTAACTTGATTATTGTTTTTATCTTACTGCAGATGACACAGAGGAACCACTTCACATCGAAGCTTAAGCAGCTGAGATATTACTTGATTTTGTATTTTGTATTCTTTTGAGATTTTATCCTGAGTGGATTGTATCGTATTCAAATTAATCTTTATATAAACTTTTGAAACTTCATCAGTTGTAAGTGGTTCTTCAGAGTGGCGTCAGTTAATGGGGTTTGTCTAACCAATGCGGGGGTGGTCATTTCCTCAATGACAGATAGCAACGATCCAAAACAGATGAATGGGATTCTTTATTAAATTTATCATAATCATAAATTGATATCAAAATCCCGTTCCCCGCAAAGGTGTCCAGGAAAGATATAGTCACTGATTCAATTACGTTTTTGTGCTTTGAGTTGTCATTCATGTAGGTTAAAAATGCTCTTACTATAGCTAAAAATTCACCATCACATTCTAAATTGAGTAGACTGAGAGAATGTAATGGGGAAAGCGGTGCTCCATGGGAATGATGACGAGACTGGGGGGATCATTGCAAATCTGTAATAGGCAGATGAAGGTAATACCCCTGCGGGTATTAATTGACATTTCCAATGGATTTTTCCACCACATTTAAACACCAAAATGTACACAAAAAACGAATGGAGTAGGTGTATAAGCGGAGTTTGATAAATTATCAAATACCTCCCCATACACTTGGGATGAATCTGCACAAAGCCTGACAATAAATTAAGTTCATTTTTCGTCCACTTTTTACAAGTTTCATTAGTATTCATCAAATATTTGGTGGTACCAAAATGAAGCCTACATTGCTATATTGTAGTTCGCAAAATGATCTTTGTCTTAGGGAAGTTATGACTTCTGCACTCAGAAAAAAAAATAACTTTTGCAATTAAACAATAGAGTCCTTAACAAAAAGCTCAATTTAAAGGATGTGATGGACATAATGCAAAACCCCCAAATAATGATATTTGGCAGTGAAAGTGGGCTCTGTTACCATAAATCTCCCACAATGCCCTTCTGATGATCTTTCCAAATTAAATCAGAGAACAAACCACAAATGACATATTCGTCATTTGTGAAGGTAATGACCTTTGACCATAAACTGCAACCATCCCTTTTTTCACACAGAACTAACTGTACACACTCTCAAGTAAAAGGCCATGCTGGGTAGAATCTGTGGTTCTAGGAATGAGTTCAGACTTTGCTGAATAACATCACAGAATATAAACAATGGAGAAAAGGTAAAAAATGTATATATTTCTGTACACAATGCGTTTATATGGACTCTGCAAATAGTATGTCAATGATACACAACTCTATTTGAACATCCCCTCTGCTTCAGACATCTAGCACCTCAAATACAGCTAGCACATCATCCAGACCTGGATTTCCGGAGCCTACTTGAAGCTCAACCCAACCAAGATCCAGTACAAATGGGGCTCAACGACATGAACCTTGACTGCTTCTAACCCCAACTGTTACTGAGTGCCATATCACTTGAATTCACTCTGGACATCAACCTCTCCCTCAAGGAATGCATTGCCAAATAAATAACGATGGTCTGGTACAAGTTCTCTATTCTTAACAAAATCAAACGGTTTCATCCGGAAAGCAACTTCAGAAGCGCTGTTAAAACCCTTATGCTCTTGCATATGGATGCTAATAATGGCCTTCACGATGGTCTCCCAGACTCCACATTGGTATCCTACACACTGCAGCATGTTTTATCCAGAGCCTGGAGTAATAACATGCTGATGGAACTCCATTGGGTCCTCCTGTCACCCCAAACCACCTTCAAATCCAGATGTACCATTTACAAAGCCATCACAACCACACCTCCTGATGATCTTGCACAAAAGCACACCATCTCTAGTTGATCTCAGCACATTCACAGTCTGGACATTATCAGATTTCAGACTAAGATGTTTAAAAAAGAAAAACAAGACAACAGGCCTATCCCTTCTATACAAACAGGATCTGCAGCAACATTCCTGTATCCATCAGCACCCCAACGCTGCTCCAATGTAGGAAGGATCTGGACTCACCTCTTTAAAATACACCACATCACAATGCATTAATGGTTCAAAACTCAACTTCCTCTCCTACTATTTTCAGACTAAGCTTGGCCATGTACAGTGCTCTACTGCTTTTGGTTAGCTCTATAAAAATACTATATACATATCGATTTTACATTTTGTTCAAGCTAAATGTGTGAAACATTTCCACAAATTTAGGTATATGCATCCCATGAGAGAAACAAGAAAATCAGGCTCAAGTACAGGGCAAAAACAGATAATTGCAGAAGGTTTGTGGAGGACATTCATGAGAATTCTGTGTTTTTTCATTGATTTCCCAGCCCCAAACATGGTGCTTGCACTTGTATTTCATGCTGTACACTGGATGTTTCTGGTTTTCCTCAGAACCTCCCGTAGCACAGCATGTAACACAGCACTCTCCTTTGCTTTGGAAGCATTCCAAGATGTAATCAGCTGCTGTTCTCTGATAATCCTGATAGTATGCAATGTGCTTTGCTATCAGAAGCTTTTGTTTAGATTGCAGCTGTAATAATACAAGCTGGGTTTCCTCTGGGATAATATTTCCTGGCTTGAGAGGCATGTCACATGTATATAGTTTGCTTTTTCACCACTAGCAGTAATGGTGAAAAACTTCAACATGAATGCTTCTGCAGTACTGCAGGATCATGAATCTCCTGGGTGACTGTAACTTTGCTAACATTCTCCTCCCACCTCATATTCAGGTAACATGGAGTGGGATTCTCCTGAATTGAGAAAAGATGAAGACTGAATACCGCAAAAAGCAAGTCTTCCTTAAGAAGTAATAGCGAACATGTAGTTCCAACAATCATCTATCAGAAACTTTTTTCTGAAAGAGATTGTAACTTTTGTATTCACTTGATCTTTGGGATGAGCGATGCCTGGGAACTATACACTGGTTAAAGCCAGGAACATTATGAACATTTATCTAAGCTCTGAAGGCCTAGCTGCTTCTCCTGAGCCAGCAGAATCGATTGTAGGCCAAACCTCAAACAAATATCTTTAGGCAACATAGTCCACGCTCTGGTCATTCAGGGGGACTGTCAGAAATGGGATTTCTGATTTGCTAGGGCATGCGCCTGGCTGTTTGTAACTACAAGGATATGACACACTTAAGGTACATGTCCTACCTTTTTTCTACAATGCACCCTGCCCATAGGGCTAGCTAGGCCCTACCTTAAGGGTGAATGACATGCAGTTAGAGGGGGGTCATGGATTTGGCACACACTTTAGGTGCCACGTTCCAGCAGCAGTAACACTGCACGCACAGGCCCTGCAATGGCAGAGGCCTAAGACATGTTTGAAAGGCTACTTTGGTGGGTGGCGCAATCAGCTCTGCAAGCCCACCAGTAGCATTTCATTTACAGGCCCTGGGTATCTGAGATATCACTTTACAAGGGACTGACATGTACTTAAATATGCCAAACAGGACAGCAGTGCTAAAGTGCCCAGAGTTCTAAAACCACCAAGAGCAGGTCAGAAAAAAGGCCAAGAGGAAGGCAAAACGTTCAGGGATGATCCTGCAAAAATGGCCAAGTCCAAAACGGACCCAACAACACAGGGGCTTCAGGGGAAAGCTTCCCTCTGTACAACTGTGCTTCATGTTTGCCCTGTGGGAATGAGAATCTAGAGCTTAATAGGCTGTCTGGAGGACACTGACCAACAGTGGTCATAAGCTCTGGTGTGCTCTAGTGTGCCTGATGTTTACAGCACACGGTTATGTAGCCAGTTCTTCACAGAAGCATTGGCTACTTTTAAGAAACCTGCTGGCTCTGTTGTGCCTATTTTAATGGAGTTTTCTTCTTCTTACTCCTGGTGTCATGCTTCAATAAATGAGAGTGGTCTTCTGGGGACTTCTAGACCTTGAATTTTAGTTGGTTGTTTTGGGGATTTGGTTTTCAAAGCCATGTGGTACCACTTTTGCCCCTTCTCAAGTCCTCAAGTTAGACCTGTCTCACTTTATGTCTACCCAAAGTGCCTGTGTGTTTAACAGAAACCTGTATCACTAAGGCCTAGTATACCCACAGCCAGGAGGAGGTGAAGTGTACTAGAAGATGGGGCCGCTTTCCAATACAGAGTAGCTACATCACCTGCCCACACCGAGATTGCAATTTCTAGGAGCAGCCTAAGGGTCGTTCAACTCCTATCCACAGCCTTCTGGGAAGAATCCAAATGGCATTTTGAAGGATTATTGGAAAAGATCTCTTCCCTGATGCAGGTAACTCTAATCGGGATCCGGTTTCTTCCCTTCAAGAATTTAAAAAATCCCTTCTGTGGTGGATACTGCTAGTGGTATGCCAACTCTCTCTTTGTCCCCCTTCGAAGGGCCCTGCCAGTGCTTGTCAAAGAGAGTCAGCTATTTACCTTACGAGATTTCTCTTCTGCCTCCTCCCTTTCCCAAGACAAGACGTATCCGTCCGGATGGGTATATTGTTCAAGGGAAGTCTTAAACAGCCTTCTGGCCAGTGCAGTTGTTGAAACTCAAGATTTGGGTTACCCCGTTGGGCCAAGTTAATAACTCCAACTATTGGAAATATGCTAAATCTTTCAAAACAAATGAGTACACATAGATGAAAGTTAACTCAGGATATGAATTAACACCCATATTTTAGTAGTAAAAGACAGAATAATTGTCTTACGTCATGCCAAATAAAAGTTAAGATTTAGGCATGCGTTATTCAAAGCATAAAAACAGTTTAAACATTACAGGTTTTATATTTCAGCCAAAACAGAATTGGAATATTTCTTCTTCGATTCCTAATTGAAGGAAAATGTCTAATTGCCTTGGTGCTTTCTGTGTGCAGTTTCCATACTTAGGCAACAATCTTCCTCGCTCAGCCTACAGCAGTAGCGGCTGGGGTTGGGAGTGCTGAGGGGCAGTGGGGCGGGGTAGGGGAGGAGCAGGGGGGTAGTAAACTACGGCATTTGACCGAACATAGGGAAGCAAACAAAAAAATAATAATTCATTGCGCGCACTGCATTGCCAAATGTGATGCAGCGTGTGCAACAAAATTTGTTTTAGTTATTTATTGATTTATTTACTTACCTCCGTTGAGCCATATTCCATAGTTTACTACCCCCCACCCTGCTCCACCCCCGCCCCGCCCCTGTGCCTCACCGCCCTGCAGCACTCCCACCACCAGCCGCTACTGGCCTACAGACAGGTGTACGGGTGTCTGTACACTTATCAACATATAACCGGTGAACAGCAGCTTACGCTAGCTACACAGAAACTTTCCTTTTTGTTAGAAGTTAGGCACTGGCAGTTAAAGTTCAAAACTATTTTCAAAAGCTTACAGTGAGTGAAACTACATAAAAGGTTTAGAAACAACATAAACCCAAAACCAGAGGTGTACAAGAAAAGACAAAAATGAGTTTCATGGGACAGAACACACTTCATCACAAAACTGTTTTCATAGTAATAAAACACAGGTAGTGTGCTGTGTGGAAGGGATGGGAGAATAAGGCGAGGAGATGTAATATATGTTTACGGTAATATAATTATTTACAGATCAGGGTCACAATAAACATGCAAGGAGTTAGAGTTTACATAGGCACCGTTTTAAAGGCTGGCACAAGCGCACTCACGCAAAATACCTAAGTTTACCTCTAACCATCGCCTGAATACTTATCTGTAAATGTCCCTGCTTTCATCTGGCTCCTTTCCGGAGAGAAGATGAAGCAGACTTTGACTGCACTGTTTTCAGGCTTTCTTGGGAAGTGCAGTCTGAGTGAGCTGGGACACCTTTGAAGTGGACTGAACTGAATTGTGTGACCGTTGGCTAGCACTGCCTGGAAAGTAAGACATCTTTACCATCAAAGCTGTCATTTCATGTTTCAAGAGGCACAAGGAGAACGTAGGTACCAGCTGGTTCATGAGATACATCTTATGATAGCAAACAGCGAAGTGGGGATGTACAAATCTCTTATTTAATTATTCCGGACTTTCAAAGATACATTTTGGGATCTACGAACTACTACACAGTTTGTTTATGGCTGTACAAAAATAGAAAACAGCTTTAGATGGCCTATGGTTTTTTGATAAAAGTTGAACTGAACACTGGCGTTCATAATTCTTTTTATTACAGCGCCTCGTTGTATGCTTTAATGTATTAGGTGCCTAAATCCAGCAGTAGTAAAAGTCAGATTCGTTTAGGACTGTGATCAAGGTGGGAAAAAAATAGTATACAAAATCTATAAGGCGAGGCAAACTTCAATTGAAGGGGCTTGGTAATTAGGTAAGCACTTTTATGACCTGTTCTTCAGCACTTTGAGGGACATACTTATTTTAACAAATCACAAAGCGCAGGGGCGGCTCTAGGCTCATGGTGACCCTGGGCAGGGAGCGTAGGTAGGGGGCCCTGGAAGAAGGGGTCTGGGTGGGGCGGAGCGCGGAGGCCAGTGAAAAGGGTGGGGGTCAGGGTGTTTGGAAGTGGCCGCCAAATCCCCGCCAGGGGCCGCCACGCAAATATGTATCTGTCCTCAGAGGATTATTATATTAAGGATATATATTGGCATGGAGGCCCCTGGGATTTTGTGGCCATGTGCAGGTGCACAGCTTGCACATGCCTAAGGCCGCCCCTGCACAGCGCAGCAAACCACCTTGCTGCGCTGTGCTGTGTGATAGGGAAAAGGAAAGAATGCGCTGTATTTAACATTATACAGTGCATTCCTGTATTTGCACTATGCTGACGCATAATGTGCTGCCTAGCACTGGCACAGGAAGTCTTGCAGCATGGTGCAAGGGTACCTGCTTTGTAAGGAGGACTGTTTGTGTGCAGGGAGGGACACCTGGTCAACTAGTGCTGGAAATAGTTAACGATTTGAAGTGTCCAAGTTGTTGCTGCCTTACCTTGTAATTAATTAAATAGAAGCCAACCTTATTTGAAGCCACATATCCAAATTGCAAGAATGTGGGAACTCATGGAGAGTTTTGCAAAGGAATCAGTAAGGGAACAGCTAGAAAGAGACTGACAAGTATAAAAGACATGTGAATATCTTTGGTGCTGAACTGCAATAAGACCCCGTGGGTCAGATCACAAACTGCTTTGACTGAGGCTCCTTCACAAGGTTGGACTGGCATATAGGGTAATTAGGGAGGGCCTGACAGGCTGGTCTGACACATGTGTGTGTTGGCCGGTTTTCTGACTGTTTGTGAGACTGTTTTGTGGCCTGCTGGACTGCTTTTTTACTATTAATTTCCCTTATATTAAAGCAAACATTGCCAGCAGCAGGCTCAAATTCACGCAGGCTTCCTTACCTTGCAAAACACTTATACAGCACTAGCAGCCCGCCCCGACCTTGTCCGGGAGCTTTCAGGCTTCCCCCTACCCCCGCCTGCCCCGACATCGCTCTGCTCCTAACCGTTGGCTCGCCTGCCCCGTCCCCGCCTGGCCCGACACCCGCCTGCCCCTACAGCTCTGCTCCTCACCGTTGCCTCGCCTGCCCCGACCCCCGCCTGCCCTGACCCCCGCCTGCCCCAACATTGCTCTGCTCCTCACCGTTGCCTTCCCTGCCCCGTCCCCCGCCTGGGCCGACACCCGCCTGCCCCTACATTGTCCTCGAGCCTTACCTCAGCCGTCGGTCCGGTCCTCGCCGCTCTGTTCCTCACCGCCTGTCCGCCGCCGCTCCTCCCCCGCGCCATGTCCGCCTCTCCGCTGCTGGTACCGCCGCTGTCCGCTGTTCCTGACGTCACCGCTCCTCCCCCGCGCCAAGTCCACCGCTCCTCGGACGCCGCTCTGATGCCGCTCCTGACGTGACCACGCACGTCGCGGCCGGCGCTACTTAGGACGGACTACTTTTTAAAAAATATACATTTTTTAAATTGGTTTTTTTTTTTAATGTATATAGCTTATAACCATCTACACACCTTGACGATTTCAACGGTGTATCGGGTGTGTAGATTGGCGCTGTGGTTCGCGAGTTTACCCACCTCAAAGCCTGAAAGTTACTACTTTATTATAGTAGTATAGATTTAAGTTCAAACCTGTTTTAACATGGGCCCCGCTTTTATTTAGGTGCCTGGGCCTATTGTCTGTCCCAGTCAGACCCTGCTCTTTCATATCTGTAGTGGTAAGTAACAACATTTCATGAAAACATATTTGTGTTAATGAGAGTGTTTGACAAAATATTTGAGCATATTTGGTGTGTTGCATTTTGTTGTGGTGGTCATGCGTTGTTTTTTGTGCTGTTGTGTTAGTGTGTTCCATGAATGCATTTTATTTGTTTTGTTCTGTGTTTGTTGTGTTTCATTCTGTTTTATCATGTTGTGCCTTGTTATGTGTTTATTTGTGTTCGTATTTTGCTTTGGGTAATGTATTTGTAAAGCCCTGGAATTACTTTTGCGGTTTTCAGCAAAAAGCAGCACACTCATTTAGACTTCCTGCTATAAAAAAGCAACACTTTTTTAGCATCTAAGATGGTAAGATAATTCTGCTCCAAATCATCAACTATTTAAAACAGCAGTCTGCCAAATACAGCATCACTTTCAGTGCTCACTTTATGATACAGCCCCTCATCATTTGTAATTGCCCATTATGTTGCCATTGTGTTAGTCTCTTGTTAACTTAAAGGTCATTCTAAGTAGTAATAATGTCAGTGTTACTGTCTTTTTGTCCTAATATTTTTACAAGAATCTGCTACATCTTCCTAATATTCAGTAAACCGAGACTGAAAATTAAACTGCACAATGAAAGCCTATGGGTTAAAATTACTATTGTCTTGTCAAAAGGTTAGCTTTTATAAAAGAACAAAGCATATCATTAGTTCCATTGGAACTGGTTGACTCTGTCATTACAAAAATACTTCACTGTCTATTTACATTTTAAAGGAATATCAGGGATTCTATTTCAAACACAGGCAAGTTTTTTGGAAAAAATATTTGAAATAAATATAAACAACCTAGAAGTAAGGTGATATATATATATATATATATATATATATATATATATATATTTATATGTATATATATTACAAGGCTTAGGCATAGGTTTTCTAAAATGCCAATTTTTAAGGTACAACTCGCAGTAATTTGCACTCCAGGGAAAACCCGAGTGTGAACATATAGCTACATTTACGAGTGCCTAAGCAGGCTGGCCTATCGTATACATTCTGGCTGTATGGCGACAATATGCTCAGATGGGCTGGTTAATATTTCATTTTCAAATGCGTTTGTGATTACCAGTTGGACTCTCCCCGGAGTATTTGGTGAAATATTTATGGAGTCAATAAATGCCAGACAAATTCATGATTCGTATGCATATGTCTACATGAGTACATTTCTGACACTCAGCTGGAGTATTGTAAATCGGACCCTTGGTTTTCAGTGGAACAGGACTAGGATCACAACATATTTCTCACGATGATGTTAGTGAAAAGATTTCTAATGCATACTCAAGATTTGGAGTTCTGCGGGTCTCTTTGCAATTTAGAAAACAAAACTGGCCTTCCATTTTTCCACTTAGGGAAACTACAATGAGCGAGCATTTTGATGCTCAAATCCACAATCTTGGCTTTCAAGTACTATCACATTTGGCCCAGGTTGATATCAATATAATTCAGAATCATTGGTGGGAGTCAGTAATACACGCCATATCCTAGGCTATCACACCATAAATATTTGTATTGGTGAAGTGCAGCTCCTAATACATTTACTCATCATAAAGGGCATATTTTCACACAGCAAAACGTGTTTTTTTCTCCCACTTTTTAATAAAACTGCATTTAAGATCTTGCACTTTAGTTAGGATAATCTAGAACTTAATTTTTCATGTAGTGTCCGTATTGTTTTCTTACATTACTGAGACAGAAATAAAAGTGTGACGTCAGTCTGAGTTCAAGCGCCGTGGCCATGCAGCTGGATTCGTTTTGAAAATTACCTCCATTGGCAATTACATTAATGTTCCCAGAGAGAGCAAGGGGGCATTTGTTATGCATTTCTTTGTAGAGTCCTTATAAACATAAATAATGTTGAGCTGCATTTTAAATGTTGCTATAACGGCTGTCCATACCTTCATTGGAATTCCTGCTCAGGTACCACTCGAAAGCCAAATATGGAAACTGGTGTATGTAAAATTCAACCAAATAGGCATCCTTCATGTATTTATGTAGGCTCAATAGGATTGTGGCTACTGTGGTGATTGAGATGCATATACAAAGACGAGGACGTGAATTGAATGAGGCAAACTACAACTACTTTATGTCTCTAAAACCTAAAATATATCCCTCTAAATAAAAATAAAAAATCCTCTTTTTCGAAATAAACAATAGTATCAGGCAATACATATGTCAGTAGAAAAATAGATGCGCAATGTTTTTTTTTTTAAATTGTAGGGTTTCATTTTAATCATACTTATGAAAGCAAATGTAATACAATTTATGGCTGGATTTCACTGATAGTGTAAAAGCATAATATTTCAAGAATTTAGACCTTAGCCACGTCCATTATCCTCTTTTTCCTGATGTTCACACCATAAAAGGAACCCGCTTTGCAGTTAGCAAGGAGATCTTAGAACTCGCTTCCGCCATTGCTCCGTGCCACCACACCTCCATCCAGATTTTCAAAGCTGACCTCAAATCTCTTCTGTTCCAAAGACACTTTCAAAACTAATACCCTCATTCTCAGAACCCTCTAGGAAGTTAGTTCACCATTGTAAATTTGTAATATTTTCTTGCTCATTCTCCACCCTTGATTGCTGTGTTTGATATTGTGTTATTGCCTCTATGGTTTTACCCTACCTCTTCTAGTCTCCTGTTTATTTTTATAACGTTCTATTTTGTACCATTTCCCTCATGAAACGTAAATGGTTCTATAGTACAGCGCTCTGACACCTTTGGGTAAAGTCTGCGCTATATAAAAATGCATTAAATAAAAATAAATAAAATCTTCGCATCTGCTGAGAGCGGACTGCTCTCTAGAAGTCTTTCTCTCTTGTATCCTTAAGCCCCATGCATGTCAATTCTACATTCTCAAGTTATTGGTCCTCTACTTTAATCCATGATCCTCTCGGACACTTTTCTCCCGACTGTTTCTGAGCTCGCACTTATTAGTCTTGAATTGTCAACTTTAGGGATGTCGCACCTGCCTGGTATATTCTGTCCATATTTCTCCATATTATTCTTAATATTCCCGATTTTTCTTTCTTGGAGCTCTGTTTCGTTGTTACACAATTGCATATTCATTCAGTATGAGCCATCTAAATTAATTCCCTACCAACTATAATCCCTTTGCTCTTTTACGGTCTTCAATACAAATATATTCCGAGTGGTTTTAGTGCCTTAAGAGCTATGGCTTCATACTTGACTCCAAGGTCACCTACTTCTAGGCAGTGGTGGACTGGAAGCTAAGAACACCCCTGGAAACTGTGTTCATACCAGCCCCCTAGTGTAGTAAGTGAGTGTAGTGTGTGCGTCCCAGTCTCCCCAGGAGGATTAAGGGAGGCAGATTATACACACCTGTACAAGAACATTGTGTTTGTGTTGCTTCAGAGCTATCTGCCGACATGGCTAGAGAGTGATCCCATGATCCATCCATACTTTAAATAAACCTGCTGATTCTTACCTTACAGGTGATATTCCTCAGGTCCCATATATGCAGTCCAGTCATGAACCTGTCCCGAGTGCCACTCTTACTGGGGTTTTAACCTTACTGAAGATCTGAATGTAATCTTTAAATACATAAGGGCATATTCACAAGGCAATATCACCACTTTAGCTGCACTTTTCTGCCGATAAAGCGGCAATATTTTTATCGCAAAATTTGCAAGCTGTAGCTAACAGCAGTTAGCGTCAGCTTTTAGGTGAAAACTACACTTTTGAACATCTCCACTTCTGTCAGCGGTAAATAATGCTAATGATATGCAAGGCAGGCGTTCCCTTGCAAAATCTGACATTATCCCAACATTACCCTATTCACAAGGGGACTCTTATTTTAAGATGACTCAAAAAAGTGGCTATAACCGCGCCTAGAGGCAGTTTTTTAAGACCAGAAAAAATCAGGTCTTAAAATGGAGATAACTATTGGGGCTGAATTTCTGCAGGTTTTGTTGCTGGACCACGCTGCAAGCAATGTTGCTGCGCTGCCCTGCCACAAAATTACAGGGAAGGACTGCGCACCAACAATAAGCATTCCTGTGCCCCAGTCATAAAAAGTGTTGCAGCGCTGCGACAAGACTGCGTTGCAACACTTCTTAGTACGCCCTTCTTGCGACAGCATGGATGTGCTGTACTCACCGAACACGCTCCATGACGCAAGTAATGACAGTTATGTCAGCAATCCTGACGTATCTGTCTGCGCTAAAGTCATGCATTGCTGCAATTGTGTCAAAACCATGACGCAACTCCAGCAATGCATGGGGACAGCCTATCCCTGTGTCACTGCATCACCCTCACGCCTGCCCTCAGGCAGAAGGTACTGATGCAGTGCAGTTTATGAGGGGTGCCAGAATGTCGACTCTGTTGGAGATCCAACGGTGTTGGTTGTTCGCTGCGGTGTCATTGTTTGTAAGCAGTGGTGGGGTGTTGGTGCTGAGAGAGTTGACGAGACGTCCAACGGTGGGCTTGATCCAGCTGCAAGGGTTTGCGATTATGGCGTCGGCGTCTGGTGGGCAAGGTGAAGACTTGATGTATCCAATGATTGTTGGTCCAGGAGAGTCCGGGGTTGTATGCTGAAGTTGAAGCTCCCGCTTGCGGCGGTGACATGCTCGACCGTGTTTCCTGCTATGTGGCCTGTTGATGTGAGTTGCTGCTTGCATCTGATGTTGGTGACGTTCCCCAGAAGGCGGTGGTGTCCTGGTTACTGGTGTTGTCCAGGTGGAACTTCAGATCAAATAGTAGAATGTCGTTGGTGGATTGGAGATCCTGGGGTAAAATGAGGTCAACAATGGTATTTGAGAATGGGGGTCCAATGTCTAGGGGCCTGCTCGTGAGTGTGCCGCAGTGGATGTGCTTGGGCTTTGTCCGGATCTGGGAGTTGAGGTGGTCCATGGTCACCCATGGGTCATTAGAGTACGTGGTCAGTCGGAGTGTGCTCCTGTAGATGATGGCAATTCCCTCTGTGCACCCCAGTGTAGTGTTGGATCATAGTATGCGATGCGTACCTCACTACGTTGGTGTGCATGAGCGTCTCTACCATTAACAGCTCCAAGGGTCGCAAGACGGTCTTCTCACACAGGTCAGCAACGTGACTCCATGCGTCCTGCCATACTTCACCACCAGGTACAGACGATCATCGCACATCAGTGTTTACCGCCACGGATCATCGACTCCACAGCTCCTCCACATCCAACTCCAGGCTCCAGACGCAGATCCAGCGAGATATCAAGGATCCAGACGCAGGTCCAGCGAGGCCTCATGGCTCTCATCCTGGGCATCCTGGATGTTGGATGGCTTGCAGGGGTTGTTGATGTGTGCTGCACTTGTTTCTGTATGCTACATTCTGAATTTTGTTGTGTTTAATTCCTATTTAGTATTGGCAGTTGACTGATAGGCAATTTATTGCATTAGAGGCAAGGAAATGTGTAGTTGGGCTGACTAAAGTGATTTTTCTTCCCGCAAATGGGCCTATCGCTAGTTATCACCCGCTAACGCAAGTATTCCTATCGTCATTGCTCTGATGTTAACATGAATTTTCACACCCCTTCCCTGTACTATCGCCATATAGCGTGGGCTTGATCATACCCTTCTAACATGCTGATAATAATCACGGTTAGGGGGCGTTAACTTTCATGACGATGACTGACGATGGTGATAGTTATACCTCGTCATTGTGAACATCCCCTGAGTAGATAAAAAGTGTACTGTGGGTAGCTGCCCAGCTCACTACTTTAACTACACACGCATCCAGTTGGCTGCACCTCCCACGGCTTGGGTGAGTCAGTGCGCCACTCTCAGGTTCCACACTGCCACCGTGGGGTGAATGACGCAACGAGGAAACCCTGCCTGGCATTATAACATCTAATGGGGACTTCAGGGCAGCGAGGTTAGAAGACACTAGTACAGTGACGGACTGCGCTAGAGCCTCCTATATGCTCAGCACTGATTCTTCTCGTAAATCCAAATTCCGACCTGACAGAATATTACATGATAGGGTGTTTTTAAATATATATTGTATATTTGCTTCCATATTTATTTATTTTTGAAAGAGGTAAAATACGAATAGAATTAATTTTAAAAAATTATTAAAATTTCAAATCATTTTTGTTTTTACAACAGTTGGGAAAGTAGACTGAAAGCTGCCTTTAGCAGAAACATTTGCTTTCCATTAACTTAAATGAACATGCTTTAAAAGGCACATACTTTGTCTTTGGTGTTTTTCTTCCTACAGAACCTGATGCATCCAGGGAGAGGCATGCTTCTCCAACCCATTCTCGAGAGGGAATAGTCTTAATGCGAGCTGCTGTGTTTGCAGGAACCTTTGACGGAAGCTGTTCCTCCTAACGATGATACAGCTGTTAGAGGTCTAACCAGGAAGCCAGTCCCTTTTATTCCTCCCAGACGTCTAATATTAGGCTGAACAAACTCTAATAATAGATTGCACAATCAACCAAACCACATTGTTTGTGAAATCATGAGGAGATAGTGAAGCAATAACACTTGGGCAGTAGAAAGGTGTTGCAATGAGCAGTGGTGCTGCAAACCCTTTTAGAGTAGGGTGCTGGCCGGCAGTGCCACCTCAAGGCATAGGGGATGTGAACATTCTGACATCTGCATAAGGAGTGATTGCCCCAAAGGGGCAGTGCAGAGTCCATTGGTAGGGTTGAAACTCATTTTCAAAAATACACGTCTAATTGTGGCTGGGCAGTGTAATTTGCCACTAGTATTTGTAAGTCATTTTGGGAGATGTTATTTACCCTGCCACTGAGGAGATAAAACAAGTCAGATATGTTGTGTTACCATTGAACTCCAATACATGCACACAGTAATAGGCGCTGGCACAGGAGGCCATAATCTGACTGCAATATCGCCGAGAATGAAGTTGTGACCTTTTCTGGCGCTGATGTGGCGATCCCCAGTTATCGCCCCCTAACGCCGGATTCATTATCGCCATCGCGATAATGTTAATGGCTGTTTTCTCCGCCGTTCCCTGTTATTATTGCCATGTAGCATGGGCTTGATAATACCACGCTAACATGGCGATAAAAATCAGCGTTAGGCGGCGTTAACTTCTCTGACGGTAACAGATGTTGGCAATATTTATCGCACATCATTGTGCACATCCCCCATAGTGTTATCTCCATCCAGCTTTGGCAGTGTCAACTACTTAGATCCGAACCTAAGCACTTCTGGACCTGGCACTTTCTCTTCATGAGTTCTCTCCCTGTACTACAAGGAGTCACCCACTCCATTCAGAACTCAGTTTGTGAGACCTAATCATGCTTCAATGTTGCAAAATGTGTCTATGAGGCGTGTTTCAAGCAAAAGATGAAGAGCTAGTGTGGCACCAGAATATTGTTGTCAGAATATTTGCTGAAGTAAATATATTGTCTAAAACAAATATTGCCACATTGGAGGTAATAACAGAAATTCTACACCCAATGGGACAATATATTTGCAAATGATATTTAGTATCTGAAATATATGTTAGATCACATATTTGTTTATTTCATATTAACCTACAACTGATGAGGTCCTACAGTCAAAGAAGATAGAGTTCACCCATCTTCGTTGGTTATGCTTCTAGGTTATACTGTTATAACACCCTATCAGTACACACAATATCCGAAAGTACTTTTCGTTGCAATATGGTTTGTTGGGGATTATACTAAAGGTGCACTCCTCCCAAATCTTTCAGTCTTCCAAAGCTGGTCATTCAATGACAGCATTAGGTTGATAAGGAGTTCCCAGGAACCCTCAGACAGATTGTGATAACAGGACGGATGATGCAAATAGTGTCCATAGGGACTCCATTCAGGCAATAGAAGTATACAACAAAGAGCTCACAGTCAACGGTAATCCAGTTGGATTTAAGACCACAAAATTAAATAACCTGCATTGGGAAGCCAAAGAAGTATCAACTTTTTCAAGCAAACAAGCATGTTGCTGCAAGCGACCACTGTAACTAACCTGATGTTATGCGCGTATGATGCGCCTGTGCCTACCGTCTTGAGCCTGGCTGACTTCTCCCACCTCTTGGACTGAGGACTGCGCTACAGTGCTCTGCCTTCTATTGGACAGGCCAGAGATGCTGATCCTATAGAGCATATCATGAAATATAAGACCCTAGCTCTTCATTAAAAGGAAACTCATTTTGCATGTACCCAAACAATCGTGAAGCCGGCCTGCCAAACGAATCGATCATAGTGACATTTGTGCAGCAAAGAAATATAGAACATCAGCAAACACCAACCAAGGGGAAGCAGTGTGATTTATGGCGGCAGTCAGAAGTCCCTCTTTTACCGTAAAAGGGACAAGATAGGCACTTTAAAGGAAACGCAGCCTTGAAAGAATTAAAAGTGACATGATATATGGCTTGAGCTTTTAGTATTTTTTCTGCCAAGGCAAATTAGGTTAATGTCATTCGGGGTAAATGCTCTGCAGAAAACAGTAAATAAGAACATTAAAGTTTAGAACTTTTTATAGGCTTCCTTTTTACTGGAAATAACAGCACTGCATTTGAAAATGTCATGGGATGTTCGGATCTACATTTCATGGTGCAGCACAAAATGTAGGATCTATTTCTAGTTTGGGCGGTATTCATAACTAACAGAGGAGAGGTACCGCTCATATTACCTCCAAATCTCCTTAAATATTTCAAAGGGTACCTGAAACACCGACGTTCTACATCTTAATCAATAACAATAACACCAAAAATACTATATTTATCGGTATTGTCATTTTTATTATGATTATGTTATTTATTAAGGACAGCATTCACCCTGAGCTTATTAATGCTTTAAAATACCAACAGCAAGATGCTTAGAAAAGCCACTGGGGGGCACAGATTAATCAGCTGGGTAGGAGAAGAGCCATGTTTTCAGTTAAAGTAAAGACCGTATTTACTCAAGTAAGGTTAAAAAATAAATCCTCTTTGAAAAAAAAGAAAGACCTTCACTGCTCCTCAGTTCATCAGGGTGTGAAGCAATTGGGTCATCCGAACCTGCAAGTTCTTCTAAATAAAGTCCTAAAACAATTACCTTACCCTTCATCCACCTCATTGAACATTGTACAATGCCACTCCTACCTTCTGTCATACCCCACTGAGAAACAGTTGTCTCAAACATTGTTATTTTCTTTGATAAGAAATAAAATATCAAAAACATAATTGAGATTAAAAAAAACTGCAATCACCACTACCATCAAATCTCCTTGAAACATCCTTAGCTGGTGCAGATACCAAACACTGTATCTCCTCAATTGGCTTCACATTTTGTAAACTTACTCATAAGTGTTTCAAAAACTGCCTCTCTGATTGAAACACGTTTTAAAAAGAACACTTTTACCCTTATGAAAATTATGTTTTTTCAGCTTTCAAAAGTAAAAGTGGCAAAAAGTAGATTCTATCGATCTGTCAAATGTCGTCATAGTCCAAGAAGAGTTGATTGTAAAATGCGTTGCCGTACAACTTTTCACTGAAAAAAAATCCTTATTATTCCCAACATTATGGCATTTGAAAAATTCCAGAGAATGTATCGATGATTTTTAAGAAGCTAATATGAAGGTTCAGAAACATAACCAAACAAGCCTATGATCTGCTCAATTTTCAACATTAACATGTTTCATAAATTCCTTTTTCATATCCATCACTTCTCCTTGAGCTGCTATGAGAGCACCAAGTCTTCTAAAGTCCACCCAACTAGCCAGGTGTCTTTATTTCTCCTTGTTTTTTCTGCATTCTGCAGCACATGTAGAAAAAGGAAAAAGCCTCTCAAGTTTGTTTCAGTGCAGGATGGTGTCCATTTCTGCACAAAAACAATCCTGTCTAAAACACAGTCATCCTTGCGACGCAAGGGTGCTTGAGTTGGCCCTATGCAGCCAAAAGTGCACCAGCACTTGGAAAGGACAGAAATGCACCATTTAATGGTAAATATGGTGCATTCCTGTCCTTTCACTGAGCGCAGTTGATAATTATAAGGCTTAGTCTTGGTCCCATTTGACAGACTGCTACCTTGGTGCAAATTCTTCGCTGAGTCAGACTAGTCATGCACAACTGGCTTAGAGCACCTTTCCTACAGCTGCAGAGCAACTTGACATAGTCAAAACAGGAACACTGGAGGTTACAATGTACAGCAATATGCCATAGAGCAGCACAGTGAGTGAGACTCTATTGGAGGGCTCACAGACACAGAAGAGGTAAAAAAGATAGAGGCTCAAAAGCAAAAAAGCGACCGTTTCTTTTACGAGTTTGAGCAAGACTTCGAAGAGTATTTGTGACTGAGCAGTCGTCTTTTATGTGCTCCTTGAGTCCTAAATCAAACTATGTGATTTAATAATAATAAGCGCGAGACGCCTACGGGTATTCGCCGCGCTTTAAAAATGACAATAAATAAATAAATAAATACGTTTTATAAGCCCCGATGACTTTATTAATCAGCTCAATAACAACAATGAAGCTGTGAGACTGTGAAACTTGTAGAGCAGCATTTCTTTGCTCTTCAATACTCCCCTCGAAAAATATCCACTCAGCTCCCATATTTCTCATTCTCTCTGTAGAACTAGAATCTTGGAGACTGAGAAATTCTCCTCTCCAGACATGTAATGACTTTCTCAAAATCAGTCCTGGAGCAGTGCATTTTTTTTCCTACCGGTTTTGAGTAAGTTGAATGGACAAGACAGCTCGGGGGAGGGGGTTTGGGGTGGTGTTCATTCATGTCTTATGTCTGAGTTGAAGCAGCATCGCTCAGGATGCTATACAGTAAATTCCTGCCACCTATTGTGGCTCTGTACTCAGAAAAGCCAATAGCAATGTTTGGGATTCAAAGGAATGTGGTTTTGAGAAGTGCTCTTGGGTAATCCTCTCTTAGTAACAGCAGTATCAAAATAAGAGTGGCAGCAATGGAAGTGGAGCACCTCTCCTCGGTTACTAGTGATATTTAACCAGGCAAATGTTCCCTACTCATGGAATACTCTGTTATACTTTTCCCCTGCTACTGTGTAGCAATGGTCAGTTCAGAAGGAGCTGGGCTAGCTGGTGATCTAGCCAGTCACACATTGTCTTCAAAATGTGCAAACAAATAATTTCTGGGCAGACCACTTTAAAAAGTGATCAGTGACCTATTCCTAAAAAGGAAACATGCTTTCTTTGTTTTCCATATGCATCTTTTGTGTTTGCCCGTTACTCTAACCATTCGCTGGACTCATTTATTGTCATGTAGTTGCTTCTCAGAACGTGTCTGAAACATTCAGGATAAGAGCTGATAGTCAACCTATTGTTTTATTGTACGGTTGGGTGAAATGTCCTCAATGAAAGGCATTCTGCATATCAATCAATTCCTGATTTCAAGGTGGGTGCCTTATTTGAATGAAGTTCTTTCAATTGTGTAATTTTGATTTCAACATCAGATGAGCTACTCACTTTAAGCACGCGTCTCATCTCCTGAGGCAAGCCACAAAGAATGGCCCATGCTAGCACAGAAGAGGATTCACTGAAATGATGTACTGTAAATCAACTCAAAACGAGCTCAGGCTGATCTAGTACTGATACTGGTGATGGATAAGGTGAATTGGTTTTAAAATCCTTCTAAGTGTAATGACTTTGGAAAAGACAATAGCTCTGCAGTGCATATTCAGTTGCCGATCATTAGTTAATCAAACGCGATATGCCATGTTATAACATATTCTAAGAAGAAAAGGTGTTTCTATGTGAGCGCGATAGTGGAACTCCTTTCACCAGTGTGAATAGCTTCATCCACGTAGCGTCATCTCTCCAACACCGCCGGTAAAGACACCACCCGGCACGCTCTCCCTCGGTCCCCCAGGCCACACAAACCGCTGCTCGGCATCGGGGACAACCAATGTCCCAAAAAACCTCCGCTCCTCGCCTCCTCCCGCTCCGAACCCCACCATTGCAGAACCCCCGCAAGCAGACCCTTGAACACAGCACTCACCGCAAACCTGTCGAGGGAAAAAACCCGACGCAAGACCCGCGAGGCAGGCAGGCGCAGGACGGCCACGCGCAGGACGGCCACACCAAGGCCGGACAGGAGAACAATCAGCGCAGAGCCTAAGGGAATCCTGGCGGGAAAGAGAGGCCGAGCACAGTTGCTGCGCCGCTATATACCGTAAGGGACGCCCCCATCTCCCAGGTGAGCCCTGCCTATTGGCTGCTTGAGTAAGGAGGTCGGCTCAGGGAGGGGTGCCGCGCTAAGGGCTTTGCTCGCCCGTCGTGTGGGACTAGGGCGCTGTCCCCCCCATGCTCCCCTGCGTGTCGCGCGGTCAGCGGCACAGTTGCATCACTCTTCTTCTTTTGATATCAAGGAGGGAGCGAGGCCATTATTTGGTAACAGGGACTGGGGACTACTGGTTAATCCTGGTTAAAATTACACTGATAAAATCAGCTACGCAGGTTTTAGTTAAGCTTTGTGGAGTGCAAAAGAGGATGGTTTTTTCCAATTTTTTTAAGTGCACACGGTGATTGGCAATGTATAAATGGGTCGATGTCCATGCCAGTCACTACACATACGTCCATACATTCACCACTGGCTAGTCCTGCCTTTATACTGAGGAGTGCATCACACGTCATACAATGGTCCTAGTAATCATTGGGATTTATTTTCTTACGAAGTTAATGGAAAGGTGTTTTTGGTAGACAAATAGCTTCAGCTCAGACTACTTCTGGAAGTTACATAGAGAGTGTTTTACAACCCACATTTTAAATGGAATTCTGAAATCTTTTGCAGGAACTGAGTTTTATGTCTAGTTAAAGCTAAGAAACACAATCTAAATGCTTTCCTTTCTTCCAGGGAACATCTTTGCCCAGGATGTGCCTCAGAATGTGACATGATATAGGCAACTGTCCTTTAAGCAAGGGGTCACTTCACATGCATGTGTGGGACCCCACTTCCTTCTGCTACCTCTCAATCAAGAGAGCCCTTTGATTTATAGTGCATGGAGGAGAGTGCTTCACTCTCTGCATCTTGACATGTAAAGGAAGTGTGGCTACATCAGCCACAACCCAGATGTCAGATCTGGCTGGGCTCCCACACATCTGAACCAGGGCCGTAGTCCAGTTTAGGAGAAGGCTATGATTTGTGCTCCAAGGACGTGAAACATACAGCAAAGTGCTTCATTATTTTTCTGAAAGATGCTACAAACGGTACCTACACAAATCTTTTCCAAAATGGTTTCTGATGACTTCCGACTCACTTGAGGAAAAGCAGACGAGGAGGAAAATGTGTTGTTGTTTTTTTTGGTGCTGGCCTGGGAGGAACGCTTTCTTATCACAGCTGGGAGGTTTGGGACCCTGCTGACTTGGCCTCAGCCCAGGCAAGCTGTGATCTTGCTGTTGATGCACTGGCCGCCTGGCTGTGTGAATCCCAAAGCTTAATCATGCTGAGCACTGTGACTGGCGGCTGTAGCGCCCTGGAAGTCAAAAGAGGTCGTTTATCGATGCCTACACCTACATTCTCAAAGCCACACTTACAGCTGGCACAGGAGGAGCACTAACAAGAAGAAATACTTGGAAAAGAGGGTCTAGGGGATAATTTTTAAAGACCATACAAGCTCCACACCCCTAATCAGATACATGAAATACACAAAAGGGAGTGTGTAGGTCGACCTACACGCTTCCTTTTGTGTATTCCCCATTTCGTGGGGGGGGGGGGATGGGCAGGGTGGGGGTAGTAATGTATGGATTACGGAGCTTTACAGGTAAGTAAACATATGAATAAATAAAACGAATTTCATTGCGCGCACTGCATCGCATTTGGGGATGCAGTGCACGCAACGAAATTCGTTTTATTTATTTATATGTTTACTTACCTGTAAAGCTCCGTAATCCATACATTACTACCCCCCACCCTGCCCCTCCACCTTCCCACATCACCGCCCTGCAGGTACACCCACTACCGACCGCAGCTGGCACCTGAGGCCATTCACTTGATATTCCACTCTGATCAGTAATATCGATAGGACATCGCTGATCTTATCCTCGCATCAACGTTGAGCCAATAACATTCTGCAATTCCAGTTTGTAGAAAAACTGCCCTTGCTCCTGTATTTTTATGCGCGTACCAGATTATTTCCAAATAAATTAAAATAAAATGACAGATGCCCAGGATGTACACTCGGATGTTTTGCCTTTGAGCCTTATAAATAATTGAAGTGTTACTGTGTGATCCCTGAAGTGGGATTATTTCAAGTGTGTACCTCAAGCGCTCACTAAAGAGGAAAGTGTGTGCTTCACCAGCAGCCATCAGTGAGCCAAAGCATGCCCTTCATGGACAGACTGACATCTTAACTAGCGTGGGCACTCAGTCTCAGTATGCCACTCTTCAACAAATGAGGTGGACATTTTAGCTTTGTGAGACAAGGGGTGCTCTCTCAAAGACAGGACTCTATGGCACCTGGCAGATAGAAGGGCAGCAGGAGAACACAGTGGGGAGAGTCTTTAGTGTCTTCCTTTCTTTTCTATAAATTCTGGTGGAGACAGATTTTGTGAAAATGTCATCTACCCCATGTCCTGTTTACTGACACCATTTAGATCACCCCATGAACATTGGGCTCCTGGTGAGTTCCTGTGAGGGTGTAAAACTAGAAATGGCAGCATCAGAGAGGCTTTGTGATGTGACCTACCCAGGCTTTCTGAGTGTGTTATTTTAAGGTGGTGGCTGGTTGCAAACGGTAACAAAAAAAACACTCTTACAAACAAAAGTAATAATACGGAAGTAGTTATGTAAGAGATAAGGCAAACACTTTCTGAAGAAAGTAGTAATTGTGTGAAAGTTTTTTGTACATAGCCCAAAATCATTAGAACACCAAGATCAATGGCATTTTTTGTATCTTTGTGATTATTTTTTTCATTAAAAAAATAGAGGTAAATGAAGTTGCAATTGTTTTTTATGAATTTGTGATTTTTTTTAATAACTTTGCGATGTTTATGAACTTCACAACGTTTGAGATGGTGTAAATGATCCAATAGTAGGGGAAACTACCAGTTAAAATAGGTTTCTGGGAGAGAAAAATGTGTAGACATGTTGTCTTCTTCCCAATATCGGGCCAAGTTGTTAAATGTGGCAAAGATAGCGCAATATGTGTGAAGAGTGTTCTTTTCTATCATCACTCAGTTTATGAGGCTGAACTTAAAATATCCACCACTAGTAAAGAATGTGGAGGCTTTTACTTAATGTTAAAAAAAAGTTTCAGGTGGCTGCATTTTAAGCACGCTGTTCACATAATAGATGCGGCAGGGTATAGGACTGGGAAGTGTTCTCTGCTCATTGCTGTGATTGACGCAGGCATCCACACAGCTGATCAGTGAGGCAGGAACTGAGTCCATGTTTTGATAAAATGTGTGTCTTGGAGCAGGTACGAATACGGCTGTCGTGGGTGTATGTACCACGAACTGTGAGAGCAGCACCCGGAAGCCTGATCACTGATCATGAAGGAACCGTGCAATTCTAATCCCACCACAAACCCCAGCTTGCAGAGGGATTGGCATTCTGAGATTTGCGATCATTACCACATACTCTTAATTTTCTCCAGGTAAATGTTGGAAAATCAAGCCTGCTGAAATTCACCAGAGGAAAACTCTCCGATAATACAGATACTTGAGTAATTTGGAGAGGAAAAGACTAAACTCCGCATGTCAGTACTGATTTTCAAGAGGAACACACATATTTTGAGCCATTTACAACACTGACACTCGGCGAACACCGCCCAATTCCCTAGTGGTCACAGTGACAGTCTGACCACGTGATCGCACTGCTCTACACAACAGGCGATCACCAGGATTCCTGGCAAGGACTTCAGTGTGTCCTATCCATCGCAGTGGGCTATCTAGGGTATATTTTCCTCTTTGTTTACACAGAGGTTAAACAATGCAGACTTTCTTCAAGATATGATAGACTTTAATGTAAATGTGCAGGACACCTGAAGGCAGCAAAGGACAGCCGCTTATGCCTTCAGCCAGACATGCCTTTATAGACACTGTGATACAGGAGGGCAAGTGGGCACACCCCTGTGCCGTGGATGGTGCTGGACTAACACAAATCTTGTCGTAGTGTACAGAATAAATATTTGACTTGTGTATTCCTCTATAGAGGGGTGTGGCGTGGATAGGCTAAGACATGAACATACTCCCGCCTGTACATGTGGTACCCCCTATAAAATAGCCAAGCTTGAATATCGGGTGCGAAAACTCGAACACAAATTATTTGTTTGTGTGACATCAGCTACTTAAGAAATTCATCGCTTTTAGGTCTGGCAAACTAGTTTTGCAAGACATTCCACTAAAACTACCCTCATTGTTCTGGATTTGGAGCTGCTGTGCCCCTCGACTGGTTGGTAGGCGGGGCTTGAGGTTCACGTGGTTGAGGGGGAGTTTTGAACAAATAGTAAGTGCACGCAGTAGAAAAAAGGGAATGCTTTCATTAGACAAATGGCCTATTAATCCTACTTCACTGGTATTAGAGAAGTTAGCTGTGCTGCAAAAGGTACGCATTTCTTTCTGTGCTTTGCACTGCAGAACACACCCCTGCCTCACAGATTCTAAAAAATGAAAAAAAAGGACAGACAACTGCGGCGGCCTAGACGCCCACATAGTGAGGCCTACACTCACCTCATAGTGAGGCCTACACTCCCTCATAGTGAGGCCTACACTCCCTCATAGTGAGGCCTACACTCACGTCATAGCGAGGCATATGCTCCCTCAAAATGAGGCCTAAACTCCCCTTATAGTGAGGCCTACCCTCCCCTGATAGTGAGGCCTACACTCCCTCATAGTGAGGCCAACACTCACCTCATAGCGAGGCCTACGCTCCCTCAAAGTGAGGCCCACACTCCCCTTATAGTGAGGCCTACACTCCCCTGATGGTAAGGCCTACACTCACCTCATAGTGAGGCCCACACTCTCCTTATAGTGAGGCTCACACTCCCCTTATAGTGAGGCCTACACTCCGCTCATAGTAAGGCCCACACTCACCTCATAGAGAAGCCCACACTCACCTCACCTCATAGTGAGGCTCACACTCACCTCATTGTGAGGCCCACATTCACCTCATAGTGAGGCCCACACTCACCTCATAGTGAGGCCCACACTCACCTCATAGTGAGGCCTGCACTCCCTCAAAGTGAGGCCTATACTCCCCATATCGTGAGGCCTATACTCCCTCATAGTGAGGCCCTCACTCACCTCATAGTGAGGTCTACACTCCCTCATAGTGAGTCCTACGCTCACCTCATAGTGAGGCCCACATTCCCTCATAGTGAGGCCCACCCTCACCTCATAGTGAGGCCTACACTCCCTCATATTGAGGCCCACACTCACCTCATAGTGAGGCCTACACTCACCTCATAGTGAGGCCCACACTCACCTCATAGTGAGGCCTACACTCCCTCATAGTGAGGCCCACACTCACCTCATAGTAAGGCCTACACTCCCCCAAAGTGAGGCCCCCACTCCACTTATATTGAGGCCTACACTCTCCTGATAGTGAGGCCAACACTTACCTCATAGTGAAGCCCACATTCACCTCATAGTGAGACCCACACTCACCTCATAGTGAGGCCTACACTCACCTCATAGCGAGGCCTATGCTCCCTAAAAGGGAGCCCCCCACTCCCCTTATAGTGAGGCCTACACTCCCTCATAGTGAGGCCCACAATCACTTCATACTGATGCCCACACTCACCTCATAGCGAGGCCCACACTCACCTCATAGTGAGGCCTACACTCACCTCATAGCGAGGCCTACACTCCCTCAAAGTGAGGCCCCCACTCCCCTTATAGTGAGGCCCCCACTCCCCTTATAGTGAGGCCTACACTCCCCTGATGGTGAGGTCTACACTCCCTCATAGTGGGGCCCACACTCACCTCATAGTGAGGCCCACACTCACCTCATAGTGAGGCCCACATCCACTTCATAGTGAGGCCCACACTCACATCATAGTTAGTCCTACACTCCCTCATAGTGAGGCCTACACTCACCTCATAGTGAGGCCTACACTCCCTCATAGTGAGGCCCACACTCACCTCATAGTGAGGCCTACACTCTCTCAAAGTGAGGCCCACACTCACCTCATAGTGAGGCCTACACTCCCTCATAGTGAGGCCCGCACTCACCTCATAGTGAGGCCCACACCCACTTCATAGTGAGGCCCACACTCACCTCATAGTGAGGCCTACACTACCTCATAGTGAGGCCTGCACTCACCTCCTAGTGAGGCCCGCACTCACCTCATAGTGAGGCCCACACCCACCTCATAGTGAGGCCCACACTCACCTCATAGTGAGGCCTACACTCCCTCATAGTGAGGCCTACACTCACCTCATAGTGAGCTTATACTCCCTCATAGTGAGGCCCACACTCACCTCATAGTGAGGCCTACACTCTCTCAAAGTGAGGCCCACACTCTCCTTATAGTGAGGCCTACACTTCCCTTATAGTGATAGGATAAAAAGTTTCACATATTTCCATAACATATTCGTTCACAGGGTGTCCAAACATGTGTGTTTGTTTACTTAGATGAATAAGAGCGTTAATATTAAATCTATACATAAATTGCGTCAATCTCTACAACATTCCCCCTAAAAATTGCGGTAATTTTAGCTAGATAATGTCAAATAATGAACCTCTTATAAGTATCGTTTTCTTTGAGAGATTTGTGCGAGTTTAAAGAGAGTGAAATGCTGCATGTAATTAACTTGAAAGCAAGTGTTTTCTGCTATCATTCAGGTCTAGTTTAGAATCGTCTGCCTACAAAGTAAGAACAATTTGTTCTAATATAAATGTCCCTATTGTACGTCGCAGAGTGAATATTTTTTATGAGCATATTGTGCATTACCGACTTCGATTGTTCTAAATTAAAGTCTATTGTTTAACATTCTAAAAATAATTACCATAATTGTTTTCACATTTCTTTCGTATTTTAGTTTTTCTCTATTTCGATGTTATTTTTTACTGCCTAGAACTTCTCTGTTATTATACTTTTCTATTTTTTTGTCCACTTTATTTGGATGATAAACACATGTTCATACCCCTGTTATTGAGGTTTTATATTCTGTTACAAATGACTCAGTTAATAAGATGCCTTAAGCTATTTTAGAATATTTTCTTTGGTTAAAGCAATAACTCAGCATCTACATACACCTTTGTCGGTATTAAACCTCTATTTTATGTTTTGTTTAATCATTAACCTGTGTATTATATTGGAAAAGAAGTTGGTGAAAAGTTACCAATGCCCATAGGTGTTAGAAACCTTCCTATTGTAATTCCTCAAATCACAGTCATTTTAAAATATATTGGGCTTTGTTCACCAAGTATTTGCAGCCCTAAATGTAAGTTTGGTGAAAAATTATCCATTTACGCCCAAGGGCAGTTCAATAATGTATACTTGGGAGGAATACATGGATTTACTACTGCAAGTTACTACGCCATGACTGCAGTGAAATCTGCAGTAGTAACTCCCAGGCAACGGTACTTGCACGGCATAACTAACTTTGTAAGTTGTGAGAATACGCAAAATTAAATCTGCCCCCTCCCCTTCATAGAAAAGGTCAGAAAATGATTCTGGACTAGGTCACACAAGTAGTATGTGTTCATACAAAGGTTCATAGTGTATATATATATATATATATATATATATATATATATACATATATATATATATATATATATATATATATATATATATATATATATATATATATATATATATATATATATATATATATATATATGTATATGTATATATATATATATATATATTCACAGAAAAAACCATAGGTTATAGTGGATATATAGTTAGGAATTTGCATTTACAAAACCTTGAAAATTCAATGAAAAAACCATAGGTTATAGGCCATATATAGTTAGGAATTAGCATTTACAAAACCTTATTTTACTCGCATAAAACCATTGAAATTCCATATATAGTTAGCTAACTATAAGCGCTAACTATATATCGCGCACCCGCAATCCACTGCTGATGATGTCACATATTACATCATTCATGACATGGTCAGTGACATCACTGATGACATCACTGATGACATCTCAAATGACATCACTGATGACATCACTGATCACAACATCCAGTGATTGTATGTGTCTGTAAAGTTTAAATATGTTTCACATATTGAAGAATGAGTGGATGTATAAGTGTCTGGATGAAGAATTTAGTAGGTGCATGACTGACTGTATGAGTGAGTGATTAAATGTGTCTCACTGAGTACATGGGTTAGTGACTAAACTGTCTTAATTCGTGCATCAGTATGTTTGTTGTTGTGTAAGCTGCTGCATGTGTTGATCAGTAGCTATAAGAGTGGCCATATGGGTTATTGATTGGTTGCCCAAGTATTTGAATGGGAGGCTGAGTGTGTGTGTGGGTGGCTGGGAGGTGCGTGACTCTGTGCATAGATGTGTAAGCAGTTGATTCACTAGGAGTATGAGTTCAAGAGTGCATGTGGAAACAGCTATATGGGCGGTTGACTGTGCATGGGTGTGTTGGTGAGTGAATGGATTTCTCATTGCTACATGTGCAAGTAAGTACGTATGTAAAACACAATACATGTGAGAGTTGAGATATATAAATAACTGAACATAAGAGCCAGTGAATGTGTGAGTGGCTGTATCGATCACTGTGAGCTTGTATCAGGGATTATATAAGAGAGTAAATATGTGTTATTATATGTTTGAATAAGTAAGATGTGTATAACTGTATAGTTGAGGAAATGGAGGTGTGATTGATTCTTTGCATGACTGACTAGGTGTGTGAGTAACTCCATGGATGAGTGACAGTCTGTGAGTGTCTGTTTATACTGAGTGTATGTAAGGTTATATTAGAGTCTGAAGAGGTTCATTGTATTATCACATGAGTGATGTGATCAGTGATGACAAATGAGATGTCATCAGTGATGTCATTTGAGTTGTCATCAGTGATGTCATCAGTGATGTCATTTGAGATGTCATCATTGATATCATTTGAGTTGTCATCAGTGATGTCATTTGAGATGTCATCAGTGATGTCATCAGTGATGTCACTGACCATGTCATGAATGATGTAATATGTGACATCATCAGCAGTGGATTGCGGGTGCGCGATATATAGTTAGCGCTTATAGTTAGCTAACTATATATGGAATTTCAATGGTTTTATGCGAGTAAAATAAGGTTTTGTAAATGCTAATTCCTAACTATATATGGCCTATAACCTATGGTTTTTTCATTGAATTTTCAAGGTTTTGTAAATGCAAATTCCTAACTATATATCCACTATAACCTATGGTTTTTTCTGTGAATTTCATTGGTTTTTTAATAGCAAATATGAAAAGCTTTAAAATGTCAAGTACGTGATAGATAAAAACATTTTCGTATTTATGCACGCTGATGTGCTTTGAACGCTGCCCCCCCCCCCCTCCCCTCTTTTGCCTTAGTAGTACTCTCTCTTTGCAGATACTGAAGGGTAGTTAACGCAGGCCTTTACCCCCGTTGTAATCCGTCGTGCCTCCTTGTCTCTCCATTTGATTGATTGTTGTCCAAGCATTTACTGTTTTAGAATTGGTTCTCTTTGGATCATTCTCTATTTACAAACAAGCACAAAGTCGCAATACTCTGTTTAGTCTTTGCAGATAGTGAAAAATCGTGTAAAAAAATAAAAGTAATCGAACAAAATCAGTAGGCCACTAATTGGATCTCTTTTTGACCTCGCTAAAATAGAAATATTAGGAACAACCCTTCTTGAGAAATACGAAAATAGTGAGATGAACTGAGCTCCACACCATGAGGGCTGCAAGACAGCTCGGCTCCATCACCCATCCCGCACAAAATAACGACAAACCCTATGCAAATATTAAAAATATAGACAACACACCAGCAAAGAAACAGGGTAAAACATTTTATTAAAAAACTATTTACATAACGTTGGTCTATAAGATGATGTCAGTAGTGGACCGATGTGTGAATAGATCGAAAACAGCACAAGGCTCCAAGATCCGGATAGCAAGCTCCTGGATGTTGGGTGCCATAGTTTAGAGTTCTGAATTTCAGCCTTTTTCAATGCCTGTGCTTTGTTGAATCAAAATGGCGGCTTGACACAAAGCTAACTCAAACGTTGTTACTGATGCTATGCAGACCAAAACTGGTTTTCAGTTTGTACATTTTTCTAGATTTTTCAATCCAAGTTTGGTTGACTTTGTAGAACGATGGCTTCAGATTTTCAACATACGGTGTGGAGGCGCTGACTGGGAGGGGGCGCTTCGCTCCTGCCCCCTCCCCAAGTAAGATTTTCATACGTGAAAGTACGTTAATGGTTTTGGTCCCTGAGATGCTTCGATGTCACTACCATTCTCAAATAGCATAAGTTCTGGATGTTGGGTGCCATAGTTAAGAGTTCTGAGCAGTGCTTGTAACACTGTCTGAAGCTTATTTCCACCTACTGCAGCTTCACTATTCTCAAAGTAAGTGAGTGTCGTTTGTGGACCTGACTGCATTAGAAAACAATGTGATATGTTACCTTCCTAAACAGCTTGACGGAGGCCCCTGAGGGGCGGTGTGATGGCCATGGACTCGGAGAAGACGCTTGGCTCCGACACCCTCCCCAAGTCTTATAGCACTGGTGTAGCCTGAGATCGCCCCCGACATAGGCGGCCGGCTCCCGGGGTCCGGCGGAACTTTTTGCCTTTTGATGACTCTTCAATTCTGGACCTTGTCCCACAATCCGTTTGACCTGAAGACAAGCTGTAGTGGTGCGCCCCTTTATCGTTTTAGTTGCTATTCCGCCCGCTTTTGCTACACTGTGCCTCTTCCGCCATTCAGCTGTTTTCCGCCCGCTCTTGCGACTACAGCGTCTCGCTCACCATGTAGTTGAGATGCGCCCGCTCTTGCGGTGCAGCGATAGGCGGCTGCCACAGGACTCTCAAAATGGCGGCCGGCTCTTCGGTTTTGGGCCTGGTCCACTAAAATGGCCCTGGGACACCTTGGAACTCGGACGCTTGTCTGCTAGGGCTTGGGTCCCATTCTCGAAAAGCGTCCCCTCAGCCGTGAAGATTCTACAAAAGTCTTGGGGGCCTCCGACTCCCGCAGGCTTCTGGTGGGGAGCGGCTGCCATGATTGCTCGTGGAATGGCCACGACGGAGCTACGAGATGGTAGTGGTCTCATGCTGACGCCAGCTTTAGTCTGAAACATCCAGAAACACTGTAGACTACCAATTCGATCAGTTCCGGTAGCGCCCCAACATGACCCGGAAGAGAAGAACTTGCCCTCCCCTCTTTGACTGATGGTTCTTGTTGCCTGTCCCCTCTGTTGTCATTTAACAGAACTTTTTGGACTGCTGAAAGGGGTTGTGTTCTGAACGCTGGTTGGTGGAGACATTTAGACTATATTCTTGACCTACGTTGTCGCGTAATGCGTTTTATGACACGCCGCGTTAGCGCACCCGGAAGTGATCCGAGGCGCGGCGCGCAGCGCGTAACGTAAGCATAACAGGTCATGTGACTTGTTAATAAAACTTTTCATTGGTTCATTTTACTTTTGTTAATTTAATGATGAAAAGCTTGGTCATATGACCTAAAAATTACGCTTTTTATTATTTTCGAACAATATTTTTTTTTCAAACATATGTTATAATATTCCAGGCTAATGTACTTTCCCGGAAAATTTACAACTGTCTTGCAAGTAAAATATATTCCTTTTTCGAGAAAGAGGGCGTTTCTTCCTTCCATGACGGAGCCGTTGAGTAAAAGAGATTCGGCCTGCTGTCTTAGTCGCCGATACGCCTGATTATCAGATTCTTATCGATCACTTTATGTTGCAGACATGAAAAACACAACTGCCCTTCACCATTTATCTTTACTGCGTTCCTACATATTATACCTTTTATCCGTCATGTAATTGGACTGCTTTATTTCACTTGCCTTTTACTGATTCGAAAACAGTCACTAAAAGTAAAAACTTTACAAATGAAAATACTACTACCGTGTTTTGTTTTAAAAACCTTTATTGTGAAAATGTCAGTATACAAATACGGGCCTATAACCACGTGGGCCGGCCACGGAGCAAACTGAAATCGTATATGATGAGGAGACATTTACACTGTAGAAGAACGTAACGAGCGGGCCATTAGGTGACAAGAACAAAGGTGTCTAACAGTTGCGGAATCGGTGGACGTACATTTTGTAATTAAAATACGACAGGGCCACTTACAATAACATTTTCTAGATATACATTTGCGGGCAAAGAGTTACGAGTCCCATTTATACCGGCGCCATTTTGGGCGAGGCCGGGCAGGTCCAACATATAGTCAAAATGTCTCCACCAACCATCGGCCAGACCAGAACCCCTTTCGGCCCTTTATGCTACAAGATGGTGTCTTCCATTCAGAAAATATTGGTGGCAGCATTTTGAAAGGAAACAGAAACAGCCGTTCTCCTAGTGAGTTTCACATTGTTACATTTAGGAAGAATGTTGAAGAGTAGTATGTGGAAAATCTGAAGCCATTTTTCTACAAACTCTCAATCAGACTTGGATGGAGAAAAAAAAACCTGAAGAATGTACAAACTGAAAACCAATTTTTGTCTGTATAGCACCAACAGTAACGCTTGAGTCAGCTTTGTGTCAAGCCGCCATTTTCATTCAATCAATAGCGTCCCCCTGCACACATTCAGGGACCTGGTCGTGTCTTCAGATGAAACGCATTGTAGGAAAAGAAGCAGAAAGGAAAAGGAAAAAAGTTCCGCCGGACCTAGTGAAGCTGCAGCAGGTGCAAATAAGCTTCAGACAGTCTTACAAGCACTGCTCAGAACTCTCAACTGAGGCACTCAACATCCAGGACTTGCCATTCGGATCTTGGCGCCTTGTATTTTTGTTTTGTTTTTGATGGAGGGGAAACAACAAAAAAGAGACATTGAAAAAGGCTCAACAGTGCAGGGCGCCTTGTGCTGGTTCCGACCTATTCACACATCGGTCCACTACTGACATCACCTCATAAACCAACGGGGCACCCCACGCCGACTTTCGGCGCAGCATTGTAGGATGGCCACACCAGTGCGGCAATTTTCTGGACACCACCTCGGTGCCATCCAGATCTCGGCACGTTCATTCAATCAATAGCGTCCCCCTGCACACATTCAGGGACCTGGTCGTGTCTTCAGATGAAACGCATTGTAGGAAAAGAAGCAGAAAGGAAAAGGCAAAAAGTTCTGCCGGACCTAGTGAAGCTGCAACAGGTGCAAATAAGCTTCAGACAGTCCTACAAGCACTGCTCAGAAATCTCAACTGAGGCACTCAACATCCAGGACTTGCCATTCGGATCTTGGCGCCTTGTGCTGGTTCCGACCTATTCACACATCAGTCCACTACTGACATCACCTCATAAGCCAACGGGGCACCCCACGCCGACTTTCGGCGCAGCATTGTAGGATGGCCACACCAGTGCAGCCACTTGCTGGACACCACCTCGGTGCCATCCGGATCTCAGCGCGTTCGAGTCACTGTGCCGGAAGAGTGACCGGAACTCAGCTGAACACGCCGTCTTTCGGCGCAGCATTGTAGGATGGCCACACCAGTACGGCAATTTTCTGGACACCACCTCGGCGCCATCCGGATCTCGGCGCGTTCGAGTCACTGTACCGCAAGAGTGACCGCAACTCAGCTGGACACGCCGTCTTTCGGCGCAGCATTGTAGGATGGCCACACCAGTGCGGCAATTTGCTGGACACCACCTCGGTGCCATCCGGATCTCGGCGCGTTCGAGTCACTGTACCGCAACAGTGACCGCAACTCAGCTGGACACGCCGTCTTTCGGCGCAGCATTGTAGGATGGCCACACCAGTGCGGCAATTTGCTGGACACCACCTCGGTGCCATCCAGATCTCGGCGCGTTGTGCTGCCTTCGGCCTATTCGCACATCGGTCCGCTACTGACGCCGCCTCACGTGCCAACGGATTTTCTACGCTTTTTGTAGCCCTATGTCGCATAACAGGTCATGTGACTTGTTTATAAAACTTTTCATTGGTTCATTTTACTTTTGGTTTCCTAAAGATGGAAGGCTTGGTCATATGACCTAAAAATAACACTTTTCATTGGTTTAGAACATTTTTTTTCCCAAACGATGAAAGCCCCACCTTGTTTCTGGATCATTCAGACTGAAGCTGGCGTCAGCATGAGAGCACCACCATCTCGTGGCTCCGTCGTGGTCATTCCGCGAGCAATCATGGCAGCCGCTCCCCACCGGAAGCCTGCGGGAGTCGGGGGCCCCCAAGACTTTTATACAATCTTCACGGCTGAGGGGACGCTTTTCGAGAATGGAACCCAAGCCCTAGCAGGCAAGCGTCCGAGTTCCAAAGTGTCCCAGGACCATTTCAGTGGACCAGGCCTAAAACCGAGGAGCTGTCCGCCATTTTAAGAGCCATGTGGCAGCCGCCTATCGCTGCACTGCAAGAGTGGGAGCAACTCAACAACATGGTGAGCGAGACGCTGTGGCCGCAAGAGCGAGCGCAACTCAGCTAGATGGCCGCCACCTGGGGAGGCCCGTTCACGCCGGCTCCCCCACGCCCCCCCCCCGGGCCGCCGCACGCCAATTTTCGGAGCAGCATTGTAGGATACCAAAACCAGTGCGGCAGTTTACTGGACATCACCTGGGTGCCTGTCGTACATGTTGTGTCAGCCATGTGACACTGGACACAGACCGCTACTGACGAGGCCTCCCCCCGCACCACCCGGGACGCCCCAAGCTGTTTTTCTGTGCTGCATTGTAGGATCCCTAAACCAGTGCGGCACCCAGGCGACATCACCTGGGTGCCGTCCAGAACTCTGCACGTTGTGCTGCCTTGGGACTATTCGCACAACAGACCGCTACTGACGAGGCCTCCCCCCGCCCCACCCGGGACGCCCCACGCCAATTTTCGGAGCAGCATTGTAGGATCCCTAAACCAGTGCGGCACCCAGGCGACATCACCTGGGTGCCGTCTAGAACTCTGCACGTTGTGCTGCCTTGGGACTATTCGCACAAAAGACAGCTTCTAACCATTGTTGCTTTTTGTGTTGAGAAATGTTTAAATGTTTTTAGTTTTTGTTCCGTTTGTTAAAGTTAGTAGTTAATAAAGTTTTATAACCTTACTTTGTTGGAGTGTTATCTATTTTTTTAAAAACGGGTGAATGGGGCCTTAAATCGGGTTATTGTCATGTGTGGGCTTTGGAAGTGTGCTGCTGCAGGATCGGACATTTCAAACTCAAATGCACGTTCTTTTTCTTACCTTTCCGAAGCATGGAGCGCAATAGCAGGCAGAGAAAGGGTGATGCACGTGTTGAACACTACCTGACCTGGCAAGTTGCTGGCAGTGCCCCCCCGCCCGCTCCTGAAAAAGGGCACACACACACCGCCGCCCCGAGTACTTCACAAATCTTTAAAAGACCATGCGCTTGTTCATGAGGCTTAAATGGTTTATCACCTCTTCTAGAACCCCTGCATCGACCCTCTGACGTTTCCTGGAAAAATTACCATGTAACACAATACCAAGCCCTGTCAGCTGAAACCCCCAAGGAATCGTGGGGCATATTATCAAGGGGGTTTATCTCCGCTTTTTTGGCTTTAAAAACCATGAAAGCGGAGATAAAATTATTTCCCTATTATCAAGCTGTCGCTAACACCAGTTAGTGACAGCTAAAAGGAGATAGCGACCATCTTGGGCCCCGCTTTGCATGTCAGTGATACTTATCACTAATGACATGCAAAGTGGCGTGCCAAGATGTTAGCGACTGGAAACAGTCCCTAACATCGCTACCTTCTATTACCAACTTTTGGAGATATTCGCGCTAAGCGCGAATATCTCCAAAATCTAACACCTGCCCTGAGCAGTTCTTAGCCATGTTATCCAATGGGAGGTGGATAACATGGCTAAGAGCATTAGGTCGATAATACATGAATATCGCGGACTTTTCTGCGATAATAGCAAGGTTTATCTGCGATAAAAATCGCCGATGTGCGGCGATAATTTTTGTCTCTAAACAAGTTAGAGACAAAAATTATCGCTAGTTGTTCGTAATATGCCCCCGGGTTTTTGCTTGCAGAAATCGGGAGGCGGGAGACTAGCACTGAAATCAGTACTCACACGCCTGAATCAGGAGGATTGGCATGTCTGAATTCTCTACAGCTGGGGCCATAAACTACATCCGCAGGGTTAGGTGATAGCCTGGAACCAGCCTGGCATCTAAAATGGCTGCCGTGCACGACAAAATTGTGGCATTCGAAAAAAGGCAAGATGGCGCAGCCGCTGGAAGAGATGTATCAACATATATCAGCCTCCTCAGCCACCCTCAGGAAACATAGGGGATTAGGATATGTCTCCCGCACCCCCTTATACCTAGTACTTTAATTAACGAAGCACAAAATGGCGAATTCCCGTTTCGCTACCAGTTTGCGGCCCAGTTCGCGGCCCGTGAAGCGCTTCTACCGTGAAAAATCATTTTTTTTTTTTTTTCCCCACGGGACCCTTTAATAACCCCAACAACATTCCTAGGGGGTCAAGAGGGGGATACCTTGCCCCCTTTCATTAAATTCCCCCTTAGTTTTTCACCTTTTCTTCTCTCTCGATCCTACCGAGAGACAAGATGGCGGCCGCTCCGGACTGTCACGCAGCAAAAAAAAAAAAAAAGCTCACGCACAGCCGCTGGAAGAGATGTATCAACATATATCAGCCTCCTCAGCCACCCTCAGGAAACATAGGGGATTAGGATACGTCTCCCGCACCCACTTATAACTAGTAATTTAATTTACGAAGCACAAAATGGCGAATTCCCGTTTCGCTACCAGTTCGCGGCCGCGCTTCTACCGTGAAAAATCATTTTTTTTTTTTCCCCACGGGACCCTTTAATAACCCCAACAACATTCCTAGGGGGTCAAGAGGGGGATACCTTGCCCCCTTTCATTAAATTCCCCCTTCGTTTTCCACCTCTTCTTCTCTCTCGATCCTACCGAGAGACAAGATGGCGTCCGCTCCGGACTGTTTAGAATGTTGACAGACACCGGAGAGCCAATCAGCTTTCTGCGCGCAAAGTTCCGATAAGCGAAAAGTAAGCGGACCGGATCGCTGCCCAGAGCGCTGTTACAGATATATATCTTGGTTTGAACGTTAATTTCTCAAAAACTACTGGAGCACATATATTGAGACCTAGCAAAGGCACATCGGGCTAACAGTCCCTACAATTTTGCCAAGTTTCGTGCAAATCCATTCAGCCGTTCGAGCTAAAAGTGAGTCCAACCGCCCTATGGAAAACTCAATGCAAAAAACGCGTTTTGGGACCCCCCTTTTTTCTCAGCCCCCCCTTGACGAAACCCCACCAAATTTTCAGGGGCTGCTCAGAAACAAAATGTGCCATTTTCCTGAAAATTTCAGCCGATTCCGTCCACAAACGCCAAAGTTATTAGACATAGAATTTTCAAAAGTCCCATAGGGAAAAAATTCGAACTATATATACCTACTGGCGATAGCCAGTAGGTAATATATATATATTCACTGAAAAAACATAGGTTATAGACCATATATAGTTAGGAATTAGCATTTACAAAACCTTGAAAATTCACTGAAAAAACCATAGGTTATAAACCATATATAGTTAGGAATTAGCATTTACAAAACCTTATTTTACTCACACAAAACCATTGAAATTCGCATATATAGTTAGTTGCACTAACTATATATCGCGCACCCACAATCCACTGCTGATCATGTCACATATTACATCATTCATGACATGGTCAGTGACATCACTGATGACATCGCTGATGACATCTCAAATGACATCACTGATGACATCACTGATGACATCTCAAATGACATCACTGATGACATCTCAAATGACATCACTGATGACATCACTGATGACATCTCATTTGACATTACTGATCACATCACTGATGACATCATTCATGTGATAATACGATGAACCTCTTCAGACTCTAATATAACCTTAGATACACTCAGTGTAAACAGACACTCACAGACTGTCACTCATCCATGGAGTTACTCACACACCTAGTCAGTCATGCAAAGAATCAATCACACCTCCATTTCCTCTACTATACAGTTATACACACCTTACTTATTCAAACATATACTAACACATAATTACTCTCTTATACAATCCCTGATACAAGTTCACAATGATCCATACAGCCACTCACACATTCACTGGCTCTTATGCACAGTTATTTATATATGTCAACTCTCACATGTACTGTGTTTTACATATGTACTTACTTTGACATGTAGCACTGAGATATCCATTCACTCACCAATACACTCATGCACACAGTCAACTGCCCACACAGCTGTTTCCACATGCACTTTTGAACCCATACATCTAGTAAATCAACTGCTCACACATCTATGCACAGAGTCATACACCTCCCAGCCATCCACACACACACTCAGTCTCCCATACAAATACTTGGGCAACCAATCAATAACCCATATAGTTACTCATATAGCTACTGATCAACACATGCAGCAGTTTACAGAACAACAGACATGATGATGCACAAATTAAGACAGTTTAGTCACTAACCCATGCACTCAGTGAGACACATTTAATCACTCACTCATACAGTCAGTCATGCACCTACTCAATCCTTCATCCAGACACTTATACATCCACTCATTCTTCAATATGTAAGACATATTTTAACTTTACAGAAACATACAGTCACTGGATGTTGTCATCAGTGATGTCATCAGTGATGTCATTTGAGATGTCATCAGTGATGTCATCAGTGATGTCACTGACCATGTCATGAATGATGTAATATGTGACATGATCAGCAGTGGATTGCGGGTGCGCGATATATAGTTAGTGCAACTAACTATATATGCGAATTTCAATGGTTTTGTGTGAGTAAAATAAGGTTTTGTAAATGCTAATTCCTAACTATATATGGTCTATAACCTATGGTTTTTTCAGTGAATTTTCAAGGTTTTGTAAATGCTAATTCCTAACTATATATGGTCTATAACCTATGGTTTTTTCAGTGAATTTCAATGGTTTTTTAATAGCAAATAGCAAAAGCTGTAAAATGTATTCTTCTTTTAAAGGAAAAATATATTTTATATGTATTTAATATACTTTTTTTATGTATATACATTTTTTGAGGGAACAAATTTATCAACTATCATACTGAAGAAGAGTGTGGGGAAAAAAAAACAAAGAGGAGGACTAAGAGGAAAGAACAGTCCTTTCAAAAATACAAGTGCTTTAAAGCATGAAGTGCTTTTCCACACAAATACATTTAAATAACCCATATTAGAACATACAAAATATCTACAAAGGAGATGGTGTACATTGAATTTTAGACTCTTCATTGGTACCTACATGTTGATACTTACATCACCCACACAACACAACAGCTCTATTCAGAGCTACCCTATCTCAAAGCACGCTAAAATATTATTTTACTATTTCCCTTGGTTTTCCCCTTGTAACGCTTTCCGGAACGCTACCCGGTGCGCGGACCGGGCGCTAACTGTGCGAAATGTTTTTTTTTTTTTACATATATGGGCCTCCTCAGCCACCCTCAGAAAACCTAGGGGGTCAGGATATGTCTCCCGTGCCCCCTTATACCCATTCCCAACATTGTTTATCCTCCATCTTGTGACTAAATTCTTCCGAAATACACGATGGTGGAGTCCCGTTATGCTACCGGTGAGCTACCCGGTTCGCGTACCGGGTAGCGCTTCCACCGCGAAAAATCGAAAAAAAACTTATTTTATTTTTTTGCCCCGCAGGGCCGTTTAATAGCCCCCATATCAATCCTAGGGGGTCAGGAGGGGTCTACCTTGCCCCTTTCATTCATTTCCCCCTTCGTTTATTTCCACCTCTTGTCTCTCGATCCTACCGAGAGACAAGATGGCGGCTGCTCCGGACTGTTTAGAATGTTGAAAGTCACCGGAGAGCCAATCCGCTTCTCCTCGCGAAGTTCCGTTACGCGTCTGGTACGCGAACCGGGGCGCTAACCGGGACGCTGTCACAGATATATATATTTTTTTTAAAGTTAATTTCTCAAAATCCACTGGAGCACATATCTTGAGACCTAGCAAAGGCACATCGGGCAAACAGTCTCTACAATTTTGCCAAGTTTCATAGAAATCCAATCAGCCGTTCGAGCTAAAAGTGAGTCCAACCGCCCTATGGAAAACTCAATGTTAAAAACAAGTTTTGGGACCCTCCATTTCTATGGCAAAATGAAACCCCTCATTTTGTTCCTTTGCAAATTAAATGTTTTAAGTGTTAACACTTTATTCCAATCAAGATGACTTCAGGTGTGCCATACTTCTGTCATAAGTAAGACTGTTAGTGCTCTAGTTGTTCTTTAGAACACTCTGGGACATTCTGTCACTGGGCTATAGTTGGGCTACATCTGGCTGATATTTGGGCTACATTTGTTTTTTTTTGTCTCTGGTGGCCATCTTTGGGCTACATTGGGCTACATTTGGGCTCTAACATATATATAGCCCAATGTAGCCCAATATATATTTTTCAAAGTTAATTTTTGTAAAAACCACTGGAGCATATATCTTGAGACATAGCAAAGGCACATCGGGCTAGCAGTCCCTACAATTTTGTCAAGTTTTGTGGAAATCCATTCAGCCGTTCGAGCTAAAAGTGAGTCCAACCGCCCTATGGAAAACTCAATGTTAACAACACGTTTTGGGACCCCCCTTTTTTCTCGGCCCCCGCTGGACGAAACCCCCCCAAAGTTTCAGGGGACGCTCAGAAACGAAATGTGCCATTTTCCTGAAAATTTCAGCCAATTCCGTCCATCAACGCCAAAGTTATTCAACATAGACTTTTCAGAAATCCCTATTCAAAAAAATCCTAACTATATATACCTACTGGCGACCGCCAGTAGGTAATATATATATATATATATATATATATAGCTCAGTGGGGTGACCAAAGAAAGCAGCAGCACTCGAACACAACACGCTTGTCCCCAGTAGAAGCAATTTATATATCCCTCAATTCTTGTTAGCATACACCTGCCAACTGACACGTTTCGTATTTCACTATTTCAGAGGCACGTCAGTTGAAGGAAGCAAGCCGGACCACATCCGCCTTTTTAATCTCATCAAATGCTGATATGCAGCTGCTCAGATGAGTCAATGTGCAATTATCTGTGGGAGATGTAGTCCATCTCCATAGATGGTTGCTTCCTTTAATAATTGCCAAATTCACAGTTCTGAATGAGCCCCAAGAAGTGAAGCCGCGCTAAATCCATGCGCCGTGCTCCACATGAAGCCCTGCACACCCGGAGCTAGTGGCCCCTTTCACAAGGGGTGGTGCTTGCTCAGCGGCTGTTACACAGCTGTGCTCTCGCAACTACAATAAGGTGTCACAAAATTTAGTACAATGACCAATATAATTCAATGAACAGAAGCAGATTCTTTAGTGTGTTTCTTGTCACAGCAAGATGATGGTTTATTGTATCCAGACTTGAGGAGTGTCACAGTAAGCCGACACGTGTTTCGTCGTGTACAGTTGAGTCAACACGACTCTTCAGGGCTTTAGACTCAACTCCAAAACGTATGGGTTGAGAATAGTCTGGAACTTGTAATAGCGTTCTATGTGGGTAGATTAGAGAGAGACACTGAGTCTTTAGAATCAAATTAATAAGTGAGTAGGAATGGTATATCCTGTAGAGTCAGGTGCAAGATATAATTCTTGCCGCTATATTCCGCCCTATCCGGCGGGTCAAAGTCTTCCAATTTTTAGCACTTAATACGGGTATGTATCAAGCAGTAACCGGGAGGGGATCCATCTGTAGAAATACTTCAGAAAACGGGTTCGTTTACTCATTAGCGGTGTGCCGTAGTGCGGTATCCCTCCTCAGTTGGTTCCCGGTCGCCGTCTATCGTGAACGCTACTACAAGTTCCAGACTATTCTCAACCCATACGTTTTGGAGTTGAGTCTAAAGCCCTGAAGAGTCGTGTTGACTCAACTGTACACGACGAAACACGTGTCGGCTTACTGTGACACTCCTCAAGTCTGGATACAATAAACCATCATCTTGCTGTGACAAGAAACACACTAAAGAATCTGCTTCTGTTCATTGAATCATATTGGTCATTGTACTAAATTTTGTGACACCTTATTGTAGTTGCGAGAGCACAGCTGTGTAATTGTTGTATAGTCTTTGACTTTCTCAGACGGTTAAGGGTGTTTTTCCGTCTGCTCTTTACGCACTACACATCGACTATTCACACAACACACCGTAACGTAGAAATTGAGGCAGTGCGCCCTTGATATCTGAATTATCTCAAAAACCCCAGAGCAGTTCACTTGCTCAGCGGCTGGCCTGCCGCTTTTCACATCAAGCTCAGTGGGGTGACCAAAGAGAGCAGCACTCGAACACGACATGCTTGTCCCCAATAGAAGCAATTTATTAGGTATGCTTGGCATCATTCCTCAGTTCTTGTTAGCATACGGCTGTCACTTGACGCGTTTCGTATTTCACTTCTTCAGAGGCACAGCAGTCGAAGGAAGCAAGCGGGGCCACATCCGCCTTTTTAATCTCATTACATGCTGATATGCGTGTGATGAGAGTGCTGTGAACTTGGCAATTATTAAAGGAAGCAACCATTTATGGAGACGGACTACATCTACCACAGATCATTGCGCATTGACTCATTCTGAGCAGCTGCGTATCAGCGTGTGATGAGATTAAAAAGGCGGATGTGGCCCGGCTTGCTTCCTTCGACTGCTGTGCCTCTGAAGAAGTGAAATACAAAACGCGTCAGGTGGCAGACGTATGCTAACAAGAACTGATGAATGAAGCTAAGCATATCTAATAAATTGCTTCTACTGGGGACAAGCATGTTGTGTTTGAGTGCTGCTCTTTGGTCACCCCACTAGCTATATATATATATATATTAATAATGCATTTATAATACCATGAGCACTATAGAAATGTAAAAAGAAATTTAATAACAGAAAAAAAACTCATCCAAACACATACAACTTTAAAATAACAAAAACATGAATTATACATTAATTAAGTAAATAAATATAATTCTTAAAAAGTAAAATGATATGGGATAATATGTAACATAATAAAGTCTGTATACAAAAATAATAACTGCATTTAAAATATAGTTTAACAATAAAAAATAACACTAAAATAAAAGACAAAAATGTAAAAACATTGAAAAAGATAACCTTTTAATTGCAAATAATTTACATCATTTAAAGATACTGAAAAAATTAAGACATATTATCCAAACTCCAATCCGAGAACATGAAAACTAAACAAATAATAAGTTGGTCAAGCAATACTGTAAATGCAGTCCTACTAGCATTGGGAGACTGGGGAATAAGATTTACTAATATAAATCCAATCTAACAAAAGTTGGTGAATATAAATGTTCTACTCTAACTCCAGCCCATAACATTGGGGAAAAGTGCACACATTAAAATTGCAGACATATTTAAAATTCTAACTTCAATCTAACAAACAATGAGGAAAGTGCATACATTGAGGGTGATAGGTTGCTGCGATTTACTATTCTAACTCTAGTCCAGCATGTTTTAGGGAATATGCATTCATTGGGGAGGTTAGATTTACTAATCTATCTCCATCCTAACATGCATTCGGAAACATGCAAACATGGAGGGTGGGTCAGATTCACTAATTTGGCTCCAATCTACCATTGGGGAGAGAGCATATACTCGGGGTAGGGCCAGCGGCAGCTCCTCCGCTATGGCAAAGGAGCGTTGCCCCACTGTTTTTAAGCAGTGAGAAGAAAAAGCATAAAATGATAATAACTTCAATAAGTTATTAGCATGTTATGCTTCTGGCTGCCTTGCAGGCGTGCAGGCTGGCAGGCTACTCTGCTCTTGGAGCAGGGCAGGGAAGGAGTAGTTTGCCTGATCCTAAGTGCGGAATGACTCTCAGGCTGTTCAAACCAGTCATGCGCATTTCTCTCGTTCTCCATGCAGGCTGCATTACAGCCTGCATGGAGAACAAGCCCAGGCTCCCATTTCGTGGCTGAGCGTCCAACAAGGATGCTCAAAACCAATCACAATGTTGCACAGCAGCATTGTGATTGGTCAGGGGAGCCAGGGTGCCTACCAATCACAAGGCTGCATTGCAGCATTGTGATTGGTCAGTAGGGCATGGCTTTGCTTCCGTCCAAGATGGAGAAGAGCAGGAGCGAAGACACAATACACGGCGCAACAGTAAGTTTTTTTTTTAATATGCGTGACCCCCGCATGACCCCCCACGTGACCCCCCTGCCCTGCAACCCACAAGCCATGCCCGCCGCCGCTGGGTAGGGCGAGATTTTCTCTCCTAACTCCAGCCAAGCAAAAACAGGGGAACGTACATACAAGGGCGGAGGTCCCGATTTACTTTTCAAACTCAAGTCTAACAAAAATTGGAGCAAGCCATTCATAAGCACAAGCCATTGCAAGCCAGTCAATGGCTTTGCTTTTTAAGTGCTCTGCTGTGTTAAGGCTCCGGATGGAAAAGTTAGTATCCATATTAGAGTGAGTTAGGAAGCATGATCTAGGATGGGATATATTTTCTGATTGATTAGCCCTGGCTTTTCTCTGTTAACAAGGGGAAAGAGATCTAGCCCTTAAGCCCAGTCCTGAGTGTCTCTAGGTACTATGATGCACAGGGTGCTGTGTACAGCTTGGTTATATCAAGAAAAATCTCCAGGGAAGTAATTACATTTTTAAGCCCAAAACTATAAGTGGGTATATTGCTTTAAGAGCACTGGATTACACTATGTGATATTTGAGTGAAACTGGGTGTTCTCATCACCAGAGATCTGGATGATGTGCTTCTAGATAATAAAATCAACAAAGTTCAATATTAATCATTGTATCATTAACCACTAACCTCTGAGAGACTCTAGGCATTACAAATACAAGAGTTCTGAACAAATTTTGAATGTATTTTTGAATGGATCTGCATGTTATAAATTAAAGGGAACCCAATGAACATAACCAAAGCTCAGCTTACGATGACCTATGAATACGTTTATCTTCCTATGGAGGTTAACTCTGGGTGAACCCAGGTTTTGCAAAGAGCTCTGAGTTAATCTGCATATTGTGTATATCTGGGTATTAGCAGGAACAATGTTCTGGGTTACCCTGATATCCAAGGTAGCTTTTAGTGACTGCTGGTATTATTATTTATTCAGATCTGGGAAATTCTATGGCAGCTGCATTTTTCTCATGAGGGCTCTGGTGATTAGCTGTGCAGTGAGTAGATCGGTGCCTGGCTGCCTGATCCAAGGTCAAATTGAGGGTCAGGCAGCCAGGCACTTGCAGGCCTATCGGTGCATGAGAAGACACAAACAGAATTACTTCAGTGTCTATGCAGGGGTTAACTTTTAACAGCCCTCAATTCCCAAACGGAAAGGTATTACTGTTTGTTTGTGAGGCAATGCAAAAAGTTAGAGTGGTAGGCGTTGTGCACTAAAGCTTTGCATGCTAGACCCATGTCCTTCAAGGGCTTCTACTCTGCCCTCTTTGCACTTGCTAAAATGGGAAGATTCTGTACAGCAAGTGCCACTATAAAGACTGCCGTCTTCAGTGTTTATGCAGAGAAAGCAAGCCTGTGTTGGGGTGTAACTTAGGCCCCCTGAGCCCCCGCGGTACGGGGGCCCCCACGCTGCAGGGGGGCCCATCTGCACAGTACTTTGGCTGCAGAGCTCCTGATTGAGCCCAGAGGCGGGTCCCCCACGTGCCTTGCAGCGAGGGCCCCTCAAGTATAATTATGCCAGTTTACCATGTAGCAGCTGGTCTAGATATGTGCATGCCTTTCGCTAAAGGCAGCGGTTTGATAGGAGAAGAGACTCACACATTGTGTGACTCTGGTTAAGTCTCTTGCCCAGCTGTTTATCGACTGTCCGCACACAGACATTACTGTCCCAGGGAAGACTTTCGGTACGGCTGTAGCCAGGGACCACAAAACCACTAGGGACACATTTCAAAAGGGAGATGGTGCGGTTTGATCATTCCCTTTTCCCTGCTTCCCTTAGATTTCCCACTCGAATTAACGCTGTTAACCAATAACTTGAAATTGCATTTATTTTTTAGAACTTTTGTAAGCGATAAGTTAAGCAACACCAATACCACCCGTGTGCTGAGCTTGAACTCGGTATAAAATATATATCTTTTTTTCCTCCTATGCTGCTTGGTATGCGAAGACAAAGTTATCTATCCACCATAGTTGGTGTTCTGCACATCTGAAGTTCAATTCTCGTGTTGGTATGTTACCCCAAAAGTTGCACCACTTACAATAAAAAGAATGTAGATGGAAGGAAAATGTCTACGCAGGGCTTTGCAAGGATTAGCTCCACTTGCATTCTTATTCATATTGAAATATTAAACCTAAACATATGCATAAGATAGTAAGAGTGGGTTGGAGAAAGTGTGTTTAGGTAGATTAGGGCCTCTCATAGTGATTAAACTAGTCTGACAGTCACCCAATAAATATACTATCTTTCTGCTAGGAACAGCAGCCAGGAGATGTATACATTAATGAATACATTCTGCCTCATGTGAAACAGTACATTTGCATGCTTGCAGTGTGATTGGCAGTACATAGGTCAGCCAGGTTCTGTGAGCTAGGAGTGCCCATGGAGCATTGGTAGCTCAGGAGAAAGACCTGAATCCAGACCAGTTGAGTGAGAACAAGGTAGGCTTACAAATCTTCTCAAAAACTGTGTGTGTATTTTTGAGCGTTCTTAAATGTGCAAGTGAGTGTGCTGGCTGGCTCTTTGCCCTTTTTATTTGTTGGCTATTCCAGGTATTTTGCTGCCATCCATGGCAGGATTACGTCTACACTTGATGAAAGCCAGCCACCGCATATTTGCAGTAATTCTTAGCATTTGTGTGAAAAATGTGCTATACAATACATTATCTGACTCAAACATTTCAAAGCTGGAGACTGCTCCTCAACCAACCTTCGGAGAATTGAACTCACTCCTGCCACTCACTCCTGCCACTCCCTCATTCATTGATATTCATTTCCGGTATGACGCCTATCACTTTCAAAGATCACCAGCCGCTACTGCTCTATGGGTGGAATTCTGCATGTGGTGGGGAACTGTGAGCATTTTTCTGAGAACAGCTATCATTATGGCAATGAGGATAATAGAGTATTTTAGTACAAAGAATATCACATCATGTGCTCAGCATTCAACGACTGCCCATTATATTTGAACCTAAGTCTAATTCTAGGCAGAGATCACAGCACAGAATTGGTGCATATCATTCATACAGAGATATCTCTTTCTGAATAGGCCCATGCTGATCTCCATGAGCAGCTTTTGACCGACATGAGAGAATGTATGGAGATGTTCAGACATAAGAGGTCCTTTAACACTGATGAAGCAAGCTCATAAAATGCGTTATGGATAAGATAGGGATTTGAATTGAAGTCTTTGTTCCACTGCTAATTAATGGAAATTTCTCCATGCAGCTGTAAGATGATCGCTCCTATTCAACTGAAACCCAAATCATCACCCCAGTAGAAACTGCTACCACCACGAAGTCCATCACTCAGGAACTCTATTGGACTCTGGCCCCACCATGACAACTCCAGAGGACTGCAACCATTCAGCTCCATCCTCACACCCGTTCTGAATTCCTCCACCTTTTCTGTCCTAGCATTGCTAAAGAGACCCTCATGGGACCATTCAACTCTCACCAACTACATACCACTCTTCCTGCTATCCTTTCCAGCCAAGGTCTTAAGGAAACTCATCAACAGACAACTTACTGAATACTTCAATGACTACAAACTGCTTGACATTGCTCAATATGGTTTCCGACCCAGCCGCAGAATGAAAACTGCCTCCACCACTGACATCCACATTATGGAGAGAGGACACGGGGTAACCTTCACCCTCTTGAACCTCACCACCGTATTTTACATAGTCTCCCACCCATCCTCAACCAATGCCTACCTGACATCAGAATCCAAGGGCACACACTCCAATGGATCTGCTACTTCCTGACGGGAAGGACCCAGTCAGTTAGCCTGGCACCATACTCCTTTGACAGTGGCGACCTCATAAGTGGAGTGCCACAAGGATCCTTCCTGAGCTTCTTCAATGCATACATGATCCCTCCAGACAACATCATGCTTTCTCATGATATCAACATCCTTTCCTACACTGATGACAACCAAATCATTCTCTCCCTCATGGACAAGACGCCCAGCAAAGGGATGAAGTTCAATGCCTGCATGATTGAAATCGCATACTGGATGAAGACCAACTTTCTAAAGCTGAAGACTGACAAGACCGAAATTGTGATTTTTGGGAAAAGCACATCACTGTGGGATTCCATCTTGTGGCCAACAGAGTCAGGACTGACCCACTGCCACCACCTATGCCAAGAACCTTGGGATCACCACCGACAGCAAACTTGACGTGACTGCCCAAGACAAAGTCTTCAGCGCCTCATGGTTCCATATCCGGAAGATGCTGATGGCATGCATGTTAATGCTTCTTGTTAAGTACCTCATCACATATGGGTGGTTTGAAGGAACAGAAACAGTTACCTACATATGAGTCAGAAGAAGATGGGGATATTCCTCTCTCTAAACAAGCATAGACAAAACCAATAAGTTTGAGTTTAGTGCACATTAAAGCCACAGAACGAAACAAAAGTTGATATGCATTTAAGTAAACCTCGTATTCGAATCAGACCTGTTTTTGATTCTTTGTCAGATAAACGTTTGATTGCAAGTATCCTTTAGAATAGCCATTATTTAGTTTATATGACATACAAGGAAATGAGCTACCATAACAAAGGCCCCTATGCCGTCTAACCATCCTTTTACATATAAACAAAAAGAGGACATCATTGAAGGAAAGGGACCCTTCAATACAGACCTACTATAATTTATAAAGAACTAAAAAAAAGAAAAAACGTATTTGTTTTCCCAGTAGCACTATTGATAAGTTTCAGAGGGTGTAGGCGGAGGCAAATGGAATACATAAAAGGAAGAGGAAGGGGCCAGAGGGAGAAATGAGAGATGATGGTTGGCAGAGGGAGGAGCCATTGGAATGAGAGTTAGAGGAGAGTTAGGAAGGGAATGAGGAGCATACAGGAGTAAATAAGAAATAGGTACACAAGAGGTTTGTAGGTGGGAAGAGAATTTAGAGACGCAGATGGGGAAAAGATGGGAGAAACAAAGAGTGGGCCACATTGGTGGTAGCCGAAAGCAGTGGACACAGAAGCCTATATTTGTAAAGTTGTCCCTCAAGCCGCTCAATACAAGCACCTCATCGGAGGCCATAACAGCATATAGCATCAGGTGAGAGAAGCATACTTCTCTGCTGCCCTGAGCCAAGGTGTGACTGACAAAGGCTCAGGTGAATGTCTGGAAGAGGCTGGTAGTAACACCAATGGTTGAAGTTGGAGGACTGAAAGCCCATTCAAGCCCTCATTACAAGTTTGCCCTGCTTAGGTACAGAGATTTTGGATGCCTGGAGTCTCGTATTTCCTGCTGTTACCCTCACATCTATTTATGGCCATTGCGAGTTTCTGACCCTGGAATGAGAAATAATGATGTTGACCTGGAATTACCAAATGTCTTCCCGCAAATTCACTGATATTGACATCTACTTTGAGCAGTTTGTAAATGCCAACAGGGGTGTCAGTGCAGGAGGAGCCCAGCAGAGCGATCAGGATGAGGGGAGGACGGAACCTACATGAGGGAGTGTTGTTTATTCATCAGTGGTGTCATGGCGGTGTGTGGTGGGGCTGCAGCTCTGCTGGGGCTGCGGCTCTGCCCCTCTCCAGGCGATGCAGGGCATGCTATGAAATTTATTTAGTTGATTAAATTGTTTACATACCTCCAATTATCCATATTCCGGTTTTTAGCACACCCCATCTTGTCCTCCCCCCGCCCCGCCTTTGTGCCCCACCGCTGCTCCCTCCACGGGCCGCGGCTGCTCTCTCCAGGCATGGTTATACCGGGTGCAGAGTTACTTGCTGTAAAAGGGGGTGGATGATTTTGAATCCAGTCATTTCAAGTCTTTCAGGCCCGGAACAGACCATCTCATAAAAAATTGATAATCAATGCAAATTGAGCCGAGATGATGATCCCGCTTTCTGCGTAAGAGATCGAAATGTCAACTGTTCCTTCTGACCCCGCTTGCACTGTATTTGTAGTGGGCCGTGTCGTTTTTGTTTTGGATATTTACTTTAGCCTCTATTACCACATGTCTGTATCATCTTTAAGATAACACTGAGCACGTTTTGTCAGCTTCACCCATTGCCTGTTGTTAATAAGTTTGAATTTCCATTTTTCATATTTTATGCTTTTGTTACAAATAAACAGCCATTTGATGTATAAGACTTGTGAAATTGTATGTCTAGCGACCAATGTTCTGAAAAACCATGAAAAAGAAGATAACAAAAATGTGCAGAGGATGAGCATGAAAAATACGTTTCATAGGGCTAAAGGTAAGCTAGGGTGTGGAGCCACACATTTGCAATGAGTGAATGAAAGTAAAAGAAGAGGGAGTATGCAGCACACTTTCAATATGTGATGTGAAGCAAAATGGTCCTGGATGGGATATTACAGGATCATAGACAGGTAGCAGCAGTAGCATTAAAAGCCCTTTTTAATATCACTTTACAAAAAGGAAAGCCTTTAGAGACTTGGATGGAGGTGGATGTCCTGCTTCTGAAAGTTGAGATAAGGGAGCAGAAATCTGCTTGCCAATTCACCTAACATCTGTAGGTGTCGATGTACGAACATGTATTGCAACGTAGTGCAGCAAAGAAATGCAGCTCAGCAAGACAACTTGATGCACTGTGTTGCTTGAAAGGAAGAGAGCAAAAATTCACCATGTTTACAAAGATATGACAAATTTCTTCTGCCTGCTTGTGCTGGAGCACTGTGTGTTGCCTAGCACCAACATAGGCACCTTTGCATCATAGTGCAAGGGTGCCTGCTTTACCACTAAGAGTCTTTTTGTGCAAAAAGGGATACCTTCCTGCACAAATGTAATCCTTAAAGGCATTTCCAATTTCGTATGTGTGATGCAGAATACATCAGCCATAGAAAAGTAACAAATAAAATTATTATTTTTCTCCTTCTTACACCTGGGTCTGGGAGGCGTCCTATTTTGATGCATTCCTAGGTTTACCACTCTTTGCAAATCTGGAAATGTGCCAAAATCCATGGGTGAATGCATGGAAATGTCCACACTCCAATTATGGAACGTCTCCCAGCCACAAGGTAGCACAGGCAGTGAAATAAGCTGTCTTAGTACATTGGATTCACTAAATCACTCATGGCCATGCAAGGCAAGTTTGCATGGCCTAGTGAATTTAAGTAATTGGTTTGCGTTGCATTGTGTGATTTGTGACTATGCATTCCCTTAGTAAATCTGGCGACTAGTGTCTAATTGCTTTGCATCATTTTATAGGTTATGTTACATATTCTTGTTATATAACACACATTCCTCCATAACTTCAGGCTTTCATTTGAACATGTATGGCTGTGGTTGTGTTTTTCTTCACCGAGAACTATCTTTAGGGCTGTGAGAAGTAGCTAACATATTTATAAAGACTAGGAGGTATTTATTGAATGACTGGAAAATGTTCTTTTTGGAAATGGCCCTTTTTGTAGGGTTATCCGCAAACTTTTTGCTTCTTCCTCCCTTGTTTTTCCTGACCTGTGGTTGTTGGCTATATTACTCTGGGCAGTTTACCACTGCTGATCAGTGCTAAAGTGCATATGCTCTCTGTAAATTGTTATTCGGATTTGTTATCCATGATTGGGATATTTGTTTTACCAATAGGTCCCTAGTAAAGTGCACTGAGTGTGCCAGGGCTGGTAATTTAAATGCTACTAGTGGGCTTGCAGCACTGATTTTGCCACCCACATGGGTAGCCCTAAATTGGTGTCTCAGGCCTGCCACTGCAGTTCCTGAGCGCAGTCTGTGAACTGCCATGTTGTCCTGGCCTGTGTACAAACTTGCCAGGCCTCATCCTTCCCCTTTCTTACACATTGGACACCCCCTATGGTAGGCCCAAGGGACCCCTGGGCAGGGTGCAGTGTCTGTGAAAGTTAGGGCATGTACTAGTGTGGGTAACATGTCCTGATAGTGAAATACTGCCAAATTCGTTTTTTTCACTATTGAAAGGCTATCTTGCCCAAAGGTTAGAATGGGGAATGCTGTGTATCATATTTACCTGCATATATTCCCATAGTGTCAAGACAGACATAAGTAATGTGGTATCCCTGAACTCAGAGTTTAATAACACATCTTTTAGGGAAGATGGTTTTTAAGTTATATGTTTGAAAACAGCACTTTTAGACAGTGGCTATTTTCTTGTTCAGCCTTTCTGTATGCCTCTGCCTTTTTGTAGATTGACTGTCTGGTTTGTGAGTGACAGGGGCTGGGGGTGGCTCCAGGAGATTGGGTGAGTCAGCACTAGGCTGAATAGACCCATCTACATGTAGAGTGGTGGGGAGGAGTAGCATCTGGGTCTGAATAGGGCTGTGCCTGCCTGCTACAATGTTGGCTCCACCTCCTGAATTGTGTCTTAAATCCCTTGCCCACACTCACAAAGGAAGAGGATGTGCCCTGGCAGAGTGCACCCAGAACTGGTTTGGACTGGGTCCAGGACCCTCACACAGGAAGAACAAAGACTTTTGGGGTATAAAAGTAGAGCTGAGACTCTTGTAAAATTAGATCAGAAAACTTTGTGATCAAGAAGGAATCCCTGCCCAAAGAAGAACAGCCAGGAAGACTGAGGAACAGTGCTGCCATTGTTGAGTGTCTGGGAGCTGACCTGCAGTTGCTGTGATTTCTGAGGATCAAGGGACTGTCTACTGTGTGCTGTGTGCCCCTTACTTGAAGAGGAGCTGTGATGTGTGCTTTGCGCCTCTGAAGTGCCCCTATCTCCAATGGCCTGGGTAGAGCTGGCCTTCTGTTGGGAACTCAGGGATACAAAAGTTCTCTAGAAGCCATCACTTCAAGCTGTTGTGTGCGTGTCTCTGGGCACTGCCTGTGCCTTCCTGAAGCTGCCCATGTGAAATTTGCCTTGGTGTGCTTATCGGCACACAGCTGGGGCCTGTCATGAGGTCTACTCCACCCAAGTGTGATCTGCCCCGGATCATGCCCTGAACGTTCTGGGTAGACTTGCGCACAGCTGTAGATCTGTGGGGTGTCTGCTTCGCCCCAGATCGCCGTGGGTGTGTTGCTTTCACCGCCACTGGCCCGGGAGAGTGAGTGCGCCTGGTGGACTGCCCGGAGGATTCGTGTCAACTTCACCGCGCTGAGAGAAAAGAGCCTCTGGAGCGGTGGAGGCTTGTCAACAAGGAGCCGTGCTAGGATCCCTGAGGACGAGGAGAGCCTCCCTGCTGACAGAGGTACTGCAATTGGCCGCTAACAAATGCAGGAGAGGAAACAACCCCCCAGGTAATGCTCAGGCTGCTGTGCAGAGTGCAGCATGCGTGTTAGCCTGGGGCGGGTTGTAAACCTGCGAGGAGCTGGAGGCTGGGGAGTCAGAGAAGCAGTGTCCTCTTTGTGGTTAGGGCGCACGTGTGCATCGTGAAGGGCGAGATTCAAGAGGCAACAGTTGGGATAATCGTCCATCCAGTGATTCCAAACTGCAGCTAAAGTGGGGGCATTAAAAAGAACGGTGCCCCGCATAAATTAAGGTGCTGCGGCGGCAGTGAAGGAAATGTTGCATTTGGCATTTGAAGGGCAATGAGGGCATTTGAAAATATAGTGTGGGCAATAGTTGAAGGCAGTGTCCTGCTGGTGACTGGTGCACGCTCGCGCTTTAGTAAGGGGGTGATTTCTCAAAGGTGAAACCGAGCATGCCCAGGTAGCGCATTCCGTGCTACATGTACAGCAGGGCGGTCATCGATACACGCACCATTTATAGAGTTTCCACACGCCAGAAAGAAGGGCTCACAGGATTACTGAGCCTACCAGAGTTTTTATTCTTATCAGTATGTTTTTTTTAACAAAGAAGAACCATGCCAAAGTGAACTTTTTCTCCAAAAGAACATTGCTACAGTACCTTTTATCAACAAATCAATATTGGTAAATAATCTATTTTTGTATGTTGGATTTATGTCGTTTTGACTCTGCCTAATCCAGATAAAGTGATTTATATTTATATAACTAACGTGTGGTGTCCTTTTGTGGTGTTGCATTAGATTACTGTGAGTGTTGGTACAAATACTTTACACATTACCTTGGGGAAAAGCCTGTTTGCTCGTGCCAAGCTACCAAGGAGGTGAGCAGGGGTTATCTACATTGTGTTTGCCCCTTGCCCTGACTAGAGTGGTGATTTCTGCCTGGCTTTGGCGCAAGACTTTGCCTACCAGAAATCCCATTTCCCAAAAATATATTACTTCTCCAAACACAAGGCTTGTAAGCACAGATATACGGATGGAATTCAGGTTGACAACCATGTTTAGCAAACCAGATATACGCTAGACACACAGAAAAGGCGTGTCTGTCTGTGAGAAAGTGCATTATTAGTTGGAGGGATGCAAGTCTTCACCAAGAAATTGTGTCACAGTGTTTTACCAGCTTTAGTTAGGTCCCGGTAATTTAAACCCAAGCTCAAATCGTGGTTGCTGTAAAACAGGGTAGAAAGCTTTAACTTAGAAGAAGTGTACAAAGCATTTATCAATACAGGTAAAAAGTACACAATACAATTAAAATCCCACTACAATTTATAAAAATATAGTAAATTGTAATGAGTAAATAGACACTACAATGACAAAAACTGCTTGTTGGGAACCAGATATATGATTTTTTAAATGTTTTAAGTCAAAATAGCACCTACAAGCACAAAGCACCAATCGCAGTTATCTGGTCATGCTAGACCAGGACCAAGTCAAACGTTAAGGCCAACCGCAAGTTACTGCTGGTTGGATACAGTGTAAAGGTTTGTCCTCATTCAAAGTTAACCTTATGTCTTAAAAGATTTACTGGATAAAAGTCTTCTTTTGACAGGTCATCAGCAGGACAGGTTCCAGGCTGGATCTGAAGGTGGTCTTGATGATGGTGCCAGCTTGATAAAGTGTGTGTCCTCAGTGGGAGCTTGGGCTCCATCGGGAAACTTAGCATGGTGGTTGTCAAAGGTCGGAAGATCTGAGCAGGCAAAGTGGAGAATTTGTATCCAGGAAGGTCTCATTGGCTATTGGATGCTAATCCACTTCACCCTTTCTGAAGTCCTTCTATATTCGGACTTAGAATAATTTCTGGGAATTAAATTCGTTTCACTGGGGAAAACCAGCAAGTTAAATCTGACTGGCAATTCATCGGCTGTGGCTTTGGCGTCGATCTTGGTCTCTGCTGGTTCTCTGGAGGAAGCTTTCTGAAAAAAAGTTTCTAAGTGTTCACTTTGAAGGATTTAGCATCAGAGGTGTACACCTTAACACTAGTCCTTGGTCTATGACCTCATGGTCATCACTCGTGGGTTAGAATTCACTCTCCCAGAAACCATCAGCAGAACCTAGGGCAACCCCTCCTTAAACTGGTCAGTTGGGCCCTTACACCTTTTTATTTCCCTGTCACCTAACAGTGAAGTCCACTTCTTTTTCCTGGGTACAAGTGGGAGGAGATCCAGCCCTTGGTGTTTCTCTCCAAAGGTTCAACAACAAGTGTAGTCCTTCTTCTGTCTTCCATACATCCATATGCTTTCTGAAACAGGTATCCAAGGGTGCCACATTATTGCCTGGCAATAGCTTCAAGGTGGGGAGACTCTCTGACCAAAATGTCAACCCTACCAACTTGGATTTCAACACTGTAGTGAACTATGGGATGTGTAGGGCCAAACCCACAAGAAATTATGTCAAACATTTCAGTACCTTTCTTCTCTGGGTAAAGTGCTAGAAAATGAGAAACTCCCCCTGCAAAGTTCTGAAACAGGTTCCCCCTTGCTGATATTGTTGACATCCTGACTACCTGGACAATAAAAAGGGCAGGCCTAGGTTGTGTTACATCTGCCTTTGACAAGGAAGCTCCCTTGAAGCACATGCAGTTGGTGGGCACATCCCCAAGGCATAATTTGAGAAGCGGTCACACCCCATACCACCCAAGGCCCTTTCACACCTCCATGTGGGATACCAGATGGCTGCAAGGTGACAGTTGGAGGAAAACTCTTAAAGGTATACAAGAGGCTTGTGGCAGGAAACCAGTGTATTTCTGAAATAGTTATTGCTAAAGTCTAATTTTGTCTAAGTTGTATTTTGTACAACTCATAAACATTTTTCTTTCTATTGCCAATCTGAAATTAGCTTTATTAAATTTAATTAGTAAATACAATAAAATTACCAAGTGTTTTTTATCACATAGCCAGGCTTGCTACAGTGAAATTTGTTTTAGGACCTTGTTCACTGGTAGGACATATAAAAGCATCAATTATGTATGCCTTACATTGAAATGCTATACACCCTGCTTTAAGGCTGGTAAGGCCTTCTTGAGGGAAGACTTACTACTATTTACAAGGAAGGTTTTGGTCTGGAAAAAGGTTGATTTTGACAGGTTGAAATGGCAATTTTAAAACTACAGAGTTAGGAAACTCCACTCCTTGTCACTCCAGTCATGGCACAATATGTGCTGTAGTTCACCAGTGACATTAAACTTGCGAGCCCTGTGCAGGCGGGGCACCATGTACTAGGGATGTATATGCATGTTAAATGTGCCAATCAGGGATTTTAACCACATTTGTAGGTGTCAGAGGACACCCACTGTGGCCTGATTAACAGGGTCCCAGTTTGCAGAGTCCAAAAACCAACAGCTTCAGTCTCCAAAACTTGGAGGGATCATGCAAAAAGAGCCATATTTATCTCTCTATAAAGACTTATCAGATTAAGAAAAATATCAGTGACATCATCAACATCAATGAAGATGAATACAGCTTATTTTTCTCCACAACTATCTTGCAGTCTTTGGAAACAATCTTGCTGTTTATGCTTTAATTCCTGGGACCTCTAGATGTTAAACGCAGCATAGCATTTTTAAAATTACAATTGATGTTTAAAAAGGCATGCGTTGGTAGCATGAAACTGAAGCACCATGTTGTCTATGCAATGAAGATATAAATAATACCATGAGCAATTAAATCACTGCTGCTATATCAGATCAGCACTGATGAAATATTGTTTTTTTCCCACTGACATTTGAAGCACAGGCTTGTTTCCATGCCTTACACTGATGCTGCTGGGTACCAAATGTTCATTTTCTGCATGGTCATCCCACATTCTCTGCTTTTTATGTACCCTAATTTGCTGGTATTAGAACTCTGTTCACATGGACACTGTAATTTATTGTTAATGTACATGTACTTTATCCTTAAAATGGTATTTGTAAAATTGGCTTGATCCAATTGGCCTATTTCACTTTCCTGTAAGTCCATGGAATCTGGTGCAGAGATTGTACCAGTAGCATGGAAGTCAAATGTAATATATAGGCTGCAGAGTACATTTGCACCCCAAACACATATGGCACAAATATATAGGTGCAAGGAGCACCACTGTACTCTTGCTGGGCTGCTGTTTAAGGCCACTTCAGTAGCCCAAAACAAGGAAAATGCATTTACCATGTTAAGATAACTATTTATATCTTAATAACTATCTTCCAAAGCATGCCTTGATAAACACACAAGGCAAAGTGCCTAATATGTAACAAATACAAAAGTGTCACTCTATAGTTTGAAAGCATGCCCTCACTGTGACTCAAAGCCTAAACACTATTTCCATAATTTGGTCTTAGTTGTGATTAAAATATTTATTTCCTTCTTTGCTTGGGAAAATGCTAAAAGACATAATTTAACGTTATTTCCCCTTTGAATTTTCTAAATATGATTTAATTATGGAAACAGATTTTTGCTAACTTTATTTGAAAAGTAACTTTATAAAAATGTACTTTAGTCAGGCGAGGCCAAACCTGGCTTAAAACCAGTTCTGTTGCTTTATGCATCGCCAACACTGTAATATACACCATTTACTTGGAGAAGTAAAAACTCTGGCTCAGAAGATAATAGCATTTCTCTTAGATGGGGAAGAACAGCATGGTGTTAATTGCATGTGATTTAGCAGGGATAAGCCACCATGAAGGTGTGCAGCAACAAAGTATAGCAGAGGCCAGCCTTACCTACTTTTGAACTTTCGATCCCAAATGGGTCAGATATGGTCTGTTCCTATACATTCCCACACCCTGAATGACCTTTTAGTTAAAACTACATCAACAGAGAGCACCAGTTCTGTCCTTGCCATGTTTGATGAGAGCTCCTCCCATTAGAGGAGCAGCAGAAGAGGTGGAGAGATCCCTGCTTGATAGCAGAAGGGTTCTTTTATCCTGAAACATGAGCTCATCAGTGTTTGTTATATAGTAACGAGAACAGGAAGTGTTGCAAAAGGAAACAGGGCAAGAGCAAGGAAGAGGATTTGCAGATGAATATTATCCAATTATTAGATAGTGTAAAGGATAAAACAGGCCTCTCACCCTTTCAGACTTTTCTGGAAATGGGAAGACTTCACGTGATGAAACAGATCCATCTGCAAAAAAGAATCTTGAACTAAAGTATATGAAGCCTGCAAAGTGACCTTGGTGGCAACGAATTCCAGTTTTGTCCAACTTGAAACGTTTAGCACTGAAACCAATAGCTTCAATTGGAGCCTGATGACCTATCTGACTTCAAGGGACCCACACCAGCTACAGCAGTCAACTTTCCCAAACTGGAGGATTTTAACTTACATTTCAGATTTTAAGTCAGTAGATAAAAACGTTGACTGACACAACCCACTTGATTCATCCGACCTCCACTCCATTGAAGTGGGCTTGAAAGTACACCAACGTCCCGGTCAACCAAATAACTATTATTTTTTAATATCGCTTGACTTTTTCAAGGCACCTTTCAGCTTAAAGCTTTAAAAACGCATATCTTGTGTTCCTCTAATACAATGTTAATGATTTACCACTGTTTTAGATATTACACTTTTCTCTATTTATCTAGTTATTGAGACTTATATTGTGTTGCTGTCTTTCAAATTGTTGGGATTGCTTGAACTTTACAAATGTATCTGCCTGTGGCTAGTGTCATAGATACTAGGGGTTGAGCAGGAACTCTCTAGGAAATGTTTTCGTCTAACCCGATTGTGTTTACTAACTCCTAAGGGCTACCCTCTACCTAATTCATAACCCAATTTCTAACTGTTTGTCAATTAGTAATTTACATTCTAAAGAGTTTGATAGGCTATTGAAATGAAATGAAATGAAATATAGTGTTTGATATATAATGCACAGCTACTCAAACTAGAGTGTCCTGGTGTAAGACAGCGGAAGGAAAGTGTGCGAAAAAGGACCCACTAGTTATTAAAAATCCAGGTTTTTAGATTCTTCCTGAAGGAGAGTAGGTCTGTGGTTAGTCTCAGAGACTCAGGGAGGCTATTCCACAATGAATTGGTGCACTTAGAAGTCATATAATTTACAATGCAATGCTGGGCATGACAAAGTGTTGTCACATAAAACTGGTACGGATACAGTGCTTCTTCAGTGATTTGCTTATTGTTGGCATTTTTCATAGCATTAAATATACCTAGATCCTCCACTGAACGAATGACCTAAGCGCAGATGCTTTTAGAAATGTACACCGATTCTGCACAGTACTAGATTGCCTACCTCTGAATTGCTAGAGAGAAAACTAAACTTTGGACTCACATTCTGCTAACTGTTAAATACATTCTAAGCAATACTTCTGATGTAATTTAAGAAGATATCTAATGTAAAATAACAAGCTGTAATAAAAACTAACAAAGGTACAGGAATCATTTCAAGACAGATAAAGGAGTGATATCTACTTTAAAACACCTGTCGATTCACTGCACATGTTTTCTCTGTCATCACTATCTTTGTTTAATGGGTCAATACAAGTTTTCCAACAATCTCTGTCTTCTGCAACCTTTCAGTTGATTCATATTGGATTTCTATAAAAAGGGCGCTTAACCATTATTGATCAGACTGCACAGGTTTGCAACTATAATCTCTGCATTTCCACATTCGCTCTGTTGGCTGAAGGACTTGTGTACATTCGGAAGCAAACATTACTGGTATAATTAACATAAATGCAGCACCTAAACATTACATCAACATAATAATGATCAAAGCTTATTTACTCTTTTAATATGCTACTGTGTTTTCTCCCCCAAATTTAACAATCACTGTTGGTGTAAGGTAATACGTTCAGGTGAGCTTTGAACTGGATTTGCAGAAAAAAATTATTTCTTATGCATATGGCATTTGTATCTGAGTTACAAAATTAGATCTTAATTACCCTCTGCATTTTTAAAAACTTTCTAATGACAGAATTGTCATCTTGACAATTGAGATAGAAAAAATTTGTTTCCAATAAATACATGGGAACAAAGTTTGAAGTCACCTTTATCAGGGGTTAAGTGGTTATATTAAGACAGTCTAGTATATTTGTGCTGTCAAAAATTGTAAGCACCTGTATACTAGTAATTAAAAAGAAATTTCCAATGATTTGCTTTAAAATATTTTTTTTATTAGCAGGCAAAGTGCATTAGCCTGCTCCTCAGAGTAGTTGGTGGAAAACTGTCCCATGGGTTATTGTGTGATTACATTTTTAGGTTGAACGGGCTAGACAGCATGAAACTTGCAATTGAATGTTTCTGTTCTGTCCAGGTTTATTATTTACATCTCTTCCCATTGATGGATAGCTACACACACTACTCATCAAAAAGTCTTCAGCTGTGACTTGTCACCTCTGCATTGTAGTCTGTCTGAGAACTTCTTACTAGTAACAACTATTAGCATTAGGATGGGCTTCGCTTCCTCAGAATAAAAAATAATGACTTACTCAAGACAAAATGGCAAAGTTCACGTTCTCTCCTGAAAGGCAAACTGCACCTGCACTTCTTCAGTATGACAAAAGATGAACTTGTATGTGATTACAGTACATTTTATTAGCCAGATATAGGGCTGGAGAAATTCTACCATTAAATCCGAACTATTTTCTTGAAGTCCTCCTTCGCCTCTAGCAGCACTTCATCTTTAACTTAGTGTCAAATAATACAAGAGCCCATCTTTCAGTATGGCACACCCCAGATGTCCGCAGGCAGGCCTCTTTTCATCTTCTAAGCCATTTGCTTATTCTAATGATCTGTCCACTCCCAGATAGCTAATCCTTGCTGAGTTGTAAGCAGAACTGGTTTTAAGCCTGTCTTGGCACAGAGAGCCTAAAGCAGTGGTCTTCAAACTTTTTTATCCTGTGTCTCCCCCCTCCCGTGGAAAAAAAGAAAATCACCGGTCCCCCTCAAAATATTTCATAATTATTCCTTAAACTGGCAATGTATAAATATGTATAGACATATTTAAACATTGCAGTTAAGGTGTGTTATCATTTTAAAAATGCAATAAAATACATGATTGTCACACATTCTATTCTGGTCAGGCAGTCCTTACTAACATGTTAAGTTTCCATAGTGTGATTATTAGAAATGAGGGTGGGAGTTTTGAAGAATATTTGGAGTTCCTTCCTGACACCTTCTTCTAGACAGTATGTAAATGACAAAATATGTTAGTGAAGGCCCATTACAGAGTTGCTTACTGCAGTTTATTTTTTCAGCTTAAAACAAAGCACTGTTAGTCAGTCAATCAATAAACTTTATTCGTTTTTTGTTTGAAAAAACTATAAAACTTATACAGATACAATACATAAAAACAGTAAGGTATTGATACAATTTAAAAGAAAATGTCTAGTACCGCACAGTATATCAGCTAAAAAGATATCTAAAGAAACAGACTCTACATATCCATACAATGCCTTGATTTCACAGATGTTTTTTAAAAACCTTACTATAAAAAAAACACAATCCTCCTTCAACAATTGGAGATACACAAGGGCTGGTCTAACTTGTTTAAAATTCATCTTTTTTAAAATAGGAACTAAAAAATTCCTACAGGGGAATTCATGCAGTTTACAAAAGAACACAAAGTGCAGCAGATCCTGCGGAGACTTTCCGTCACAGACGCAGGGAGCTAGAACTTCAACTCTGTTATCAGCTTAGTGCTTCTTTTGGCCAGAGCCTAGCGCCCCCCCTGGGATCACTTGAGGCCCCCCTAGGGTGTCCCTCCCCCAGTTTAAAAACCTCTGGCCTAAAGTATGCTTTGATAAATCTACTTTTCTTCTTAAGTTTTCAAAAATTAGATTCCACCAGTAAATAAGAATTTAAAAGCAAAGCAGGAAATAGTTTCCCATCGTATTTCTAGCCCATTTTCTTTTTAGTTTAAACATTTATTCAGGCATTTCAATAAAATAAAACATATAGTAAACAAATGTTTTGATGAGGTGAAAAGTGAAGAACATCACATTAAGTTCAGTTATCAAGTGTCCGTCCATCATGAAAGAGAGGTATTTCTACCGTTGAGGAGGTGTGGGCCATATTATAGTGTAGGGCAGAGAGACGTATAATTGTCTCATTGGGAAATTTGGAATATTCGCTTTAATATTCCTGTGGACAGAAGGAGTTTTACCTCTCATTGAGAAAGGGAAATAAGAGAGTGAAGGAGAGAGAACAGAGAAGAGGGGGCAAAGAGAGAAAGGTAAATGGGGCAAAGGAGCTGGATCGAGGGGTGGATGGTTGGGGGAGGATAGGGGCAGGAGAGGATATCCCAGAACTCAGTAAAGGTGGTGAGTTAGGAGGGTTTTGTTTGGATATGACTATCTAATGGGGACCAGAGCAGTCTTGATTTATCATGGTCAAAGTTTTGGATAAGGATGATGTTATCCGCACTTCTAAGGAAGAAAATCCAGGTCCACCACCCGTGGTAAGAAATAGATTTGAAATCTTTCCAGTTGCAAAGAATCATTTTTAAACCCAGTCTGAGCAACAAGTCAAATAATAGTAGATCTGTTTGGTTTAGTGATGGTAGGATGGGGAGGGCCCAGGGGCCGAAGGAAATTAACACTGGATCCAGCGCTACCTTGCAGTGGAAGATGGCATTAACAAATAATTAATTACATCTTCCACATTAATCATTTGTTAATGTCTTCCTAGTATGACTGGAGCAGCGCAGGAAAGATCATGTGGTCAAGATCACCCACTTTTGAGGAGCAGTTCCAACATTTGTCTGAGTTCATATGTCCTAATTTGCAGAGCTCAGCTGGGGTCCAAAAAGTTATGTATAGTAACCAGCATTTGAATTGGAGTATAATTGGAGATATCTTGCGCTTTGTAGCATGTTTTTAAATCAGTGACCAGCCACTATCAGTTAGGTGGGAGTAGTCTTCCCTGAGGCAGGAGTCTGAGCACTTCTTTTGATATTTGTGAACGGGGTTAGAGGCCGATTCTTGAAGAATCTTTTAGATTTTTTAGGCTTGGTGAGTATGGATGGAGAGCGACACAAGTTTTTAAAGTATACGTGGGAGTTGAGGGATTCTCAAGTGTTGGTTGCAGTTAATCTCTACTTTCAGTTGTAGAAAGTTATAGAATTCTTTATTGAGAATGCTTAAGGAGGTTTGAAGTAAGGAAATGGGATGGGTGGAATACATATTTGATTTATAGAATATTGTGGGATGACTAGGAGTGCCAATGGAAGGATTTACTGCCAATTTTTATTAATGGGTTGTGCCAAATAGATGCATATGAGGAATGTTTGATTCAGATTGAACAGCTCTTGTCCAGATGCTTTACAACAAAGAATGTATAAAAAGTCTTGTGGTTTAGAGAGGTCCCTACAGATAGCTGCAAATGCCGTGAATGGGCGAAAGAAGTCTATCTCAACTTTTGTACACAGGGGAGGTAGGAGTAGGGGGTTTGGACCAAACAAATGTATGGATTGCTTGAGCAGGAAAGTCATTTGATCATACTGCAGTTGGTAGGCCCTCCATTCTCTTTGCTAAGTAATAGGTTTTTGGAAGCAATTCTAAGCTTTTTATTTTGCCAGATGACTTGAGTGGTGGACTTGTTTATGTTTTTGAAGGAGTCCAATAGTTGAAGACGGAACACACTGAGGATAAAGTTCACTTGTGGAGCAATTAGCTCTTTGGTGCACTCTTGTCTGCCCCACCACATCATGTGTTTTGGGGACCAAGTATCAATCAGTTTCTGGATCTTTTTCAGTAGGATGCTTTCAATAGTATGTGGGATTTGTGTACAGATTTGCCCAGATGTAGGGCTACTTATTTCAGGTCTCCTATTTTTTTTGGGAGGTTTTGCCATTTGAGGTATGCGTCCTTGATAATTGATAGTGTGCAGGTGGGGTTGAGAAGAAAAAAAACATTTTTTTCTTTGTTTAGTGTGTAGCCAGAGTCATAGGAATAGACACTAATTAATTTGAGGATTTCAGGGATAGCTTCTTCTGCATTTTCCAAGAAGATGAGGACGTTGTCTGCATAGGCTATTACTTTGTGGTTTATGGGCTACAGGGGATACCTGTGATGAAAGGGTTGTGACCAATTTCTGAAAGGAGAGGTTCTATGGCTCAGAGAACATGTAGTTGTGAGAGAGGAAATTCTTGCCTGGTCCCTTTGGAGAGTTTGACATTTTCAGAGAGTGAGCCATTGAACCTAATCTTGGCTGAGGGGTTATCGTATAGTACAAACACCATTTGTTTGAAGACGGCTCCAAGGTTGCATTTTAAGATAATTGTTTTAAAAAAAGACCAGGAGAGCTTATCAAAGGCCTCTTTGGAGTCTAGAGCCATGGACATCGAAAGGGAGCAAGCTGAGGAGGGGAGCATTTATAATGCATTTATATGGTGTTAAATAGGCCAAATAGTGAGTTTCTATGCACATGTTTTAGTGGGAAGCACAGTCCTATTACTATTGCTTGGCAGTGATAAAGAGCACAGAGTCCTAGAGCCAACAAAGATAGGCTACAGAAAGAGGCATAACAAATCTAGGGTGACCATGTTAAAAAGGCAGATTTGAGACATTATTGAATACCTGTATCAGTACCACGAGAGGGCAAATGTAACAAAATACCACCTGTGTTTTCTGGTCAGCTGTTCTTGAATGCAAATAGATTCTTAACACATTAGAGTTAATAGTTATGTTTTGGGTAAGATCCATGAGATCCTTAATCGATTTGTAAGTAAAGATTCCGTGGGCATGGAACATACACAATCTTTATGGCTTAAAATTGTTATGATACCCAATAAAGGGTGTTAAAGGCTGAAAAGATCCAGTAACATGAAGAAAAAGCCCACATTATAATCATAAAATGAAAACATGCCCCGTTTAGATTCAAGGGCAATACAGTTGATAATTCCTATGCCCTTTGATTAAAACCTTTGTATCAACTTATCTCACAGTTCATTAAAATAATGAGTGAACAGACTCTCAGTTAGATGTTTGCAGATGTGGGATATCCTAATAAAAGTAGCAGGTTTCAGATCTGACCCACTTAAACTACATTGCTGACTATGGACTCTTAGGTGGACATGAACACGGCATTGACTGCTTTTTTGTAGATGTCTCGTATCCACCAAACTCTAAATCCACCCACCAAAGAAATTCAGTTGTAACTATCACACAATCTGCTTGGGTGTCAGATTGGGTAAGATCACACTGGATATCAATCCAACAAGTGGGAAAGCACATATGTCACTCATTGCCATCACATAGAGAAGCATCATCCCTTTGATATGTTTACAATAGGGAGAGTGGAGGTCTCTAAGAGCTCATTAGTGCTTGGACTCAGAACAGAGTCCAAATGTGGACTGCTGCCCCAGCCTAGGCCCTGTCTATCCTTTATACAAAAGGCATATTTATCAAACTTTGCATCGCTCCAGCGCCGTGCAAGGGTGATGCAAAACCTAGATGAGATTTACAAAGCAGCACAGGCCCACTGCGTGACTTGGCAAATCTGAATTAATGCAAGGCTACACAAGACACTGCCTTGTGTTACTCTGACCCAGGGAGGCATTCCATTGGTGGAGCATGGGTGTTTCCACTCTTCCAGCCATGGATTCTGAAGCATTCCCAGATTCACCAATACTGATAGACCTTGGAATCGGTGAGGATACTATGCCTTCCCAGGGGAGGAACAATGAGAGGGAATGCTTTATTTCGCCTCAGTTTTTTCCTCTTTCTATGTGTGCTGCATTATACATAGAAAGAGGAAAAAGCTCTAGAGGATTGTTTTTAGCAGGAGGTTGTCCCTTCCTGCACAAAACAATCCTGCTTGGAATGCAGGCTCCCTTGCAACAAGGTGCAAAAGTGTTTGGGATAGGTAGCAGTTGGTTCGTTAACACAGGCAGGGAGTAGGAATGTGCCTTATTATGTTGATAAATATGGCCCTGACGTTCTACAACAAAGTGACACTGTTTTTTTTGCTTTTTACTTTTCAGCATTTTTGGAAGGTGGATTATTGGTAGGGGTAAAGTGTGCACCTACCACTAGCAATAGGGCCGCCAACCCAATATAAGGTCCAGTCAAGGTGTCAATGCATTAGCTCCTGGCTCAACCCTCGGTAGCTTACTGAGAGCCGGCACGCTTAACTTAGGAGACAGGTGCGTGAAGCATTAAAAAAAATACACTTAATAAGTAAGATACAACACACCAAATAACACCAAAATGACAAAAATCCAATAAAATAAAGGAAACTAGAGATATGTATTTTTAAAGAATAAACTCTTTCTAGTGCTTAAAAACATATAGCAGCAACTTGGGGCACCTGGTCACGCATGACCGGGACAAAGTCAAAGTTTGAGGCCGACTACAATGGATACACTAAGTGGGAGGCCCGTCGAAATTTTACCTTCGCACATAAAAACATTTCTGGAGGAATTCCTCATCGACTAGTGAGGTTCCTATTCAGGCCAGGATTTGGGCAGACAACAGCAGCTTTCCCCAGTGCGAGGCTCGATGAAATCCTGAAAGTTTTGCTCTCTAGAGCTTTCTGTGGGACAAACTTGAAATCCAGGCTGGGTCGTGGTTCGGCGTCGGTGGCCTGCCTCTCATTGACAAGTTGGTCACCTTATGGAGCTTTTTCCAAAAGTTTCTCCAAATGTCTCCAAAAGTTTGCAACTTCTTCCTGAAGTTCCTTTTGAGGGCTCAACGTTTCCATTACACAAATCCAAGGGTCTAGAAGTTCTGAGATGGTTCTTGGAGGTTTGGGACTACAATTCAATTAGGGGAGAGGATGTGGCCTAATGGCTAGGATGGTCGACCTCGAAGTTGGGGAACTGGGTTTGAGTTTCGGCAGTGACTCTCAACATCCTGTGTTTCTGGACCTGTCACTTAATCTCCCCATGCCCAACAAAAAAATAAAAATGAATGTGTCTGTCTGTAACGTAACTGGTGCTCATGTAAAGCGCTCTGATACCTTTGGGTCTAGTATGCTCTACATAAAACTAAAAGAAAAAAAATCCTTCCAACAATGCATCTGGCCAAACCTTTTAAAGTCCACTGGATGCACTCCAGGCTGGGGACTTCTTGGGGGAGACAGTGCAGTTGAGCTCTGTTAACCTGTTTCTTTCTGGAAGTCCACTCCTTAATACTTTCTGAAGTAAGGCAAAGTCCTCAGGGCTGTAGTTCCAAGTGTTCTGCAGGAGCAGTGCTTCAGAGTGCAATCCCCTGGTGTGCAGCCCAGGGTTCCAGCAGGGCAGTCCTTCAACTCCTTGAAGTTTTAGGCAGCAGATCTGAGTTGCTATGCAACTCTTATATATTTATGTAATTTTCTGGGACGACACACAGGGGAGCACCCGTAACCAATGGAGTACAGGGTGCTACCCAAAAGGATGACAGGTTCCTCCAAAGTGTGGCATATTAATGTCCCACAAAGCACTGCACTTTAAACTTCAAGATGGAGATTTTCTCCTTGTGAGTAAGAGCTGGCTAAATCAACCCACTAGTGTGGCTCACTTCCCTTAACACTCTTTTCCAGGCCTCCTGCCAATTCCATTCCTGTAGCTACCATCTGACTGGGGGTACAGGAGGAGAGGGTAGGCCTGGCTGTCTTCCTGTTCTGCTCTCTTTGATGCCTGGTTTGATTTACCCTGCCCCCTTCCTCGCCTGTTCTCTGCAGCTGCAAAGCTCCCCCCATCAGATAACATCTTCCTCTGCGCAGGCCACTTATCACCTCATCAAAGCAGTTTGACTAAGCCTGTTAAGGCTGGCCAATCAGGAGAGGCTGCAAGAAAATGGAAAAGTCTCACAGAAAACAAAGTTCTATAACTTCTCTTATGTATTAGTTATGATATATTGTGGCAAGTTGTTGGATTTATCATAACCCATCTTTTAAGCCCTTGAAATATTATGTTAGCTTAATACTATTATTAGTTATACTGTATTAAAGTATGCTCATGTTAGCCTATTGAGCTAAAATGCTACAATGAGGGAAAACAAATTGGTAGTTATTCCCTCACCAGGGCATATAGAACATATATTAAAATGTCTCTGCTTATTTTTACATGGCACCATACCCTGGGTACACCTTGGATAGATTTATGAGGTAACATATGTAAAAATAAGGTAGGTTCATACTTTGGAAGTGCCCTTATATCTAAAGTCGAATTTGCAAGGACATTTTATTTAAAAACAGCTTTCAAAGCAGGGCTGACTTTTAAAATGACAGCAGGCAACACTTAAGTGCACCCTTAAGTGGCTTAGAGCTGCTCGACCTCTACACATACATGCCCTACCATATACTAGAAAATTACAGGTAGGTTGTCATTGCCAATAGCATTTGCACCTAATTACCATGTACCTTACCAATCAGAGAACTGGCCCCGGCACTGGTTATTAGAGCTTAGGGCACAGTTAGGATCAGTTACCCCAGTATCAATCAAAAATTCAGGGTGATCGAGGCAAAAGGCAGGCCTTTCTCACATGCATGCTTTATTTTATTTTGGTTTTGAAGACTATCTAAGGCTTTGTTGTTATTCACTATGTGTGTTCCAGAAGATGGACCAGGGTGGGGTGTAATAAGTAAATGCTGAGCAGATTAAAACACTGGCATAAGTGTTAGAAATTACCATATTTTGCATGCTGTTCTTCCATGTTTTTTGCCTAATCTGGTTTGATGGCTTGATAACTTTGTGCGTGCAATTAATCCCTGCTAACCTAACGGTAAGTGCTTGTGCTCTCCTTTTAAAAAGTGAAGATGTGTGGCGCAGTGGCCAAGGCAACTGACACTGATACACGGAGGCTCATGGTTCGATCGCCGGCGGCAGATCAGCCTAGCACCATGTGACTCTGGGCAATAGCTTGCTTAATCTTCCCGATAGCCCCCGGTGCCTTGACGCCTTCAGGTAATTGTTCAAGCTTTACAAATACTGGATATATTTTTTATTAAACCTGGTTGAAGTTATTCTTAAATGGGACAGTTAATGTGCCCAAAGTCCCTAGTATATATGGGTTTAGAACGCTTACCAGGGCCTGAATGTTAAATGGCACGTGTGGACTGCAGCACGTAATGTGCCATCCACTACAGTGGCAGTACAAACAGGATTTCAGGCCTACCCTGTATAGCCTGATTGCAGCAGTGAAAAACCATCTGTGCGATCTCTTAAAATTACAGTTTTGTCAGGTTAAAAAAACCTCCCTTTTAAATATTAGTAGGTCACCACTATGCAAGCCTTGAAGTCGACAAGCTAGGATACATATACATGGTATTTAAAAGTGGGACATGTACAAAATTAATGTCACTGTGTTCCCACAGTGGCAATGCGCTCAAGCAATTTTCACTATGGCAGGCCTACCTGTATTATATATAAAACCAGGGTACAGATTAAAGTACTAATACTATATCTCAAGAATGAGTTAAGCTAGAAAATAAAATAAAACACTATTTAAATTTTATAAAATCCAACTCAATTGTGTGAGATTTATATATGTAAGAAAGTGCTCCTTTAGCACTAATGTTATGCTATGCGCCCTTCCACGCCTGGACCGCGCCCAGCGCCAGAAGTCCTGGCCCCCGGAGACACCTCTGCACCCAACTGCACTACGACGCCAGCACTCTCCACGCACTCAACCCCGGACAAGAACACGTCTGCTACCGGGACACACCGAAGCGCACCCACGGGCCCTTCACCTGCCGGAACTGCAGCTTCACCAGCATCCAACCCGCCAAACCGTCAAGCAAAGATCCCAACCACCTTCAATGCATCCTCCTCAACACCCACTCCGCTCACAAACACACCATCAAACTATGTGACCTCCTCGACTCAACCACCCCCGACGCGCCTTCCTGACGGAGACCTGGCTGAACACAACCTCAGCACCAAACATCGCCATAGCCATCCCAGAAGGCTACAAGATCTCCCACAGAGACCGCACCAATGGAGTGGGAGGGGGTATTGCCATCGCCCACAAGAACACCATCAGAGTCTCGACCAACACCGACGACATCCTCAACACCGCCGAGCACCTGCACTTCCAGATATACACCGACCCCAACACCACCCTCAGAGGAACCCTCGTCTACAGACCACCCGGACCCCGACCACAGTTCAGCGACTCCATCGCTGACCTCATCAGCACCCAAGTCCTCGCCTCTACGGACTACATCCTCCTCGGGGACCTGAACTTCCACCTCGAGGACAACAACGATGCCAACACCACTGCCCTGATCAACAACCTCGTCAATCTCGGACTCAGACAGCTCGTAGCAACACCCACCCACGCCGCTGGACACCCGCTTGATCCCATCTTCTCTGCAACTCCCCATGTCTCCCTCAACCACACCACTGAACCTCACTGGACTGACCACAGATGCATCCACTTCACCTTCAGGAAACCCACCACGCACCACCGCACCCAACAGATGCCACGCTGCTGCTGGGGCAAGGTTGCCGACACCCTCACTCCACTCAGGACCCCCGCCACCAACCACTCCAGCAAAAAAGCTACATGGTTCATCGAAGACCTCCAGGCCTCCACGCGCACCTGTCGAAAACTGGAGAAGAACTGGCTCCGCGAACGAACACCAAACAGCTATACGGCCCACAAGATCGCCACCCGTAGACACCATCAACTCATCATGACCGTCACGAGGACCGCTTTCAAATACCGACTGGACAACAACGCACACAACTGCAAAGAGCTCTTCAGCATTGTGAAAGAACTCTCCAACCCCAGCTCCAACACTAAAGACATTCCCCCTTCTCAAGACCTTTGCGACTCGCTGGCCACCTTCTTCCACCGCAAGATTGCCGACACCCACAACAGCTTCAACACTACGACCCCCACACCCACCGCCGAGCCCACCACCCCTGCAACCACCATCCACACCAGCCGCCTGACCGCCGGGTCCAATGTCAGCGATGAAGACACCATCAAGACCATGAACTTGGAATGGCTACGATGGAGTTCCACACCTCCACGTAGCACCTGTGTACCTGGTTCCTTGGCTCCTTCCTTCCCCCTCTCGAGGCTGATGGCGGCAGCTTGGTGTTGTGCAGAGTGCAGAGGCAGAGCGGAGCTGCGGTGATTTGGGCGCTTTGGCGTCTCAGCGCTTCTTCTGCGCCCTTTTGCTGTTTTGTTGTGCAGAGCGCAGAGGCAGAGCGGTGATTTGGGCGCTTTGGCGTTTCTTCGGCGCCCTTTTGCTGAAGTACAGTCGGGAGAGTCGGGAGAGTACGGCGGATGGTGGATGACGGACGCCGTGGATGACGGACGATGGACTGAATGTTTTTGCTGCACTACACTGATTATCGAGTGTTAGGAGGCAGCAAAGTTCTGAGGGCAAATCATTCTATGAGACAACGTTTTTGTGGGAAAAATCGGAGCTGCAAGCTGTAAACTGCAAACTCGGTGAGTGATGCTTCGCCCGTCCCAGGCTTGAGTTTGTCTATCACTCGGCTACCTTCAGACTATCACCGGCGCTGATAATTCCAGAGGGGGCTTTTTTTGGGTGGGACTACAGTACCCAGAACCCCCTGGCCTCTGTCTTGTTGATTCTTCCACTCTCCCAGTGTATATTTAAAAAACCATCCAATCTGAGGGAAAGTTTACGAGATGGGTAAACTTACAAACGCTAGGATTAAAGCCAAAGCACGGAGACAGGCGAAAGAAGCCGCTGCAAAAGCAGCCGATCAAGAGAACGATAAGGAGGAGTCTTCCCCTGTGAGCTCTGACGAGGAGGAAGAATCGCCTATAAACATTTCTACTTTAACCAGTCCAGGCGGTCATACGTTATCAGCCAAGTCTGCAGATGGGTATACAGAGAGAAAGCATAACAGTTTGGTAGCTGCTCCAGCAGAGCAATTAACAGTTTCAAAGATTCCAAGACAATTTCCCCTGTTTGAGAAAAAACTTGTATCGACTTCAGTGGTTAATTCAGCTCCGCTGGAGGCTTCGTCCAAGGCTCAGATTATTGGGTCACAAGTATTAGCGGGATCGAGCCATTCGTTGGAAATGTCTACTGTTGCTGACGCCGTCTCAGGTTTGTCTACAAATAAGACCACCAATATAATATCAAATGCTAATTCGGGCTCTGCCTCTATACACGAGGTAAAATGTTTCCCTCTGCTCCGCCACAGACAAGACGAGCCTGTCAATACTGTAGCTTCTCTGGATAGTACTTCTCTGGATAGTACGGGCAACACTTGTCTTCCAGATCCCTCAGACCTTTTCAGCCCAGCTCTGGATATGGACACTGAGACTATGGGCGAGCAGCATATGACAGTCAAGGATATGCTCAACTTGATTCTTGGTGAGATACGTGAAATGAAAAGGTTTCAAAGGGAGGAATTGAACGCTATACATCTGCGGTTGGATAGGATCAAGGATTTAGTGTCTTCTTTTCCCGCTCGTCTTCAGGAGGCAGAGAGCAGAATATCCTCCTTGGAAGACAACATGACAGGAGTTATAAAAGATGTTCAAACTGTCTTTAAAAGACGAGTTAGAGAATTATAATCAAAGGTCTAACCTTAGAATAGTGGGGGTCCCAGAGGGGGTGGAGGGATCCAATATGATCAATTGGGTCACTACCTTCTTGCAGCAGAAAGTAGTCCCCGAGTTTAAAGGTGATCTAACGATTACTCGCGCTCACAGGGTCCCTGCTCAGCCGTTTCCTAGTTCCACGCTCCCCCGCACTATTCTTTTTAAATTTCTCTGGTGTTAGAGTTAAGGAAACAATCTTATCAAAAGCTATCCAACATAGACAGTTCTCACTCGATGGAACTAACAAGTGTAGGATATTTTCAGATATGTCCGCTGCAGCCGCCCGTAGGCGAAAAGAGTTTGGGAAATTACTACAACCCTTTAAGGCTAAAGGGGCACAAGCGCAGATTGCTCAACAGTCAAAACTAAAAGTTTTGGTCAAAGGAAAATTCTACATGCTGTCTGACGTAGAAGAAGCATAGGAGTTGCTAAAGGAAATATCACCTGCCGAAAATAGCTACAAGAGCTAATGCCACTATTGTTTGCTATCTTCTTTTTGAATCTCCTTTTTGCTCAGGGGGTGAGGGGGATGGATTGGGGGTATAGGTTCACAGGAGGGTTAGGGGGTGTACAACACAACACCCCATGGTTGTGGGTATGGAGCTGTGGCTAGCGTGGGGTAGAGGGGTAGGAGTAGTGTCACAGGGTCAGGAGGGCGGGTGGGAAGGGTGTAGTGGGCTGGGGGGTTGCGGAGTGGGTGCTGGAATGGTTCACAAAAAACGAAGTCTTGGATGTTTTCATTTATCAATACTTGGAATGTTATGAACTTTAAAAAGGTGTATTTGGAGCTGTATGGTGTCGATAAAAAGTTCAGAGACCTGGTTAGAGGGGGGCTCCATAAGGGCTCTGAGGTGCTTTGCTTGCTGCCTTTTGTGCTGATTGTTTTTATACTATGGGTCTGAAAATTATTTCTTTTAATGTAAACGGTCTAAATAATAGGGAAAAAAATGTGCGCAATAGAATTATGGGCTAAATCTGAACAACCAGATGTGATCCTGTTACAAGAGACCCATATCCAAATGTCAAAAATTGAGGAGTTTTCCATGTTTAAAGCTTGGTCTTCTTTTAGAGGATTTTCTTCATTTTCGAAGTCACAGAGGGGGGTTGCGCTCTTTTTAAGCAAGAAGTTACATGCCCAGATTGTTCATACAGAACAAGGGGGGTTAGGTCGTTGGTGTTGGGTTACATGTGTGATTCCGAATAGAGTAAGCCCCGTCACTTTGGTTAGTTTTTATGCTCCAGTAGAGGATAGACGTGAGATCTATGAGGAACTGTTTCAATCTCTTTTAACGGTCAAAGGTGATATCATCATAGGTGGGGATTTCAATATTACTATGAATGTAAAATTGGACTCAACCAGCTATTCGAAGAAATAATCCAAACCTAAATCCCTTAGATTAATATTGTGTGACCTCTGGCGCACTCAAAATCCATCAAAAAAAGAACACACCTGCTAGTCTGGCAGGTTTAAATCCTCCTCTCGGATTGATTTTTTTCTCATCTCACGCCAAATTAAGTTCTCCAATCAGGCGATGCTCCACAATGGGTTTTCAGATCATGCAATGATAATTATTGAACTGGCATTAGTAGATAAGGTTAGAGCCCCAAAACGCTGGTCTTTAATAAAAAACATCTGAGTGACGATACATGGGTGGCAGGTGTTAAAATTGAAATTTCGGAGTTCATTAATCGCAATGTTGGAACAGCCTCTCTTAACTGCGTATGGGACTCTCTCAAGGCTTATATTCGGGGGTTAGTGATTGGGAGAGATGCTGCAGATTCTTTAGCAACTAGAAATAAGAATAAATTACTTCAGCAAAAAATTCAGGCCTTGACTGTACTTAGGCAGCAAAACTCTGCTAGTATTGTTCAGGAACAATTAAATGAGGCTAAAAGGGAGCTTTGCCAAAATTTCTATACTCAGAGTGAAGAGATTTTCTTTAAGAGCTCGCAAAAAATTTACGAGGAAAGTAATTTCACTGGCAAATTTCTGGCATGACAGGCTAGAGAGCAAGCTGCGTCGAATCTTATTCACTCTTTAAAATCTCCGGTTACCCTAATAGATACATCCGTCCCAGCAGAAATTGGAGAGATAATGGTTGCCCATTATAATAAGATCTGCAATACCCAATCTATCATAGACCGGCAAAAGTTATTAAAATACCTAGAAAAAAGCTCCCTTCCTGTTCTTTCCCCTATAGAACAATTCACAATGGTTAATCCATTCACCAGGGAGGAAGTAGAGTGGGCAGTGCAAGACCTTCCAATAGGTAAGGCTTGTGGGCCTGACGGGTTCCCTACAGAGTTTTAAAAAAACTTTTTTTAGTTCTTTCTCTCAACTTTTTGTACAGTTATTAAATTTTATGTTCGAAGGAGGTTCAGTCCCTGATTCATTTCGGGAAGGAACCGTAGTTAGTTTTCTAAAAAAGGGTAAACTTCTAATGACCCGAGCTCATACAGACCTATTGCGCTATTGAACACGAATTATAAAATTACCACCAAAGTATTATCTACCCATTTTAATTCTTTCACTTCAGATTTGATTCACGCAGACCGAAATGGCTTCATTGCCGGTAGGCAACTGATGTCTAATGCCCACTTTTTAATCGAGGCACTAGATTTTTTTGAAACACGAGGGGTGCCGGCGTTAATTTTATTGTTTGATGCCGAAAAAGCTTTTGACTTGGTGGTTTGGGAAACACTGTTTACTATTTTAGATCACTTTGGGATCCCAGCGGCTATTATAAATCTGATTCAGAACCTTTACTCAAGGGCCCAAGCCAACATTATTATTAATGCAGAATCTGTGGGCTCAGTGTCAGTTAAACGCGGTACCAGGCAAGGCTGCCCGCTTTCCCCCGTTTTATTTGCTTTTTTTATTGAACCCTTAGCAACCGCAATTAAGAAGTCTGCTTATATACTCCCCCCATTACTTTGATGCCTCAATTTAAATTATATGCAGACGATTTAATTTTGTTAATTAAGCCTGAAATTCAACGCCAAACTCATGCTCTGCAAACATTTGAAGAGTTCGAGGCTCTTGGCGGCTATCGGATCAATAAAAAGAAAGCCGAAATTTTGGTCTGCGGTGGTATTGATCCTGAACTCCATTTTGATTTAAGACCCTGTATTAAAAATAAACCGAAAAGATACCTGGGGGTTTTCTTTTCTTCTTCTGTCTCAGATTTATATAGACTAAAATTTGTGCCCCTTCTTCAGAAAGTACGTTCGATGTTGGAAAGATGGAACCCTTTACCATTATCTATTCTTGGTCGTGTAGCATGAATCAAAATGTCGGTTCTCCCCTTATTCAACTTTTTATTCTCAACCATTTCTTGTTTTCTACCTGGATCGTTTTTTGATAAAGCAGAATCCTTGTTTTCATCTTTTATTTGGGCCAAAAAGACACCACTAATAGCCTTAAATACATTATATGAGGATAAGGAGCAAGGAGGGCTTGCTCTCCCAAATCTCAAAGATTATTACAATGCATATTTCGCCCAATTCCTAGCTAGATTTAAAGACCGTAACCAGAAACTTTTTATACATTTTTTCTTTGACTTAATTGGCCGAGAGACCCAGATTCCCTCTCCTCTGCAAATATTCAAATCACCCAAACTGGTTCGTTATAAGGTCTTAAATTGGTTCTTTAAGAGGCTCGCCACAATGCTTAAAAGATATTCCCTTCCCTTTCTCAATCTAGTTTCTTCCTTAAACAGTGCATTTTCTTTTTTAGGGGTTGACATTAGTCTTGAGATATTAGAAAATTGGCATAGGATAGGGTTCACCATGTTAAAAGACTATATTAAAGACGGGACTTGGATCACCCTTTCAGATATGGCACCTCGTGTCCAAGGAAATTTTTTAATGCTTGGATCGTATAATTTGAATTACAATGTGCTGCGTCAATTAGATCCCAAACTCCTTTCCCCTGCCACTCAGCTATTCAGCTAACTGTTTGTATATGTACAGGCGAAGAAACCAGGGGAGTGGCATCGCTGTCTAACCTCGAGCAGGGCCCCGGACATATGTCTTAAAGCAATTCATAAATGGCAGGGGCAGGAAAATTTAGCATTAACTTCAACTATTTGGCAGAAAATCAACAGACTAAACTTCTCTGGACTAAGAGGTGCTAATTAGCGCAGAATGTTGTTTTTCAGCAAATGGCTCCTGTATTTTACTCCGGCGATAGTAACTAAAATGCATCCCAATAGCTCATCTAATTGCTTCAGGTGCCTGCATTAGAACTAGGGCTCCCGGTTTTCCGTTTTTACGGATATTTACATATAAATACAGACAGAAATCTATATTTCCTTTGTCTGTATTTATATATAGAAACGGCAAAACACTAGTAAATGTTGGCGCGCTGCCGCTGCATGCAGTTTCCTTTGCACGCTGAAATTCATTTAAATCCCTTCCAATCAGGGTCTTTTAGCGCCCTCATGTGTCGCGCCATTCCATGATGATTGCCTAGTTAGCACAAGGGTTAACAAACTGGTGGGGGGTGGGATGGGGGTCAGACCGACTCGAGAGCCATACTTATGGAGAAGCTGTTCAGCACCTGCATTCTCTCATTTGTAGAGCTTGGATGGCATTGCCTCTCAATAGCCAATGAACGCCTCACATCTGAACCCTACGTTGTAACATGCTTTGATTTTTTATTAAATGTACAAACTTTAAAATAGTTTCGGTTTGGAGGGAAAGGGCGCGCCGTCGCGCCATTCCATGATTGATTGCTGCCTACTTAGCATGAGGGCAGGCGCGCAACACCCATTGGACTCACCGGGCTTCAGCCCCCCTTCCCCCCCTCCCGTCGTGTGTAGCAGCCCGGGATGAGACAGATCCCGGGCACACACAGAGCCGCACCCGAACGTTTCACAGGTCTTTAAAAGACCACTTGAATGCTAATTAGGCCTTGCAGTTGTTTCACACGTTGTTGGAGGCAGCTCCGCTCTGCCTAATGATTATAGGTTCAGCCCCCCCCGACATTTTTTCTTAGCCCCCCCCCCAAAATTTGACTCTCTCTAGTTGCGCCTCTGCATGAGGGTTAAGGAACTTGGGGGGTGGGGGCGGGATGGTGATCGGACCGACCGACTTGAGAGCCATACTTCTGTCCCTCTGCGATGCCTCCCTGCTGCTTTAAATGTCCTCCTGCTACAGCTAGGGATGAGAATTATGTGTGTTCTTAGATTCGGTAGCTCAGATAGCTGCACAACAACATTTATACATTTCTACGTCAAACATTTTAAAAAACATTAAGCATTACGTGACGTCCCTTCCCTCGATTATTCTTCAAGCTTATGCTAAAGCTGTATTGTATACTTAAATGTAGTGCGAGTACTTGTAAATCAGTAGAGATTACAGGGAGGAAGTTAACAGAGATAACAAGAGAGACTGCAAAACAGAGAGAGAGCAAGAGGGACACAGCAAGGTGGTAGCACAAGTGTGGAGCATAGTGGACAAGAAGAGCACTAGAAATGAGAACGGGGTCGGGGCTGGAGCTTAGAAAAAGAAGAACTAAACTCGAGTATTTGGAGAGAGGCTAAAAGGGGCCAGAGAGGGCAGGAACTTAAGGGACGCCGAAGCAAGGGACTACAGGAGAAAAACCGACAGGAGAGCAGAAACTGGAAGAGAGTGAACCACCCAAAGAAGGGTGGAGAACGGGCCAGAAGAGCAGCTCATGGCGGCTGCAATGACACAGATATAAATAAGGCCTGCAGCTGCGTGGTGATAGCAGAGAGGCTGGCGGGCAGGTATGTGCCAGACCTGGACCATCTCAGCATGCCAGGACACGACCAAGGCCACTGTATCTTGGGCCAGTATCGGTGCAAGCAGGAACTGCTGGAGCCGGCACTAGCTTTGTGGTGACAAACATAGTGCTAACTGGTCTACCGATGGCATCCAAGCACTTAATTACTAGTGCCACTATACCCGCACAGTACCACGCACCAGCAACACCAACACTGCTAAGACCATACTACCAGCCTTTTGCGGCACCATTACACAGGCAAGCAAATTAATACACAGTCAGAGGCACTGCATCTCAATCCTATCAGAGCACCACACTGAAACCTTACAGCTACTGCCTCTAACTTCCTACCATCATTAACTCATTCTGGGCCCTTCTGCTGCCCTATTTTTCACGCACTTTAACAGTGCTTGAATGTGCATCTAAACTTGAGTTAGAGGGGTGCTTTTTCAATCGTACTTGTTAGGTCTGGTGGCTTAGTGGACAAATGTGTCCACTGTAGGGGCACGTTGTTGTTCTCATGGTTACAGGTTCAAATCTGGGTTGGCCCACTCAGTCCTTCATCCTTCTGAGGTCGATAAAACGAGGATCGTTGGGTAACAGTAAACATCTGCTATTCGGTGTTAAGATGCATTGTCAATTTAAATAAATGCGGAAAAATACTAGCTGAAGCGGCGTCTTTTGCGTGTGGCAAAAATAAATGTGGATAAATACAGAAACAATGCCCAAAAAATAAATATGGATAAATACAGACGGAAATGGCAAAAAAATAAATAGCATAAAACCGGGAGCCCTAATTATAACCCTGCCAATTGGTCTAATATTATAGATCTTGTCCCAAAATAACATCCTTTTGGGAGGACATTTTTGCGTTTCTTCAAAACCAATATAAAATTATGATTTTTGTGAATGTTAAGTTAGGTCTGTCTGGATATGATTCGGAGCTGATGTTAACAGAGCAATTAGCCAAACTAATCTATATAGCAATGGCTGTGGCTAGATCGCTGTTACTTCAGAATTGGCGTTCACAATATTGCCCTACTGTACAAGAATGGCGCTATAAAATGGAAAGAGTCAGAAAATGAGAACAAATATATGCTCAAAGAATCGGGGTGGTTCGGAAATTTGAGAAAATCTGGGGACCGTATTTCGATTAACGTACTGTAATTGACCTGGAAATGTATTATTGTTATTATTTCTGAATTTGTCTTGTTTTCGCCGAATTTTGTATGTTTTTGTATGTTGTTGCATATGTTATTACATTTTCTTTGTTGTGGTTCATCCAAGACCTCAATAAAAAAAATAATTTAAAAAAAAGACCATGAACTCCATCCACTCCGGAACCCCTTCTGACCCATGCTCACACCACGTCTTCAACAAAGCTAGCACAGCCATTGGCCCCCACCTCTGTAAAACGATCAACAACTCCTTCGAGACAGCAACCTTCCCGGAAAGCTGGAAGCATGCCGAGATCAACGCCGTACTGAAGAACCCCAAAGGCGGACCCCAAGGGCCTCAAGAATTTCCAGTCCATCTCCCTGCTCCTGTTCCCGGCGAAAGTCACAGAGAAAATTGTCAACAGACAACGGACCCAATACCTCGAAGACAACAACATCCTGGACCCATCCCAGTCCGGCTTCCGCAGCAACCACAGCATTGAAACCGCCCTCATCACTGCCACTGACAACATCAGGACCCTGATGGACAAAGGAGAAACAGCCGCCCTCATCCTTCTGGACCTTTCAGTCGACACGGTCTGCCACCGCACCCTAACAGCATGCCTCCACGACGCCGGAATCCAAGAGGAGGCCCTGGCCTGGACCATGTCCTTCCTCTCCGGCAGAACCCAAAGCGTCCGCCTCCCACCCTTCCGCTCCAAGACCACCGAGATCATCTGCGGTGTACCTCAAGGATCCTCTCTCAGCCCAACGCTGTTCAATATCTACATGGCTCGACTCTCGCCCACTTCGCCCTTCAAGACAGCCTCAACATTATCTCCTATGCCGATGACACCCAGCTGATCATCTCCCTCACCGAAGACCCTCTCACCGCCAAAGCCAACCTCCACAGGGGAATGAAGGCTGTCGCCGAATGGATGAAGGACAGCAGGCTGAAGTTGAATTCCAACAAGACGGAGGTACTCATCCTTGGCTCCACCCCCTCAGCCTGAGATGACTCCTAGTGGCCTACCTCACTGAGAACAGCCCCAGCACCCACCAACCACGCATGCAACCTGGGGGTCGTCCTCGACTCCACCACCTCCATGACCAAGCAGGTCAACGCTGTCTCCACATCCTGCTTCAACACCCTCCGAATGCTCCACATAATCTTCAATGGATCCCCTCCCATACGAGAAAAAACGTCACCCTGGCCCTCGTCACCAGCAGGCTGGACTACGGAAACGCCCTCTATGCAGGAACAACAGCCAAGCTCCTGAGACGGCTGTAACGCATCCAGAACACCTCAGCACGACTGATCCTCGACATCCCCCAACGCAACCACACCACCCCCCACCTGAGAGACCTACACTGGCTCCCCATCAACAAGAGGATACCCTTCAATCTCCTCATCCACGCACACAAAGCCCTACACAACACCGGACCAGCATACCTCAACGGACGACTCAGCTTCTACACCCCCACCCGCAGCGTCCGCTCAGCCAGCCTCGCCCTAACCGCGGTCCCACGCATCCAGAAAACGACCGACGGCGGCAGATCCTTCTCCCACCTCGCCGCCAAGACCTGGAACACCCTCCCCACCAACCTACGACAGACCCAAGACCTGCTGACCTTCAGAAGACTTCTCAAGACCTGGCTCTTGCATCAGTAGCAGCTACCCCCCGTACCCCCAGCGCCTTGAGACCCTCACCGGTATGTAGTGCGCTCTGCAAATTCCTTGATTGATTGATTGAGGGTTGTAATGAAGCACCAAGGTGGGCAATATGTAACTATCAATATGTAACTGTCAATTTGTACTAAAAACTCTTTTTATCCATCATTAAGTAGTCTGCCATGATTGAGCTATATAAGTGTGTGAGATGAAAAGCATGTAATCATTTTTTTTATGCGCCAAGAAACTGTAAATTGTATATATATATTGTAAGACAATTATACAATGATGGTAATTCTGTTTCTCTGTCTCATATAGTCCTTGTTTTAAGATATATGTCCTGGTGAAGGTGGTGTGAACCATATCGATTTCCACCAAAATGCCGCATCAACAGATTTTTTTAAATTAGTGTATTTGATGTTATTGAGAAATGTTTTTGTACTTGAATATTATGTAAATACAATCAGTTTTTTTAATTAATGGATGTGTTTTTTACATATATATGGAATTTGTATTTTTTAACTATATAATAAATGATAATTCTTTGAACTACAGTGAGACAGAGGCTGATTTTATATATTGTATAATACTTAAGATGTGTACTCATGTGGATATGTTTTAATTTGCTTAATAGAGGTTTAAGTATAAGTAAAGCACAAAAGCGAAATAGATATATTTGTGCAATTTATATGACATGCATTTGACTATAATTACTGGTAACTCTTTGAAAAAGATAACTATGCATGTTAATATGCTGATCCCTTGATAAAGTCAATACGCTTACTTTCTCAAATTTGGTGTGGTGACCCTGTGAAAAATATAGTAGGACTGTTTTACTTGAAATGACAGGTGTTTGGGTGCCAGTGAGTGACTGGGAGCAGGCCTTTGTGGTCAATGCCACGTCGCACATTGCTGGAGCTGGCATTACATTTGGTAATTAAATATACATTTAAAGTGACGTTAGAGTTTTGCATTGCAATAATATTTAACTTTGCATTAAAAGGTTAAAGGGACTGAACACCTAAATTGCAACATACCATTTTAAATGAACAAAACAACTGAAATTGACCAGGTATAGCTATCTCAAGTAACTATCACTTGAACTCTAAAGTATCTATAACTCACACCCTCAGCATGCACTGCTTATGACCTCACATATTACTCATGCCTAACCTGCCAAGCACTGTGTTGTAATCAATGATGTCATTTCAAATGTTGCAAAGATGTTAACAACGTCCAGCCACCATAACATTAGAAACATGATTGGTGGTGACCCTGCCACTACTAGGGGTGCCACTAGGAACAAACAGTATACTAGAAAGAGCCCTAGGGCATTATGGGACGCTACTTACATGCAGCATTGAATGATAATTGGGTGGCTCCTGTCTCTCACTTATTATTCTTTTTTCATCTTTTTTTGTAAAATGGGTGCCCCATGCCAATTCGAGACACTCACAAAATATTCAAATGTTGGGGACGGGGGTGGTGGAGACCCAAGGCCCCCACAGCCAGCTGCCCAGCGAGCACCCATAGCTGCTGTCGGTGGGAGCCAGCATTTTATTTCCACAGTGGGTGCCCTGGTGCCTTCCTGGTGCACACAAAACATCCTTAACCCTAGCCACCATCCTGGCAGAAGCTGGCCATTTCTTTTTAGATTGGCTGCTCTGTTGCACAAACAAAGCAAAAACATTGGGGGCTGTGGTGGGAGGCCCAAGGAATATGCGGTCACAGTCGGCTCCACAGCCTGCCCCATTGTGGTGTTGGTGGGAGTTAGTTCAGTAACTTTGCTCCCACCCATATAGGCCTGCATATTTCCCTACTCCCTGCTCAAGAGATATATAAATGCATACTATGGCAGTTAAAAGAAATGTGGCCCAATATCACAGTATTTCATGCAACTTATAAACACACATTCACACACTTATTACCAAACTGCCAATGCCAAATTCCTGATTCACATAATATAACCAAATCGAATTCTCTATAAATACATTTTGTCCCAGCAGAAGTGGACACCGATTTTCCACTGACCAAACTCTAAAACTGTCTCACATTGTTAATTAGAGCACAACACAATACGTCTTAATCATTTTATATTATTGAAACCATCCTTTCAAAATGAAAGGTAAGAGGTGGAAGAGACAGATGCTATTGCCTGATGAATGAATTTTTTTTTTTATTTTTTAACATTCTTAACTGAAAATATATTTACATTTTTTACCACTCTGTGCCCATGGTGAAATAAAGTTTATTGTGCAAAAATTACAAAGAAGAATGACTGGTGGATTTATTAAAGATATAAAGCATACTTTTTCCGACCTGGCTTGGTGGAGGTTAGTTTGTGATGTTGGAAAAAGTATTAAGGGCCATATGTATCAAGCAAATTCGCATTAGCAAAGTCCGAAATTCTCAGAATTTCGGCCTTTGCGAATGCAAATTTGCTAAATGGTATTTATAAAGCCAAATCTGGTGCAAAACAAGGAATTGCAAAATTTGCGATTCCTTATTTTGCAATTGGATTTAAGGAATCGCAAACTTTGCAATTCCTTAAATGCAATGAATGAAGCTAAAAAAAATTGCAAAATGTCCTTAAGGAATCGCAAATTACCACCAACTTCTAGTTGGTGGTAAGTTGCGAATTCCTTGAAAAATGCACATTTTTACATTTTTCAAATTGCCATGTGACGCACATACATGCCCTTGGGGCATGTATGTGCGCCACATGTGCACTCATGCATATTTCAGGGGTGCAACAGGGTGTCCTTTGGACACCCCTTCACCCTTGAAATTATTCTCAATTTGCGATTAGCAAATTGTGAATCGCAAATTGGGAATAACTTCCAATTCATTCGTATGGGCCTTCTGTCCCATAGAAATGAATGGGAAAGTATTCCTTAATTGTGATTGTCAATTTGTTAATCGCAATTAATGAATTTTAAGAAATCTAAAAAAAAATGCGATTTTGTACATTCATTACATATTTGCGATTCTCAAATAGCGATATCTTAAAAATCGCTATTTGAGAATCACAAATCAGGTTGATGATACATATGGCCCGTAGTATCATTTGATTTTTGAAGCAAGGGACCTCGTACATCAAAGAAATATTAAATGAGGGTTAGGTTGTTGGCATTGGTGTATGGGTATACTCTAGCGCCACATTTGCACAGACTTTTTCATATGCACACAGGAATACCAGTACAAACCAGAATATATTGATGGTGAAACTTTAGCCTAATCCACATTACTCGGTAATTTACCAATATTTAGAAACTGGTCTGTTTGCTCTGCATTTGCTTTGTGATAATTTTAATACATTTACAAATACATTGAGTTAGAAAATGCATTTATGATTGATTCTAAAGTATTTCATGAATTTCGTGAAATTATCCGATAGTACTGCCCTTTCAGTGTCTTTATTTTCAGGAGATACAATTTTTTCAAAACATACATACAGCATTCCTCCTGTGGTGAGGTGTTTGTGCTCAGGAGATCTGCTAAAGTGTTTTTCATAATTAAATCCTTTGTAACCATGTTGACATTAACAAACAATATGAAAATGTTTTGAACATTTATTTTTCATGTTTAAACTGCCTTTAGTTAATGTAGGCATGTGTTTTGAAATTACTATTGTTTGTTGCCACTTTGTTTTTTTGAAATGTGAACCTTACATTCTAGTTGAAAGCTGACGCAACATTGAAAATGTGTAATGCTTGTTTTTCTCCTGTTTCTTATATAGACAACATGTTTTGTTCTCCGAGATTGAGTTGGAATTTCTTAATAGAATGAAAGCCTTTTAAGTACACCTCTGAGTGTAAGCAGCCTACATCCCTTATATTCTAGTTTGAAGATCACAACCAAAGCTGCTTACAAGAAATGTTTATAAATGTTAATGAGACTGAAACTATTTCTGTCTTCCATTAATCGATTGGCTGTTTCAGAAATTAAGTGTTATGAATAATGCCATTTTAAGAGGCCTCTGTCAAAGGCCACAGTCTAGTTGTGAGAAAGTTTTATTCATTTTAATGAGACTGAAACTTTTTCTGTCTTCCCTTGGTTGACTAATTGAGAAATTATGTTTTACTAATAATGTGAGAATTCTGCCATTTTAAGAATCTGTTTGCAGCATTTTATATTCAGAGATTTCGATTCAGACTCTTACACAAGAGGTGCAAATGCCTTTTTCCCTTGACCAAAGGAGTGTAACTTGACTCTTACGAATACATCTTCCACACTTACTAGATGAAGCTTTACTGGATTTATAGACTTACCCATTCGGAGGTTTTCCACGCAGATCTTCTTCATGTCTTCTCCCAACGGTCTTGACTTTCCCCAATGTTTTCCCTAGCTTAGCTAAACAGGGCTTTCCCTTCATGGGAAAATGAGTCTGCTTTGACTTATTTTGAGACAACTTTATAATAGTTTGTCTTAGCATTTATGATTTAAAATTGCTTTGAATTGTATTGACTCATGCTTTTTAATACTGCAGGGTTTTCCAAAGGTGGTCCTGGGGGGCCGGATCCATGGCAGATTTTTAGGATAACTACATTTATCTAAATGGGGATATGCTAAACATCTGGCATGGATCTTGTGGAGTTGGGGTGGAGGGCCCTAGGCCCGCATGTTAGTAGCAGCAATCATGGACACAGACACCAGATGAGGGTAGTAGGAATGGCCACGAGCACGTGCGCTCGGCCTCTTTTATTGGCAGCGTCATGTGACACCATGACGTCTGTGGTGGGTGTGTGTAAAGTATCTTACATCACTTCTGAACACTAGAACGTGTCCATGCTCGGACACTACATCCCTCCCTTTTTTTAATTGCAAAGACCCACATTCAGAAATCAACCTGTGGGGAAAATAACATGTATCAGGATGCAGTAAAGTGTTCAGCTTCCGCAGTGTCTTTCTATCCGCCGCTGCTTGGAATCGCAGATGATGTTCAATCTGTTGCGGGAAACATCAGTTCACAGTGGCACCGGTTTGTGGTGCTCGTCTGTTGACGACTCTGCAACCAAGTTGTCCTCACAGTCTTTCTTTTGTTGACTTCCGTGGCAACGGGTGCAGTCAGAGTTCTTGTTGTTCGCCGTGGAATGGTATTCGCATGCCGGTCTTGGCCTTGGTCTCACTTGTGGTCTTTGTCTTACTTAGCAAAAGTCAGATCTGCTGAAAGGCATCCCTTTCACTAGGATGACTTCTCTCGTTGGTGTTCCCCTGCCACGGGATATCCTTGAGGTCCTCTTTTCTCAGACTCGCACTGGGCTGGATGTGCCACATCAGTTGCTCTAACGCCGCCGTCAGTGGGGGTATGGAGGAGACGATGTCCCTCACCTCAGATTCCGCAGCCTCGTCCCAAGGTAGCTGTTGGTTTCTGTCTTTGCTTGCGATGTCTTCGCCCTCCCCTGACCTTTCGGATGGGCGTTGGATGACCATCTCTCGTCGCGGGGACTGTTGTCCCGGGAGCCTCTGCCCCTGGGCCACCACGGCTGGCATTGTGCAGTGTCCGTGTGACCCCAGAGGTGGATCTCACAAACGGTCTCGCTTGCTCCTCTCCGCAGATCCTGGGTGTGCGGAAACATCGTTGTTCAGATCAGCTGGTCTTTGCCACTGGTGTTCTTCCGGCCTGGTCTTCTTTGCCACTGGTGTTCTTCCGGCCTTGTGCTCGTTGCACCGTTGTCCTGGAACTTGTCGCCTTCCTTCTCTTCGGGAGTGTGAGAGGTCTTCCTGCACTCCTCTCCCTTTCCTTGGTTGGATCACTGTGGGGACGTTGCTTCGCACTGACTTCTCCTTCCACTCTTAACTGTGGCAACAGGCCAACGTGGGTATACTTCCTTCCACTCTGACAGTGGCAGACGTGCCACAATGATCTCTCCTTTTCTTCTTTCCATTTCACGGTGGCAGACGTGCCACTCAGATCTCTCCTTTTCTTCCTTCCTTTTCGCGGTGGCAGACGTGCCACTCCGATCTCTCCTTTTCTTCCTTCCTTTTTGCGGTGGCAGACATGCCACTCAGATCTCTCCTTTTCTTCCTTCCTTTTCGCGGTGGCAGACATGCCACTCAGATCTCTCTTTTTCTTCCTTCCTGCTTCGCGACATCACTTGGTCCGATCTTGTAACTTCTCTCCTGACCTGGCTCCTCCATGCAGGGCGCGCCCGCTGCATGTGTACCCCTGGTCTTGTCCCCGTCGGAGACACTTTCTCCTTCTTCCTCAGCAACCAGAGTTGGTGTCGGGAACTCTCTTCTCTTGGTTCTGGTTGGTGACGTTCGTGGTCCACGTCCGTAGACCTTGTCTTGGTTGAACGTCCTGGACCGTTTGGCGGTCCACTTCTGCCGATGCCTGGCAGGTTATCTTCGGTCGTCCTGTTGGACTTGCGCTTTAACAATTTCTTTGTTTGGGGACCCATCGTGGGTCAGCACTTGATGGGCGATCATTTTGCGGATCAGCTTCTGGGAGGCGCCACGTTGTGTGGTCGTCCGCGATAACTGTTCTGCGCGGTGGCGCTGCCTTCGCTCTTCTTACTCCTTGCGGTGGCTGTGCGTTGCCACGTGGCGCGTTATCTGCGCACTTACTGTTCAGGGCTCTTGGACACCTGTTGCGTGTCTTTGGGTACTTGCTGATGAGGCTCCGGTCTCCCGCCGCAGCAGCTTCACATTCCACACGCTGCGCGGCGGAGACCTGCCACGGACGTCGCAGGCCGCGGGTAGGCTCCGTTGGCTCTGCAGTTTCTTTCCTTTGGGGGGGGGGCGCTACCGGCGGGCCACGGGTGGGCTCCGGTGGCCCGGATCACATTGCGAGGGGGGTCGGGAGGCGGTTAGCTACTCCGCTCCCTTCCCCTCGTTGTTTTCGGTGATTGCTGGTCCGGCCGCACTGTGTTTCACGCCGTCTTCAGTCTCTGTGCCCCGCCGCTTCTAAGCACACACGCGGCGGGGGTGGGGGACGACTCGGGCAGGCCGCGGGTGGGCTCCGCTGGTCCTGCTTATGATTGGGCACAGTTTAATAAAGTCATTTCGCCCCTGGGGCTCACCTTCGGCCGGCGGGCCTGATGCTCTGTCGCGGTCGTGGCGGTTGGGCTCCGCCCGGCCGGTGCACCTCTCCGGTGGGGTCACCCTTTGGGGGGGGGCACTACCGGCGGGCCACGGGTGGGCTCCGCTGGCCCGGATCACATTGCGAGGGGGGTCGGGAGGCGGTTAGCTACTCCGCTCCCTCCCCCTCGTTGTTTTCGGTGATTGCGGGTCCGGCCGCATTGTGTTTCACTCAGTGCACAGGGGGCTGGGGCTGCTGCTGGGAACTTGTTTCAAACTGTCCTCCCGGTGAGTCTCTTTCCTTTTCACTTTTGGGGGCAGAAAGGCACAGGCGCCTCACATCTGGCCCTTCAGGCCCAACTTTGGAGAACTCTAAAATACCGGCTATAGAATTACAGCTAATTTGATGATTTAAACGGATACCTTTGCTGATCTTTTAATAAACCTTCACGGTTTGCAATCTCAATACTCTGTCATCTCAGTGGAAACAAATGGCCTTCACATTACTGAAATGTATAGATTTCTTTGTTAGTCTGCCTGAAGGTTGAAAACTGGAGTGCAGCCTGTACTTAAGTTAATCAAGGTGCAGAATGAGGCATCAGATCAATGAGCAATATCCCGGCTATCTGTGTGTCAAGGAGACTGGCTCAAGAACCTATAGCAGAAGTTGGGAGCGCTACCTGGAGTACTCTGGTCCCTCCTCCTGGAGAGAGCATTTATTTGGGGCCAGCAAACGCAGGTCAAGAAGGGGTCAAACATGTGGGTTCAAACGCATTTTATGAAAGGTTTTGGCCTTATTTGGCAACATAAGGCACTAGACTCCTGCTTCTCTTGGAGTCTTGAAACACACACATATTGATGGGAGGAGGCTTAGAATAAGACTACTCACTGGCACTTGCTCAGAGTAGAATTCCAAACTATCATTCTTTTGTCCACTGTGCCACCTCATACTAAACCCAGTCATATGCAAATCAGTCTTGACCCTGCCTCAAATGGAACAGTCCAGCCTGAACTGCTAATCCAGGCCCTCCCTGAACCAGTGCACAAGCAACCCAACACTTGTTAATCCGTGATTTTGACTCTTCAGTCCAGTATAGTTTGGTTCCAGTCGCAAAGTGAGCAACAGGCCCCATCTGTAAGGGGGAATGTACAGGACCTAGAGATGCCTGCCTCTTCAGGTGAAATGGGACTGAAATTCCACTGCGCCACCTACAACTGCCTGCAATATCCATATGCTTGAGTAGATCAATAGTTAAAACATTAACTGCATGGCTGGAGTGGCAATAAAATAAGATTAGAAGTGCAACCAAATGGCATCCCGCAGCCAATATACCAAGTACTAAAGGTCCTGAAATTTGCCTGTTAGCTAATGTATGGTGAGCACAACAACAACACAATTCTTCTTTGCCTGGAACATTGCATATCCTTGCATTATTCTTGTTTAATAGTAGGAACATTATTTGCAGTAGAATGTAGGGTTTTTGATATACCCGAAGTCTGCAAATTACTATAAAAACTCAAGGTCCTGATTAAAGGATTGTTTCGTAGTCCATCTAAAACGTAATTACACATAAAATGTTATATGTAGACACAAATGTCAAATCCTGATGTCTGCATTTCAGGTCTGAGACATGCATGCCCAGAAAATATGTAAATGCGGAAACTGCAAAAGCACACATTTTTTGCAGTTGCAATGTCAAGGATTTGCTCGAGAATACATATGTTCGAGAATATGTGTTCTCATGGAGGGTGCAGTGTGGCCATTTTAGTTATTAACTAAGTGTTACTATATTTTTTTACAGTCAGTCTGCACAACTACAGTTTGTACCAAAAAAATACTGGAGAAAGTAAGCAAAGTGATTGTGAAAAAAAGTGCATTACACCGTATTTATTTTCAAACACTAGGCATCGGACAGTGTGCATTGAAATATGGGATTCGCTTGCTTTTTCACACGTGCTTCAGATACTAATTGTGAATCCCTTAAAATTCAGACATCTAAGCAACTTGCAGTAGGAGGAACCCCATAACCTAATTGGGAAGTATTAAATTGTTCTTTTTGAATACCCACAACTATTCCTTTACTATATCACACAATATGAATATGTAGGGGTGTATCTATGCATTTATGTACACAATAAAAACCAGGCACCATAAGTGCGATTATAAGGTGCACCGTGCTGAAACACACACATCACAAGGCACATTAGCATTTTTATATGTGACTATAAAAACAGCAACAGCGTCTACCTGCATCACAGCACCGGTACTATGGTTAATAAGGCCGAAAACCACCTTCAGCTTAACACCTGTTAAGAAAGAGAGTGCACAGGTGATGCCCCAGAAACTGTCACATCCGATCTCTCAGAATTGTTTACAGGTCCGTGCTCTCTACTCTTGGACAGCTGCTGTGACATCCGTCCACAGGCCATACTGGAACCACAGCATGTGTGCTCCGCATAAATGCTTTCTGAAGGCTCTCTTACGCAACCATTCTTGGCCTCAGTTTTTTGTGAATTGTTGCATAAGCTCAAGATAGTCTCATTTGTATATGTCAATTTTGGGATTCATTTCCCTCTTCTGCATATCCTAGCGATGCATTGGCTACATTCACCAAATAAATGAGGAATTCATTAATTTTCCAACAGTGGTATCCTGAGCATGAAACATATGTTATAGATGGGACTAAACACAATGACTGTTAGACTTGAATAAATAGGTGTCTATGAGAATCTGAGCACTAACCCATTCCCTTTGAAAGCCACTGTGTGGATAGATATCCATGCAGAGGCTTTCAAAGTGAATGGGTTAGTGCTCAGATTTGGCGGCCGCCTAACAGGCTACCTTTTCTACTGTGGTGGTTTGAAATTTACAATGTGTATAGGCATTCAATAAGTCACATATGCTCTAAGCCAATGGACAGAAAAGCTGAGCTTAGCACCCTTCACAATGTGCATATTTTATGTCAAGGTCTGAGGCCAGATTAATGCTTGTATTCCTTTAATGTCACTTCAACAGCAGCACAACCTTAAAGTACAATAAAAGTTACAAATGATACAGAAAGTCACTACCAATAGAACATGGCAACACATCAACCCCCATTTTAATGCTATTCATCTGCCATATGAGGAGTATTGTAATGCAACAGCCTTCTTGAGAGATTTATGAACAATAACTGCTTAGTTTCTCCTAAAAAGCATGAACAGGAGAATTCATTTGGCGGTGTGTACTAATGTAAAAAATGATTTTGTTTACAAAAGGTATTTGATTTTTTTTTACTGACGTAATGTCAAGTATGAAGGAGTCTGAGTTGGCTTTGTTGAGGGGATGGGGTATCTGGGTGCCAAGCAGAGTGGTGTTATTTGTATGAGCTCAACAGCTTCGGTTCCACTCCAGGGAGGACCTAGCCTGGCAGTTCGGGCTGGACTATTCCCATTGGGCACAGGCTCAAGACTGATTTGCATATGGCTGTGTTCAAACTGGAATGGCATGGAGAGCAAAAAAAACGATGGATTTAGGTCCAGATATCTGTACTGGGGTGAATGTATGCTATTGTTCTGCATTCTGTCCATCAATTGTCCTTTTTGCAGCTGTTATCTCTTTTGTTTGCCTCCATGTGGTGCTTTAGTTGTCTGAAAGAGCTTTTTGAACAGCTGAAAGTAAGATGTGGAAAGCCAAGAGCTCAAATGATGTAGATTCTGTTTGCTCACTGTCACATCCACCCCAGCTCTGGCGCACACAAATGGTCACACCACACCACACTTTATTGACCACACCCAGATGCCTCCAAACTGATTTCATAACTTTGTAAGGAGTCCATCCAGGACCACAAGGGTCCTGCTGCACATGATCTGGATCAGTGCGAGTGCTCCTCCAGTCTTGTGTGTGCTGTGAACGGAATGGTACAGACTGCGAGGGTAAGGGCATCAAAAATGTGTGTGAAAGTGAGAGTGAGCTATGTTTCTGTGCTGAAGAGTGTATCTAAGTTGTGCTGTGTGATGATGTTCATTCTATTCTGAGAATGCAAGAATGCAGAGTGTTCAAATAAGAGGACGAAATGAAGGGTTTATGCTGTTGGTGGTGTAATCATACCAGTGACTCAGATATGAATGAGGTTCTTTGTTTTGGTTTTGATTGAATGGGTGTGGTGTGCATAGTTTGTGTATGAGTGTGCGTTGTATGTAGCTCATGGATTGCACGGTTACTGTCGGGCCAATGGTCCTGATTTAGCTTCTCTGCCAGTCTGTGGGAAGTTAAGGATGTGGGCTGATGGACAGTGATTGGCATGTGTGTTCTGTGACCGGAAAAGAGGGCAGAAGACTGGTTGGGTGGGTTAGAAGGAAAACGGTACTGAATGTTTACATAATGTGAGCTCCACCTACACCAAAGCCAGGGCTTTAGGCAAACGCATTTTTTTGGGGTGATAGTGAGGTTAGAAAAAGCACGACTGTTTAAGGTTTCATAGAGTTAGAAAATGTGAAAAGTTCAGTGAGAAGCATATTTGGAGGTTATGCTGTTTTAGCACTTTCTATAATAAGAGAAAATATTTCCCAGTTCTCAGCAATCCTTCCACCTTCCAACCATCACTTATTGGACTGCATCTCCTCATCTTATTGCAACCACTATGTTACATCATTAGAATATAGTCTCCAGTCTGACTCAGTTTTGTCTGTTTTTGCTGAGGTGCTACAGCTATGATTCTTTCTTTAGCAACTTTGATCAGGTTAGTCAGCCTCCTAGTTACAAGCAACAGGTGGCGCTAATGGGGCTTTTTATATTTGGGCCATGCTTTCTCCCGGTCCTTGCAGCACCCTGCAAATGATGTAGTCAAGTCAAGTCAAGTCAAAGAATTTATATAGCGCACTACATACCCAGAGGGTCTCAAGGCGCTTAGGGAGGGGAGGAGGATTACTTGTCAAATATCCACGTTTTAAGTTGCTTTCTGAATGCTAGGTGGTTCTGGGTAAGGCGAAGGTAAGTGGGGAGTGAGTTCCATGTTTTAGCAGCCAGGTATGAGAAGGATCTGCCTCCCATGGTGGTCTTGTTGATGCGAGGTACAGTGGCGGGGGCTTGGCTGGAAGAACGTAGTTGGCGGGAGGGGGTGTAGAAGGACAGTCGTGAGTTGAGGCATTCTGGTCCGATGTCGTAGAGTGATTTGTGTGCGTGGGTTAGCAGTCGGAAAGTCATCCTCTTATTGACGGGTAGCCAGTGGAGGTCCTTCAGGTGACCAGAGATGTGTTCGTTGCGCGGGATGTCTAATATGATCCTGGCTGAGGCGTTTTGGATTCGTTGGAGTTTCTTCTGGAGTTTAGCGGTAGTGCCTGCGTAGAGGGTGTTTCCGTAGTCCAGTCGGCTTGTGACCAGAGCATGGGTGACTGTTTTTCTGGTTTCGGTGGGGATCCAGCGAAATGTTTTTTTGAGCATGCGAAGAATGTTGAAGCAGGATGAGGATACGGCGCTGACTTGTCTGTTCATTGAGAGTGAAGAATCCGGGATAACGCCTAGGTTCCGTGCGTGGTCTGTCGGGATGGGTGCTTTTCCAAGGGCTTCCAGCCACCAAGAGTCGTCCCATGCAGAGGGGGAAGTACCTAAGATGAGGACTTCTGTTTTATCTGAGTTCAGTTTCAGACGGCTGTGTTTCATCCATTCGGCAACTTCTTTCATTCCTTCGTGTAGGTTAGTTTTGGCGGTGCTGGGGTCATTGGTGAGAGAAAGGATCAGTTGAGTGTCATCCGCGTAAGAGATGATGTTGAGGTTGTGTTGGCGGGCGATGGTCGCGAGGGGGCTCATGTATACGTTGAAGAGGGTGGGACTGAGTGAGGATCCTTGTGGTGCGCCACAGATGACTTCAGTGGCCTCGGACTTGAATGGTGGAAGGCGGACTCTCTGGGTTCTTCCGGTGAGGAACGAGGTGATCCATTCAAGTGCTTTTCCTTGTATTCCGATGTTTCTGAGGCGTTGTAAAAGGGTGCTGTGGCAGACTGTGTCGAAGGCTGCAGAGAGGTCGAGGAGGATGAGGGCGACTGTGTCTCCATTGTCCAGTAGAGTTCGAATGTCGTCTGTTGCTGCGATGAGGGCGGTCTCAGTGCTGTGTTTTGCTCGGAAGCCAGATTGTGAGGAGTCGAGGGATTTGTTGGCTTCGAGGAAAGCGGCGAGCTGGTTGTTGACAGCTTTCTCGATTACTTTGGCCGGGAATGGAAGGAGCGAAATGGGGCGGTAATTTTTGAGTTCGGTGGGGTCCGCTGTGGGTTTTTTCAGAAGGGCGGTGAGTTCAGCGTGTTTCCAGCTTTCCGGGAAGGTGGCGGAGTTGAAGGAGCAGTTGATGACGTCTCGGAGGTGCGGTGCTATGACGGAGTCTGCTTTGTTGAAGATGTGGTGAGGACATGGGTCTGTGGGGGATCCTGAGTGGATGGAGTTCATCAGGCGGATGGTGTCTTCAGTGGAGATTGGGTTCCAGTCGTTAAGGGTGTTCAAGGGGGGAGAATGTTCAGCATATGGTTGGGTGGGTTGGTCTCCGGGTTGGTTGTCGAAGCTGTTGTGGATGTCTGCAATTTTGTTGTGGAAGAATGAGGCTAGGGAGTCGCAGAGGGCTTGAGAGGGGGTGATGTCGTTGGAGTTGGCCGAGGGATTGGTAAATTCCTTGACGATGTTGAAAAGTTCCTTGCTGTTGTGGGCGTTGTTGTCAAGTCGATCCTTGAATGCTGTTTTCTTGGCCTTTCGGATTAGTTGGTGGTGTGTGCGGGTGGCGTTTTTGAAGGCGTCCTTGGTGCTAGTGGTTGGGTCTTTTTTCCAGGCCTTTTCAAGGGAGCGGCAGAGTTTCTTGGACTTCTTAAGATCATCGTTGAACCATGAGGCCTTCTTGCTGCCAGGTTTGCTTTGACGTTTTTTCAGTGGTGCTAAGGTGTCGGCGGTGTTGGATAACCATAGGGTGAAGTTGGCGGCGGCTTGGTTTGGGTTAGAAGAGTGGGCTGGGGTGTTTAGAAGGAGCGATGAGGAGATCTGGTCGATGGTGATTTTGTTCCAGTTTCTTTGCAGAGTTGGTTGGAGGTGGTTGGTGGGTTTTGGCTTGTTGTAGGTGAAGTGAACGCAGCTGTGGTCAGTCCAGAGGAGATCTGTAGTGTGGCTGAAGGAGACATGATTGCTGGAGGTGAAGATGGGGTCGAGTGTGTGACCTGCGATGTGGGTGGGGGAAGTGACCAGTTGTTTAAGTCCGAGGTTGGCGAGGTTGTCCAAGAGGGTGGTGGTGTTGCGGTCGTTGATCTTTTCAAGGTGAAAGTTGAGGTCTCCCAGAAGGATGTAGTCTTTGGAGGGGAGCGCGTGTGGAGTGATGAAGTCCGTGATGTCTTCACTGAATTTTGCGCGGGGTCCTGGTGGTCTGTAGAGGAGGGTGCCTCTGAATGTGGTCTTGGGGTCGATGTGGATCTGGAAGTGAAGGTGTTCGGAGTTGGCGAGGTTGGCGTCAGAACTGGTTGAGATGCGGATTGATTTTTTATGGACGATAGCGATTCCTCCTCCTGTGTGGCCGGTACGGTCCTTGCGTGTGATCTTATAATCTTCAGGGATGGCAATGGTGATGTCTGGGGCAGAGGAAGCGTTCATCCATGTTTCTGTTAGGAAGGCGACGTCTGGAGAGATGGTGTCTAGTAGATTCCATAGGACTTGTGGACCGATCGGGTGTTGAGAAGGATGCATTGTAGGTGATTGTGGTCGGGAATCTGTGGTGTGGTCGTAGCGGAGATGTTGTCGGTGCCGATGAATTTGCAGGAGTAGCAAGAGAAAGGTCCATGGGTGTGTCCAGGAGCGGCTTGGACGCAGTTGGGGGCGCGACCGGGGTTAAGGGCTAGGAGGGTGGCGGCATCGTAGGTAATGCGGGAGGGCTGGGCAGCGCGAGGGGCAGGGGGTCTGGCGCTGGGCGTGGTACAGGCGCGGACGGGCGTAGACGGGCTTACCGTTGGCGCACCTTCAGCGCGACTGGGGCGCGAACGCTGCGCGTGAACGCTGCGCGTAAGAACATCTGTCATATATGGATAATGGAGGGGGCGGAGCGTGGGAGGGGCTGCCGGGAGGCGGGAGCGGGGAGGAGACAGGGGCCGCAGGTAAACAGAACAACAAAATGGCGTTATGGTCGCGTGAACGAAGCAGGGGCACAGCCGGAGGGAGAGCAAAGGTACAGTGACACACAACAAACAATAATCAGCCTGTAAATAAATCACCGCTATGCAGGGCCAATGAGCAGCAATAAGTGCAATGCGAATGATACCGAGCGCTTGGTAGTGGTCGAAGCGCTCTGTGATGCAGCCGGTGTCCGGGTGGCCAGGAGTTCAATCAGGGCAGGCTGTGTGGTCAGCAAGCGCCGCTAGGGCAGGCAGTGGGTCAGGGGAGCAGCCGCTGTGGAACAAGTCCAGACGGTCACAGTGGGACGGAGGACGGGGCTAGATAGTTATACCAGTGTGTGGGAGGGGCTGCCGGGAGGCGGGAGCGGGGAGGAGACAGGGGCCGCAGGTAAACAGAACAACAAAATGGCGTTATGGTCGCGTGAACGAAGCAGGGGCACAGCCGGAGGGAGAGCAGAGGTACAGTGACACACAACAAACAATAATCAGCCTGTAAATAAATCACCGCTATGCAGGGCCAATGAGCAGCAATAAGTGCAATGCGAACGATACCACGCGCTTGGTAGTGGTCGAAGCGCTCTGTGATGCAGCCGGTGTCCGGGTGGCCAGGAGTTCAATCAGGGCAGGCGGTGTGGTCAGCAAGCGTCGCTAGGGCAGGCAGTGGGTCAGGGGAGCAACCGCTGTGGAACAAGTCCAGAATAGGGTGACCCTTGTGTGCTCACTGCTTTTCTGTCAGGAATGACATTTTAGATCAGATTATATCACAATCGTCTGCAACTTTAATAGAATTTCTATGTACTGCTGTATTGCGTGAAGATTTATTGCTGAAGCAACATAACACCCAGCAGCAGAATCATGTTGTATGTAAATATTGGGATCAGCTGTATAAGTTAGTGACTCATATTATATGACTCTCTCTCCCCAGATTACAACTGCCCTCTAGAAATGTTTGGTAATTATTGCACTTGACAACCTGGGTTAGCGAATTCATCTGCTGTGTGAAATATTACACATTTTGCCGTAAACATGGGGTATAGCTGTAGACTTTGGTTCTAACCACAGCAAAAATGTGCCTGTCTGTAAATACTAGGCCTTTATCCCCGCTTAAATTCTGGCATGTTTGAGCAGCCAACATTTAGTCTGGGAATGCGGGTCTTTCTCAAGCTCCATCATTATCTGGTGTAAAAAGTACTCACAGCTCATAAGGGGTAAGAACTTTCTGATGCACGTGTGACCAGTGCCTAAAAGGAGCCAATCATCACTTGGCACTCAGCAATCTAACACTAATAACTGCTGTCTTTCCTTATCTAAGATCATTGCACCATGGTTTAAATCTGAGATGTATTTAATGCCCTTCTTTATACAGCACCTTTAGCCATCCCGCTTGTTATGCTTTAAAACATACTAACTTCCATCATGGTAAAGCGTCTACCACTATGCAGCGTTACAGCACACAATTTCCTACCTCTATAGTCACGATTTCTAGACTAATGCCCTCTGACAAATATTATCATTGTGACTTTTTATGCTACACCTACCTAGTCTGCGTTTTTACCTTTAAAGTTTTCAAAGTTTTAATTTGCACCTAAGGATTCAACACAAGGGCCAACTTGCACGAACCATCAATAAACACATGGATTCACCATATATAACATATCTGGTCATCAATATTAAGAGAAAGTTAAGAACCAAAAATTCCCTTATTTTTCAATCTTCGAGAGAAAGGTGAAAAGACAAGGAAGGGGCTCGTGAATAAACTGGAACTAACAGGAATATAGGTTCCAAGAAGTGTGTGTGAGAGGAAAGAGATGAATAGCAGGACAGTGAATCTTCAAAAAGATCCTGTACAAATAGCCCATTTATACTCCTGTCCACATTTGGGGCACAACAGCTTAGATATAAAAATGCTACCAAAGCTGCATGTGAAGTTGGTTTGGGAGTCTTGGCAATGCCTTACTTTCTATATTCGTTTTTATTATGCCTTTGGGGTAGCCTGTCAAATAAAGATCCTCTCTACTTTAGGAAAAGCCCAGTTTGTTTGTCAGTCCCTAAGATGATAGGCTTAAGAATTCCAACCTACTTCACGGGAACTAAATACGTCCTGGCCATGAACTCTTCCAAAAACAAGCGACCCTCACCAGTAAATCAAATGAAACATATGGTATATACAATGTGTTATTTAGTCTCCAAATAAGCCACAACTCCCCAACACAAGTGATCCTCTTTCTGCCTCAATGCATGTATTCATCTGCTGAATGTAATTCAGACCACGTTTACCAAAGCACACACATTAAACCTTCACACATCTCTGAGGACGTCGTTTAGGAGTTGGCAGAGGTAGCAGCTGCTACCTCTGGCGTACCCCTTGCAAACACCGGCAATCCCCTTGTGAATGCTGGACTCAGCAGTGGCCAATGCATTGTCAACAACATATGGTAAACAGTGTACTCATGAACACTGTTTACTTTCTGCAACTCTCACTGAGACAATACAATTTGTGTTCTATCAAATACATTTATTAGTGCGTTTTACATTCTTTTGGATACATCATAACAAGAAATACATTTTAAAAAGCATACACATTTTTAACTTGTTTTCTTCTTTAATTGTTGTGAGTGCCTGCAAAATTATGTATTTGAATAAAACCTTAGCCTCTTTGATTCACATGAATGATAGTGCCTTACAAGTGATCACAAAACAAAAATAATGACCAATGTAAGGACTAAATAAAGACAATAACATAGTTCATATTTGTATGTGATCTACATGAATTATTACAGGTGCATGGGACCATAGTTTGTATTGTTTTTTTTTTAAATAATTGTGCCTATCCATGTGATTTATCAATACATTTTCTCTTGGAGGTATACATTAGGCTTCAGGGATATCAATTATTTTTATATCAAGACTAAGGTCATATACCATTACTTCCTAGAATGAACGGGCAATAGTCATATGTTGTCACTTCCTCTGATGTAACTGAGGTAAAAGGGTATGTGATGTCACTGCCGCAGCCCCTGGCAAGTTGGCAAATAGATTTCCACCCTTATCTCTAAAAAAACAATCACTGAGAAACTATTGAATTTGTATTGTTCAATACTCCTTCGGTAATTAAGTATCAAAGTATGGTCCAGATCCAAATACACTTTGCAAACATGTGAATCATATATATTCCCTTTTTCTAGAAGTATAAAGCTTATGGCACTCCACTTGAGAGCATTCCTTGAAAAAATCATTAATCACGATTAGGGGGTCGTATCATGTAGGAGTACATCAGACGGCTTTCGGGGAAGCCACTGGCCAAGCAAGGCTACAGGGCCTCAGCCATACAAGATGGTTGTACTTCTTTGATCCTCTGGTGTAGGAACACAGTATCTAAGGCAAATGTACCCCCAATTCTCCTCCTCTGACTCCCCTTCTATGACTTAGGCACTCTGTGGTTGGTCTCAAGCACAGGGGTGGTGTTACTGCCATTAAGGCAAAATAGTGCGCTCGGTCTCTCAGCCTTGGTAGTTCTCACCAAGAGAAGTCCTTGTTGCTAGCCCGAGGTTCAGGACGCAGCAGGCATCAGTCCTTATATTACCCTCTTCTTAGAGGAACATATGCCAGCTGCAAGTGCAACTTCCCATCCCAGAAGCAAATGTGGGGCTCCTACGTGAAGGTCATGGCATGTGTGGGCAGTATCATTGTCAGACTTTGGAGATGGCACAATGAATAGGCGGTGGTGCACTTATGCTGGCTGTCAAATAGGCAGTGCAACTGGGCAGGTGCCAGGCTTGAGGTTTCTTGGAAATCTGTTTCTGCTCATTGTTTTAACTTTCAGCAGCAATTGAGCCACTTCTAGGCGCTTACAATCACTTAGTGATTGGTTAGTCTCATCAAGCGCGCTTCAGGTCAGGCTGGCTGCACTCTCTGTAGTAATCTCATACTTCGCTTGGGCACACTCAAGGCATGTGCCATGGGTTACTAGCATTCAGATTCAGCTGTGCTTTCGCCTGCAGAGTTGGCTCACTTTTTCCATTTTCCTCACAGGCAGGAGATTTACAGGTGCTCGAGACCCGAGAGACACATATCAGATCAGACTTCTGGTGATTTCCCTGAAATATGGGAAGTTAGCTTTCAGCAGACTCAGTGTTTGTTTACATGGATGAGACTCACAGCAGTTGGTAAACCACAACAAAGGTGTGAGTATTCTGCACCTGGCTATCAAAAGCCATACCGATAGTGATCAGGTAGAGAGAAAAGGCTGGTATCATCTATAGGACCCATCACACTCTGAACGGAGACTGCTGTTCCACTCTTCACTGCACCTGCTTCCTGCAGAAAAACATTCTAAGTACATTTCCAAAGAAAATTCTGTCTCTTCTTTCCTCAATTCATTGCCTATGTCCTTTCCCTCCAGTCACAGGAATATCAACAATACATTTCCACAGTTTGCAAAATTACCCTCTCCTGCATCTTGTGAACATGTACAGGCTTAGGACTTCCAAATTGAACTGACAGGGCCTACTTCTCTGTGTATCACTGAGACACGCACTATGTATGTATCATGTACATTTCACAAATATGTACTGGCGCACATGTGCAATGATGTTGACACTAGGATCTAGGTTAGTTTGTACCAGCGAAACATGGACTGCCAGGTCTCAACTCGCATGACACAGACACAAAAAGGACTGGTCACAACTACAAAATCACAAAAAACAGGGTATGCACCCTCCACCTGTTCACATGCTAAAGCCATGACATTGATGGTAGATCACTGTTACAAGAAAGTGTTTGGTGGTTGCAAACCTTGGCTCAGATTTACTAATCTAACACCTTCCCATCTGTTGCTCGGGTTGGAGAATCTTTTTTTTAAAAATGTTTAATTTTTTATTGAGCAGAGCATCAAGAACATTTAAATACCATATGAACAGCACAAATCAACCATGAGTTTAAAAATCAACTCCTTCATCTTTTCAAACTGCAACTAATGGCCAAATAGAAGCAGAAAAAAACATTTTATACAAAGCTAACACAAATATCTGTAGCTAAGTAATAAGAGATTATAAAATACCATAATGCAAAAGTGGAAAGTGAAAGTGCAAGTGCAAAAGTGCAAAAATTACTAGGCTAAAGTGCTAAAAGAAGATATTTCTAATTCCTCCAAACATTTCAAAAATGATTGAACAGCACCTAAACTCTAAATTCAGGTTGGTGCTACCCCTCTGTCAGGTTTTCCAAATTACTTAGAGACTTCCAATTCTTATTAAGTTTCTTGGAAGCTCTCACCCGGCCTGCGAATTCTTCTTCAAAAGCCTGCGTCCATTTCATTTTATTGAACCATTTATCGTAAGTGGGATCTTCCCTTGACCTCCAATTCTGGAGAATTAAGGAGTGGGCTACCAAGGAAGCATTAAAAAGAAAAATGTCTTCACCTTTGCTTAAATTTGTTCTATCTTTACAAATTTCGAACAGGGCCATCTCGACCTCTGGCAATATCCTTTTTTAAATGCCTTATTTAGAGCCGAGAATATCGCCCCCAAAAAGACCCCAATCTAGGACATATCAAAAAAATATGAAGCCAGCTCACTTCCCCTTCTGCCTGGCATCGAAAGCACCTATTTTCAACTTCCGGGTACCTTTTGTTAAGTGCTCTCGGAGTGAAATAATGGAGCCACCGGGGATAAAAAGGCAATTCTTTGAAAATTGGCTGCTCTCAGGGCCTTACTCCCTCACCAAAATATTGCTTCCCATTCATAATTCGAAAAGGCACATTGTGTTTCACGGGTCACTCTTTCCAAGTGGTTCTCTATCAAAGGGATTTGCCCCGATTCCATAGCAGATGATACCAATTCCCTACTCCACTTAGTTTTGCCCCGAAAAGGGCTAGCACAAGTTTATTTGGTGTATCAAAAACAAAATTCAGTTTTTTTAAGAAATGGGCGATTTCTAAATATTCAAAAAAAGCAGGCTTCCTCTGATTTCCACTCCTCAGCAACAGCTCCTGCCACGTAAATTACCCTATTCTGAATTAAAAAATATCTTAGCCCACAGTCCCCCCCAATTTTTCAAGTGGCATAAGTGAATTTGAAGGTCGAGATTCTTACATTTCCTCAATTTTTAGTAATGCAATACAGAAGAGCCCGTCCCCTTGAAAAAGGATTGAAGTCTGATGGAGTGGTGTCTTATATCTTGTTTTTTTTAAAGTTTGGAGGTTTTCAAGAAAATCAAAATCTGAGAACCGGTTTCCTGGACCATTTTATCAACAAAAAACGTATCTTTAAACCCATTAGAGACCAATAAACCAGCTAGTAAATCTAAAAAAGCAGCGTCATAATAAGTTTGTATCTGCGGTAAAGCTAGACCTCCCTGTTCAGTCGTTAATTGTAGTAATGGGAGCTTGAACCTTGGGGCCTTTTTCCCCCAAACAAACTGTCTAATCAGACTTTCCATCTCTTTAAAAAAGACCATATTAATTTTAATCGGTACTTGATGAAAAGAAAAATTAGAAACGGAAGTATGGATATCTTATTAAGAGATACGCGTCCCACCAAAGTCAAAGGGAGTAAAAGCCACTGCTCTAACAATCTCTTCATTTTACCTTGCATTCTTACATAGTGGTTAATCACATACATCCTCAAATATTTAATAGGGTCCGAATTTAAGGCTTGCGCCTTGAGGTTGGCTGGGAGAAAGTTTATATCGGTATTCAAAACGAGAAATTCAGTTTTGTTTTGATTTATTTTATAGCCCCCAATTAATTTAAATTTACTAACTTCCCTCATCACCACTTCCAAATTGTGATGTTTAGGCTTCAGATATAAAATAATAATGTCCGCAAAGAGCTTCAATTTGGCCATACCCAATATTGGGGCCTTAATTGCTGCGTAATCCAACATTTTAATAGCTAAAGGTTCTATAAAAAAAAGTTAGAAGCAATGGGGAGAGCGGACATCCTTGTCTCTTCCCCCAATTAATTTTAAACTGTACCAGCCCATTTTATATTATTTACCACCTGAGCCTGTGCCCCCCGATAAATGTTTCGTAACATTGAAAGGACCTGGGGAGGGATACCAAATCTACAGCGAGCAAAAAACAAAGTGTTCCAGTTCACCAGGCCGAACGCTTTCTCCGCGTCGTCCTTATTAATACAGGCCGGGGTAGAGTTAGTATTACAACAGTCCAAAGCCTGTATTAAAAATTCTGTATTTGCTGCCATAGATCTTCCTGCTATGAAGCCAGCCTGGTCTTTATGAATTGTTTCCTGAATTGAGGAAGCTAATTGGGCCATAAGAATTAACATCCTTCGAGTTCTTGTCCTTTTTTACAAAACTAACAACAATTGCCTCTTTGAAAAAAGAAGGAACCTGACCACCGTTTTTAATGTAATTGAAGAGTTTTTTCAAGGGTGGAATCAATTCTTCTGAGAAAGTCTTATAAAATTCTATAGGAAACCCGTCCAACCCACATGCTTTGCCTCCAGCTGTAGCTTTATTGTCCACCAACATCTCTGGACTTTCTAAATCTGATTTTAACTGGTCTATCAGATAATCAGATAGTCTAGAAATGTTTACAAAGTACTCCTGTATAGTCTCTTCCCCAACCAGATATTCCGTGGTGTAGAGTTGCTGGAAGTGTTCCAAAAAGATCTGCGGAATCCTATTGCTATTTCTTACTTCTAATCTGGTCTTGGGATTGATCACCTTCGAAACTAAAGCCGATCCTTGTTTAGTTTTTGTAGAGCTGGCTAGCAGTTTACCAACCATCTGGCTTTCTTCGTAAACATTTTGTTGGTAGGATCGGGAGCTGCTAATCTCTTCTAAAACAAAGAAGTCTCTCAGGGCCTTTCTAGCACTATCCAATTGGTGTTAACATGGCAGAATCCTCTGAGCCTGTGCCCTTTCCACCGCTCCCTGCAGTTCAGTTATTTTGGCTAGTCGAGCTCTTGACTAGGCGGCTGAGAAGGAAATAATCTGTCCTCAAGCCGTGGCCTTAAACCCCCCCAAACCGCGAAGGATCCAGCCGTCTCCTCATTAATTCTGAAGTACTCAGAGATCCATACTCTAAAACTCTCAACGCATTTTCGATCATGGAAAAGGAGGCGATCCATCTGCCACCTGGCTCCCTTCTCGCTTTACCAATCTCAAGCTCAAGCCCAATATGAGTGGTCAGAGAAGGGGTTGATCTGCCTTTAGGACTAAAAGGGATCTTGAGGTTAAAAAAAAGTAAATTAGGGATGCTGTCTGATATTGGTGCAAGTGACAAGTATAGCTATTTTTATCAGTATTGGCTTTCCGCGAGGCATCTATTAATTGATAATCATGCCTGATAACCGCGAAGATTATTTTAGTATTTTGTTTCAATTGTTTTTAGTTTTTATTTGAGGTATCCTTCCTTATATCCGGTATATAATTGAAATCTCCCCCAATAATAATCTGACCAGGGCCCCTCCTCAAGAGCTTATTGATTTTGACCAGCCCTGAGGCATCATCCATAACTGGGCCGTAGTAGTTTACAAAATGTAAAATCCTACCCTTCAAATTCGCCACTACCCATAACCATCTCCCCTGAGGATCCCTACCAATTTGTTCCAATTCCCATGCAAATTCTTGGAGAAATAAATAGCAACCCCTCTCATGGCTAGGCCTGCTGATGCGAACAAAGTGTCGGAAAATACCCTCTGTAAATACAGCTTAGGTGAATTAAATTTTAAATGTGTCTCTTGAAAAAATAACACCTGGGGATTGAATGAGGCGAGCCACCTAGTAAGTCCACCATATTTTTGTTTATTGTGCATGCCATTGGCATTGACTGACAACATGCAACATTTACTCGCGATTTCTATTTCTTAAATAAGCTTGTTGTTTGCTCAAATACAAGTACCTGTATTTACCCCTCTTTGCTCCTTTTGCTAATGCTCTTTTTACTGCTAATAGTAACCCCCCCCCCCCCCCCCCCCCCCCAGGCTCCCTCCCCGGAAAAAGAACCCCCCCACAGAGATGTGGAAAAACCCCACTAGCCACGCTATCATCATTTCTACCCCCTACTGACCTCATGGGTGTCGTGTACCACACCCTAGGTGACCCTGCTGCTCCCAGCAGAAAAGAAACTTAAACTTTCTTTAGCATTGAATCATTTTTCACTTCCGGAATAGATTTCTTTCAGTAAACCCTGAGCATCTTCCAAATTTGAAAATAGATTAAACTTCCCATTGACCAGAACCAGAAGCTTTGATTGTTGCTCTATTGAGGCTTGGGCACCCTGAGCTTTAAACAAATATAATTCACCTACGCGCTGCCAAAGCTGTCATGTCTGAAAATTTATGACAATTAGAGGTTTCATTTATAAAAAATTGTCTATGCTGAATCGCCTTTGTCAGAATGTGCTCCTTAACACGAGAATCTGCAAAATTCAACAAAATTGATTGTGGTATCTTTGAGTTCGGGAAAGGATGAGCGGGAACTAATGTGTACACAAATTAAAGAAATGCAGATCTTTGCTAATAGAAACACACGCAACAACCAAAAGAAGATGGACTAATTGTAAATGCTGGGTGCATCTAAAAGATGGTGCTGCAATGCTTGTCCAGACTTCCAACATTCAAGCCACTTATCTCCTATTGAAATCTAGGGAGGGGTGGTAAATCATGGATTACTGAAATCGTTACGAAGGAAAAAAATGAAATCAATGTGTGCATGTTCCTGGCAGGCTCTGTATAATCACTGATTACATGTTTTTGGGTGAAGGTTTTAACACATCTGTGCACCGCCATTAAATCTTTGCTTATCGAGTCACAAGAGAAAATGTTAAAGCATCTTTAATGAATAATGTGCATTTTTGTACTTTTCTTTCCAGTCTCAATAGTGCATTCTCTGTCTTGGCTCTTGCTTCTTACCCACCTATAGTATGCGTTTCGATTAACATGAGTTTCTATAGATAGAAAGCTAGTAAGAGCCTGTAGCTTGGAAAATCAGAAAAATAACCTTCAGGAGGTGCTAACAGACAACTTCCCTTCGCTTAAAGTGGTTTCCAAAAAATGTTATGTTTCTTGCCAGACCTTTCTCAATATTGGCACTTTTTTTGTCTCATTCTGCTAATCAACATGATTTTTTTGTGTCTACGTTATGCAAATAGAAATTACAAATGTACCTTGTTCAAATTAGCTCTTAACGTTTTCTATACAATTTCGGACACATTAGAAGCAGGAACACAAAATATTCTTGACGGGTGGTGGTAATTATGGCAGTGCTTGTCACAAATGCCTTTTACCACCATAACAAGACAACAGGCTTGTGGATAGAGTATTGTGTGACAAGACGTTTAGTGCACATTTCTTGTGCTGCATTTTGTTGTCGTGATGAAGACCTGTGTTTTGCTGTTTTTCTTTCATGCTACATTGTGGTATTGTATTAGTGGTATGTTGTATTCTGTTTTGATTGTTTTTCTGTATAGTGCATGTTATGTTTCCATTGAATTTTATTATTTAGCTTTGGGCTATCTTATTATTTTGTGTTCTGCTGTGCTCCGCAATTACTTTAAAGATGTCAAAAAATGCTGTTGCATTTTCAGAACAGGACATTTCTTTTACATTACCGTGACAAACAACTATGGGGCACATTATCAAGGGGGTTCATCTCCGCTTTTTTGGCTTTAAAACCCAATAAAGCGGAGATAAAATTATCTCCCTATTACCTAGCTGTCGCTAACACCAGTTAGCGATAGCTAGTAGGAGATAGCGACCATCTTGGGCCCCACTTTGCATGTCAGTGATATTTATCACTAATGACATGCAAAGTGGGCGTGCCAAGATGTTAACGACTGGAAACAGTCGCTAACATCGCTAGCTCCTTTTACCAACTTTTGGAGATATTCGCGCTAAGCACGAATATCTCCGAAAGCTAACACCTGCCCTGAGCAGTTCTTAGCCATGTTATCCAATGGGAGGTGGATAACATGGCTAAGAGCATTAGCTCGGTAATGCATGAATCAGTTTTTAGTAATATGCCCCTATATGCCACAGTCTTATGTGATAAAATAGCGCTCCTTCAGCTCTTCACCTACCTAAGACACCAGTAATCCTTAAACTGTGGCAGTGATCTGTCTTAAATTAGCACTGTGAGTATTTAATGTGTGTGGTACGGACCCTAGGATTCTGTAGATAATCTGCAACTACTTTAACATGCTATGTGTAAAATGTATTATAGCAGCTATTTAACTACGTCATGTACAATACATTTATAGCCACTGTTTCAATAAACCTAACCATAGCACTACCTCTAAACAAACTTAATTAAATGACATTCAAATAACTTTAACCTAACCTCAGTGGTAACTCTAAATTAAAATTCAATAACTTAAACTAAACGAATAAATGAATATTAGTAGAATTACATTCAATTAATAAACTTAACATATAACTGTTGTTAATTTGCACCCTAAATAAAATACATTTAAATTGAATTAATTAATTCCTAGTAACACTAGGGTGAAGATTAAATTTCACTGATGATATATTGAATCACTATAAATATTTGACCTTAACACGATCCTATTGTTGACTCTAACCTTTATTTTTTAATTTATGCATGATAAATGTGTTAATCTTCACATTCCCATAAAGCTACCCACGACCCTATTATTAAAATGCATTTAATTTAATTTAGTTACAAGAAAATATATAATGTCACTAAACTAAACGCTTATAAAATATTTGTAAATTAAATTACATAAATAACTGTGCCAATATAAATGCCACTGGTTTACCTCATTTTATACAATTTAGTGACATTGTCAATAGTTGCAATACAAATGCAGTGCTTCTGAGAATGTGACACCTAGATGCAGTGCACGTCAGGTAGTGGGATTTACCCCTCCAGAATAGGTTCATACCAAACCAGCCTACAGCCTGAAAATAATGAACATGTTTATCTCATATGTAGCTGCAGAGTTAAACGTTTTGATATTCACACCCTTTTCTGGGTTACAAATAGAAGCATGTGCCGGTCACGGCATTCCATGTGTTGTACTGGAAATCTTTTATTGAATTCTGATTTTGCATTCAATAATATGCCTCTGTATATTTTTGCAGGAAAAAACATGCAAGTGCAAATGAGCTTGCTCGCTTGTTGTATGTGTTTTTTTTCCACAGGGAGCTGTTCCCCTCCTCTTTCTACCCTGAAAGGAAAAATACTTCTGCCCTTGACTGAAGTAATGACCATGTACAATGTGGAAGGTGGTCTGAAATGGTTTGTGAATACCCTCAAATGTGTACATGTGTTGGGGGCGGGGCAAACATCCAAGTAAATCCTGCTGTGGAATGCCCACTCTCTAATAACAGGATTAGAAAATCTATGTGAGGTAATCAGTTTGCAAGTTCAAAACCAACTTCCCAGAATGGAAAATGTGCTGTTTTACTCGTAGGTCAGTCAATTTTAGGGTGACCACTTTACCCCAGGTCTGTACAGGCACTTTTTCCAGTCCTGGACTTTTCTGGGGTAACAAAGTCAATCTGGGTGATGTAATCTTGTTTTGCTTGTATGTATGTATTGACATTTATATAGCGCACTACTTACCCGTAGGGTCCCAAGGCGCTTCGACCGCTGCGAAACCCTTCCTGGCTTCCCTGAGAGATGGTCCCTTAATGGGTATCTCCAGGGTGAGACCAGGCATCCCCGGAGGTCTGGTGGGGCCGTTAGTGAAGATGAGGCAAGCTAATGCCCTGATGAACAAATCCCATCTACATGTACTTTGAACTACTAATGAAAAATGTATTTACTTTAAAGTTAGCATACTTTGCACTTCAGTGAGGCAACTATATTTCAGCACAAATCTATTAGACATTTGCACAAACTGCAATTATAGGATTCAACAGTGAAGGAGTTATTTTCCCATTTGATACTAAAAATAAAAAGAAAATCCACTTTTCTCACTGCGCCCTTCCTCATTTAACTTATAAGGTTGATGGAAGGGTCATCTGCAACCATGCTGGAATCAACACGGGCTGTCTCGGGTCTATAAACATTTTATTACAGACTTATATAGACACTGCCTACTGAACCCAAGCCCAGAAATAATTAAAGGAGTCAAAAGTCATGAATCTTTATATTCTTATTTGTGATGTACCTTTTTCACTTTTTACTCACATTGACATTTCCTTCAGATCTGTGAGCACTGGGCCACCCATAACTATTGTAAAATTCTGAAAAAATACATTGTATTATCTTTGTGGTAATGGTTGGGCCTTACATCTTTTTATTGAAGATTACTATACAATATATACTGTGCATATATATATATTCTTTTGTGATTTGTATATTCACCTGTGGATAGTGTTGGCATGCACAAGAAAATATATGTTAAAAAAATGAAACTACAGTGAATCATCGCTGTCTGATATATTGTATTGCCCCAGGTACCTGCTGTAGCTTATTGGGATTACCCTTAATTTTTGTTATATGTACCAACAGGACTGTCAACTCTGACAGAATGAGTCAAATGTCTGAATATTTGGGATGATACTGTGGGTGACAGCCAAATAGACAGCCATGTTTCAGTGCTACTATTTATGGAGAAGACAGCATATTGTTTGCGCTCTGCATATTGAATAAGCAACAGATTTAACTACTTTTCACCAACTAGTGCTTTAGCTGTACCAACAGCTATGGCTGCTGATTCAATGGTTGAGGCATACCTTGATAATAACAAATAGTGTAATACCTATTTTCTAAACACAATTGTCCATGTTTTACTTGTGAAAAATATCTCAGTTCATGGGGTAATATGCAGACTATTAATATGAAAATCAATAACTTACCATACAGTTGTTTTTCAGAAACCGACACAAAAACAGACAAATGAAAGCATGCTGAGAAAAGGCCTGTAAATGGCTCTTATTTGTGCAGTTTTCATTCCTTTCATTTCTGTCACATGAGCATAAATCTTGTTCAATTATATGATACGACTCACATAAATGCATCCCATGTGAATCTTGCTTAAATGACATTCTTTTTCAAAAAAATTATACAACCTTCACAAAAACACATCTTGCCAGCATTCTCCCCCAGCGGTTTCAGAGTTAACGCTAAGATTATCTGTTTTTCAGAGAAGAAAAAAATCCATTGCTGTTTACCTTGTGGGAACAAGGGTTTTGACATTTGAAGCTTCTTCATTGTGGCAGCTGGGGGACTCTGCAGATATTATGCCTGCACAAGAGACCACTACAGCTCTACAGCTGAAGTTATCTACAGAACGCTTCAGCTACCTCAGCTAATACATTTAATCACTATTCCACATGTCACTACAGCTTATATCTGCCATCTGTTCAGTGAGACCTTTACTCAGGATTTCCATCACCTCCCATTTATTTGTGAAAACAAAAAATACAGCTGCAAAACATGGGTGTACCATTTTTGCATGTGGGTGTTTCTTTGTTTGGGGGCAGTATACCTTCCATGGACATCATACTAAAATTGTGAGTTTGAACTGGCATAGATACATCAATGTACTTTTTCAATTTCCCTGCCAGTCGAATGCACTCATCTCTAAGCAGTCATTATGATGGTTTTGGACTTTTCACAGACCTTTTGAATTTAAAATTGCATGTGTTCTTTGTATTTAAAGACATACCATGAATCTACACAGTTTAACATGGGATTTTGGTTCAAATGGAGAAGAATAAACATATTTCATGTAATTTTCACGGTGAGATGGTATACCAAAGTTTACGCCTTTAGATAGCCAGTTGAGAATTTTTCAACTAGAAGTGTGAAATTTACGACCCTGTCACATAATGCAGCACAGCACCCAACGTTGCTGTGCTATGCTGAATGACAGGGAGAGAGAAGGAAAGTGCCATATCTATATAGATATGGCACTCTCCTCCCCTCTCCCTAGTGCTGGTGCACAATTAGGCTGCCGTGTGCCACTCACACACCTTTGCACCATAGTGAAAGTTTGTCTGCGTGAGTCTAGCATAGTTTTTTAAATGGAATGGAACCCTTCAGTACAAAATGCAGTGCATAGAAAAACTATAAAAATGTCCTACTTTGTATATGTGCTCTACCAAGACCGGCTTTAGCGCTGGTGGCTCCTGGTGCGATAATGGCTGCGCCCCTCCCATCCATGGTGGAGGTAGTGACCAACTCCATCACAGATTACCTCACCACCACCTTGTGGGCTATAAGGGCAATTAAAGGCCCACTGCAGCTTTTAAGACCCAAGTTGAAGGCGAGGGACTTTAACAAGGCAGCAGGACTTTAATAGCCAGTATAGCCCTGCTACTAAGGGCTATAAGGCTATTAGAACATTCTGCCACTAGGAGGCAGAATGTTCTAACATATTAAACAAAGGTCTCAGGGAGCCCAAGGGGATTAAAATCCCCTCAGGTTACCTGAAGCCTTTGTTCACAGCCACAAAGAAGCATTGGAATTTTGGAGCTCTGGCTTTATGCCAGCCATTATAAGCCGGGAGTTACTCCATAGTTTTCAATGGAGCTTCCAGCGTTCCAATATTCTAATTAGTTGAATAGCATCACTCTTATCAGTGTAGGATGTCAGAGCACTTTTCATCACACACACATTACACAGACAAAAATCAATCATATGCATGTAAATCAGTGTATAGGAAATGTTACATAAGCCAGAGAACTACAAGGTGTTGCCTCAAAATTGCTTGAGGCAAGGAATGCATCAGCAGGTGCTTTTAAAACCAAAATAAACGTGCAAACTCGGTGCCCCCTGATGGCACCAGTCACACCATCCTGTAGCTGGCTCTGCTGTAGATTGCAGCACACATGCAAAGTCAGAAAAGAAGGGAGAAATAAAAGTATTTCCCCTTTTAACGCCTACTTCAAAGTGGCATTCTTTTTTGGTGCAAACCTCTGTCCACGTTTGTTAGTAGATAAGGTTTTGCATTAAAAAGAATGGGTGGTAGCACTGGAATGCCCATATACAAACCATGTAACACCCCTTGGAACAGAAAGAAGCACTTTTAGGCAACTTTCTAGCACAAAATAAGTTTCAGCTGGAAAGTAAATATAACAAAAATAAGGTGCAGGTTTGTTTTTCCTTTTATGATGCAAGCTCAGCACAAAATGTTTGTAAATCTGGCCCTAGGTGAAAGCACCATGTGCAAAAGATCACTGGTTGATACTGGGGGTGAGTGTCTGGAAAGTTTCTGTTCTCCGTCCATCATTTCCTTATGTTTGCTTTGTTCGCCCTAAGTTAGCTGGGTATGTCCAGCTGTGGGTCTCTCACTCACTTTGCCACTGGATTCAAGTTAGCCTGGTTGATGAAGGCTGTTAGCCCGAAATCGGTCCCAGGATGCTTGTTTCCGATCCAGGGAAGACATGGCTTGGCAGTTCGGACTGGACTTTTCCCATGAGACCCAGGGTCAAGATTGATTTGCATGTAGCTGTGTCTGAACTGGGATGGCGAAGTGTGCTAAAGAACGATGATGGATTCAAACCAGATCTGTGACGGCGTGGGTGTCTGAAAAGTTTCAGCGCTCCGCCCATCATCTCCTTGTGTTTGCAGATACTTTTGCTAGCCATTATATGAAGTTGCTATTGGGTGATTACATCATCAAGTATAGCCCACAATGAGAGCCCAGTCATCCAAATCTAGGCACTAGTAAATCATTCTGAAATATTCAGAAAAGGGACACTTCGTCTTGTATTTTTTGTCATACATCAGCCACAACAACATTTGGGCTGCTCCAAAATTGACTTTCGATTGAGTCCAAGGAGTCAGCCTATTCAAGCCACCAAAATGCAGCCCGATATGTATTATATGAACAAACTTTCAAATGTAAGCAATCTGCAAAGCCTGAAGAGGAAGGTTTCCAGTGGATTTACTTCATTTAGTTAATCTTTCTGTTACAGTTTTGACAGTGATCGTAGGGGCTTCTATAAATGTATCATCTATTACCTTCCCCAGGTAGTTGAACTTAATCTAAATGTTCACTGATTAATCACTCAGTTCCAATGAGATTTGAGTTTCGGTGTTGATTAGGTTAGGTTGTTTTAGTAAATTATCATTACAGTAATCAACCAGTTTGATTAGTAAACTTTGCACAGCCATCATATATGACTTATACCACCATGGTGTCTGTGTAGAAGAGGGAGGGCAGAAGTGAGGCACTCTGTTAACTTGACATTTCATTATCACAATCTTCTGAAAATAGTTTGAATAACAGTGGCACCAGGTGAAAATCCTGTGTCACTGCTGGCCCAAAGCACTCCTTCACCCAAGTATGTTAGAGGAGCTCAGAGTCACGCAAAAATAACCTTAGGGACCCCAAGCGATGCCCAACGTTTTCCATAGTCAGAAGTAACAGATATGTCTAATGTTTGTTTATGGTCAAAAAAATGTATATGAAAGAGAAATGGTAGATTTATGTAGAGTTTTTTCTGGCAAGGACTGATACTACCAGTGAGTAAGGGACCATGTCTACTAAGCATTATAACAGCCATAGTACTCCAATTTGGCATATGTGACTATTAAAATGCATATTCTCTGTAAAATTCCATTTTGGGAGTCAGGTTAGATTTTCTCTATTTCTGAATCGATATTGATTCAGTATCTGGAAGGAGTGTGCTGTAGGCATCCATTCCAAATACTAAATCATTAATAGATATGTATCAATATTTTTCAACAACATACAGTTAAAAACATCAACATTTTACTGATACCTCAACAGAAGTTTTAAACCCATTTGCAACACGAAAGGGATTTCTCTGTCACCCTTTTTACTTTGTAAATGTATAAAAAAGTTTGTTCAAGAGTGGGCAGTGGACCAGGGTCCACTCTCAACTCTTAAACCAATTTAAAGAAAAGAACATTTCTTTTAAAAGCAGCCTCATTAATATTCATGAGGGAGGATTGATTGTGACCCACTCTAATTCATATTTTTAAGAACCAGCCTATTTCTAGGTTGCTTTCTAAAAATCTTAAAAATACTAGTCGCAATGTGTGACCAGTATTTTGCAACCAGATAGCCAGACATCTGGCCCTAGATGTTGTGAACAAATCCTTTCAGTCCCTAGTTTGTATAACCAATAGGACCTAATTTTGTTCCATCTAGTCCTGAAGGGAAATCATTAATTGTTAGGCAAAGCTAGAAAGCCTAAATATAGCCAAGATGCTTGATTGATTGATTGATTAGAAGAGTCTGTATTTCAGGATCCCTAATGTTCCGCTTTTTGCCTTAAACAAAATGCATCAGTTCCAAAATTCCAGAATGGTACCCAAGAAACACACAGCCTCAGTGGGAGGTATTAGAATCATAGTCAACAAGGATGAGTAACAATTTAATACAGTGCCTGTACAGTCAGGTTTTGTCTGCCTAACGTGTTTAACAATAATATTGATATTTGACAGGAACAACTGGATACTATAATCGGGTTTAGCACTCGCACATCTCCAAGTGACTATCATTTTGAAAGGGCTAATAGGTGAATTTTTTCTCACTCTCTTCAAAGATGACATTTCTTTTCCCCTTACTATTTACAGCAGACATCTATTTGGGCACTCATTTCCAGGGCACCCCGGCTCCATTTTCCAATATTCTAATCCATTTTTGTTTGTCTCATTTCTGTTTTGCCAAATGCTTATTTTATATTTAATATATTGTTTAGTACTTGTTTGAGAATTATTTTCCAGTTTCCAATTTAAGGCACTCGTGGTCTCTTAGGGTGTACCTCACTTCCAAACAAATCACAGCCAGCTTAAGGTTTAAGGTTATCTTGTTCTCTTTCTCCTCTGTCCATACAATATTTATTCAATCTGAAATAAGGGTTTAATATTAAAGCATGGCGGGATTTGCAATTCACAACATAATCATCGAATTCCCAGTTATAGACATTAATTTACTTTTTATTTGATTGTTCCAGCTCTCTACCTTGCAAATTATCAGCCTGATTATCTACTAGTGTATTGCCTCTTCTGTCATTCTACGGGACATGCTTCAATTTTCTCCCATGTTTTGACACATGAATCTGCTAAGATTTCCAAAAGGGTTAACAAAGTGATATATTTCCCTAAATATAGAAGCATAATCCTAAATATGGCACAAAAATGAATCATCTGCAATGGACACCATCTTTTTGGAACTGTTTAATTTATTGTTATTTAATTTGAGTACTGCATAAAGATTGGCATCACATTCCCCCCTGAATCCGGACACTTTCTATTAAAATATAGGACTCAGGATTTGTGATTCCTCCGCTGATAGTTCAATGTGGGTGTCAGCACAAAAGACTGGGTTACATTTACCTTAAAGTGTCCACTTATTAACACCCAGGCCTCCTGACATTTTTTTGCAAAAACTGTAGGAGAGACTTCCACTTGGGAAATCAAAACAGAAGTAGCAAAGTCTTGTGGGAAGTATGCACTCATTAGACCCATATCTATATCTTTATATGAGGTTCCATCTTTTGAAAAATGTATTTCAAATGCAAGATACTTGCCAGAACAAATTTTTCCTTGATACTAAACAACAATCCTACATGAAGACAACTCCAAATCAGGTTTCACAGCTGCGCATATAACACTATTACCCCACACAAGCTAATCATGTTTTCTGTATCGTAATGAAGTAATAGAAATGGCTTAATATCCAGCTGGTGCTAGATCTTTTCCATTCAGCTATGCTCAAATGTATGCGGTTAAACCTAGTAGCTCCACTATAAGCAAAACTTATTTTCAACTGAGGAGTGATCTATTCCAGATCATGTGATCCGGAGCACTTACTGTCACTGAAGATTTCAGTTCCAAGCCCTCTCATGAATCTTCTGTCATATATACTTCATTATTTTGTAGTATTTCAACCTATTCACGCTACCATGAGTCATGCTCCAAACGGGAAATATTCAAATGTCAATATAGTTGATGAAGGGGAGGACATTAAACAATAATGTGTTTGCCAACAAGTGTGTTCAGAAGTTGCTTTCATGGGTCCTTGTTGGGTACAAACTTACAAGATACTTTCTCCATGTCTTGGGATGAAGTATACCACATCAAAGTCTGTTGAGATTAAAACCCTTATTTGTGGAATGACACAAACATTTGGTGAACCCTTGATCAAATTCAAATGTAATTATTGAGACTGTGAAGGAAAGATTGTATTAAGCAGTTTAGATATTATCTCAACTGTCTTTTTCTCGAGGAAAAAAATTCAAAAAGGAAAAATTTAAATGCTAATAAGGTGAAGACAGGGAAAAGCCAAGCGGCTTATTCCCCATTGTTTACTTTTCCCTAGACAAGCCAATGAACCATGTCTTTCCCAGGTTGACATTATCCTTAAATGAGACATTTTAAACACCTGCTTACTTCAGCTTTTCCCACCCTCTCAGCACTAAAGTATCTTTCACATTTGACCTTGACGTACAGAAATTGCCTGTGGCTCGATCACAAATATTGTAGATGAGGATTAAAGTATTTGACAAATCCTACAATTTATCTCTGATGAATTACGGTAAGAAATCTAAAAACCAGATGATTGATTTTCGTAATATGCTAAAAAATGTAGAAATGAAACTTGCCATCTCAGATGCAAATTTCTACAATATGGTCTCATCAGACACAATTCTTGATCAACTAAGAACAACAAAAATGCATCTAAAGCAACAAATATGGGACATGGCTGTTTGTAGGACTTGCAATATTAAATTTAAATATTTTGAGAACAATGAAAATATGAGTGGAATATTTGCCTCAAGAATCGTGGAACAAGTTAATAAAAACCATATATTAGCCAAAAGGGATAAAAAGATAAATGAATGCAAGTCCGATGACAGGAAGTAGGTATTTTAATCACAAAAAGGAACAGTCCTTTTGTCTTCAATAACAAGGATCGAGAGCTCCTGTGTTCACGTGTGTCACCAATCTCTTTGAGGCAACGTCTTATGTCAAGAAATGTGTGAAACAATATCTAAATATAAAATCCTTCAAGGCTTCTTTTTGCGGCCAAAATCCCAACTGGCTTCACCTACGGGGAGCCATCACAGAGTATGTCAAAGGGAACCCTTTGACATACGGCGTGATGGGACTTGTTACGGGACAAATTGGAGAACACTGAGAGTGCGCTAAAGGATAAAATTTGGGGTACAGTGGAGTATACTAAAAGGGTGAAGTGAAGAAGTATTGTGAGTCCCCCCTGGGAGGTGCGACTTTGGTCTGATATCTGGCTGGTGCTGAGGAAGGTGGTTCCTATTTACACTCCAAGCCACTGAAACACGTCGACCAATACTATTCAGATCCTGCTATATGCAGTTGCTTCAAATGGTCGTGGAGAGCAAATAATACTCTATTTTCTCCCATTTTTCAGATGTATGTAGTTATGAGTATGGTGCGGATGTAGTGAAATAGATGTGTATGTATGAAAGTTTGTCGAAAGGTTGGTTTTTGTCTCTCTTCCTCGGGGTATTTAATGTCAATGTATGACAATGTAAATATTCTGTAATAATATATATATATATATATATATATATATATATATGCAGCAAATCCTCGAACCTCCACGCCGACAGCGTAGCGAAAGAAGAAAGCAGACCCCACGTTTTCAGGCAAGATGTTGAATTTATTAGGACCTTTCAATGACGCGTTTCGTGTACGATGTACTCTTGTTCACACACCGTTAGAACAGTCAGCCTGTTAATTTATATGCTTTCTTTCCCTGACCCTTCCTAAGGGCCACACCTCCTGTCGTGCATCACATGACAGAAAACATAAACATAGAAATGGGTGCTGAATTGAGGATGGGAAAACAGACGACTTTTCTTGATGTAATTACTGAATTACAACATTGCACGAAAATTAATACAATATATACAACAAATCAATTTTGTTTATATAAAATGTATTGCGTCTAAAATTTTAAAAATGTACATTAAGACATTCATAAAATATAATCATTTGCTACCCTAAAGCATTGCACACATCTCATACATGGCCTTAACACATATCATAACTGCATGAATGCAGATACCCAAATTAAGGGCTATTAAAGTGACTGGTGATTGATTCTTACTGCTTGATTCTTACTGCTTGAATGCAGTTATCCAGAGAGATATAAAGTGCCTAATGCAGATTCATGTAAACTGACCACCAGAATAGTACTTAACATTAAAGCCTTGATTTCCTTGGTCATGTGATATAAACATATCTATAACAACTCACTTTGTGATACCCACGAGCTAATGTCTAAAATATTTATTAAAAATTCAAATTTCATGAAGTTACATATATCATAAATATCAAGACCTATGTACAATTATATACAAAAAATTATATATATAAAGTGTAGTGTAAAATAACCACCACTTGATTTGTGCTCCTATGTGTGAAAAATGTGAGTGAGAAAAATTAAACAATTAATTTTATAAGAAAGAATAAAGCATTGTATACAATCCTAAAAAAGAGAGAAGTTGCAAATTCCATAAACACACGTAGTGTCAGAATATTACCTGAGGTATTCAAACGGATATATCTTTGCCGTGTGAAATGGAATTATTAGCTCAGTGGGTTGTTTGATGTTGGAATTGGATTGCAACATGAATCCAAAACCCAAAACTGAGGTAACGAAGACTTACAAGATCCAGCACTCAGAAAAACTCCACCTCCAAAGACGATACTGAGGGAGACACGTATAAGAAATTATGTAAGTCCTCTGTGGCGTTGAGACCGTATGGTTGTTTGCTGTCCAATGCCACGATGTACTGGGTCTCCAACCTTCTGAGTAATTTGTCCCTGTCGCCACCCCGTCTCAACGGAGGCACTGCATCAATAACAAAATAACTCAAACACGCCAGATCCCTGGCGTGCACCGAGTCAAAATGCTGTGCCACGGGGTAGGCTGAATCATGATTCACTATTGCACGGAGATGCTGAAATATCCTCACGTGCACCTGCGACCTGGTGCTACCTACATAGCTTAGGCCGCAGGTGCAGGTCAGGACATACACAGCAAACTCCGTGCGGCAGTTGAAATTGCCCTTTATTGCTGTCTTAGCGCCAGAAAATGGATTGTCGTAATGGGTGGTGTTTTGCCCAAATTTACATGCACGGCAGGAAGTGCATTTGAAAAAGCCCTTCCTAGTGAGCCAGTCACTGCCACTGACTAGCTCAGGACTTGATTTAACTAACTTACTGTGCATGCTGTAGGCTTTTTTGAAAGTGACAATAGGTCTGTCTGAAACTCTTGAATTCAATACACCATCTGTTTTTAAAATGGGCCAATGCCTGTTAATGATGGATTTGATTTGCCTTTGCTGGCGGCTATAGGTGATAACAAGCCTAGGTGATTGGTCAGGATGTGCCACCTCTGGAGACTTTGGTGACAAGAGAGATGATCTGGACCTTTCCTGAGTTTTTGTTAGTGCCCTGGAAAGGGTAGTCTCACTGTAGCCCCTGGCCTCAAACGCTCCATCATAGCTATTGCATCCTCATCAAATTTCTCCTCGCTTATGCAGATTCGTTTTAATCTCAACAATTCCCCCAACTGTATGCTTTCAATCACATGTCGGAGGTGTCCACTGCTGGCGTGCAGTATGCTATTGCCAGCAGTGGGTTTACGATATAAAGAGGTCATGATGTTGCTCCCAATGATGTCAATTTGGACATCTAAAAATTGGCCCGATTGTCTGCTTATATTGGAAGTGAAATATATATATGCCAATTAGAATAATTTTATGCAGAAAGTGGATAAAAGAAATGACAAAAATAATTTTGATAAAAGAAATGAAATAATAAAAAAATGATGATAAGATAAATGAAGACACGGATGTTTTTGAACTTTGTTGCTGTTTAAATTCTTTGTCTAGCCCATATTGAATTTGTGCCGAATTGTTGAAAATAAGTTTAGGTTATGAGGGAACTCTTTTTTGTGTATTGTTGTTTTTTCCCCTCTTCTCCTTGACCTTGTAACTAACTTCTTAGAGGGGGGGCTTCTTTTTACATAGCTATTAAAGATCTGCCATCTGGAAAAGCCTGAAGTCCAAACTCCTTACCAGTAGAATTTTAAATGACTATACTTAATATATTAGCCACTTTATTATTATCCCTTTTTAACTAGTTAGACAGAAATGAAGAAATCCCTCATCATGGCACAAAACCTATATTGTCGTATTTTTTTATAAAGGGTAAAAACTCAGAATACATTGGTTTGTATCTACCCATATCTTTTATGAACTGCAACTCAATGATATTAAAAAAAAATACTCGCAAATAGGTTTTCGCCTGGATAGCCAACTTCCGACAAACTGATGCAACAATGCATTGAGGGGACCCGTAATGTAATCAAAATGAATATTAATCCACAAATACTTTTTGTATGTAGAGCACTACCATTAATGGTTCCAAATTGTTTCTCTGTTCTCCGAATCCATTGGCATTGTGACAAACATTGTTGTTCGACATAGGCACTACTTTTCTACTTTACTGGGCCTGATTTACCTTTAGATTTTATTTATTTATTTATTTATTTAAAACATTTATAGAGCGCGGCTGTCACCTGGCAGGTATCCTGGCGCTGGTAGCTTACTCCTGGGTTGTAGGCGGGGGAGTTGATTAGGGGCGGGCGGGGGTAGAAGGCTGGGGGAAGAGCCATGTTTTGATTCGTTTCCTAAAGGGTGGGAGGTGAGGAATTTGGCGAATATCGGCATGCAGACTGTTCCAGAGCTTGGCAGCAGCTACTCTGAAGGATCTTCCCCCAATCCTGGCCTTCTTGAATCTGGGTACTTTCACAAGGCAGGCGGTTGCGGACCTAAGTGTTCTGGTAGGGATGTACCAAGAGAACAGATGTTGGAGAGGTCTAGGTCCTGAACCGTGTAATGCCTTGAAGACCAAGCAAAGGGCTTTGAAGGCAGTACGTTGCTTCAAGGGAAGCCAGTGCAACTCGGCCAAGGCAGCGGTGGCCGAGGATCTCCTGGTCCATCCAAGTGCCAGTTTGGCTGCTGCCGACTGAACTCGTTGGAGTCTGTCCATCAGTGTCGAAGGAGATTCAAGCAGGAGGGCGTTACAATAGTCAAGGCGACTCAGAATAGTACATCTGACTATCAATGCTCGGGCTGGAGGTGGTAGTAGTGACAGGATTTTGCGCAGTGAGCGCATAAGGGCTGAGCAGGTGGCGACTGTTCTTGTAACCTGCGTTTCCATGCTCAGTTTGTTGTTTAGCATGACGCCCAAATTGCGAACGCTGGCAACAGGTAGCGGATTGTTTGATTTTTCCGGGGGCCAGAACTCAGCAGGCAGAAGGCGAGGTATGCGGCTCGCAGGACAGAACAGAACCTCGGTTTTCGAGGAGTTGAATTGGAGGGAGTTCCGGTGTAACCAGCCTGCGGTGTCTCTTAGGCAGTTGTGGAAGGCTTCTAAAGAAATGGAATCTTCACCCTCCCAAGAGAAAAGGAGCTGGGTATCGTCCGCATAGTTTACTGTAGTCATATTGTGGGATTTGATTAAAGTGACCAGTGATTTTAAGTAAATATTGAAAAGGATCGGACTCATAGAGGAACCCTGGGGAACACCGTGAGGGACAGGGGAGAAGGCAGATTGGAAAGGAGGGAGGGATACGGCCTGTTTTCTATCTCTGAGATAGGAATGAAACCAGAGCAGGGCCGTGCCATCAACCCCTGCCTCTCTCAGCCTCTCAAGCAGGGTCACGTGGTTGACAGTATCGAATGCGGCAGACAGGTCTAATTTAGACAGGAGATGGGGTTATCCAAAACACCTTGGCCCTCCTGTGATCTTTATGAAGATCGAAGTTATCACAATGGTTTATTTTTAGCCCTCTTACTTCAAAAAGACTAGGTTCAAGACTAAGCATGGGCAAATTTTGCGAATCTGGCGTTCACGAATTTTGCAAATTTGCGAACTCGCAATCCGCAAAATCTGCGAATTCTCGCGAATTTGCGGATTTTTTTTGTGTGTTCGCAAGGATTTTTGCCAGTTTGCGAGGGTTTTGTACCAGTTCGCAATTGCGAACTTACATGTTGGCTCGCAACGGTTGCGATTATGTTGTTTCTACGTCTGGTTCATCATCACAGGTTCCCAGCACCCTCTGTTTCACTCCTGCCACCCTCTGTTTCACCCATGCCACCCTCTGGTACATCAATGCCACCCTCTGGTTCATCATCACTGTAGATTATGGGGGGAAAAAGCAAGCACACCTGCCCTGCTTCAACTGACATGAATTAATTTGGGTTTGATTTATTAATGTGTCACTGTTTTAAAATTCCAGTCTGGCACCTGCTTCCTTATCTGTAATTTGCTTTCTGTTGCAGTGCAATTTCTTTTTCCTGGACCTTTGTGGCCTACTTGTAGCTATTCTATGAGCCTGCCGTGAGGGTCAAAGCAGGGTCATACAATTGTTGCAACTAGCAACTGAACTCTGGAGGGGCCCCAGTCAGGAAGCACTACAGGGAATGGTTACTAATGATGAGTTTGAACTTTTGCACCTGCTGAATGCTTTCACTTTTGCAAAACTCGTTTTTCTGCAGAACAGCATTACAGCAACTGTAATGCCCCAAACAAGCTTATTTGTGAAAGTTGATTTCTAATCCAAAAGTGATCCAAAGAAAGTCAAAAGGCCTCAAATCCAAAAAAGTGCAGGCAAATGTCAACCTGAGGAGTTCTTCTGATAAAAATCATCATTTTCAGAAGGTCTATGCTGCTTGCGAGTGCAAGATTGTTGCTGCCCGCCGCACCTACATGTTCGCAATTGCGAACTTACACCGCACGCCGCAAAATTGTATCACCAAGAAAAAAATCCGCTGCGTGCGAATTTGCGGATTTTCGGTAAATTCGCGAGCGTTCGCGATTGCGAATTTACCGAAAATCTGCAAAATCCGCGAGCGGAACGGATTTTCTGCCCATGCTTAAATAAGAACCTGTTATTCCACTTTCAAATTTGGTCAGTTATTTCACAAACATTGTATATTACCAGAGAAACACAAAGTAGCTCTTTATGGTATATTCCACCACTTCCTGATCTTTTCCTTGGATTCAATGGCAGTTAACTGGTTATGCACTAATCTACGGAATCTAGGACAAATGTTTGCAAACTCAACCTTTTGATCCTTTACCGCATTCTGCTCCATTTTTGGTTTATAATGAAATGGTTTCTGAAAATAATTACAGCTAAGTGACTTCATTAAAAAATGCCAGACTCCGTTTTTGACCTAAGTCCACACAAATACATTGAAAGTATTACATTTCTGAAGCATATAGGTCCGCTAGGCAAAGTTAATCAATTATTCAAGGAGAAACACCCAGAAATGTGTAATTGTTACAGATAAATGATGTTTTTGGCATAAGGAACTGACCTCTATTCATGAAATAAACAAATATTTTGTTAACAGTTATAAAATGTTAAATGTGTCAAGCTTATGGATATATCATTATGATTTCATACAAGACATATATCTTACTTACAATGAAGATACTATATTTATGGGGCTATAGGACTAAAGCTAATTATTTTGCTTGCACAGACTGAGGAAGATACTGTGCATATCTTCTTCAGTTGTCCTAAAATAACATTTTTAAAGTAATAATAGAATTAAACAAATTACTTGACACTAGCATTTAATCCGTCATCTAAGTTATTACTGCTCTGGTCAACCCCAGCTATTCCTATGAAAATCTCTGGAATAATATTTTTGGCAATTATCTTAGCAAGACTCCAGGTCGCCAAACACCAACAAAAAGGGTATGGAGGAACAAATGTATTCAGATGTGTGATCTAGAGATGTCCATTATTTTAAACAACATTATTTGCTTCCACCTACTATCAATTTGGCAACCAATAATCTCTTTCTTGGAAACTCTCATATAGCTGTAATACTTATGTAATTAGATATCCATTTTATATTAAGTTGAAATGCTTTATTATAATATAAAGTTAATTTTTAATGCCTGAACGTATCTTTCTCAATTGTTATATTTATCGTCTTTCTTTCCTAATAGTGTAAGGAGTTACTATATGACTATATCTTGCTTTGACTGTTGTAAATGTTTAATGGCCTGCTTTTTATTGACTAGTACATTTCCATCCTCACAATAAAAAAATAAAAAAACTTTAATTAGTTTGTTGTACAAATACTTTTGTTTTTTGGGGGTATATAGTTTCACATTGTTATTATTTAAATACACATGGCAATTCTGTCTTGAAAGGATCTGATTACAAAAGACCAGCAAATATCAAAACTGGCCAAGGAAGCACAATTTTGTTTTAGAGGTATTGCCTATTTCTCACAATTGATTGATTTCATCCTAACACTATTTTCAGATCAATACACATGCCATTTTCTAAATACCAAACTTAGAAGTCACCTACACTCATGCTAATCAATCAAGTCCGGTTACCCTAAAATACCAACCTGCCCCTTACAACTTAGTCAGTTAAATCATTGATACCTAATCACGACCTTTAAAACATTTTTTCATCTCAAGTACTCGCCGTTTCTTTTCTCATCATCATCAAAAGTAGCAAGCCTATCATTTAGGTCATGAAAATCAGCTAAGGACAAACTACCAGAACATATGGTATTTAAAAAACTTTTAATTTGAACCCAGACCTCAACCCTTAGACTTGCAAAATACTTTTGTACATGAGCTAATTTGCTGTCTCCACATCCACAGTGGTTATTCTGCACCCTCTACTAGCACCATTTACTGTGTTCAGCGCAACGCAGCCCTGTGTGCACCTTAGTTCTCTACGGAGCCATGCCCCCAGACATGGCAGGATATTTTAGCAAAACTTCTGTACACTGTCATTTCATTTACTCCACTGCAAGCAAGATGCTTCTCTTACCTTGACTTATTTCTTGTAGAACCTGAATCTGTTTATTTAATTGTACATTTGGAAGTTGCCTGGCTCAACTTCAGGGGGAATTTTAAGCCACACCATCACTGGTTTACTGTATTCTTTTTGTTTATCTTTTGTCACATTTATTGTTTTATATATTTTATTCCAGGTGTCATTTACTGTACTGAGGAGGAACTGGGCTACTGAGGAGTTGCTGGGCACCAGTTAGCTCTTTAATATTACCACTTACTTTGCTCTTCGCATTGCTGCTCTGTGCTTGTTCTAGTTTTTTACAGAGCCACACCCCTAATGCATGGCAGACTAATTTAGAGACATCTTAAAATACAATGAAGGATGAAGTGTTAAACCTTTTCAAGCACTCAACCCCAGTCACAGAACTGGACTGTAAACAAGCAGGACATCACCCTTCATCAGCCAGGCTAGCTTGAATCCAGTGGCACATTGAGCAAGGGACCACGTCTGGGCATACTCTTAGCCACCTAGAGTACACATAGCAACATCACAAAATAAAATGATGGACAGAGTGTTGAAACACCCACCCCCACCCACAGTCACAGATTTGGTTTTAGTCAATTATTTCGCTTGGCAAGTCACCCCAGTTTGGACCCAGCCATATGCAAATCACTTTTGACCCTGTTCCTCATGGGAACAGTCCAGCCCAAACTGCCAGGCCAGGTCCTCCCTGGAAACCTACCACATTCTTGGTTATTCTCTAAGCACTAAGTAGAAATTCACCAAGTTATCCTCATTTACAGATCAGACTTTCTATTCTTAAAAGAAACTTAGCTCTCTATTTCTGATATTGCCTCCACCGTCCTGCTTGATTAATTAGTCATTCCGACCACTTCCAAAAAATGGGAGGTAGGTTTGCTCCTTCAGTGCATCTTCTCACATCTTAATGACAAGTTGTTGAGAGAAGAATTTACTTTCTCCATTCAAATTAACTGATCTTTTTTTCAAGTAGGTGCTCACTCAGTGTAATTTTTTCAGCAACCTTCTCAAACGTATTTCTCCCTACATTCTAAAATACTGTAACTTGATCTGAATCCTCACCTCAAGGACCAGAGGAACTTTGGCTCTAACAACATAATCAACAGCCTGCAAAATATTGGTCTGCCTCTCTTTAACTTTTCTCCAATTCACAATTCTGGACATCTTCTTGACCCTTTTCCCTCTAACTGTGATCACACCTCAATCTCCACCCTTCTCCCACTGCCCTGATCTGATCACTTTGTTTTGGAGGAGGAGACAGAAAGGAGTCAATTGTGCCATATCTAAAACTAAGTTAGAAACGTTATTAGTTAACTCCCCTCTCCTTTTCCCTCCCAATTAAGCTGTCCTGTTTCCATTGTTTATTTTTTGGGAATGTCTGTGGTGAAATGAGGGCTTTCCAGAGTAAATTCAGCTATCTAACCCCCAAAATAGTCAGACAAAATATATTTTTATAGTGTTTACAAAATGTGTTTTTTTAGCTGTGATTGTTATAAAGCACATTTTTTGTTTGAAGGAGAAGTAACGTAATACAAGCTATGTTGTATCTTCCCATTCAGAGTGTGTTCAGTAGGCTCATCTTAGAATTTTTTAGGCACAGAAAGTCTGTGTATTGAACTCTCACTCACACTCATATCTTGTTACCCTCTCACATTTTATTACCCTCTCTCACATCTCATTACCTCTCACACTTACTTGTCAGAACTATTAATTGATTAAAAAGTAAAAGTGTTATATTTTCACATGTTCAGTAAACAAATTCCTGCACACAGTGGGGAGTCAATCACCTGCTCATTACTAACCATTGTAAGGCTGGACAACTATTTCAACAGCATAACACCTTCTGAAACCTTTACATTTTTTTAATTACGCCAGATACATTATTATTATTATTATTATATATTTTATAAAGTGCTTGGTTACACCAGCAGGTGTGTCCCCGTGCTGGTTGCTGCCGTTGCTTCTGTTAGCGTTTGCTTCTGATTGTGATTGTGAGAGAGGACCTACTTCGAGCACTGAGGTTTGGGGAACAGTATTGTTTTAAGCTCTCTACGGAATATAAGCTCCGAGGTTTCCAAGCGCAGCCTTTCTGGCAGCTTGTTCCGTAACCTAGCAGTCAAGGCTCTAAAGGATTTTCCACCCATTCTTGCTCTTTTTACCTTCGGGACCTGCACCTGCCCCGTGCCACAGGATCTTAATTGGCGGATGGGCTTGTACCGCTTAAGATAGTTGTGCAGGTACCTAGGGCCTCTCCCATGGAGGATCCGATGTCCTATACAGAGGGCCTTAAACGTCACCCGTTCCCTAATAGGGAGCCATTGAAGAGTTCTCAGAGCTTTTTGTGATGATGTCATTCTGGGTAGTTGAAGGATCAGGCGGGCCGCCGTATTTTGTATACGTTGCAGTCTCGAGACGCATTTTTCGCTGGCCCCTAGATATAGTACATTTCCGACGACCAGCCTGGATGTTATCAGGGCATGGACTAGGGTCTGGCGTACCGGCATGGGCATAAGGTCCAGTGTTTTCCTAAGGACCCGTAGTGTACCAAAACAAGTGCCTGCCACTTGTTTGGTCTGGTGGTTGAAGGATAAGTTTTTGTCCAACCAAACTCCTAGGTTTTTTACTAGATTGCTGGGCGTGGGCAGTTCACCCAGCTCGTCCGGCCACCACGCTGAGGTCCACACTGATGGAGATTTGCCTATGATCAGTACCTCTGTCTTATTGCCGTTAAGACGGAGGCAGTTGTCCGCCATCCACTTGGCCAGTTCCTGCATGCACCTCATGAAGTTTTCCGCACATTGCTCTTCAGGTTGCGTCAGGGTCACAATCAGTTGCGTGTCGTCTGCATACGACACTGTCTCAGCCCCAAATTTGTCTGTGATCACTCCAACAGGGGCCCACATATAAATTAAATAGAATGGGGCTGAGACTGGAGCCTTGTGGGACTCCCTGCTTGAGTTTTATTTCATTGGACCTGAACTGTCCTTGTGCGACCTGGAAACTGCGGCCTGTAAGAAATTATTCCAACCACTCCCATGCTTTGCCTCTCACTCCTCCCTTTTTAAGACATTTGTGGCCCTGCATTCTAAGGCACCTAAAATGTGATGCTTTAAGCATGCTCCCCACTGCTTTCCTCCACTCTTTCTCTGAATTCATTAAGATGATGCAGCTGAAATGTCTCATGATAAGGCCTGTGGCATAACATAGACCCCCACAGTACCTGTGGTTCAGGAGGCACCAAGTGGTAGGAGACCCTCTCAGCACAGTACTCTGGCCTGAGAGGTCCTGATTGAATTGGGATGGGGGCACTTAACATACCTTGCTGGGGGCCTCTCAAGTTTCGGTACACCACTGAACAAGTACCACACAAACCCAGGATGTAATTGATCAGACAGTAAATATTCATTCTGTTGGGTATTATAATTATTCAAAACATTACTAAAAGCATGTGCTCATTCAATAAAGTCACAAAGAAAGAGCGTTGTCTCTGTCGTAGGAATTGCATTTTACAGTGTGTACTGTTGTGCTTTCTGATAGACTTCCTTTATGAATGATTTTAGCAGTTATTTCATATGTTTACATTGTTGTTAGCTGGGTTCCAGTGATGTGACACTGGTGGCTAAACTATAGTTTTCCTACAAATATTATAATAGGAATCAATGTTAATGACAGAAATAATGGAAATCTGGGAAAGAAATCGCAATTTCAATGTCATTTGCATCAGCTTTCAACCATGGGGGACTACGAAATGTCCTCTTCAAACCACATTTCCAACCTTTTGTTTTCTCACACCACTAATCACCAGAATCATTACCATATTTTCCCTACAGTCCCGGAACACAATCATTCTTCAAAAAAACCTTTTGTTAATCCAAAGAATCCATCCCATTGCAAAACTCCTACTTCTTGCTGAATGTATCATAAAGGTAGTGATGTACCAACTTCTTTCCCAGGAGGACCAATATCATCTCTTCAATACCTATGAATCATGTGTTAGACCCTAACTTGATGGTACAATTCTCCTTCCTAAGGTTAGAGAAATGCTTTGGAAGTGGCTGGCTTGTAGCCTTGACCCAACTAGGTCTGCTTGATGTGTTCAGTGCATTAAACATGGTGGATTTCTACGCCATGATAAAATGGACACAGTGTCAGGGTCAGATCTTTTTCGTTTCTGGACTTCCTGAAGTAGATGTTAACAATATTTACCTAAAAGTCTGTGTCACCCCCTTAATGCTTGGGTGACTGCAGGGGCCACCAGTGACACCACTTCTTTTTAAAATTATCTTCAGCCACTTTCCTTGCCTATCTCCAAACTTCAGGCACAATTTCATTTTCATGCCAACAACACACAACTGGAAAGTTATTTACTAAGCAAGGCAAATCAATTATGGGCCTTGGTCAATGACTCCAAAATGTTACAACATGGAAATAGAGAATCTGCCTTCAATTGAACCACAGCAAGACTGGATAGCTGCTGCTAAGGACCAACAGAGACACCCTGAAGGCTTCCCCTTGACGGTTTTCTTCATTACCGATACCGTGATCCACAAACTGATACACAACGTAGATATCCTTCTTAATCCAGTTCTGAAAATACAGTCTCAGATCAAACCACTTATCAAATCAATCTTCTTTTCAGCTGTTTTTGTTGAATAAAACCCTATGTCACATCACCTCGTAAGCGGATCACTGGTGAACGCCAAGTTGGATTATTCAAATGTATTGTAAGTGCTGCTCCTCAATATCTCATCCAGAAACTCCAGATCAAGCAGAAAGCAGCAACAAGGAAGGACCAGGCCTGTGGAAAGATCCCTGCATTGGATGCTAGTAATTACTAGATTTGAGTTCAAGGTTTATGACTGCTTTGTGAAGTGCTCCTGGATAATTGACTTACTTGCCTCAATTAGACGATCAACTGTTTCCATCTACCCGGCAAGGCCCTACCCTGTTGGACAGGAAATGTGTTATGCATTCTAAAAGTGTAGCATAAAAAACACATTATAAGGCAAACGTTTGTGCCTCTGTGTGGCCGAGCTGATACATTTACATCCAGGAGTGCTGTGCAGAGAAGCTTCCATCTAAAATTCAGAAATTCCCTCAAAATGTTCCCGTTTTGTTAATCCGGCCTGTGCAGCCAAGAAGAGGTGAACAGGTGGTTACTGTGAAGAGATGGTTTGTTTCGTAGAATGTACCATGTAAATGTTCTCATTCACTCAAATGTGTTTAACAGACAGAAAATGTTACAGAAAAAGATAACAATTACACATTACGTCAAAAATAAGCAACACCTTGAAAGAGGAAAGAAAGTTGAGAGAAGTAGGGAGGAGGGGAGACGTGGGAAGTGTGAAGGGGGAGGATGAGGAAAAAGACGGCAGGAAAGATGAAGGGAAGTCTGCCCAAAGACCGACTGGGTAGGTGATGACCGAGGAGGGAATCCACAGCCTGTCTCCCCTTTAGCTAAACAGGGTAGCTCCATTGGGCATCTGTCAAATAACTAGGTCTCAAATAACTAGGGAAAGTTCAAATAAGAAAGTCCAGTGGATAAACAGGGCGGGTACTATGAGCAAGGACTGGTGAGAGCAGGGGTCAATAGCTGGAAAGAAGAGAAGAGTAGAGCAGTAAGGGGTAGGGTGAAGGGGAGGAGGGAGATAAGGTAAGGAGAGACGCAGGAGAGTTTACCCAAGGACCGGCTGGGTAGTGATGGCCAAGGAGGGAATCCATAGCCCATCTCCCCTTTAGCTCACGAGGTAGCTCCACCAGGCGTCAGTCAAAATGGCTGGGTCTCAGCTGTCGATGGAGAGTTTACAGAGTTAATGACTGAGGCGACCATCTTGAGGTCAGGCAGGGGGGATGAGTCCTTGATGTACAAATTCAGAGGATCCCCACAATTTTCTTTAATCCAGATGAAAGGGGTGCAAACTAAGCAGAGGATCGGCATGATGAACAGAGCCAGAGTCCGCATGTCTTTAGGGGGAGTGCGTGATGTCGAGTGATAACCGCCAGAGGGAGAAACAGCTGCCATTAGCAGGCTGTTTCTCCCTCTGTTTCTAGTTCTATCCCAAGAGGCCCTCTCAAAACAGTGTGGAGATAGGGGTGGTGTCATCCCTCATAGGTGCCTGCAATGCCTGAACTCCCTGGACCGCTATTTTAAGGTTAAGGCTTTGGCCTGGCATGGACCCTCAGGCTAGTGCATATAACTCCTCCACAGGCCCCACTGAACAGTTCTTTGTCCTGCCGTCGCTGCTGCGCTTTTGTGATCCAGCGCGCAGCACTCATCTGGCTGTGTGGCCTGGGACCGCCATTTTAGGGTCAGGCACAATCGAGTGAATCCTGTTGGTCTTTCCCGCCCGGCACAGACCCTCAGTCCAACGCAGCTATCTCCTCTGCGACAGCCGTTGCACTGTCCCTTGCCCTGCTGCCACCACTGCACCCCTCCTTCAAACTAGCGTGCATCACTTATCTGATTGGGTGCCCTGGGGCCAGAAGGCCTCTCTCCGTTTCCTGCTGGTTCAGCTCACCACTCACTCCATAGATATCAATCTTTACTCAAAATGTTCGGCAAGTTCCAAAGGTCTCCCTAGTCGAGTACGCAATCAGGGGTCTGGCTGAAGTGCATTACCGCTAGTGCCCGGTACTGCCGTCTGCCACCATTTTTCAAGCCAGTGTTTGGGACAATAACATTTGCTTTAGGTCAGACCTGGAGAATTCCAAACAGGCCAGTGCTTTCATGGTTGGTAGAGCTGCGGCAAAAAGAAGAACCGTGAAAACACATTGGGCAACAGACTGGTGGTAGTTACAATTCCCGGTGGCCAGTGCTCAGGGCAGGACTGGCTGAAGCGGGCACTGGGTGTTTCCGGCAGTGGGGGACGTTTTCGTCACTGGGGTCTGTAATTACGCCTCACCACCTTCACTGCCAGGGCCGGTCGAACAGCAATCTGCTAGGACTGGTTTCTGTTCCCAGTCCAGCCCCGCCAGTGCAATAAAACTCTTGACCATCATCCTGATGGGTGCTGGATGGAGTGTTATGTTGTATTGAACAGTGAATTAACAAAGGTAATAAACGTGCTGCTGCAACAGAAATCAGCAGAAAGCATCTTCCCTCAGGTCTTGTGACCTCCAGTGTTTGGTCTGAAGAGAGTGCGGGAGACTGTAATTTTCACAGCCTGCTTGAAAATACTCAAGGTCGGTGGTGCACCCTCCCAGGCCCCTGTGTGTGGTGCTGCTGTGTTAGTGGGGGCACACACAGCCTCTATGCCACCTCCGCACTGGCTGCTGGGAGTGGTGTGACATGGCTGGAGAATCAGGCAGAGGGACCACAAGCTCAAGTTCTGCAGTCCCCAGCGCTCCACAGGGCTGCATAGGACTTCATCCAGTCTGTGCTGGTCGCCGGGGGAGTGACAAGGGGTTGCAAGGGCCTTGGCAAAAAAACCTTGTAGATTGCGCAACTAGCGGTAAGATTTTGAGGAAAGATTACAAATAAGAGATATTTATGTGAGTCTATATTAATAGCTACAGCCTTTGGATCTGGCCCGAAGCTACGTTTTTAAAAGGAAATCTGTTTATTGAACTTTGCTCATTATGTGCATTATTTTCACTATTTGTATAGCATAATAATCAACCGAACAGGGAAATTCTCGTGAATGGATGCAAAAAGCATTTCATTAATTCTGCGACATTTAACAAGGATGTCAAACGTTTCTGAGGAGTAGATACCATTTCTTTTCAGATTTGACTGCTACATACTTGACATATAAAGCAGAAACTCTAAATCTGGGGACATGAGCATCTTATGTCCTACATTATAATGGCGCCCATATCCTCAAGAATAAATGCTTGCAATTGTATCTGTTGGTGACCTACTTTCTGTACTCTTTAGATGCATTGCCAACTTGCACACCTAAGAACATTTCAAAATGTCTTCATAAAATATCACATTACAAAAGAGAAATCCAAACGCAGAGAACCACAATACAGCTCCACTATTCATGGAAACCTAGTCGAGATTCAAACTTGTGTTTGAATTTTAAAGAGTACGATAGTTATAGTCTGAGACAGAACATACATTTGGTAACAGTCCTTATACCTTATAAGGTGAAATCCTACATCAGTATATGCTGTACCCCTCCGTTTTGGGGGGAGTTCGTATCATATGTCATACACTAAGGAAACAGCAAAGCAAGCATTAGAAGAGAAGAATTTGGAATACTGCGCATCCACGTCTCCAAGAATTGTTGAGATCCTTTTGCAGAATGAAGCTTCATTTGGGAAATTGTACGAGAAAAGAATCGTTGCGGGGATCAAAATGCACCTTTTCTGTGCTAGGTTAAAAAATGTTCGAGCTAATCTGAGTGACTGCACTGCGTGGTTCCTATGTCAAAGGCCTTGAGACCCCTTAACTATTTCTGCACTAGGGTAGAAAAGGTTTGCACAAAGTCCAGATTTGCACTGAATTGATATTAAAAACAGACTATTAAACTCAATGTACCATCAATGATTATTTGTTACCCCATTTCAAGTAAACATACGTTTAGGTGGCTGCAGTCTGTGGCACTGGGAGGAAAACAGTGAAAGATACATTCAGATATATCACTTTTTAGGATTAAACGTGAGGCAGATGAGACAATTCTTCTGTAATCTAGAGCCTGTCTTTCCTTTCTGTCCCTCTGCTACACTCTAGCAGCCTCTACCATGGATGGCATTTAAAGAATATCATTAATTTTGCTGTATTTACCCAATTCTAGTCACTAGTGATTAGATTTACAGAATGTACATTTACCCACAATTTTGGGCAGATGTATTAACTCAAGCACAGGGGGATAAAGTAATTTGCCCCAGCTAACATAATGAGCAACATTTTGAAATCTGTCTTTGGATCCAAGCCTCGTTGGCCCAAGGTTTGCAACTTGACCATTCTGCCACATAACATCCGATGTACGTTGTGTGCATCTGAATAACACACACCTCAGTTTTACTGGTCTTGTTGTAACAATACGTGAATCTGTAATTAATCTAATAATTACTCAGATTTTGCCAACTTTGCAGGACTGTTAAGTGAACATGACTGACCAAGATTTTACTTTTTGATACTCGAAGGAAATGATAGAAAGACGTCAAAGGATGACGGGAGAAATGAAAAGGGGGTTGTAACAAAGAAGCAATAGAAGGGGTATGATGATGAATCAAATAATGGATGTGACACTTTATTCATCAATGGCAATGGATATAGCTGCCTCCTGGTCTTGAAAAATCTTTCTGCAGGTTTTCAAACTGGTAGACAACAAGCATTACAAAAGATCCTGTCTTCCTGCATTTACATCAGCAACCATGTGCTACCATGTTTCTACCCCTACCTCATCAATGGTCATATTTTCATCTAGATGTACAGCTTCAGATCTCAGCAAATGTCAATGATATGTGGAGTACCCTAAATATTCTTCCTTATGCCCTGTGATTTTCAAACCGTACAAGGATCTTCTCAGATTACTACAGACCATCAAAGCCCACCCCACCATTATGTGGATGGCACTCAATTCTGCTTGAAGGTCCGTAACTCTCAGTAATACCAGGTAACCAAAAAACATTCTCGTCCTCCTCCAAACCTACATGACAACTACCTATCTCAAAACCGAAAACTGGGACAGGTCGTAGACACTGAAGTAGGACTACAGTTTGCAACAATTGTGAACATAAAAGAAAGACTATTTGACGGCTATCATAGACATAGAAAAGGGAATAGGGCAGCCTCCTCCACAGACACAGATGAATAATTACAGATGACAAATCAGAGGTCTTTTGTTGGCTGTAACATTATTTCAATTTCAGTAGACTCTGCCTCAACATTTGCTATACTTGGTGACCACCCTTGTATTGAAACTACAAGGATGTGTTCCTATTAAATAAGTCAATGTACGTATGCTGTAGTCGTCAAAATCAAGTTTCGGTGTTTGTAGAATACTCCTCCCAATAGAGCACTTCTCCTACATTCAACACAGTTAACGTGGGTGAGGAAACATATCTGCATCAAAAATGTGTTCTCCGTCCTATATGTGGAGAGTATCCATTTCTACCACACATTCAGCAGAGCATTCTCATTCTAAGCTGGCTGATTTATTGCTCAGTGCAGACAGCATCATGTGTGAGCCCCTAATCAGTATTGCCATCAGACAGCTCGGGGGGGACGCGACTAAGACTAGAACTGCTTCTCTACAGGCCACCCTTCAGCAACAATCCATGGCATAATCTGGCTCAACAATGTTAGAATGGAAGGTCACAAGATATGTCCCTGCCTGCTCAAACTCCTTCTTAAGGAAAGCCTCACTTTACAACCACAGTACTGGCCATGAAAAGTATCCCTCATAAAACCAGGGAAACCCTCTGATACATAAATCCGCAATCACAGATCAGAGCCTGCCCACCTGAATATAAGGGACCAAAAAGACAAGTAATTAGTGATTGCCACGCTATTCAAATCCCATTACATGTTGGAAAACTCAGAAGCTCTAGAGAAGGAAGAGCAGGGATAGCAAGATAAAGCCACAGTAACTGGGACAAGGGTAGGTTAGATTACCAGAAGAGTCTTGCTCCAAAGAAATCGCCTGTACATGAGACTCTCCTACTTAAACTGACCTTGACAAAAAGCAAACCATCACTCATTGACCACATAGATCATCAGCCCGGCAACCTGACATTAAGTTAAAATCAGCTGCTCAGAGTCTACACTACCTCCAGCCCCATACATCACACACATGCATACATACTGTTCTAAAGACAGAAAAGTACAGTTTCACCCTAGACAGCAAGAGGTCTTCGTTCACCCTCCCACCTATCACCATTGGAATGCTCTTAACTACCTACACATACTGAATCCTGGAGCAATGCCATAAGGCCAAGTAACTGGCAGGCGTACAGAACTAAATCTGAAAACACATCAAACAAGTGTGGTGCAGTCTTGAGTTAATAAATGACATGAAAAAAAGTGATTAGCATGGTTTACCATGATGTACACAGTTAGGTGCCCCAGGCTTGACAGTAGCTTCCCAGGCCAGCGAAGCGCCTCTGCAATGTGTCAAAACACTGCTGGTTTTGTCCACTGTGTGCTAATCGGCTCATCAAACATGTTTTATGGCTTGGTGTACAATCTTTACTAATCAGATGGAGAATGCTGAATCACTTTCCCTGCCGATTACATCGCTCACCTAAGTGAGCTCACACTGTAACTTCTCCAGCACTGCAAAGTGACCATGCTCACATCTATTTTACACCAGTATGCATTCTCATTCCAAACATTGTGGAGTGGTGTGGCTCCCTGGTTAGAGGCGGCAGACCCGGAAGCAGAGAACGGCCCGGCACCAGGGTTCAATTCCCGAGGCGGCAGGGTTGTGGACCAGGGTCAACGGACTCGATAATTCTCGCCTCGGTGCCTACTCTAACCAGGGATCACACTCGGCAACTCTGGGCATTAAGCTTGCCTCATCTCTACAACGGCCCCCCACAGACGTTGGGGATGCCTGGTTTCACCTTGGAGATACCCAGAAGGGACCATCTCACAGGGAAAGCCAGGACGGGTTCCCCAGCGGTCTTCAGCGCCAGGACACCCCGAGATGGGGTAACAGTGCGCTTTACAAGTATCATCATTATTACCCAAAAACCAGAACATTTCTCTGTTTATCCCATGCACTACACAAAAATCGGGATATTTCTTTAATTTGGAGAAAAGTGATGGGACACTGGGACACTTCACCAAATACCTGGACCGTCCTGGCAAATTTGAGACATCTAGTCACCCTATACCATCAACGGATCCCTAACAAGACCAAATTGATCCCTGTCAAGAGTAATACAAACACAGTTCAAGTCATGGTTCAAGAACAAACACCTGGACAAAATCACAATACAGTTTAGATTCAATGTCAGTAGCTACAGAAGCCTAATACTAAACAAATTACCCCTTCAAAATCAATCCATCCCTTTCCAAAACATACATCTGATCAATGGTTCAAGCTTGGACTTATCACACATGGATGCTGGTAACAATCTGCATGCTATCATCCTCACCTACAAACTTGCTCCTCTAAAGGGTATCCTACATTCAGCAGCTTTTGCCACGAACATTTTATGGAAGTGCATTTTTATCACACCAGCATAACGAAACTACTTCAGAATCTACTTCGTCGTTAAAACATTTGGCCTTTTCTAAACTTCAGAAACCTATGACATGTCACCCTGTCTGACTGGAAAAAGGAACACCTTTCGGGCCATTGTGGCATCCTGGTATGGCTGCTATAAGCACCCTTCTGTTTTGAAGGAGGAGAATACCAATGGGGCAACAATAAATAGCACCCCGAGCCCAATTTGCATTGATGGACGTTTTAGGGAGATGCTCTATTTCTTTGTGCATATCACAAAATATATTCTTAATGAACAATCTGAGGTGGCCAATAAAACACTCAAAACAAGCCTTCTCATGCTATGCACCAGATGCCGAGCATTGGTCAGGCTTTCTTCTTCATTCTCCAGAAAGAATCTGAAAACACATCACTTCAAGGAACACCTTTTCCACCGAAGTGTAGTTAAATATTCATAATGATAGGTGAAAACCTCTTAGAAACAGCTTTATCCAGAGATCTCAGTTGATTTCTAACTAGAGGCGCTATACAAAAATACCAATAATGGCAGGCTCACCTATTCTATGGATAGAAGGGGAAGGGTGTGTGTGTGACATAAGTGTGCTTGTGTCCCTGCCAGATACTGTGCACCTTGCTACATACTCAATCTGGCATCACCAAACACACTGCCAACTCCAGCTCTCATTTCCTCACCACCTTCTCAGCTTGGATCTCCTCAGTGGCTGTTGTCCTTGTTGTCATCAACACATGAGGTAGAGTGGCTTACCATTACAGGCCTGTAGCCCTGCAGCTGTATCCTGGGTTCCAGGCTGTTGAGCACATTCAGTGTTATTAGTGTGACCTCTCACCGTTTGCACCCAAGATGTTTTCTGTGCACTACATATCACTGAAGAGAAGAGGTGTGCTGGAGCCCAGTCTAGAGCAGTGGAGCATCAAGTTGCTTCTGCTTGGTTGGCTAAAAAGGAAACTGCCCAGAATTAGCAGACTGGACGTAGGAAGGTAGGATCCTTCTGCATAGTTACCCCCACTTTTTGCCTGGTGCTATGCTGGTTTTTGACTAATGTGACTGGGATCCTGCCAATCAGGACCCCAGTCTATCTGCTTTCTCCCTAAATTGTTATGTTCAGTACTTAGGTATACCCCAGATTGGATACTGGGGTACACTTATAAGTCCCTAGTATATGGCACCCATGTACCCAGGGCATACGTACCCCAGAGGTCTCCCATGGGCTGAAGAATGTATTATGCCACCCTTGAGAGACCATTCAAAATGGAACAACAGGCCAGCCATTGCAGCCTGTGTAAGTTGGTGCTTGTACAACTTACTAAAGATATAGGTTCCCTATATCTAGGTTCACTGCACTTAAAACTTAAAAGTCACACCTCTAGCAGGCCTTTGCAATCCTGAAGGCAGGGTGCTTGGTTCTAAATGTGAGGGTGCTCCTGCATGAGTAGGACACCCCTACAGCCTTCGGAGTCCATACTCCCGTGTTGTAAGTGAAGCAGCCCTATACTATATAGAGGGGCACCACATAATTCGCGATGACCATCTTGAAACTGGCTGCAATGAATCCTATCATGTTTGGTATCATACCTGTTGTAAGCATACCCCCACACTTTAAATGGTATGGGAGGTATGATTCCAAGCACTGGAAGAGCCATCCGTTAGGCTCTCAGTGTTCCGGGTACCAGCCTTCTTGACCCGGACAGCACAAAATGGTTGCTGCCGACTAGAGACACGATTCTGCCTTCCTGCTGCTGATCGAGCAGGGGAAGGCAGAACAATAGGCATCCTGTCACAGGGAGGTGTGATCACCTCCCAGACGGGATTTAGTGTATTGGGATGGAGTGGGTGTGTTTGCCAGCGCCACTCAGTCTGCATGAGGGGCACATTTGGTGTCCCTGTGCATAGTCCAATTGAAACCAGTCCTGGGAGCTGTTGGCTCCCACTCTGGCACAAAACTGGACAAAGGACATGGGAGTTAACTCCCCCTGTCCAGACCCTCCCAGGGAGGGTCCCCTGAATCTTTACAACCCTTTCCCTAGGGTACTTAAGGGCTTACCTGGGTGTCCCTAGATTCATCATGGGATAAGATTTAAAACAGATACCACTTCTTCTTCTTCTGTCCGAGCCTGACTTCATCTCCCTTCCATTCTGTTGCATCATCTGTGTCTGTGCATCCTACAGGAACCATCCACGGCCTGTGAAGCATCAAACACATTTGAAGGAATCTCCCTTGGAGTGAAGAAGTCACTCCCCTGTATTCGCAGGCACCGCAACTAAGTTGACCGGTCTGCTGATCTTGATCTTTGTAAGGTTCTGCAACACAGGCAGTGGTTTTCCATAGCTCCTGAGTTCCACTACCCGGATGTAGACCTTGTATTCCGCACAACCCGTGCCACCATAGAGATAAGCTCCACGATCAGGACGTACCCGTCCTCCGCCAGCACCAGTGTTCTTTTTGCTCTCACCCCTACCCGTAGCGAGGATCGCCTCCTTCGGTGTTTCTTTACCCACACTATTCTCAAACGCTGGCCCTGATGAGTCACCACCCATACACGCTGTGATGAAACACGTGTCGGCTTTGTACTCTTATTTGTACTGATTTTCTATGCAGAACCATTAAAACTTTTCCTTCAAAAACCACTCTGTTGAAGTACATTACTTAAAGAACCAAACCCATTCTGGTTCTCACCTGAGAACTACGTACCTTTATCGTGTGCACAGGACACTTGTTACATTGTACTTGACCAGAGATCCTCATCTCTGTCTACCCAGGGGCTTTTTTCAGCTGGTTTTGTTCCCCTGAACTGCCTTGCACCGGCCTGTACTACCTAACGACCTCTCACACACTGGGAACATGCCGAGCGCCAGACTTCCTGACACCTATTAAAACCATTCCCTGTCTTCACAATGTGGGTACTAGGGTATCAGCGGGTAGGGTGTCTCTCCAACCTTCTGTCTTCCATGGGGTTTCTTCAGGGTCCACTGGGAAGGGTCCTTAATCTTTAAAAATCCAACGGGGACTTGCACATAGAGATGTACGAAGCATGCAGTTGTGTTTCCACACTGCACATGCTCTCCGTGGGGTCCCTATCTGCTCACCTTGGGTGGTTCCTTGGATTCCCAATACTTCTACGTCCTATCGACCCTGTCTTGATACGAGTCGTGGTTCTTATACCACTTTCTTAGTATATGGCTTGGTCCCCCCCACCCCCGAGGTCCACTGTCTATTTTGTGCTATTTACTGTATTTATTTGCTAAAGTATTGTGTGCATTGTGTCTATCTCTGTGTAGGAGATATTTTAATGTACTAGAGAGTATTATAAAATATATACATATTTTTTATAAATACTTGGGGGCATATTACCAAGGGGGGCGATAGGCAATTATCGCCGATTTAGCTGCCGTTTCGGCCGCTAAGCGGCGATAATTCTATCGCCCTATGAGCAAGCTGTCGCTAACTGATGTTAGCGACAACTTTTAGGCGATAGCGAGCGGTTTAGGGCCCGCTTTGCATGTCAGCGATGTTTATCGCTAATGACATGCAAAGTGGGTGTACCCAACCAGTTAGCGACTGAAAGCAGTCGCTAACGTCACTATCGCCTATTAGCAAGGCAGGCGTAGCGTTGGAAATATTCGCGCTAAGCGTGAATATCTCCAAATACTAACACCTGCCCAGACCAGTTCTTAGCAATGTTACCCAATGGGAGGTGGATAACATGGCTAAGAGCATTTTGTCACTAATGCGTGAATATCGCTGTATTCTCAGCGATATTCACGCATTTCACCGCTGTCGCTGGATATTTTAGCACAATGGAGAAAAACGTTGCTAATAGCATGTTTTCATCGCTAACATATCCAGCGATAGGCAGCGATAAAACAAATCGTCGCTAAGCTTATTTAGCGATAAATATCGCTACTTGTTGGTAATATGCCCCTTGGTGTGGTTCTTTTCAATTAATCTATAGTATAATATCGCTTTCTGGTCTAAGTAGCTGCTTTACTCTTCTTCTGGTCTAAGCCTGAAGGCTGCTCTCCACAGCTACCACTTAGAGAACTTTCTAAGGATGTCTAAGACCTCTGTCTGAACTGGTGCAAGGTGCCCCCCTTACATACGTGGACATCATATACCAGGCCAGCTTCTCACACTGGATAAGAAGGAAGAGGTACTACTATCTAATGCTGCCCATCTATCTTTTCTTGCTGTTATTCTACTAATCTTTTACAGTATTGATTACTATTGTGTCTCGCTATTGCTGTTTTATCTTCGTATGCGCCAATCTTCAAAATAGGCTTCCAAACTAGTTCCTTAAAGCGTGCTTCTCATTGTTGAAAACTTCTCAGGCTGTGTCAGTCTTGTGTAATATGAAAAGGGGGGGATTGCTACAAGGGATTTTGTTTGTTGAATATTTCAAATGGTTTATCAGATAAATCTTGGAAGTTAGTTAACATCAATCTACCTCAAAACAATATCAATACGGATAACAATTAATAAGAAAACAAATTAATTTGAGAAAGCACACGGAAATCTTGTTTATATGAAAATATATTTGTATTATTTCATTGGAAGAAATTCACAGGGAAACAATGAACAAATCAATATAGGCAAAAATTGTGATGAACAGATGTATGATTGAATAAGCAAATCAGTTCAAAACAAGACATCAACTCCTCAAAGAATAAAGAGAATAACCACGATCAACAATGAACAGAAGTTACTCATAAGAAAATCAATTGCTTCGGAGCTGATGACAAGGTCGGCGTTTCGGTCTTTCTTGCTTTAGTCTATAAGACCATCATCAGGACAGTTGTATTGTAGAGGAAGCCCCTTAACAATTTGTGGGAATGTTGTTTAAATGGAATGAAAACCGTTAGGGAATGGCAACCAAATCGTTGCGGAAATCTACAAATTGTTCCGTATTTTTTTATTTTTAGTCCGCAATCCAGCATATAATGACGAAAGACTCAGCATTATCAATGGGCACTGTTAATTAATAGCAGTCGTCCGGCACTCCGATACAGCTCCTGTTAACATCTGCGAGTCTTGTGTAGTGGCACAGGCACATTTCTGATTTACAGTTTCATCTTGTTTATGTTCACCAGTATCTTCAGAGTGGAAGAAGAGTCCCTATGTTCACACTTGAGAGTCTCTGACATCCAGAAAGTGCTGTGGCCTTAATCATCACTCACATCTGCCTTGGCGCCAATGGTGGCGATGGCTGCATCCACCATGCGGATACCGTTACTTTTTCTAAGCGAGCCAAAGACCACTTGCTGGAAATGTTTTTGTGTGCAGCTAATACAAAAAAATAGGGGTACAAATCATAGTCCCGAAGTGCGGTTGGACCGAAGTTAGCGGTCCAGCTGGTCGTAGGAGCACACCATGAAGCTGCAGACTGTTCAGGGCTCGCTGCGGCCGATCAGGTGGTGGCAGTTCCTGATTCCCACTGGGGGTACTGTGACAGCGAGGGGCATTATTATTTTCCGTCTTTACGATATTTTAGGCACTGTAGGAATTCCGCTGACTGCTACTGCATGACTACGATGCAGGCACCGATTTCATTTAAATAATTGCGATTTGCACTTTATGAAGCTCTGTTTTTAAAATACAATTTGCCATCTTATTTCTTACCTCTCTCTCTGTGGTCTCCCCTGCCCCAGTCCACCGCGGCTGTTTGTGCCGATTGTGTGGAGGGCGGGGCGCCATCTTTGGTGTGTCCCGAAGCGGGGTTGGATCGAAGTTAGCGGTCCAACTGGTCGTGGGAGCACGCCATAAAATGCACATGTGTCCTCGTGCACACAACGGACGCGCCGGCGGGCGCGCCAATGGCGCGCCAAAGGTAAGCCAAAGGTAAGCTCATCTGCGTCCGTCCGCGCCCCGGAAGCGCACAGAGCCAGAAATGCTGGCCGCATTACGAGCAGAGATGGGACCGATAGAAAATCTTTTAACCGGGAGACACTATTAAGGCTTGACACAACCCCATGTAATAATGGTAGGCATTGAGCGGTCCTACATAGTATGTCGAGGACCTGTCCCTCCTGTCACTTCCGCTTTCAAACAATGCAGCCCGCTCTCCCTTCCCACGCAGCACGAAAGACTAATATTCGGGTGGCTCTTATCATTGCGCGGTCTTTGGCTAAGCATGCCGCGGACGTGCATGAGTTGATCATAGATGAACAACTAGATCTCCTGTTTATCACAGAGACATAGCTGAACGATTCCTGCTCTCCAGTGGTTGAATTTGCCAACGGGGTTACAAAACAGCCAGAGAAGATTGCAAGTCAGGCAGAGGGGGAGGCGTCGCTGTGGTTTTTTAGGAATATATGGTCTCTCTCCAAGGACCTCTCCTGGGAGCTTGTGGACAGCGAAGCTCTGGAGTTTTCGCTGGCCATGTCCCACCACTTCACACTGGGAGGCGTCTTGTTTTACCGCCCCCGGGCCCACTGGGCACTTTCCTCAAATCTCTTGACTATGTTATTGCCTCGCGGGCACTTCGTTTCTCCAAGTTTCTGTTATTAGGTGAATTCAAAATTCATTTAGAGAATTTGGAAGCTCCAGGGACGAGAGAGCTGTTGGACATATGTAATCTCACCCACCTGACCCAGCGGGTCCGTGGTGCTAGACACAAATGTGGTCATTTGATCGACATAGTCTGTTCCAACTTTGATCTCTTCGGGTCGGTTCCCTGGCCTGTCACATGGTCGGACCATTTTTTAATCAGGTTCTCATGAAACATTGGCAATCTTCCTCCACCCTCCGGCCGGCAATGGGACATCCCCCAAAGAAGATTAATATCCCGGCTTTGTCTAAAGCTCTGTCATTAGCCTCCCCGGGAGAAGCCCTCGATCTTGATGGAGCTGTGGAGAGGTTCTCAGCCTGGATCAGCCAGGGGGTCAACTCTTTGCCTCAGCCCTCCTTGAGATGCCAACCGCGCGGCTCTCCCTCTAAACCTTGGTTTACGGACTCCTTAAAAGCACTTAAGCTGGAATGTTAAAAACTTGAGTGATGCTGGCGTCGCGGGTACTGCCCTCACGCCAAGGCGGCATTTACTACCTATTACTGTATTTACTGTTGATATTTACATGTGTGCCCAGGTTTCTGGTTTTTGTGCTGAGGCATGGGCTTTTAGCTCCTCACTCATTTAGGGCTTTTGGGTCTTCCCCTATCCTGGAGGCACCATACATGCACTGATATCCACCACCTAGTCATCTCTACTAGCTACCTGCCTGAGCGCCACTCACCTGCTACCCCAAACCCTGCACAGTAGCCCTAACAGAGAAGCATCTTTTACAGCCGCTCCCTCAGTATATCCCTTGCTGCGTTGCCGAAGAAACAAGTAATGATCTCTTGCTTAGAGCCACTGCTGCTTCAATCCTCACATTTCAGCAGCACAAGAGGCCAAACTTCACGAAAGAGCAGACGAGCAGAAGAACAGGTATTGTCATTAATACAGACAGCAGCTGAGCGCAGTTTATCTATTTACTTAGTCCTTGAGAGAGGTCCCAGAAGGAGATGTAAACTGGATGTTGAAAAGCAAGAAAGAAGAGATTGAAATTCAGAAGAACGTACTGTATTATATTTTCCATTAGGGTGACCACCTTTGTCCATGTCATAATGAACTCTGTTTCCAGTCATGAACACTGTTTCCATGCATGAACTTTTCAACTACAACTATTGTTATCAGCTGTGTAAGTCTAATTAGTTAAATAGAGCCAAAAATGCTGTGCTATGTTGAGTGATAGGGAGGGAGCAGGAAAGCGACATATCTACTGATATATGGCTCTCTCCATCCCTCTCCCTAGCGCAGACTCTGATTTCAGCTGACATGCGCCAAGCACACACCTTAGCGCTGTAGAACTAAAGTGCATGCCTCAGTCTAGCATAGGTGTCATACAGTAAGGTTACCTTTCCTGTACAAAATAGTATGCCCAGTCAAGTTCAAACACTATTCCAACTTTGCATGTGTGCTGTGCAGTGCAGCACGCATGCAAAGTAGGACAAGAAAGGAAAAATGTCAATATTTCTCCTTCTAACACCTCCTTTCAGACGGTGTTAACTTTTGGCACTAAACCCTGTCTGCAATTGTTTGTAGATAGGGTTTGTGTCAAAAGGCATGGCTGGTTGCATGGGAACGCCAATACAGTGCCACCTTGGGGCTAAGTAATGCAAAGCAATGCTTTGCGCTGCTTTGAGTTACTTGTAAGATACTTTCCATTGCAAAAAAAAAATTGCGCTGGAGAGTAAATTAGTAAAAAAACATTTTGGGGCCTATTACAAGTTTCTGTGAATCCCTGCACCACGTGGGGGATTTACAAAGGGGCACCTATGCCCCAACCAGCGGTGGCTGAGGGATAGATCCGTGCAAGGGGCCCCCTAACTCGCTTTCCAACAGGCTTTCCATGTCGGAAAGCCAGACATGGAGAGCCTGTCTGAAACCGTCATCATAATCCTGACGGTGTAAATACCATCCTGAAGTGATTATGTGCGGCCAATGGCCTCCTTGAGCCCGTCGGAACACAACCAGAATGAACAGTCGGTTTAAACTCTGACTGCCTTCTTTGTGATAAGGTGGTCGGAGTTTAACCTAGAATGTCGGTTGGAAAGCCTCCGACCTGTGATGGGAGGCTTTCTGACCAACATTCTAATCACTCCTTTGTGCTTGTTAGTGTCATTTTTGTGGTGCTACCACAGTGCAAAATGTTTGAAAATCTACTCCTAAGACTACAACACCTAGAATCAATTAGGTTGGCACACAAAAGGCCAGGACTGGAAACTCTGCCCATAATGAAATGAAGTGAGTGGTCATCCGATGTTCCATTGACGAGGATACCTTACAGCAACAACTCAATGAGTTTCCTGTAAGATACACTCAAGATAGAGTACATAAGGTTTGATACTTCTTACAGGAAAATGTCTATCAGTCACATGGGAATCCTGAGAAGTTTCAACAGGAGGCAGAAGCAAAGAATGTCAGAGTTGGCATGAGAAGCTCTATAAGAGATGCATTCCCTTATAATCCAGGTAATGACATAGGGTCATTCTAAAATATTTGCCATTCTAAAATATCTGGCAGCTACCACACCAAAGACATTTTCAAGCCTTTAACGAAATTGGTGCTGGCACAGAAAATGGAAATGCAGAGACTTTAGGAAGGACTACTGTGAAATGAGATAACCAAAGCAAAATGTGGCGAACTACCTAAAAATTCCCAGAACCATGAGTCCTCCCAATAAACAACACAATTTCCACTTGCTGTATGTCTAGGTTGCCAGAAGGCTAGAAAAACTGCAGCTGATGAAACTCTTTGCTGAAGTTGATATACCTGATCCACCTGTACAGAGCACGAAAACTAAACGCAAAGAACAATAAAAATACGAGCTCCGCATTGCAAATATTGATGCGTGTCCGCTGAGGTAAATGGTTTGATTTAGAGTGGGTGGGGCGAGGCATGCTCGCACAGCCCCCTGAATTATTCTGACAACCCACATTAGGCAACTCATCCTTTCCCATTTGTCGTCCGAATCGAGTAATGAAATTGGTCCTGAAATGAAAATCAATCCTGCAGCTCCACAGTCCACGCTCTTTACATAAATTATTGTGCTTGTCTTCAGAGCATGTGCACGGGCCAAAAGCTGCCGGTGCGCCTGCACGCGCAACAAGCGTCACCTTCTATGGAACTGAGCCCCTGCCTCCAAAGCTCCAGGGAGAGGACAGAATGACGCAGAAGCACAAAAGCGTGGCCAGGATGTGCGGATCTATATATCACTCCAAGGCCTTGATTATTTCAAGCCGCACAATATGGCCGCCCGGTGCTGTGCTCCATTGTCTGCTTGTAAAGTGCCTCTGATTTATGGAGTCTGTGCGGCAGGATTAATGGACTAGCAAAATTAAAGCAATTGATCTGCTCTCCTTTAGAACCCTTTGTACTATACCTGCCTTCAGTCTCGGATGTCTTCATGAGCACGCGCTCTTTTTACTGTGGTACTGAGATTAATAAAGACCTCAAAGTCAACAGTATTGGCAAATTGCTATTGGCAACATAAATATATGATGTGCGCACATTCTTCTTGTAGAAATGGACTGTTTCACAAATAGAAAAGAAAGGTTTCCGAATAAGAAGTAACCATGTTGCATCTTCCTTCGAAAGTCACTAGGTGACTTCTGAATGAGAGAGAGTTTCTAGTCAGTGCGTTGGTAGTTGGGAGTTTTTTGCAGGCGACCCCAGTAGTTTAGGGAGGGTGCCTTTGAATCCAAAGCAAGTGAGGAAACTTCACTTCATGGTAAAAATCACAGCTTTAATTGGAGTTCAATGGTCCGAAAGACTCCTGGGCCCCGGTGCCACTGCACCTTCTGCCCTACTCATAGCGTGCTCCCGGATACCACACGCACAGGCGTACTCTAGCCAATTAGCAACACACACATTATTTTAAAGACGTTCGGCCTCTGGAATAATTATGCATGTATACATAAGCGCTTGTCTCATCACAATACAAGATAGTATGCATTATTTTGCATATGAACCATCTCAGTCCAACAGAATAAATATTGTACCCATGCTAATACACTTTTGCACCATTTCAGTTTTGCGCAGATAGATTACTGTGGTGTTGGTGTAAAATTACATCAATATTTACGTCGCTCCAAGGGAGAAAAATTACTTTTGCACCAAAAAGGCAGTGGAAAATGATATTTTGCATCTGTCGTTCAGTCAACATGCTGGTTGAAATGTAATTGCAGAATTGTACGGCTGTCAATGCAATCTGCGTTTATGGTACTATTGGCATAAAATTGGTCCGACGGAGGAATAATCTATCACACAGTTCAATACTGCTTTTCTTCCAGTGCAAGTGATTTTGCTCATTATTTCTGTTTTGTAATATTTTTTGGGGAGTAGACAAGCTTTTTAGTGTGGATTTTGGTGCCCGGTGAATGGATTCCTATGCAAAGAAGAAAAATGTGTTTGTCTACGGTTAGACCAGACGAACATGATGCGGTATTCCCCCAAATGTTTGCCTATACTCCTAGTTTGCTCAATTTGTTTTTGTTGGCATTAGGACTCTGTGCTCTTTTCCTACTAACCACTGCTAAAGTGCTTGTGCTCTCTCATTCAAACAGGGTACAAGTGGCATCTACCTGAGTGTTGCATTTTATTCACACATACGTCCCGAGTAAATGGGGCGACATGTACCCAGATCCTATAAATTAAATGCTACTCTTGGGCTACCTGCAGCACTCATTGTGCCACCCAGTCTCAGGCCTGCCACTGCAGCCTGTAGTGCGCATTTGAATTGTCAATTCGATCTGGCAAAATAAACATTTGCCAGGCCTAAACATTCCTTTATGATAAGTGAGTAACCCCTTAGATAGACCCTAAAGGCTCATAGGGCAGGATGCATTCATTGTATTTAAAAAGTAGGACATATGTACTTAAGTGTTACATGTCTTGGCAGAGAATAACTCCAGTAGTTGTTTTTCATTACTGTAAGGCCTATCTCTCCCATTGACTCACATTGGATTACATTGCTATATTTAATATGTGATAACATTAAATGGGGGGCAGATAGAGGTATGCTGTTTATACTAATATGAATTGTAGTTTAAAATTCTCCTTAATGGTGAAGTCGGATTTTAAATCGCAATTCTGAAAATGCCACTTTTAGAAAGTTGGCATTTTCTTCTCTCAGCCGGTTGTGCCTTCTGCCAGTGTCCTGGGCCACATGACTGGCAATGGCTCTGCTGCTGGGGTTTGTGCATTGCTTCCAGACTGTGACACAAAGGGGGCTTCAGTATGGACTGTATGGTTCACCCTAGAAGGAAGACAGTGAGGGGTCGTACACAGCCCTACTTATATTTCAAAGGGCTTTGCTTCCTGTACTCGCAAAAGAACCTGACACCAGCCTTTGTCACCCCAGACATCTTGGAGCCTTGAAAGGGAACAAGAAGAACTTTCCTGAACCAGGTGTGGGGGTAGGACAGGGTATCCCCATCCCCCGGACACATGAAGGCTGGCACCAGGTATAAATATTGGGCCTGCAGAGCCACTCATCAGAACACTCCTGTATCAGTGGACATTGCAGGTGAAAAACTACCCTGCTAGCCTCTGCTGGAGTGAATTCTTGATCCCCAAGAGGTGCACCCCATGCCCTAGACCCTTGGCTGGCATCAATCTGAGCTCCTCCCAAAAAGAAAAGGTGAAATCCTAAACTTTGGTCTCTCTGTGACTGCAAATGGGCCCATTCACACAGGCTCTGCCATCCACGATGACCGTAAACATGAAGCTCCAGTGAAGACCAGCTTTTTGTGATACAGTGACCGGCAGCATTGACCGGGTAAGTGAGATCTGCACTTAACACTACGGCAATGACAGCCCACGATGACTTCCAACAGGAAGCTCTAGCAATGACCAGCCATGACGCCTGACTGGTTCTTCATGCTACAGTGATGACAGCTCGCACCACCAAGCCTCCTCTTCCTGCTATAGAGACTACCATCCGCGATGCTCTCTCTGCTCCTCATGGCCTCCTTCACTGTGAATTGAACTTTTTTTGCCAGACTTTGAGAAGGTAACTTTGTCAGCAGAACTAACCTGATTATTTTTAGGTTGGCATTTTCTTCAGCTCTTCAGCACAACGCAGTGGGGCGGCAAAGGCACAGCCCACCACAGGTGGCAAAGTGCCTAGCTTTGCCACTACTTTTAGGTGCTATATTTACTTATAACTTCAAAGTATATTAGCTTTTTCTTAAGTTGTGTTTTCATCTTAGTGCTGTTTGTGTGCTGAATAAATTCTTTAGAAATTACCTCTAAGTTCAGCCTGACTGCTTTGTGTCAAGTTACTAAAGTGTCAAGCACAGGTTAATTTACTGACGTTTGTGGTTCACCCTGACAAGAACTGTGGTTGTTGCAGGAGTGGAGCAATAACCCAATTTCTTACATCTGTCGACAACTCTCGTGATGTTAGCTAGATTTGTGCAGACAAAAAAAAATTTCATAACTTATATTCTAAAACTCTTGTCCCATAATACTATATTCACTTTTATATTATGGATTGCGCATCATAAAATCACCATCATGAAATCAGCATCCTTGACAACAAAACCGGACGGTGCCCTGGTTCAAATGTTCTGGAAAGGCAATTTCTAAAACACTTTAATTGGACTGAGCGAAGACTATGAGATTCAGAGTCTTACTTTGTTTAGACGTCAGTTTAGGTTCTGCATTCAGGGCCTCATTTATGAAAAGTGACGCATCACTGCGTGAAAACAGCGATGCGTCACTTTTCACTCCGCACTCCTTACGACATTCCTGATGCGTCATATTTAATGTATGACGCATCATGTCGCAAGGAGTTACAGATACGTCAGTATTTCTGACGTATCTGTAAGGGCAAAAGTGACGCATTGCTGGAGTGTGTCACAAAAGTGACGCAACTCCAGCAATGCGTCCTTTCACATGGGGAAAGCCCCATGTGAAAGGGCTTGCGTCAGTCTTACACCTGCTGTGAGGCCGGCGCAAGATTTTGACGCAACAGCGTCCTAAAAGTGACGCAGTGAAATCTCATAGATTTCACTGCGTCACTATTACGAGGCTTTTGCGGGGGAACGTCCCCTCTGCATACATTATACCTGACGCAGGTATAATGTGGCGCAGGGGTTTAAAAAGTGACGCATCTACCTAGATGCGTCACTTTTTAAATATGGCGCAACGAGGCGCATTTTTTACACCGCTGGTGCGTCACAAAAAGTGACGCACCGGCTGCGCAAAACTGACGCAAGGCCTTCATAAATAAGGCCCTCAGTTTTTTGCTATTACCAGTATTATGAACTCCAGACTGCCTCTATCAAGACATTTCCTCCCCTTAGTTTCAGCATCAACACAAACAATAAAAAAAAATATCCATTGTACTGAAATTCAGCATCCACAACGGGATTTGCTTGCTACATGACATTTTTTCCTTTTCTAAATTTAGAAGTGTTTAAAGAGATTACTCTTGATCAATTTTTAAACTTAGGGCCCAATTTAGAGTTTGGTGGATGGATTACTCTTTCAAAAACATGACAGATATCCTGTACACTGTATTACAAGTGCCAAATGATATAATGGGCATGTAATACAGTAGACGGGAAGCCCACCTCGTTTGTGACAGGACAACCCCTCCACCACATTCTAAATCAGACCTTCAATTTTTTTGTCTCAGCCTTAAATAAAAAAGGTAAATATTGCAGAAGCAATTTCAGTAAAATGCTTGAAAATATAATGCAATAATCCTCAATGTGTAAAAGTTGTTATTTATTCTTTTGCTCTTTTATATAATTGTTTATATGATTTTAACTAGCACAACAACCTACATACCATTGCTGATAGGCCTACAGTTCGCTCTGCCTATAAATAATTGACTTATAAACATGGTCTACTGGACTAGTAGACAAAAACCATCATCTAAGCAACATTACGTCCATTCTCACCATGTGAGGGCCAATACCCACAGAGGCACAATTAATGAGACCCTCTCACTTTCTGAGCATTCATAATATTTTAATAAATGTAGTCTCCATCAATTTCTGAGTACATAGCCCTAAAAAATGTAGGCTGTGATTGTTTTATATTGTGGAGTACACAGATTTTCTTAAGATTAATTTTTTATTTTAATTGAATAATTTGATGCAGGTTTCAAATTTCTTCTTGATTTGTTACTGTGCTATGATTATTTAATACATCATTGGCAGGATATCTACAGTGTGACCTGAATGGCTTCAGTTTTCATGGATTTTAAATACTAAATAATGAGTCAACTGTATGTTTTCCCTGCCACATTAAGTGTCTTTCAGATGATCAATGTTACAACTTTTTTCAGGTAATTTGTAACTTCTAAAGACTAAAAAGAGTTAAGGGTTATGCTTTCTTTCATCCAGCGTTAGACACCAATTTGTTTATATGGGTTACCTATAACAGCAATATTTTGCATAAGGCTACTCTATTCTTATTTATTTATTGTGTTTTGTAAAGCACTAACATGACTATCATGATATCAGAGCACTGTACAAAGGGGAGCTGTAGAAGGTTGCAGTACTTTAAAACACCTGACACCTAAGATACTATGTACATAGAATTCGAGGAACAAGGTATAAAAGAATAGGATACAGTATAACATAAGGAACACTGTACATATAGTTCAGAGTGCAAGGAATAAAACAATAGGATGCAGTATAAAATAGGGTGAATGACATTCTAAAAATAGTTCTCTTATGATGCATGTTTTTCTAGTAGTAAGACTTTAACTTCCTTCTTGAAAAGCCGGAGCGAGGTAATTGATCTCATTGAGGGTGGCAGGGAGTTCCATTTTTTTGGGGATAAACTGCCGAAAGTGCAGCTGTGAGTTTTCCGTTTTTTTAATCTGGGTGGTTCTAGTATTAGGGATTTAGCACTTCTACAATCCTTCCATCTCCTGATAGCTTGATCCTATTTGCTATGTATTTGGGACCCGAATTGTGTATTGCCTTGTGCGTTATTCATGCCTCCTAGCTTCAACTGGAAGCCAGTTGAGGGCTTTGAGTGATGGGGAGATGTGATCAGAACAATGTGTAACTGTTAAGAGTCTTGCTGCTGCATTAATTGTCACTTTTATTGGGACTAGGCAGACATTGGGTAGACCTATGGGTGTGGCATTTGCATAGTCCAGTCTGAAGAGCAAAATTGATTGAACCACTGTTTTGAGGTCTCCTAGTGGTATGAAGGGTTTTAGTTATGTTAGAATGTGCAGATGTAAGTTGGTGCTTCTAGTTGCAGCTTTTATCTGTGCTCACATGTTTAGATTTGAGTCTAGTGTGGCACCTAGGGATTTACTGTGTTGCAGATGGCTGAAGTGCAGTTTAGCATTTTGAGGATAAGGGACCAGAGTTGTGGTTTTTCAGATCGGAGGGGTGGTGAGAAGAGAATAGAATGAATTCGCTTTTCAGTGGGTCTAGTTTTAGATGGTTGTGTGCCAGCCAGTCCTGTGTTTTACTCAGGGAGTCATCTAGTCTCGGGATATCCTCATGAGAGGAGAGGTTGATGTAGAGCAAAGTGTCATCAGCATCTATGTGGTTTGAGATTTTTGATGTTTTGAGGATTTCAGTGAGTGGTTCGTTATATAGATTGAAGAGCATAGGTGAAATTGCAGGTCCTTGCAGAATGGCCCTATCGATGTCTGGTGCATTAGATAGGGAAGTGCCAATTTTGTCTCTTTGTTGATGGTTCTTTAAGAAGGAAGTGAACCAGATGAGGATGACTCCTGATAGGCCCATTCTGAGTTCAAAAGTTTCTCTGAGGCATTTGTGGCTGACCCTGTTGAATGCTACTAAAGCATCTAGTAGTATTATGAGACAAGGATTGTTTTGTTCTTGTGATGTTTGTCTATCGGCTAGGATGTTTAGAATGGCGACCTGGGTATGTGTCCATGCCTAAAACCTGATTGTTGTTTGTCTAATAGGTCGAGATTATTGATGTGTTCGCATTGCTGGTCTTTGGCGCATTTTTGAACAAATTTTGCCAGGAAAGGCAGGTTGGATACTGGTGCAGCAGTTGTTTGAGTTTTTCTGGTCAGTGCCCGTTTTTTTAGTTGGAAAGATTATTCGCCCATGAAATGAAATAAAATGAAAAATTACATTTATAGAGCGCACAGACTACCCGTAGGCCTCGCAGCGCTTTTGACTGAAATCCAAGGCGGCCAACTAGGATGATTAACAGGCATTACTGAACAGGTGGGTCTTTAGAAGCCTCCTAAATGCCATCCGGTTGTTGTTTTCTCTGAGGATAAGCAGAAGAGAATTCCATATTCTCGCAGCATTGTGTGAGAATGAGCAGCCGCCCCAACGAGCCTTGTATATTTTGGTCGTGGTGGCTAGTTGCAGTGAACTTGAGCGCAGAGCTCTGAGGGGAAGGTAAGGGGTAGCCAAAGGGTGCATTATGGCTGGACCAGTTCCTCGAATTGCTTTTTGAACAAGACACATAGCCTTAAATTGTACCTTTGCTGCCACAGGGAGCCAATGTAACTTTTTTAAGGCATTTTTGGCCGACTGCCAGCGAGGAATTTGAAAAAGCAGCCGGGCCGCACAGTTTTAGGTGAACTGGAGTTTATTGATCACTGCCACCGGGGCTCCCAGATAGAGAGCATTACCATAGTCCAGGCGTGAGAGTATCAGGGCCTGGACCATGACTCTACTCGCCTGGAATGGAAGCAAGGGGAGCACCTTCCGGAACATTCTCATCAGCCCAAAACAGATGGATGCGGTTTTGGTGGCCTGAACAGTAAAATCCAGTGATTTATCGAGCCAGACTCCCAGGCTTTTTATCTCAGATTTGGGGAGGGGAGGGGGGCCTAAACATGTGGGCAAGAAGGAGGCCAGACTGGTAGGTGGAGGGTTGCCCAGTAACATGACCTCCGTCTTCTCTCCGTTCAATCTGAGGCAGGAGGATTTCATCCATTTAGCCACTGCTTCTAAGCATGAGCCCAGCATGCTAGACAACCCCTCAGAGTGGTCTAATGATACCACCAACTGAGTGTCGTCTGCATAGGTGACAATACGGATGCCAAATGGATGAACTATCTCCGCTAGGGGCCTCATGTAGATGTTAAAAAGTGTGGGGGTGCCCTGAGGAACCCCACACTTGAGTGGCTGCTTGGTGGATACAGCCTCGCCCTCAAACACCTGGAAGAAGCGTTCGTCCAGGAAGGAAGCAAACCATGCCAGGGCCGCGCCCGACGCTCCCATGCCCTTAAAACGATGTAGTAGGGTAGCATGGTTAACCGTGTCGAGCGAGGTGCTGAGGTCTAATAATATGATGGCCGCTTTCCCTCCCTGGTCCAGCACCCTTCGTGTTTCTTCGGTTACTGTTAGCAAAGCTGTCTCAGTCCCATGTTGGGGACGGAATCCCGTCTGAGAGACACTTAGCAGACTATTGGATTCCAGGTAGTCTACAAGGATGTTGTTAATATGTTTTACTAGAAGTTTACTCATCCAGGGTAACAGGGAGATAGGGCGGAAGTTGGCTAGATTGTTTTGGTCTAGCATGGCTTTTTTAAAAGGGCTCTGACCATTGCACATTTCCACCCAGTCGGAACTATGCTCGTAGCAATTGAGGTGTTGAGGACGTCAAGAAGAACTGGTCGGACGACATCCATGGCCAGGAACTGGGGGGGTGCTGGGTCACTAGTGGAACCTGATGTAACTTTAGAGATTATTTCATTTATGGAAGTAGAGTCCAAGGGGGTGAAGCTTTCCAACATACAGGGAGCTGGGGTTATAGGGCAAGCTGTAGTGGCAACCTCCAATTCGATTCCATCAGTGGAAAAGGAAGAATAGATGGTCTGAATCTTCTGGAAGAAGAAGGTTGCTAAATTATTACAGCGAGCTAATGCCCCGTCTGATGTCATTCGCCCGGGGGGAAGGGAGATCAGAGATTTGGCTATTTTAAAGATTTCTCTGGGAGCATTGGCTGCCAGATTAATCTTTAAATCATAAAACTGGGCTTAGGCAGATTTAATTTCCTTTTTATATAGCCTAATTGCGGCTCTGAAATCTGATTTCCTAATCTGAGAGCGATCTTGTCTCCATGCTCTTTCAAGTTTGCGACAAGATAGCTTCATTTTTCTTAATCTAGGATTGTACCAGGGGGCTACTTTTTGCCTCTTTATAGAGTGCAAGGGTTCCTTCGGGAGTACTAAATTAAGGGAGTTAGTAATCCAGTTATTAAAAATAGCGTTGGCTATATTAGGATTTGTGACCTCTGGAGGTTTAGATTCAGCAAGTGCTGATTTCCATTTGGAGAGGGTAAGTGTAGCCCACTTCCTGCCCCAGTGTTTTTTTGGGTCTTCTATAGGGAGGGAATTAGTAGTAGTCCATGAAAATGGTATTAAATAATGATCGGTCCAGGGCAATGGAACAGGCGATTCAGTATTTAGATTGTCAAGGGTACTGTAAATGTGGTCTAATAGATGACCTTTAGTGTGAGTAGGAAGAAATCCCTTTTGTGCCAGGCCAATAGCTTGAAGATTCAGTCGAAGACTGTTAGCTGCTGGGTCGAGCGGGTCATCTAAATGAAGATTTAGGTCGCCCAGCACAGTGAAATTAGCCGAGGTAATCACTAGATTGGCAGCTAGATCAGTCATATTCGAAACAAACTGGCCGATCGTTCCAGGCGGTCGATAGACCAGGAGGCCTGAAAGGGTGTTAGTAGGGGATAGTTCTAAAGTGAACATTAAGCTCTTGCAAGCTGACGTGGTAGAGGGGGTGTTGCGACACTTATATTGTTCTTTATAAATAATGGCTAACCCTCCTCCTCTACCCGTGTTGCGATCGGATCTCTTCATTGTATAGCCCTGTGGGGTAGCCCAGACTGCAGTAGGATCGATCGGCTTCCAGCTGGAGCCAAGTCTCCGTTAAGAAGAGGGCATCGGGCTTAAGATCTTCTATTAACATGGCCAGCTCTGTATGGTGTTTGGGCATTGATCTGCAATTAAGAAGAAGTAGCTTCCAGCTGCCATAGGTAGCGTAGTTCCCTGTGGGTTTAAGGGATGCTTTCCAGTCGCAATAATTACAACGGATCTTGCTACCTACAGGGCGTACTGAGTGCAGACAGTTGGGGATAGTAGCTAATCTTAAGGCATGTAAAAATTGGGAATCATAAGTGAATGGATTGCCCACCATAATTCCGGGGATCGTGGGATCTGGGAGCGGTTGGACGTGGACTGGCGCAGACTGGCTTCTCTTAGGCGCCTCTTCGGCGCGTCTATGGCGCTCCCGCTGCGCGTAACCGCTGCGCGATAAGGACAGTGGATTAAGTAGATTGGGCTGAGGGAAGACTAGAGCTTCACCCTACTAAGATGGCCACCCGCAATGGCACCACCAGGAAGTGAAGGCGCTCTGTTCTCCCTCCACAACAAGCAGCATGAATTTCTGCGGTGGACAGGGGAGTCAGCGCACAATATGCTAGAGAATACAAACAGTTTTTAAAAAGCAACGAGGTTAAAATCACTTGCAGAAATGACAGTTTTCACCCAGCGCTAACGCAGTGATGTTTAGAATCAGTTATGGTTGTGCGCGTCGGCGCTGGGCTCTTAAGTAGTCAGGTCTGAGGGAAGACTAGAGCATCACCCTACTAAGATGGCCGCCCGCAATGGCACCACCAGGAAGTGAAGGCGCTCTGTTCTCCCTCCATCTTCAGGCATTCTGGGAGGGATCCATATTGAAGTGATGTGTTAACTATGTTCGTCCATAAGGGAGTTACATATTGGTGGATTTCTTTCACTAGGTGGGAGAGAATGGGATAGTCTAAATGCGTGGTTGGTTTCATTGACTGAATGGTTTGTTGATCTCACCCTTGAGTTTAAAACTGTTCCAGAAAGCATGTTTTTTGGGGGGACAGTTGGGGTATGTTGGTTTATATTCATGCTGTTTGCTGAAAGAGTGGGGTTGATGGATTCCCGACGTTGGGTACTTGCTTGACTGGGAAGAGAGTTGCTTATGGTTGCAATTTTATCTTTAAAGAATGAGAAGGTGTTACAGATGTCCGTTGAGCTTTTAGTAATTGTGGATTCTACAGGTTTTCTTTGTATTATTTTGAAGAGTTTTCTGGGCATGTTCTTCACTCAGTCTAGTTGTGATCTGATTGCTGATTGCTGTTGTTTTGGCATTTAAGATAACCTTTTTATATCTGCTTCTGTGCCTTCTCACAACTGTTCAAAATGTGTGATGTTTGGTCCTCCCTCCAAAGGCAGTTCATATGTCTTAGTTTTCTTCTTTTCAGTGTTTACGTTCTCATTGAACCATGGATTTGAAGGTTTTTTCTTTTGCCTTTTTAGATGTAAAGGAGCTGTATTCTGAACTATGTCAGTCATGCTGCTGTTGTAGAGCTGCATCAGTTCATGAACCGATGTTTGGTTAGTCAGAGGTGGCAAGGAGGTTTGGTATAGCTCCACCAGTTCTGTGCTGTTTACTTGACTGTAATCCCTTTCTCATGTTTTAGCACTTCTCGTTTGACCCTTGATTTTGGTTTCATGTGCGGATACTTGGAAACAAATTTGATGAATGAATTAATTTTGAATGAATTTTGCGCATGTCCACCAGAAAGCCTCCCAGTGCTAGGAGCAAAGTCATCAAAAGAACTACAGCAAGTCTTCAAGGAAACAGAAAGGTTTTAAGAAGTTTTTTTAAAAGACAAGTAGTTATCCTCAAGGCAGATATGATTAGGTAGCTGGTTCCACAATGTAACCGCATTGTAGGAGAACAAGCGTCCCCCACTTGGGGACCTTTTTATCCTGGGAACAACTGTCAGATGCTTATTCCCGGAACGCAGGGATCTAGTGGGACAATAGGAAGAGATTATAGACCGGAGAATCGGTGGACCCTTGGAAGACAAGGTCTTATGGAGGATATACAATGGTTTACACTGAACTCTTTCCACAACCGGAAGCCAGTGGAGGGTGTGGATAAATGGCCTTGCATATTCCCGATTAGGGGCCTGCATGAGGAGGCGCGCTGCACAGTTTTTAACAGTCTGCAGTTTTTTTAATCATTGAGCACGGAAATCCTAAATAGAGAGCGTTGGTGTAGTCAAGTCGCGAATGAATCAGCGCTTGAACCAATAATATCCTAGCATTGAAAGGCAGCAGTGGAAGGATTTTTCTTTAAAATCCCATAGCAGGAGCCTGCCACCTTTCATGCTTGCTTGCTTGCTTCATGCTTGCTCCTTAAACTTTAGATTGTGATCCAGCCAAACCCCAAGGCTTTTGATCTGATCTTTAGAAGGAGGCATTATGCCCAAACACCTAGACCAGCGTGAGCTGGTATTCAAGAGGGAGGCTTTACCCAAAAACATCAGCTCAGTTTTTGCCCCATTGAGTTTCAAACAGGAGCCTTCCATACAGGTGGACACCCTTTAAAGACAACCGGCCAGATTGGTTTCCACTTTATCAAATTGGCTTAGGGAGACAATCAGCTGAGTGTAGTCAGCATAAGTAACAATCTGAATGCCAAAGGGTTTAACCACCTCGGCCAAGGGGCTCATGTAAACATTAAAAAGCGTGGGGCTCTGGGAAGAGCCCTGAGGAACCCCACATCTCAGAGGCATCCTTTCAGGGATAAAGGTATCCTCAAAGAATTGAAATGGTCTGTCATCCAAAAAGGACTCTAGCCACTTAAGTGCCGGTCCTGTCACTCCTACCTCTCTGAGTCTAGAAATAAGTAGTTGATGGCTAACTGTGTTGAAGGCCCGCACTAAGATCTAGGAGAACAATTACAGCGGAGCCGCCGACATCCAGAATTTTTCTGACTACTTCAACTACTACCAACAGGGTGTTCTCTGTGCCCTGTTGAGGTCTAAAGCCAGTTTGTGAGGGATGAAAGCATTAATTCTTCTCCAAAAAAATGGAGAGGATGGAGTTCACATACTTTTTGCAGCAATTTTTGCAATCCCTGGCAGAAGGGAGATTGGACGGTAATTCGCAAACACTTCTGGATCCAAACTTGTTTTTTTAGGAGGGCTTTGACCATGGTCCATTTTCAGAGAGAGGGAACGAGCCCAGAGGAGAGTGAAATATTGATAAGGTCCAATACATTTGGGGAAACTGTACTAAAGGCCTGATTTAAAACACTGGGGGCACATTGCTGGGAGACCTGATTTCAATTGGGTAAAATAGTTTTTAGGAGCTTCAATTCCATGGGAGGAATTTCCGCTATGGAGAAATCAAGCATTAGGATCTGGTTATCTGAAGAAGAGGCATTTTGAAATACTGGGGTTGGGAGAACGCCAAATAAAATATCTTGAACTTTAAAAAAAAAGAATACTGCCAGATTGCTGCAGCACCCTAAATTATCATCAGAGGGAAAGGAGGGAGAAGGAGGGTTAAGAAGTAATTGCGCAATCCGGAAAATTTCACATGGAGAGTTGGAGGCTGAGATAATCCTTTTTTTGTAGTACAAGGATTGAGCACTTCTAATTTCTGCTGTTTATGCTATAGTAGCCACTCTATATTTAATTTTCCTAGAGGTGGAAAAATCTTTCCTCCAACTTCTCTCTCTGAGCTTGGGAGTGTACAATGCTACTCTATTGGGACCTTTCTTGTTGGTCATCCATTTTTTGGGGGCCATCAAGTCTAGAAAGAATTCAAGTCAATTATTAAACTTATCGTTGGCTGTAACTGGGTTGATGGTGGTCAGACCAGTCTATTGGGGTTATGTAAGTATGTTTACTGATACTGGTTCACCGACAATGAGGTCAAGTGTGGCCCCTTTGTTGTGGGTTGGTCTGCTGAATGCTTGAATTATGTTGAGGTCCTGGAGCAGGTAACTGCCACTGTGGGGTCTTTGTCATTGTTCCAGTGCAAGTTGAAAACTCCTAATAATATTGCATTAGAGGGTGAGGTAGCATTGATTGTGATTGTTTCCATAAGTTGCTCCAACAACTCTGAGTTATTACCCGTTGGATGATATAAAAGGAGAGTTTTCACTAGCAGTTCATTTTCACGCTTGATTTCTGCTCCCAAGACTCCAAATGATGATGTCTCTTCTAGCGAGAGTGAGTTTATGGTAAGGGAGGGATGTAGCAAATTCACATTTTATGTGTAGGGCTGCATTATAATCACATGTGTAGAGCACACCCACATATAATCTTTTGTCATATTAACATGAGATGTTAAAATTTGAACTGTATTAACTCGAATCATGATCTGCTTAGGTCATTGAAGTAACATGGAGAATTAACATAGAAAGTGAATGTAACTAGCAGAAAACATTAACATGAAGAACTGTTGTGAAAATGATAACTATTCATGTACTAAAGGTGTTTATTAATCGTGTCATTTTAATGTAGGGAAATGCATCAATTGAATGTGCCTTATTTTCCTATACAAATTCGTAAAGCTCATATGTAGGGTTCCTTATGTTAGCTGAACTTTGTATTCCTCAAAACCATTTCCCTGGTAACTCTCGCTTTAGAATTAATAGCTGAACTTTATGTGTACAGTGGAATTTGTTCTTTTTTACTTTTGTGTTGCAGGGAAGAAGTGCTCTTGTTAGCTAAAATAATGTCTTTGTTTTACTAGACAGGCAAGGAGAGAAGAAGTTACATCGTAAAATTGAGTCGATAAAGGAAGGCTGTTGTGCTTCACACAGGAGAAGGCCTGGGAACCAAGGACAAACTGTGAAAACAAGAAGAATGTTATCCCAGGGTAATACTACCTTTAGGATTGTACCCATAGCACTAGACATGACCTGAAAAGACTGTGGCAAAGATACCTAAAATAATGTGATGTTGGGAGTAGGGTAAGTGCCCACTTTTTCCTTTGCCTTTGGAGAGAAAGCATCTTAGAACAAGCTATTTCTCGATAGCTTTATTCTAACTGACCCATCAATGGTGGAGAGACTTATAAGGAAGGCTCCATATGCTGGCACCTTTTTCATCCATTTTCTGAAAATACACAAGTGGGGATGCCATCTTAGTGATATAGTAGGGGTAGATTATTGCTTTATACTCATCAACACTCGATGCAGGGAAACTTGGACTCATGCTTTCTGATCCTCTGAATCTTATTTCTTGAACTAAATGTTTTACTTATGTTACATCGTCTAAATTGGATGCTCAGATTTGGCTTTCTGCTGATACTAATGTACTTCTACACTCTCATCTTGCGGTGTCTTTATTTTCAGTTTTTTTTGGCTTCGTAATAAATTAACTAACCTTACGTAGTTGTCTGTGGTTACTATGTGTCCAAAAGATTTCTCGTTTAATTGATTGGCACTAATAAAAAAAATTCACTTCCATGCTGCTAAAAAGAACCCTCAGATTGTGATTCTAGAATCGGTCCAGAATTTATGGCCCTGCCCTTTCAGGATTTTCTGTAAATTATAGTGAGACCACTGCACTGTTTCAATGTGCGGTCTAGATGTAGGATGGCAAAGTCCATGGGAATGAAAAGTTCCAGTATTGGAGCAGCCCTTGGGTTGAGCCAGGTTTCAGTTAGGAAGAGGATGTCCAGATAATGTGCTAAGATCCCATATGGTATATTGTAGACTAGAAAGGCAACACTAATGAGTATGTGATACCTTACATAGCGATGTTTACTTCACAAATTAAAAAGTAACATGAATTGGAAATTATAGCAATATCATTGTCTCATACTAGGATAGGCAGAGTTAGTTAAATGTAAAATTCTCAAAGAGAAAGCAAAGGCAAAAGAATTTGGCATGCAAATTGAGCATGAGAAGAAATTAATGAAATACTTAAAATTAGGGTAATTCTTGTGAGGATTCCTCACAACAAAATCAGGCTTTCAGGTTTCATAGTGATGAAAATGACTTCAGGGACCCTTAATGTAGGCCTGCGTTGGCTCTATGGAGATGAGCCGTGCACAGACATAATATCGGGTCCAAAATATCGATTGGACATAATATCGAGTTTAAAATATAGACTGGTCAAAATATCGACAGGACAGAATATAGATGACCAAAATATCGTTTTTAAGGTAAGTGAAGTAATATCGACTGTTAAAAACATAGATAGTTGAAATATCGAAGTATCTAATATAGATAGTTAAAAATATCGATTTTTTAATAATATCAAATTTTTTTATAGTGTATTTCTATGTTATAATATGTGTGAAAAGTGTGTATTTATGTTATAATTAATTTTATTTAATGAATTTAGTTTTTATAATTATTGTGTAATTTAATTCTGTAGCGGGTTGTGGGTTTATAGGGGAATAGGGTGGGAAGTAATTTAATTATAATGAATTAAATATGTAAATTTATTTATTGATAGTAATTAGTAATTAATTGTTAATTAATTTATATTTGTTAAGTAATTTAATTCTAATTGGTAATTAATTGTTATTAATTGATTAATTGGTAATTATGTAAATTTTACTAATTTAATTCTGTAGCGGGTTGTGGGTTTATAGGGGAATAGGGTGGGAAGTAATTTAATTATAAATAATTAAATATGTAACTTTATTTATTGATAGTAATTTGTAATTAATTGGTAATTAATTTATATTTGTTAATTAATTTAATTATAATTGGTAATTAATTTTTATTAATTGATTAATTGGTAATTATGTAAATTTAACTAATTTAATTTCTTTAGCGGGTTGTGGGTTTATAGGTAAATAGGGTGGGAAGTAATTTATGAATAATTAATTAAATAATTGAATTTATTAAAAATTATTTAATTGGAAATACTTGTTAAATAATTATTAATTATTAAATAATTAATTGTTAATTTTTTAATAATTTGTATTAATAGGTGATCAATTGAAATAATTATAGTTAATTAGTAATTTTAATATATTAATTATTATATTATATGCAATCTTTAATTATTTGTAATTAATTTTTAATAGATATTCATTTTTAAATTTTTGAATAATATATGAAGTATTTACTTTCCCTAATGTTGTATTCTCTGGAGTGGGAATAGTAATTTTAACCCCTACGCTACCCAACGCTTTCCCTACTGTTGCAACCGCTGGAGTGGGAATAGTAATTTTTACCCCTACGCTATCCAACGCTTTCCCTACTGTTGCACTCTTTGGAGTGGGAATAGTAATTTTAACCCTTACGCTATCCAACGCTTTCCCTACTGTTGCACCCACTGGAGTGGGAATAGTAATTTTTACCCCTACGCTATCCACTGCTTTCTCTACTGTTGCACTCTTTGGAGTGGGAATAGTAATTTTTACCCTTACGCTATCCAACGCTTTCCCTACTGTTGCACCCACTGGAGTGGGAATAGTAAATTTTATCTCTACGCTATCCAACGTTTTCCCTACTGTTGCACCCACTGGAGTGGGAATAGTAATTTTAACCCCTACGCTATACAACGCTTTCCCTACTGTTGCACTCACTGGAGTGGGAATAGTAATTTTAACCCCTACGCTATCCAACGCTTTCCCTACTGTTGCACCCACTGGAGTGGGAATAGTAAATTTTACCTCTATGCTATCCAACGTTTTCCCTATTGTTGCACCCACTGGAGTGGGAATAGTAATTTAAACCCCTACGCTATCCAACCCTTTCCCTACTGTTGCACTCACTGGAGTGGGAATAGTAATTTTAACCCCTACGCTATCCAACGCTTTCCCTACTGTTGCACTCTTTGGACTGGGAATAGTAATTTTTATCCTTACGCTATCCAACGCTTTCCCTACTGTTGCACTCACTGGAGTGGGAATAGTAATTTTAACCCCTACGCTATCCAACGCTTTCCCTACTGTTGCACCCACTGGAGTGGGAATAGTAAATTTTACCTCTACGCTAACCAATGTTTTCCCTATTGTTGCACCCACTGGAGTGGGAATAGTAATTTAAACCCCTACGCTATCCAACCCTTTCCCTACTGTTGCACTCACGGGAGTGGGAATAGTAATTTTAACCCCTACGCTATCCAACATTTTCCCTACTGTTGCACTCTTTGGAGTGGGAATAGTAATTTTTACCCTTCCGCTATCCAACGCTTTCCCTACTGTTGCACTCTTTTAGTGAGAATAGTAAGTTTTACCCTTACGCTATCCAACGCTTTTCCTACTGTTCCACCCACTGGAGTTGGAATATTATGTTTTACCCCTACACTATCCAACGCTTTCCCTACTGTTGCACCCACTGGAGTGGGAATAGTAATTTTAACCCCTACGCTATCCAACGCTTTCCCTACGCTTGCACTCTTTGGAGTGAGAATAGTAATTTTTACACTTTTCTTATTGTACGTTAATAATATTGGCTAGTATTTAATTATATTTTGTTACTATATATAAATGTTTTAACAAATATGATTTTTTTTACTCTCATTAATTATTTAATTATTATAAGTTAATTTAAGTATTTTTAAGTATATTTTTAATATTAATTTAATTTAACATAGTTTTTAGTAATTTTTTAAAACTATATTTTAGTAAACGATATTTTTAACTCGATATTTTTCTATTTACCTGTTTGTAGATAGAAACTCGATATTTTGTCTGTCGATATTTTGTCAACGATATTCTTGATGGTCGATATTCTGTCCCTCGATATTATTTCAGTGATCCGAGATGAACACCTGCTTTTATTCACCTGCAGTGTGCAAAAAGAATTTAACCGGAGATTTCTCACAGTTTGTTGTTGTAGACAACATAGCTCAGAAAAAGATAAATCCTGCTCATTGTTTCTAAGCTGTTGTGTCTGAAAATCAAGCTAACTCAGAGAAATGTAGTGTCAATTGATTTATCTCTCTTTACAAACTGCAGATGCATAAAAATAAGCCAGAGCAGGCCTTCCTGATACAGCCCCGAGGCAAAATCCAAATGTAAACATTGGTTGGAATCAATCAACATCCCAGAAATATCTGTACCTGGAATTAAATTTGCACAGCCCTGGTAGCTAGATTCTCGGTTTTTGATTGGGAGCGGAGTTTTAGCGCAAACATCTCCAGCTTGGGTGTGAAGTGGTAAATCCTCCATTCAATAAATGTTTGCTGGTGTTGAATTTTCCATTACCACACATCTCTAAATCAGATTGCTGGGTCCTTTTTCTGCTGGCCAATCTATTTAATAGCCACTGCTGTTAAATTTTATGTAAGGGATGCAGTGCCCTGTTACTATTAAATTTAAGTCTTCTAAAAATATCTTAACTATCATTGCTTTATTGAAAGGACGACTGTTTAGTCATAAATCACTTTCGCTTTAGATGGATATTAAGTGTGTGTAGTCAGTTTTGCTGCACTGTAGCTTGTACTGAGTTGGGCACCTCCGTCAGTTTCTGTAGGGTTGTAACTTCGAGCTTAGCAAACCTACGAGGTAGTGTTGGAGCAATTAACTAGTGGGAGGAGAAGTAGGGCTCGTAGAAAGTTGTCCTTGATAGGAAAGAAACAGGGCAGCCATAGATTTTAGTGACAAATTATGCTAGAGCGATGCTCCAATGTTATGATTGTTTTGACATGTAAGGTCTCCATTCAACAAACCCTTGTACTATTGCTTTATAAGTATGTGTACCTGCAGTGCTTAACCTGTAAAAGAATAAGTGCTTGCGCCCATTGTTTTGCTCACAACCCCACTGCCAGAGCTTTCGAATTTTGAGGGGCCGAATACCATAAAAGTGGGGTTCTGATTCTACCTCATGCTTCTTTCATCCACCTTTAGACACTTTCTGTCACTTTATCTCACTCTTTCAGGATATTTTGCATCTTGTCTTTGTCACAATTTTCCTTCTTTTTTCTTCTTCTTTTCCCCTGTTTCTCTCTTTTGCTCTTTATAAAAGTCTGATGAGGAAAAATAAGCACTGGTCCACAAAAATGAGTGCCAGTGGGCCCCACCGACTACCACCGGCTCATATTAAGCACTGTATATATGTTTTGGTCCCCTACTTTATCAGGAGAGAGGTAAAGTAACCCACCCTACTAAGAGTCATGAAGCCCATCAGCATTTGACCTCTGGTACATAACTTGTAGTGTGAGGCGGCGTTTTTAGGTTAATCAAAACAATGTATTCATTGTTTCGTTTAGGGGTTGGCATGGGCACATTTCGAAACCTGCAAACCATTTTTTTTTTCCAAACCAAAAGTGGGACAATGGTTTCTTTGTTGCTCCATGGGCGGATTTTAGGAACACTGAGGGGCCAGCAAAGTATTTACCTTAGCGATAAAAGCATTATGGTCAGTACATTACCCTGATCCCTGATAGTGCTGTTGGAAAAAGTTTCCTCGTACGGAAGCCTGTGTGCAATGCTCTCCCTTCAGGGTCTTCCTGCTGCTCTAGCAAGCAGGAGTTATGCACAGGCTTTTTGCCCGAGAGCTTACTTTTCTGCCCTGACAGTGGTCGGGCAGTGTAATTAACGTAATGCAAGTGCCGGCTCTTGACAGAGATGGGTGGCATTAACATTCCTAGTTCCATGCATTTCTCAATGCACGGAATGGGGAATTCTTGAAGCACAAATTATTCATTTATTTTTGGGGCATTAAAACCAGAGGAAAAGGGTAGAACTGCCCAAAGATTCGCATTCGAAGATTAAAAAAAGAAGTTAAGAAACTTTTTCTAGTGATATCTCTGTTATTTTGCTCAGTCATGGCAAACTGGGTAAAAGTATTTTAAACTTTTCTTAATTACAATGCAATACAATACAATACAATACAATACAATACATACAAATAAATATAACACCCCTTTAAAGAACATGGGCGCCTAATTTATTATTTGAAGGTGTGTTCTTCTGTTTTGCACTACTTTAAAGGAAGTGCTGCAGCAGAATTTGAAAAAAAAATGTTTTCTCATATTTCTTGCGCTCCCTAGAACTCTACCAAACAACAGCTCACTTTGTTTATGTAGAATGATCCGGAAGTCATCGAGTGTACCAAACTTGAAAAACATATGTACTTGGAGATAAGCTATGCCAGCTTCACTCATTACTGTGAAACAGATATTTAGGGTCTACATATTGATTTTCTCATTTGCTCTAATAAAGATTCTGTAGGGATAATATGCTTGCATCACTCATGAAGCACTTAGCACAGTTCATGAAAATGTTGAATGCATTGCTTTTAAGTGTGTGATTTCCTAGGGGTGGAGTATGTAACCAGGCCCATTGACACTCCAAAGGGGGCACCTGGTGCAGACTGGGACTTTACGCCCATTGCACACAAAATGGCTCCCAAGCACCCATGCTAACTCTGTGCCTCACTGCTGTGCTCTCCCCAAACATGAACTGATTGAAACAGATTTGTTTCCAGCCGGTTTTCTGTGTTTCACTGCAGCCACTGCCCAGTCAGCCTTTGGAGGGGGCAGGGTCTACTACATTGCCTTGATCATTGTAATTTCAACCACTGCTGGTGTCTCTGGGATACTAAACATCACGTCCTAGAGGGCACCCTCGGGGTGCTGTGTGCCACCCTGCCAGCGATGCATAGTTAGTGTATACCCAAATTCCTATTCACCTGCACCACTTCATCAGTAACATAGCTCTACTGCCAGGCAAAGATATTCCGTAATTTGCAATTGACCACACCACCTTGCAAATGGGAAATTGCTCCCTGAACATTTTCCAACTGCAAAGTGGGTGCCAACACAATGCATTCTAGAAAAAGAGAGCATGATAGAGCACCAGATGTAATACAGAAATTCATCGGGCTTGTAAAAAGTACACACAAACTGCATTGATGTGATGGAGCAAATGTGTCACTCAGTTCAAGGTGTCCTATATCTAATTCCAACTAATCCAATCTATATTTCCATTTGTTCCAGGGGTGTTAACCTTTCCTCAGGTATACTGTTTACATTCTTTGCTCATCCTTTTATGCCCATCTGCCAGTCCGTTAGATTTCTTCTCAATCAGGTTATGGGTGAAAGGTACCTAAGTAGTTAACAGTCACCAAGTGCACTTTCTAAATCTGTACCTTGACTGGCAGCCATCTTTGTTTGCGTCTGAAACCGCACATTGTCATTATTCTTGGCCATGGATATAATGCTTGGGCCCCTTCATCAAGGACAGGGGATCACTTGATCCACGATAGACTCTAAATCTTTCAGCAGTTCCTTAGAAATGTCCCCTACAGTGTCCCTTAAACTACTAGACAGACTCCCTCCTGTGCATTCCAAGGTCTCCTGCTCCGTCCATAGCAGCTCAGCAACCTGACCTATCAGCACCAACTTATTCATGCACATAACTAACGAAAAAGACTCACTAGCCAATCATGCGCAGCCCAAAAGGCTTTTTTGTAGCCCTTTTCACATGCACATCACTCACGTATGACGTGTGCTGCACTAAAATATATATATTCAAAATTAAAAGAGACAACAAATGAGCTCTATTCAAATCTGATATTTAATTTTCCTAAACCTGAGTTAAAATAATAATTCAGCACCCTGGCTACAAATCGTTTTATGGATTTATGCGGGTGATACATATGTAATTCCTCAACAGAGGGTGATACATATGTAATTCCTCAACAGAAACGTAGGGCTAGCTGCTCCCTTCTGAAGATATTCCAGTCCTTTTAACTACGTGATTATCCTTTCATTGAATCGCGAGGTACAGTAGATTTATTTACACACAAAAGCTATCGCAGCAAGAACATGAATTGTAAAAGACAGAATGTCCTTGAACAACATTATGGTCAGTTCATGATCAATACTCATGGGTAAGGCATGGGAGACACATTCTTACTTCCCCTTTAAGTTGTTAGGTTGTCTTCACATATTTCTGCAACAACTGCCACGCATAAAACTTCTCCAAAACAGATAGATCCCTTAACTACAGGTGTCAGAACAAACAGACACGTGTCTGCTTTATGAGGAAGATGTTGCTCAGGGCCACCCATTAGGACATCTGCCGGGAAGGACTATCCAGCCAGACAGGTACTTTTAAGTGTTTGTTCCTTAAATCTTTCAGCGAGGTCCCTTCCAGTTCATCCACCCTCCGGAGAACAGCTGAAGTTTGAAGACAGTGCTGGCACGAAGCACATCATCTGTGCTGGATCTAAGTGTCTCATGTCATGGCTGTGCTCATACTTGATGTGAATTATAATTTATGAAGCTAATCATCAAACATTAAAATCGTTTTGGTAGACCTTCAAGAGAGCAGATGCTGAGTTCTCAAATATGTCCTTTTATGTCATGACTCAACCAGAGCTTCAGAAACAATTAAATTGATCGAAGCAAGAACAGTAACAGAGATGGTTACTAGGAAGCAAAGTAAATCTTGATTCTCAAGGTGAGAGTAGATGCCCGAGGAAAGATGGCACATGCACATCAAAAATATTCAGATTCATAAAAGGACTTAGGGCTATATTATCAAGAAAGGGCGATACATTATCGCCTATTTATCGGCAGGAAGATGCCACTAAGCGGCGATAATGGGCTTGATATAGGCCCTTTTGAATTCCCATAGAAGCCCAGATTAACACCAGAACCTGGGCTTCTATGGGAAGTCACAAAGGCATATTATCAAGCCCATTATCGCTGCTTTAGCAGCAGTTTCCTGCCGATAAAAGCGGCCATAATGTATCGCCCTTTCTTGATAATATGGCCCCTAGAGTCGGAGAACATTATGGTTTTAAAATTTCACTGATATCTACTGCAGCATACCATTTGTTTTAGTTTTGGTAACTGAAAGAAAGTATTTTGCTACTGTTTTGTTAAATCAAGAATTTTGCATTAGAAATAGGTTGCCCATAGTTTAAAGCCACATGTAAAACAATTACAAAGCACCCCTTTCTTCATCTCCATTCCCTGTGAACCTTTTCTGCAGTGGTAATGACACTGATGCTCTTTCAGATGATAAATATGGACTGATAGCAGGTGATGATAGAGTGTGAGGCAGGTAATGTTGCATGGACATGTACAGTCAGACAAAGAACATGCTTACACAGTTGATTTTGGTGTACATTGCTACCTGGCATGACCGTCCTACTTCCACCATGACTTCAAGCTACTGTGCACACTCAGTATACTCCCCATCAAGCTGTCTACTACAATATAATGCAAGATGCCCACGAGATACCACAAGCATAATTGGGCCTATTGAATGGCGTTGTTAAATCTGGCATCTCTGGACAAGGGACAGATGCTTGACTTAGGCACTCAGGTGGACGTGCATCCCTTGCGAGGTCCAGAGCTGATGAACATTGAGGCAAAGGGTAAAAGTGCAATAAATCTCTGGTTATGGATTACCCAGGTCGCTGGGCAGTTACCGTATTTCCTTTGCTTGACACAACTCTTAGCTGTTCAGCATCAAATGGAGTGTCTGTCATACATGTCCACGTTTTCTTAACAAGAACTCAGCCTTCTTTCTTGAAATCTATGCCTCAAACGTGCTGGTGCTTGTCAGCATAGGCCTTATTTAGCATTTGCGAGAGATGTCAGTGACACAAATCTTGTCACAGTGTATTGATAGGCAGGTGGTCTATTGAAGTACCTGCGTTCCAAGAGCTCTCCTGAACAGCAAGGTAGTAGTACTTTCTCTCATCATGGAATGAGGAGTAAAACAGTTGGCACGAAGGGCTAGGCACAGAGCAGACTTGAGGTAGATCCCTTTCTATGCAGGACATTGAACCACCCTTTTCAAAGTACTCATAAATGATAAGTCTTCCACTAGGTGAAAACATGAGTGCTCATCATAAACTACCATGAGATGATGCTCTTTGTTGAGAGGTCTGGAGAGATCAACAGCAATCCTGTCCAAATCATGCCTACATAGATAAGACATGTTCAAGGGGAACTGAGTAATTTTGGGAGGCAGGCAGTTGCATAGATGACAAGTTTTAAGCTCCCTTTCAACTTGTTCATCAAGATTCGGGAACCACGTTTGATCCCTGAGAGTTCTTTTAATTGCAGCAATGCCACACTGTCCTTAGTGTGCCAGTTCAATAACTTGCTGCTCTAGGCTTTCATGGCTAACTATTCTTGCCCCTCTATGGGGCCGATTACTATCCTGTCCAGGAAGCATTCCTACTGAATCGGTCCGGAATACTTTCTGGACAACTCGGATCGGGTGAGTTTGACTAAGCGATTTGGATGTATCCAGATGCTTCCAGATCCGATTCGGTCGGAATCCCATTGACTTCAATGGGAGCCTGTGTTCCGAACAAGAACTCATACTCCCATTGAAGAAAAGGGTGGCTGGGTAAAACCTTGCACCCAGTGACAGGTCCCCTATGGTGATTGCCACACTGTGCATGGGTGGAAAGGGAGGTCTCTTGAGTACCCCCAGGGACCCGATTCGGAGGGCCCTGGGTGTAGATGGGCATTCTACTGGTCCCTAAAGACAGATTCAAGCAGCCGATTCATTCCAGAGAAATCGAATCAGAACAACTGTCCCAATGGGTCATTGTACTCGCTCGCTTACAAACCGAGTCCATAGAGCTGTACGATTTGGCTCCGAAAGACGCAAGCTGTTAGATTTCCTTTTGGAACCCATTTGGACAGCCCTACCAGTTTACAGGCATCATAATTGCTCGTTGGGAACTGTGTATGAATAGGTCAGAAACAAGGGTTCCAAATTGAATTCAGCAAACACGAATCATATTCAGAGCCCTTCGGAACGGGATCATAATCAACGCCTTGCTATGACATCATCATGTGCAACTGAAAGTTCTTGACAAACATTTTTAAATTTGTGGTATTCAACATCATCTGTAAAAGGTTGAGTATGCCTCCTCCATGAATGTGTTGTAACTATTTTCTTGAGCTTAAGCATGTCTTTGTCAGTATTAGTACCTGCTAGAATCTGTTCAATAAAAAGAGCTGCAGGCGCACTTGACTTTACTAGGAAATTGATGTAGGCCTCGGCTGCTTTGGATGTTGTGCTATGACGCTGTAGAAGGACTTGTAAAAAGTAGTCGGTGGTGTTTCAATATTTCTCTGCGTATGCACAATAGTGTAATCATATATTTGCAGGCGCAACTCCCACTTCTCAAGGCAAAGGGGCATCTAGGTTCTTGGATTACTGAAAATGGCAAGCAACGCTTGTTGTTCTGTGAGAAGGGTGAAATACATTCCATACTGAAGCACATGGAAGATTTCACACTCCAACATCACAGCTAAGCTTTATTTCTCCATTTGAGAATAAGCACAGTCAGCATGAGATACATTTCGGTTAGCATAGGCCACACTGTGTTGCTGAGCATCGGGTTGTCCATTATGTTGGGCAAGGATTGCTCCCAGCCCCACAAGGCTTGCATGTACCACAATTTCTGTATGCAATTTTGGATCAAAGTAATCCATTTCAGGTGCATTTTCAATGGCATATTTTATTATCTTGAAACTTTGTTCACATTCAGATGACCATTAAAATAGAACATCTCTTTTAGTTAGTCCTCTTAGATGGGCACTCACAGTGCCAACGTGAGAAATGTACTTGGAGCAGTGGCTGACTATGCCCAGAAAGGATTTATAATATGATCCAATGCATTTCGAGCTATATCAGCTCTTTAAGCCCATCCCTTTAAGTCTGTCTTTTTGTAGTTTTCCTTAGTTCGTTTCTTGCAGTCTGGAAGTTCAACATACACGCAGAAGTCCGTCTTCAATGTTTCATCCAGTTCACTAAGACGTAACGCGCAAGCGCACTAAATACAACACACTATCGATTGCGGAAGTAAGCATTAGACACAGAGGAGCCATTCGGATAAAACGCGACAAACTTTTTAAGTAAGTGTTAAACTGCTGGCACTTCTTCTACCCAGCCCGAGCATAAGCATGCAAACGCAAAGGCTATAAAATATAATTAACCTGCATTGATAACGCAGCAGTATCACGGGTTGAAACAGCCCAATGTGAGTATGTGGCATAGTAACAAACATGCACCGAATCGAATCGCATAGTCTCTCCTGTGGATTATCAATATAATGGGTAAGTCAACACTGATGAGAGGACACGTATAGATACATATTGATTTTTTTCGTACAGATTCTCATTGAAACACATTTCATCATACTACAACAACTTGAGTAGAATTGGTTTTTATTTTACACGTAAACCGCATGTTTCATAACATCACTATTAATGTACACTATATTGCATGAACCAACATAGTATCAAAGAGCACAATATGGAATATAAACGGTTACGTTTATTGTCAAGAATGTCCTAGTATTATAATGCATTTCAGATATCATTTCTGTAGACTGTACTCCCTGATGAAGAGCTGATATAGCTCGAAATGCATTGGAGCATATTATAAATCCAACATGTGGAGATTGAACATGTGGTACAGTGTAAGCTGAAGTACAATGATAAAAAATAAGAATGAAAAATCATTTGAAAAATACCAGTGAATGAATAAAATTCATGGAATAAGTGAAAATAATTTTTGTTTGAAATTTAATAAAAACTTTATTGGACATACAAAGGAGTGCCCCAAAGGGGGTTGCAACCAAGATAGTTGGAAGCACTCACAAATATTTGATTACAAGACGTTATTTTAGGACGGGAACCTCACCCCTGGGAGCAACCTAAAAACATATAAAATAACACATTAAATTGAAAATTCCCAACAAAAGGAAATATTATACAAAAAAAACGGTTGTGCGCAAGCAATCCTTAATTTATAATGTGCCCAGAAAGGGTCACAGCAGGTATGCAACCTTTACAACGCAACTTTGACCAAGCAGTACTGTTACAACGCATGTATTACAACGAAAACCATTACAACGCATTACACTGGGGGCGCTATAGGATAAGCAATAGTTTTAATTTACTATCCAACACCTTCCCTAGTGTCCATGGGGAATGGAGTTGGAATAGTAAATTAAACTATTCACTATCCAGCACCCCCAAGTGTAATGCCTTGTAAAGGTTTTCGTTGCAATACTTGCGTTGTAACAGCATGCGTGGTAAAAGCATGCGTTGTAATGTCAAACATCCGTCACAGCATGGTCAATTCTTCTGTTGGGCAAGTAGATGACAATAATTATGCCTTTTCTGGGTCAGGAGTCATTCCCTTTTCAGAGGAAATATGCCCAAAGAATTAAAGCTTGTTTTTGTGAAATTCACACTTTTTAATATTTAGTGTAAGACCTGCATCAGAAAACAGATGACATACTTGTGTGAGTGCTTTGTCATGTTCTTTTTGTTTCATCCCAAACACCAGTATATCGTCACTATAGTTAGAAACATGAGTCTTTTATTTCTGAACAAACCAATATGCATTGAAAAAGTAGTCATTTGCCTCCAGTTTTCAAGTTGATGGTAACCTTTGTTCAGATCAAGGTGGGAGAAGGCTTTGGCACCACTCATTTGAGTGATCATGTATGGAACGTGTTGGCCTGGATGTCTTTCTCTTTCAAATGCATTGTTGGTTTGATGCATATCAACGCAAATACGCACTGAAACTCCACTGTCATTTTTTAGCACCACCACAATGGGTGAAACCCGCAGTGTGGGACCAGTAGAGTGCTCAATAGAGTCATGCTTAAACAGTGTTTCTATTTTTTTCTCCACGGCTACCTGTAGGGAAAGGCATTGTGACAGTGTCGCTGTGTAACAGGGCTAATATCGTCACTAATGGGAAGCTGTACCTTGAATGTTTTAAGATTCCTAAGTCCATTAAACAATGTTGGGAACTGAAAGGAGGATCCAAGTTGTAGTTAATAGAAATTAGTCTCATATTCAGCACCAGAGTTGAAACTTAATAAGCATGCACTCCACAAAGTACCTGGGAGTACTTGATTGAGCATTTACACTGTCATTTTCTTATGCCGCATGGTCACCACAAAGAATCCCTTGCTCCTAAAGGGTGAAAAAGCTGCCCAGGTATACACCTTGGTTCTTGCCAGTGCGAGACATGAAATCAGAGAAATCAGAGAAAGTTCTTTGTACTTTTCTGCAGCCACAATGTTTATCGATGCAACACTGTCTATTATGAAAGTTGTAGGGCATCCATTCGCCTTGAACATGATTTTAGTACTATGTCCAAAGGAACTTTGTTGCTATATGTGGTAATTCTTTTCAGACTCATGTTTTTCTTGCAAATTACCAATCTTATATGTGCATGTTGATCTGTGACTGACATCACCATCGCACATCCATTTTTCTTATGGTAACTTGCTGCTGACATCAATTAACCATTGGATGATAAATTTGAAAACAATGGACTTTGTTTTGTTTCTACTTTCTTTGGCCGATGTTTCCTTTTTGCCTTTTGGGAGTTGCTAGAAATCTTGTGGAACTATCTGGCATCCATCTTCTCGTCTCTTCATGATGCACTTAGTTTCAAGTTTGCTTTACAAACCATTATGAAATGTATTTTTTCCTGCAGCCTTTGCATATTTGTCCAGTGGTGGGACATTTACTTTCATGCAGAAAGTAGAGTCTGCATCGGAAATATATATTTTTTTTTCGGAAACATCAATTTATGGTCTTCAACCATGTGTATTTTCCTACTTTTCATGTTCAATGCTGATTCTAATGAGCTACTGGAGCCTCAATATCAGCAGATTGTTGAATTGATCATTCTTCTGCTCTTGCTGCCAAGATTACTTTCTCCAGACTAAGTGTCGCTTTGAGTCCACGTACTCCAACCGTTAACTGCTTCACTTCAACTGAGAAGCACATGTCACTCATGAGCAGTTTGCTTGTCCTTGGCAAACTTTCAGGGAGTGCACTCTTGTTTCTTCAGGTTACAGATCCCCTATCTCATTTCCAAGTGTGGCATCCTCTCAAGGCCCGGAAGAATGTTACAGACCACAGCAAACAAAGAGCTATGATTTGCAAGTCTTTATTCTTTAGCATGCAACTGTTAACCGAATGAAATGCCTCACAAACATTATTAACCTCACTCAGCCACACCCGTCAGATTATGTAATACTTGTGAGGAATGTGTAGAGGCCCACTAGAGTCTTCATGCACAGAAACAAAGGACACAACACACCGCATCTTTACACTGAACTGTCATCCCTTTGCTGCATGATGATCGGTGTCACAGGTTCCGTATTTAGAATACCTGGGTTCCGGTTTCTTTGTTGTGTGACACAATTTGTTTTTGATATTGCTATATCAAGTTGCTTTCTACCATGTTCAAGAAGAAAGATACACGCTGATAAGCGAGATCATGCTCTGGATGATCATGGATGATAAATTGCCCTTACATTTCTGTGCATGTGAGCTACCTGGGACTGTCAGTCTATATTCTGTCTGGTCCTATAGTAAGCGATCACAACACTGAGTAGTGCCATGTCTTGGATACAAGAAGAAATGCACTAGCCACACATTTGTTGACAAATAACTCCACAAACACCAGTTAAAACCATGATGTTCTCCAAAACAACAAGACCTCTTATGTGCATTTGAACTTCAGCACTGGCAGTACTGTTATTTTATATTAAATCAACAACTATGTGTGTTTAAATACAGCAATTTCAACTTGCTGCTGCAACAGACCATGTTCATCTCTCATGTAGGGATTGATAAGGGTGGTGATTGTAGTGTGGCAGTTGGTATTCCTGTGCTGGTTCTTTTAGTTCATGGTCTGTGTTTTTAAATAGGGAAGAGGGTTGACCAATGTAGCATTTATTATATTCAATGACAAGCTTTGTTTGACGTTCCTTGGATGGAATTGAAGACTATTTTGAGTGCATGTGCGGCTCTTCCAACATGTTTAGTACTGTAATAATTTCACACAATGCATTTTTAAGTTAGTTAGTGCATCATCAGTTGTCATTCTGCTTCCTGTTTTATAATGTACCTGCCAAATGGCCCGGAGTAAGGGGTTTTATATAGCCTAACACTAATGTGCTAAAGATTGTTGTCCTGTGGTTGTCCAGGGTGGCCTACACGGAGTGACACCATGCACAGCTGATAATCATTTTTTACTTTTTAAGTATCAAAAGTTAAAACAACGTTATTGTGATTGTCTTTGTGCAAACATTCATAAAGGAGGGACTATCACTTCATATGTACAAGGTGAAATAGTACAATATCAAAGTGATTTTTTCTCATATATCTGAAATCATAAATCAATACTGCAAAACCTCAATGTATTCTGGGCGTACAGAAAGTCCTCTGCAGGAAATAAATACAGTGTCATTCTAAACTCACCTCTAAAACACATAACAGCTTACTATGAATTTCCTATCTATAAATGTACGTCTGCATTTGTAGCCCTCTTCTATTTCAAAATGACATTTACCTTCAAGTTCACACTGGCAATGCAAACATTTCGATAGACTCTTGTGTGCTAGACACAATGGGTGTGTATCCATTATCCACACATATTTATACCATCAAGAATCTTTTTCGTTTTGCTGGATCATTTTTGATAAATAAGAATTAATACCATTAACATGTAAAAACTAACGTGTAGGCCTCAAAAGGAAAACAGGTTACATTTAAAGGGCAAAGTGAGAGCATTGGGATTTCATAGCTGCATAAATTAAGTTAGAAATACTTCTGAATGCATTTTTTCTTGACCTTTTCTCTGACCTAAGGTTAGGAATTTCAGTAAAGAAAGATGCTAGACTTTCAATCACACAAAACTGCTGATCTGAACATGAACCGATAGAAAACGTTAGATTTCAACTCTCCCATAGAGATATTTTCATAGAATACAATAATGTATTAAATTGCGTAGTTTAATCCTTGTGAAATGTTTCATCATTAGGAAAACGCTTATCGTTACGAGCTGGTGGAGCCTGCCTGCACTTTCCTCCATGCCTGCTCCTGGCTGCTGGGGTGGGATTCGGTCCCCCAGCGTTCTTGGCTGCAACGGTACAGGAGGCGTGGCCAGTCCTCCCAATGCCATAAACACTGTTGGGTGCTCCAACAGCGCAGGATGCATGCGGGTGAAGCCCGGGCCAAGGGCAGGCCCATTAGCGCCCGTCAGCAGCTGGCAGACGCTGGGATATTTATTTATTTATTTATTTATTTATTTATGCATTTTTATATAGCGCGGACTTTACCCGAAGGCGTCAGAGCGCTTCACATTAGGAACAGAAATGAAACATAATGAGAAACATTACAAAAGAGCAGATTACTAAAACATACGTTACTTACATAAGGTAATAGTGACAATTGTGAGCAAAACAAAAAACATGAGGTAGTAAAAATTGTGAGCAACCAAAAATACATGAGGTAGTAAAGGTAATAGTGACAATTGTGAGCAAACAAAATACTTGAGGTAGTAAAAATTGTGAACAACCAAAAATACATGAGGTAGTCAAAAGTGCACAAGAGGAAAAGTGACAAGTGTGCAGTTATAAGAGAAAACAGAGTATAATTTGAGGTATAATACTGCAATAAGTGCTAGGCACAAGAACAGGCGTTACGTAGGTAAGGTGGCACTTGTGCAAGTATCAAAGGTAAAAACATGTGAGAGGTAGCAACCGTGTGATACAAGGGCAAAGTGTTGTGTGCATGTTACAAAAGGGCACCGAACACAAGTACATGGAGAATACTGCAAAAAGGCAGACACTCCCACCACAGGAAAACACTGGGAAGGCACTCCCATGGTCATGGAAAGTAGAAAATATCAGTAGTGGGAAGTCTTCCTCCAAATAGCAAGAGGACGTGAATTACTTTTGGAGGTGTCTCTGGAGGAGGAGAACTTTGAGGTCCCTTTTGAAGGCCTGGGAGGAGGCGGTGGTCCGGAGTTCAGGCGGAAACGAGTTCCAGATTCTCACTGCGTTGCCTGAAAAGGATTGGGCCATTGTTCTTTCCTTCTTGAAAGTGGGAGGTTCAAGCAGTAGATTCTCGGCATTGCGTGAAGGTCTAGAGCCTCCAGAGAGTTTCAGTTTATTCGCCAGGTAGCGGAGAGAGGAGGAGTGCAAGGCTTTGTGGGTGATACAAGCGGTCTTGCCTCAAAGCCTCTAGCCTCGAAGGGAAGCCAGCGGAGGGTGGATAACATTGGTGTGATGTGATCGCTTCTTTTGGCCCCATAGATGAAACGAGCTGCTGAATGGAAGACAGACTTAAGTGGGGACAGGTGAGATTTGGGGAGGCCAGTAAGAAGAGAATTGCAGTAGTCTAGTCTGGAGAGGACCAGCGATTGCACCAGGGTTATAAGGTCCTGCTCCGGGAAGAAGCGACGGATTCCCCACAGAAGGCGCAGTTGGTAGCGAGCAGATTTTGCAATAGAATTGATGTGGGGAGTTAGATTGAGTTTTTTGTCTAGAATGACACCAAGAGATTTTGCGCTGTCGACAATGATGGGTTTGTTGTTTAGTAGATTCATCTGATCCATCCATGATTGAACCGGGGGAGGAGAGAGTGAGGAGGAGAGGAGGAGGAATTCAGTTTTGGAGGGATTCAGAATCAATTGATGAGATGACATCCAGTTTTGAATGGAGTCAAGAGTAGATCTTAGGATGGAGAGATCATGAGTGGAGGCAACCTTGAGGTAGAGTTGAGTGTCATCTGCATAGAGATGATAGTGAACCCCGGATTTGCTTAGGAGGTTTCCCAGTGGTTCTAAGTAGAGATTGAACAGTGTGGGTGCAAGTATAGAGCCTTGGGGAACACCTTGACCCACCGCCACAGGAGCAGAAAGACTGTTCGCTATTTTGATCATTTGAGATCTGTCAGAGAGGAAGGATGCAAACCATTTAAGCACAGTGCCCTCCATGCCCATTCTCTGTTGAAGAATATTGAGGAGGGTGTTGTGATTAACAGTGTCGAAGGCTGCGGAGAGGTCAAGGAGAATTAGCAGACAGGACCCCCCTGAGTCGAGTATCCTCAGCGCATCATCAACCACTTGCAGTAGGGCTGTTTCAGTGCTGCAGTTTTGGATGAAGCCGGACTGACAATTGTCAAGAAGATCATTGTCCTTGATATGACGAGAGAGTTGTTTGGCTACACATCTTTCCGTGATCTTTGCAAGAAAGGGAAGGTTAGTGATGGGGCGGAAGTTGTTGAGGTCATTCGCATCAGCAGTGGGCTTTTTCAGCAGCGGGGTGACCTGCCCAGTAGGCCCATCCTCTTGGTTTTCTGTCTGATGTCCTCTATTAAAGTTTTGAAACACTACTACATTACTACCACCAGTGGATGCTAACTACAGGACCCTGAGGGACCAGTGGGAAGTATGTTTGTTTTTCCTCTCTTTTTGCGCCTCATACAAGCTAGTAGCCAGTAGTATGGGTAAACGGATGGTTGGGGGTACAAAGTCTTCTACTGAGCACACTATTACGCCTAAGCAATCTACCTTAGATATCTTTCTTGCCCATGCCGTGGGAGCCCTATCCAAAGAAATCGACCTAGCTGAGCGGTGCATGTCCCTTAGTACGACTGGCCCGAACGGGGGAACTGAATGCATAACATCTACCAAGGAGAAGTCTGGCTTAGGTAACTATTAGGATACCCAGAGCTCAGGATGCACTAATGGGTCTGTGAACTCTACAGCTTGCCATTTGCCTACTGTGTTAAAACCAGCATCAGCTCCTACTAACCCACCCCATGACTTAACAGGTACAGATAAAGCTGAAATTATTGTTCCAATGACTCTTCGCCAACCAGCAGCTAAATATAAATGAAAGACCCAGAATGAAATTACTGTCAATTTGAGTTCCCCGGATACACCTTCGCTACAAGGGACAGCTGATAATACCAGTAACCCCATGGACAAATCAGCATGGACCCCATTTTTAGAGAAGCTAACAACTGTCATCAATGGCTTATTAAGGCCTCTTACAGAAAGACTCGGTAGGGTGGGGGATGAATTGAAAAATGTTACTAATACTGGGGTAATGTCACCAGATAAGAAGCTACGACCACCAGAGGCGAGACTGAATAATGTTACAGGTGGCATGCTTCCCCCGTCGAAGCTGTTGAAGCAATGGCTCATACCAGACTAAATGTAGAGTGTTACTTGGGCGACAATGCCCAAAAGATTAATAGGGAAACTGTTAGGGAGCCTGTCACTATGACACATGCTGTGTACCAACCCTCCCAGAGCCTAACAAATACACACCCTGCCAATATTAATATGCCCCCCCAGAAACTAGTAACCCTTAATCTGCCACCTGCCTGCTGCCCATATGTGGCAGTACTGGCTAATATCCCCCGCTGAATCCAGGGGCTAGGAAAACCGCAGAATGTTTAAAGAACAAGGTTGTCCACTGGTTTAGTACAAAACTTATTTTCCTGTTTACAAGGAGAGTGGGGTGGTGACTGTGTAGTTATTAATTTTAAGAATCCTAGAGTTTCTAGTAGTATCCACACAAAGATGAGGGAACGTACCCTGGCTACCCCAGATATAGGCATGTTCCCATTGGTCAACACCTAAATAGTACAGGACAATGTCTTAATGATATATCGAACCCGCAGGCTCTAAGGGTGACCCCAAGACCGTATCTGCCATATTGCTTGGAGTTCGCAGTACCACATAGATACCAGGCACTGAGTACTTTAGATGATAACGACTGCAGGAACTATTGGGGAAGGGACCAGGCAAGCCAACTACCCCTTAAAGATCATAAATCTAACCTTGGGACACACTCAGTTTGTAGGCTGGCTGTATCCAAGCCTGCCATGGTGACTGGCAATGATAATTCTAGTACCTATAATATACCCATTCATGCACTAAGTATGGCCCCTGTATGTCAACCCTTTGAGGGAGGGTTTAAGCTTGTAATATGGAACGTGAATGGGTTATTAAATAAGCTAGGGAATGCCAGCTAGATGAATACTAGATCTGATAATGATATCATATGTATACAAGAAACCTGGTGCATAAATCCAGTGTATGTAGAAGGGTATTCCTCGATGTGAGGGGCTGCCCCTGATAGCCAGCACCACTCCTGCTATCACCTCTGTCCCCCCTTGTGGGTCCCTTACCATCATAGCCAGGAGGAAAACAGGGAACCTAGGGAGAAGTCACCAACAGTATCAAAGGAGTTTCCTTTCACTATGCAGCCCGGAGAAATCATCCCGGAAGCAAACCCTCCGTGGAGGGGCAGAATGGCAATCCAAGACAACCAATCAGGAGTACGAGAGAACACTGGGGATTGGATGATAAGAGAGGAGGAAGCCGTGTCAGAGTCGGCGGTGTCGGGAAGACGGAGAGAGAGAGAGAGAAGAGGCAGTGCCAGTGGACCGGAAGACGGCAAGGACACGTAGACGGGAGAAGACCGTGAGGAGACCCGGAGAATCCCGAGGAGTGAACCAAAGACCGGTGGATCCCGGAGGAAGCTCATGAGCCGCCGCAACTTCGGAGAGTTGCGGCAGAAGGTGGTACATAACCTGGGCAGAGGGAATACAGGAGGAGGAGGCCAGAAAACTGGGGTCTTTTTGCCTGGTAACTCCCCAGAGTCCCCTTATGTCCCAATTGCGTGGCCAAAGCCAGTCCTGGGCACATCGGAATGGTGCAGTATAGATTGGGGACTTCCCTGTCAATTGTTGGGAGCATAGGTTTGGGTGGCCTTCCTTTCATTGTTTTTTTTTCTCTTTTCTTATCTCTTTCTTTGCATTCATCTCATTGGTCAGCCCCTCACAAGGTGTGGTGGAAGCTCTGTATACCGAGTAGAGCCTGAACACTGACCGCTGCTTTTTGCTTTCTTGTTTTTTCTTTTGGAGTGAAACTTAGGGACCTGACCAGATAATCGCCGAAGTAACGAGAACTCTTGTGACTAACAGACCTACGTGGCCCTCTTTGGAACCAGTCAAGACTGTGTTTTGGATTATTGCGCTGGTGTGACAGAAGAACAACACTTATTTGTTTCCTTTGGATTGATGTGTTGCTTTAAAATCTCAATATTACCTTCATACTGCCTTCTTGCATCTGTTTCTGCCCATCCCTCCGACACTCATACTATGTAGAAGCCCTAGGGTTGCAAGCTAGGTGGGCTAAAGGGGGACTAAAGATACTAATTTCCATTAAAAAATCTATTAACGTTAAAAAGGTTGCATCAGTGAGCCCCTATGCACAATTGCTGTGGCTAAATAGAAAAGGAGGGAGAGATATGATAATCATAATTTTCTATAATAATATATTTGATCCAACACGTAGTAGTGTGGCTACAGCCCTTGACCACAGCCTTGAAACCTTTCTAGCTCCTAATAATACAGACTATGTACTAGTGTGGGCAGGAGATTTTAACATTCAGTCATGTGCAGTACCCATCACCTGAGTGAGCTAAAGAATGGTGATGGATTAAACCCTGATCAGTTGACTGGGGGTGAGTGTTTGATTTGCTTAAGCGCTCCGTCCATCATCCCCTTTTGTATCGCTTTGTGTACCCACCACCCAGGCATGTGGCCATATTTACCAGGCTTGGGAGGGAAATTACCATTTTTGCCACAGCGAGTATGGGGAAGCACTAAACCTGATTATCTCCAAATAAGATTTACAATTACTTAGAAGTGGCTGCCATCCCGGTGGGGAAACAGTCCCAACCTTCACTGGGAGAAACACATTTTACTACTATAGATCACATACTGGTATCTATTTCCACCATTGATATGTGTGGTAATCTTACCCTCAATTCTTAGCGACCACAATCTACTTTAACTACCGTTTTTTGGGGGGGGGGCCAAAGATAGGCCTCATTCCAATTAGTAAATATTATCGACCCTATTAGGAAAAATAGTGTGAGAATCAAGTGGATGGGTGTTGATCCCAGGCCTAATTATAAGGAAATAACTTACTGTCTTCAGGACGAAATTGACCCAAATATAATGATTGAACATTTTAGTCATATTGTAATATCCATCCAATTATTTTTAACTAAGTACCCAAATACATCAGGGAACAATAAAAGGGGATGGTTTGATAATGGTTGTAGCAAAGCACTACAGTCACTCAAATATGCCCTGTCTAATTGCCCAAGAGATATTTTAATCATCAAATCCCTTTAGAGAAAGTATAAATTAGCTATAGCAGCTAGGAAAAAGATACTTCAGGTGGAAGCTTGGGAAAACCTGGCCATTTCAGTAAAAACCAGGAATACTTTTTTGAGTACGTTTAAAGAACGGTGATATTTCTGAGTTCTGCTCTTTTGGTTCCTGTGATAGATGGGTGACTCATTTCTCTGAGATTTTTAGTAATGGTGGTGAGACGCTGACAGGGCCTTACTTGGAGCCGCTGTGTAAGGGGTTACGTCTCCCCCTGAACATCACTAACGAAGAAGTCCATCGGGCTATACAGGCCAGTGCCAGAGGCTGGGCCCCAGGACCTGATGGGGTCCTGGTCGATCTTTTTAAATCTGCACCTGATTTACAGGGACCCATTTTGACCAGGGCATTTAATTGAGCTATAACAGATACAATCCCATTCTTATGGGGGGAATCCATCATTGCACTCATATATCAAAAAGGGGATAAAACAGATCCAAAAAACGATCGCCCTATGTCTCTCCTTGACACCTCCTTTAAAATAATGAGTAGGGTCTTGTTACTAGGGCTGGAGGAATTGGCACAAGAGCATTCTTTCTTATCCCCAGTGCAATTTGGGTTCAGAAAGGGCTCGGGACTATCGAGCAATGTATTAATTTAGGGTTACTTATTGGCAAACATACTAGGGCTAAGGAAGGTGGACTATAGCTATGCTTTGCCAATCTAAGTAGCACATTTGATCTGGTCGATCAGAACCTACTCTGGCCAACCCTGATTTCCATGGGAGCACCTAGGCCGATTGTTGGATTTCTCTCTCATTTGTATGAGAACCTAACCAGCCAAGTCTGTTTTGGCCCTCAGGGGGAATGTTCAACTACATTTAAAATAGGGTGAGGTATACAACAGGATTGGCATGTTAGCGCCAATACCATCTTCTCATTTCAGTAATGGGGTAGATAACCACTTACAGCCGATTCATACTGATGCCCCTTGGGTGACTGGCCGCCTAGTACCTGCATTCTTATACGTGGATGAAGCTGTATTATTGGCGGGACCCCAGTGGGCCTTCAGAGATTGATGAACGCTTTTGCTGGGTTCATGACGCAAAAGAAAATGGTATTTAAGAAATCTAAAACATTTACCACGGTCTTTGGGACAAAACAGAAACCCTGCAAATCGTTTTTTATTGATAATATCCTAATTAGTTCAGTCAACTCTTTTTGCTATTTTGGTATTTTATTTATTGGTAGTGGCTCATGGTCACAACATGTTTTAAAAACCAGAGCTAAAATGAGCAGGGCATCACAAGGGATTTTAAAATGTTTTTCAAAATAAGGAACCAACCAAACAATGAAACTGTAGCTCTTTAAAAACCAAACCAGTGAGCACTGCTCTTTATGGGTCGGGTCTCCTGAGTTATGCAAATTGCATGGTCTTACAAATAGAAGAAAACTGCTTTTTAAAATGTCTATTATATTTACCCTTCGCTGCATCAAACACTATTGTACACCATGAGGTGGGACAATAGTTTTTAGTGGAGCTTTTATTGGTTAGAGGGTTGTTATTGTAGGCTTCAATATGGGGCAAGTAAGAAACAGTTTTTACTAGATCAATTATTTTAGATTGTCTAACCCTGAATGGTGTATTAAGTATTCCCTGGCTATTGTACATTATTTTCTACCTTGTAAGGCTGTTTAAGATATCTATCTGGTCGGATCCCACAGAAGTATTGTCACTTAGAAAGAAAAGCATGAAAGAAACTTTTCCCCAGGATAGACTGGACTGTTGATCAATGGATGGGCAGAATAAATCATCGGTCGCCTTGTATAAAACCCTGAATTTGAAGGAGGGAGGAAACAATTATCTATTTTATATGAATGAGGCACAGGATCGTTTCATGTTAATTAGAATGAGATGCGGTATTGTGCACCACCTGACCACCTGATATGGTTTTATGCCCCTGTGACAACTGAAGCAAACAAAGCACATTGCAATTTTATCATAATTTTAGGTGGTTTTATCTTAAACCATTGTTTGTTTCCCAGAACTTAGGTCAAATATAGTAGTAATGAAATATCTGCCGACATTAGATGATCCTTTTATATGTTATAATGTTGCTCTATTTATTTTTAAATCAATTAATGTGAGGAAAAGTATTATGCTATAGAGCAACAACTGAAATGAATTTTATAATTATAAATGAATACTGTATCAAATGTTTAAATTGTTTTCAGATGTGCTATTTTGCTTGTACTTTTATGGCTGTTTGTTTTTTGATAGCCTAATAAAGATTTGGAATTGAATTGAGTAAAATTCACAAGTCAGAATGTGTGAGAATTGTATGATTTCAACTGTGTGATGTAGAGACATAACCATGAACTGTTTTGTCTTGTAGTAAAAATGAACAGTGGGATCCTAACCTCGACTTGCACAATGTTCATGAAATTTTTGTTTTAACACTTAGTCCCTTATTACGATGTTGGTTGGAGTTGCCTCCGACCGACACCACTGGGCATTGGAAACCGACCGACCTCAGGTCGACGGTTCTGACAGCATGATTTGGATGCAACTGCACATGGTGCGGTCACAAACTCCCATTTCTCAATGTGAGCTTGTGCAGCGGGCGGAAATCACCCGCAGCACAAACTCCCATTGACAAATGGGAGTTTGTTAACATCCTACACCGAGCGTCAGGAACTTCATGGTGACTGCCACACAATGCAGGGATATTCAGGGGGCATGGCCACATGCAGAGGGCCAGAAGGGAAGGAGGCCCTGCTAGGGACCCCAATATCACTTTCCAAAAGCCTTTCCATGTTGGAATGGCCGACATAGAAAGACTGTCAGAAACTGACATCATTATCCCGATGGCAGAAACTCCATCCTTGATGGACTATGAGGCCTGACCGAAGGACTCCATGAGCCCATTTTATTGTGTCGGTCAGACCCTCCGACTGCTGCCTCTGACCGCATGCATCATAATGCGTCAGTCGGACCGCAGCAGTAGATGCGGTTCTGTCCACAGCCGACAAGCCGTCTGTTGCAGTCTGAATCGCATCTTAATGAGTCCCCTAATGTCTGTAAACCTTTTGTCCTGAACTGCTAAGATGATGGAAGCTTTCCTGTTCCCATGATGACAATGCGCGATGATTGACTGAAAAGACAGAAGAATGCAACATTTTACCTTGGTGATAGTTATCAATATGTTAAATTAGTGCGCGTTCTTAACCCCGTGGCCGCGGTGATAATTCCGCTGCAGCGCTGGGGGGGAGGGGTGCCACGCGGCACCGGCATGCTCGTGACGGAACCACTCCGTCACGAGCCATGGGCGCGCTGTGCTTGTGATGGAGTGTTTCCGTCACGGCCCCACCCCCTCAATAGAATGCGCCGCGCAGGCGCGGAATTGATGCCGCGCAGGCGCGGCGGCCGGGCCTTGCCGGAACCATTCTGTCACCAGCACAGCGCGTCCTTGCTGGTGACGGAGTGGTTCCGTCACCAGCACACAAGGAGTTAAAGAAGTGAGGGAGATTTCTTCAGATCCTTTCTAGACTCTGTACAGAGCTCTTTGCTGAGATTAATTTTCTCAATGAGACCTATTAATTTCCCTTGCTTAAATCTTTGTTGCTCTGAGACTGTCCTGAATGTCAATAACTTCTCCTTAGGGGAAGTGCTAACTGATTGAGAATTGCTTAAAGCTTTATGCTTTCACCTCTCAATTTTACCTTAGTGATAGATATCAATATGTTAATTTAGTGCGCGTTCTTAAAGAAGTGAGGGAGATTTCTTCAGATCCTTTCTAGACTCTGTACAGAGCCCTTTGCTGAGATTTTCTCAGATTTTCTCAATGAGACCTATTAATTTCCCTTGCTTGAATCTTTGTTGCTCTGAGACTGTCCTGAATGTCAAAAACTTCTCCTTAGGGGAAGTGCTAACTGATTGAGAATTGCATAAAGCTTTATGCTTTCACCTCTCAATTTGGAACTCTTTATGGGTTTTTAAGATATTTTATTCTCATTTCCTGGACTTAGAAGATAGATTCACTTATATGGAACGTGTTATGCACTTTCTGAATTGTACTGCAGAGGAGTTGATTACCTGCTTTGAGAAAATGTTAATAAAGAGATACTTACTAAAAGACCTAGTATAACTTTGAAAACTCACACTAAATCTCATCATTGACTCCAAAGTAATGTTAATTGAACTATGATGAACAGATTGATTTGATTTGCACTGCTGAATAATTATCTACTTACGTCCAGGGTCTTTGGGCCCTGGGCCCAGTAATGAGCAGGGATTTCCTCCTGATGAGTAATAAAATTGATACAGTAAACCAAATATTTATATTAAGTGCCTGCTTCACCAGCTTCATAGTCAATATTACGTTCATTATAGTTTGTAATAACGGCACTGTTCATAAGAAAATGTTAAAAACCATAAAGGTCTTTCAGTTGCAAACATCCTTGAATTAAACCTGTATTATGATCACCTGAAATTTTAATTGATTCAAGTTGTAACCATGGTCTTTGAAATGTAAAGTATCTGCTGATTGATTGATTTAATTTTCTCAGTGAGAATAGTTGGCAAGATGAACTTTTGTCTTTATTTTAGTTTAGCCCACAAATATTGTTAACACCCACTAGAATGCAATTGCTGTATCCTATGTTATTCCACAAAGTCTTCTATTTAGTTGGAATGTTGTCTTATTCCTGTTATTTCCTCACACATTGGAACAGGAAAGCTTAGTAAAACCTGGAAATGGTTCAATAAACATTCTCTGATACTTTAAGTCAGTAGTTGTTTGAGAGAGGTCACATTTATACCATCCCACTAATAACTATCAAGGGATTTTAAAATAAAATATTATTCAGTAGTTTAATAAAAATAAAACACTTTATTTTGCAAAACAAATTGTCAGTATTCTATCTTTTATTTGTGAGGGAATTAACCCTACCAATTTAATAAATACAATCTGATTAGGTCAAAACACAGCTAAAAAAAATATGTGTGTGTGTGTGTGTGGGTGTGGGTGTGTGTGGGTGTGTGTGTGTGAAACCCAGACCAAAGTCACCTTAGCACTGTACATGATCAAAAGCACACAATGCTACAAACAGTAGGTGATACCCATAAAAGTGTTTGTTAGGTTCAAGCAGAGCCTACACTTTTATATTAAGGACATAATCAAATCCCTAACCAATAGAGAACAATTTAGTGGGTAAAAAGAAATCAAGACCATAAAAAAAGATTAAGGCCAGCGCAGATAAACAAGAACTTAGCAAGAGTAAAGCACCATTGAAAATGAACAGATTGCAGTTGACCGGGAACCATGTAGTGAGGGTTGCATCCACCAAGCAGGTCAATTTGGTCCAAAACTTTAGCTTAATCTCTGAAATAGAACGTAAAATATTCCAGCAGGACGAGCTCCTAGGTCTAAGCTATGGCCCAGTAATGCTTCTCATTAAGACATGTCGCTGCTAAAGCTTGCTCCAAGTGCGCTGAATGTGACAAAGCTGGAAATTGTTGTTTATGAGGGAGCTTCATCAACCATATAGGTTTGCCGCCTCATTCTAGCCCAATGTTTTACCTTTGGATTTGGTCACTTTTTTAGAAGTCAAAGCCCTCCTGTGAGTCATATAAGGTTACACACATCTGGATACCTTTTTACAAGGACTTATCTCACCTGTTTTCAGTGTGGCAAAAAGCTTGGGATGGGACAAATCTGTTATTTGCCTGCTTAGGGGGCAACCTTCCTATTTCCAATTTTTTTTTCAACTATTGGGAAAGTTCCTTTTCGTCAGCCCTGCAGGTCCCAGTATTTGAGGGCAGGGCTCTAGGCACTTAGGGGCCTATTTACAAGCCCATTATGCTGCAGGTGCATCACTTTTTGTTAGTGCAGACTCATATCTACGAGGCCGGGCAAATCACTTTGCATGTCTTTTCATGGCCTCGTAGATAAGGAGTAAGGCAAAGAAGCGCAAGTCACTGCGTTGCCTTACTCTGTGTCAAAGAGGCTTTTAATGGCTGTTGCAGTGGGTGTTCCCATACAACACACATGTGTTTTGAGGTATAGTCAGATTTACAAGGTCTTGTTAACGTGGGAATGCGTCAAAAGTGGAAGTCCCAGTGGACGTGTAACGAGGAGAAATATATTTATTTCTCCACGTTTTTTCCTCTTCTTATGTGTGTTGCATTCTGCAGTACACATAGAAGGAGGAAAACACCTTCATTGATTGTTTTTGTGCAGGAAGTTGTACCTTCCTGCACAAAAGCAATAATTTCTACAACTCAGACAACCTTGCACCATGGTGCAAGGGTGCCTGCATTGGTTAAGGCAGCCAATTGTGCTCCAGCGCATTGGAAGAGGACAGGAATGCACATATCTCATAGATACAGCACATTCCTGCCCTTTTCTTCTGAAGCAGGACAGCACAGCAAAGTGACTTGTTGCACTGCCCTCCATCATAAACTAGTGAATAAGCCCCCAGGTCTCTTACCAGCCAAGTCTCGCACAGGGGCTAGTTCTCTGTGCTTAGCTGTGCTCGCTTGGAGTCAGAATTTCTTTTGCTTTTCATGCGTTCCTGAGCAGGTGAACAGGAGGTCAACTATTTAAAAAGCAGTTTCTGTCCCTCAATGTCAGCAGGAGTCAAGAGTTCTTGAGTCCTTGATTGGTTTCTAGCAGGAGTCTGTTTTGAGCAGTGGTTTGTTGGGGTGCCAGATTTATCCTGTGCACTCACCAGTGATGAGAGAAATCCTGCGAACCAATCTGACCTATTTTCTCACAGTCCTCTACCCCTACCTTTGCATCGCTACTTCTTTCCTTACTGTAAAACTACCCAGAGACTCTATTTCAATATGGCATATCCATTTTGCAACTACACTGGTTTCCAGCTAGCCCTAACTCAGGCAGCAGAAAGTATGTTTTTTTGAGAATTACTTTTCCACTAAAGATATCAAAATCCGTTTTTATCTTTAAACTGGAATTTAAGTAAGAAACAACTTTGAACGAACTTTGCTAAGTGTAGCCCCAGACTTCAGTCCTAGGGTTGATGAAAGAGGGCGGTTAGCATCCTATCTTCAGGTGGCCGGTGGGTGCAAGAATAAGTGGGAAGAGCATGCTGACACAAGAGCAGAGCCACCCAAACCAGAGCCTCGGTACCAGTAATCTCACCGGCCACCTCAGCTCACTTACTCAGTCTCCATATGGGCCGACCATAATGAGGTATGAATGAGGAAAGGCAGCGCCTCAGTTAAATTATTTGGCATCTGGTCTCTGAATCAGGAGGCTGTCAGCAATGAGGCCTAGGCGTTTTGGCCCATTGTAGTAGGCATCATTGCGTTCCCAGTGTGGCAGAGAAACGTGGCCACAGTGGAGGGCATAGGATGCCCTGCACATGGGCAGCTGGCTGGTTACAAATAGGCTCCTTCAGGCCGCCCCAGGCCTTTCACAGGCTACTCCAAGAAGGACGAGTGCTGCAGGTGGGGTTTGACCACTATCACCCCCTTATGGCTGATGGTGGCCCTGTTAGCTCAGGTCTGAGTCAGGACAAAAGCCGCTCAATGTGAGGGCCCAGAGACAGGTATGGAGAGGGCATGGAGGGTGTTGCCGTGTCCCAGCCGGATGTATGATGTTACAACGCATGCTTTTACCACGCATACTGTTACAACACAAGTATTACAACGAAAACCTTTACAACGCATTACACTTGAGGGTTCTGGGTAGTGAATAGTTTAATTTACTATTCCAACTCCAGTCCCCGTGGACACTAGGGAAGGTGTTGGATAGTAAATTAAAACTATTCCTTATCCTAGAGCGCCCCCCAGTGTAATGTGTTGTAATGGTTTTCGTTGTAATACATGCGTTGTACCAGCACTGGTGGTAAAAGTTGTGTTGTAAAGGTTGCAAACCGTCCCAGCCATTTCCCCCTCCCGGTCAGAAGCAGGACCGGGCCGACTAGCAGACAGCATTCCACAGGTAGTGGTCAGGAGGCCGTCGGCTCCAGGCATGTGCCATCAGGCCGTTGCAGGACTCCTTCAGTCTGCACCATGCAGGACGAGCACTGGGGGCAGAGGTCGGACTGCTATCGTTCCCACATGGCTGCTGATGCTCCCGTTCTCTGAAGCCCCAGTCAGTGCGGGTGCTGCTGGAGACCCAGAGATAGGTGTTGAGGGGTCCAGTAAATGTCGCCAGATCTCCGTTGTTGCCTGTAGGAGGACTGGTCTGTCCAGCAGACTGTGGCCCGTAGTCAATAAGCGGGATACCACCAATGCTCTTGACTTCAAAGCGCTGTTCCGCCGTTAGCACCTTAGGCCCAGTTTGTCGGACAGAGGCCAGGACAGGCCGATAGTTGGGGTGCTGGTGCCTGACCATGGAGCTGGTCAACAGTCTGCCAGTCCATGGCCCCAGTCAGGGGGATGTCTCCAGATCACCACTTACGGACCCAAATGTTTGTCGTGGGCCACTGCCTCCTTCATGGATCCGCCGGTGCACAGAGCTCGGGTCTCAAGTGGCTATCTTGATTCATGACCCTTATCCAAGTACAATATTTTTTATGTGATTAGATACCTGAGGAATAAAGAGCAACAACTTTGGTGTGTGAGGAAACTGAAAAACGTCTGAGCAATCAGGCACATGTAAGGCTGTTGCCAGTAACCTCGAATTGATGCTTCCTTACATCATTGATCTACACTCTGACTTCGGGTAGGGGCATTCTGCACAAGTGCACAGATATGTTTTGCATTGAATTTGAATTTCCATTCTTTCAGCTTGTATTTAATGCAAGAGGCATGAAAGGCAGTCACTCTATCGCAGGTGCCAGAGTCAGCGCCCTCCCGGTCTTAATATTTAAAATGACAAAAGTTACCATTTCTGTTATACAGAGAAAACGGAATAATAAAGGCGCAGATCTAGCAGAAGATGCACACCACTACCACAATGTAATGCAAAGGATATTATTGATGTGCGGAATAAAAAAAAAACTTGCATAGTCAACAGGGAAGTGTTTTCCTGGAACTGAACGCTCCAGCAGGCAGCACCATAGATAAATTCGAGAGAAAAATTGAATTACCTTCAGTTACCTGATTCAGTCAATGTAACTCATGTATACACGCTTAAGCAGCCTCCATAATTTGAGAAAGAGCAACACATATTTTATAAGCCTATAATAAACGACCACGAAGATCTCCTCAAAATCCAATGTGCCTGATTCATGTCTAAGAGTTTTCCCATTTTCTCTCTCTGTTGGCTGCCTATTTTAAGTAACTGCCTTGAAGAATGGCATTGCCACAGGTTACATCCTGTAAATGTTATACGGCATTCAAGCAAACGCGTGTACAATTCATTCGCTGAAAAAGTGCAGCATTTATTTCATTTCAAATACTCTTCGCCATGACGCTGCAGGAAAGAAATGATCATGACACACGCATTGCCTCGAGCCTATCAATCTCACTGTTCTCGCTGTCAAGAGTTTATTTCAAGGGAAACATCTTGCTCGCTGTATATAGAGCCACCTTTCATTTCTGTAATACAGCACACTAATCTCAACACACGCTTTCCTGAGAATGACAAAAATACCCCATTACTTTCCTAATGTTTTATAAATGCAATCACATGAAATCAATGTAGTTGTTTTTTAAAAGGGACTTTCACATGTAGAATCTGCTCGAGCCTGCATTACGCAACATACAACAGCTATGCCTACAAGGAATGCAAGTCTTCAATATGCTGATTGGACTACAATGTTGACCTAAAAAGAGTCATCCTGTGAAAAGATAAGCTTTCACAAAGTCATTATGCCTCACATTTTGGCTGCCAATGCTTTTTGGCAATGCTGTTCAGCTTCTGCAAAAAGAGAAAAGAATGTTTTTTGCTGATGGTGTATTTGACACTTAAGCTTCTCATCAGCATGATGACATATAGGCAGCGCTTCATCACCATGATAATGTGTAGGTAGGGCCACTGGAATTATGCGGCCGGAGAGGGCCAAATTATGAGGCATGAGCTAACTAAATTATTCGGCAAGGATAGGCAAATTATGCGGCATAGTGTGGCTCATTCTGTGATAGTATTTCTTCATTATTTTCTCATATTCACAATTATTAACATTGTCTGGACATAGGTTGTAATTCATTAGAACCATATTAACACCCAAAAATAAAGCAAAAAGCAACAGAAAAGTGACCAGGCAACATTTGGAAAGGGCCTTCCGCTATTCGGCATTTTTATTAACTTCTGAACTGTTTGAGATAGAAAAACATTTTTTGTTATTAAAATTTGCAGATTATGCAGCGCGTGATTGATTATTTGGCACATGTGAAAAAATCATAATTATGTGAGAAACGCTGTAGCTGCACAATCTCATAATTCCAGTGGTCCTGCTTATAGGTGTGTATCAACAAACATGTATGCGCAAAAAGATGAAGTAACACAGAGCACGCGGAGGCAGGTATTTGTGGTAGAGAGGAGACAGAGAGAGAGAAGAAGAAAGCACATGCATTCCCATGGAGAGTGGATGGAAAAAAGTCATTTCCTGAATACAAGCAGTGGAAGGACCCAAGTCATCCAGGAAGAACACAGACAAGAAGAAATGCTCCATGAGTAAGACAAATAAAGAATAATAAAGAAAGTTATTGAATAGGAAGCAGGGAAATGAGAAAGTCATGCCATCAAGAGCAAGCGGCTGACCCAAAATCCACTATATGTATATATCTTAATCTATTAGTAACTATAAGGGGCATGTTACCAACGAGTAGTGATATTTATCGCTAACTAGGCTTAGCAACTATTTTTCTATCGCTAAGCATCGCCGGAAACTATCGCTGAGATAACGTGCTATTAACGTTTATCTCCGAAGTGATAATTTTTCCGGCGATAGCGTGAAGATCTTGCACTAACACCAACCAAACACAACTGATTCAATAAGTACCGGCCCCAGTGGGCGTGGCTGCTCCCGCAGGCTTCTGGTACTGGTGGTGCGATTGAAGTGTTCCTCATGTGAGGTGGCGTCAGTGAAGTTCGTAAAAACATGGTAAAACCCCAGTGGGTCGCTCACTGCACGGTGCACTTCCTGTGTGCACGTAAAGAGTCACCACAGTTGGTAAGTTTACAAGTCAGCCTGAGACGAAGGGCAGGAGCCCGAAACGCGTCGGCGTTTGACTTTTGACAAACCTTCTGCTGCTGGCGGAGCATTCCACTGTGCAAAGTCTCCATTAAATTATGCAGAAAGTTTCACCCGTGTGGGCTCCATCTGTGAGGTGACTCTGAGTGTTTAATATATATATATATATATATACATATATATATATATATATATATTACCTACTGGCGGTCGCCAGTAGGTAGTTATAGTTAGGATTTTTTTCAATGTTAAATCTCAAAATTCTATTTGGAATAACTTTGGCGCCGGTTGACGAATCTGACTGAAAATTTCCTCAAAATGGCCTCGCGGCGTTCCATTCCTTCCCTGAAAGTTTGCGGGGGATTCGTCAAGCGGGGGCCGAGATAAAAGGGGGGTCCCAAAACGCGTTTTACCCATGTTAATTTCCATAGGGCGGTCGATTTCACTTTTAGCCCGAACGGCTGAATGGATTTCCACCAAATTTGGCAAAATTGTACGGACTGGTAGCCCGATGTGCCTTTGCTATGTCTCAAGAAATGTGCTCCAGTGGATTTTGAGTAATTTAGGTTAAAAAAAATATATATCTATAGGCGCGCTCCGGTGCGCGCACCGGGGAGCGCACCAGGCGCGACACGCGACTTGCGCGCGGAAAGCTGATTGGCTCACGGGTGTCTGTAAACATTCGAAACAGTCCGGAGCGGCCGCCATCTTGTGTCTCGTAGGATCGAGACACAAGAGGTGACATAAAAAAAGGGAGAAATGACTATAAGGGTGCAGGGTAGACCCCCTCCTGACCCCCTAGGTTTAATGTGGGGGCTAAAATAGGGTCCCGCGGGGCATTTAAAAAAAATATTTTTTTTCGATTTGCGCGGGGGGAGCGCCTGGTACGCGCACCGGGAAGCGCACCGGGGAGCGAAGCACGGGGAAAATCCAGGACCTTATTTATGAAGGCCTTGCGACAGTTTTGCGCCGCCTGTGCGTCACTTTTTGTGACGCACCAGCGGTGTAAAAAAATGTGCATCGTTGCGCTATATTTAAAAAGTGACGTATCTAGGTAGATAGGTCACTTTTTAAAACCCTGCGCCACATTATACTTGCGTCAGGTATAATGTATGCAGAGGGGGCGCTCCCCCACAAAAAGCTTGGTAATAGCGACGCAGTGAAATCTATGAGATTTCACTGCGTCACTTTTAGGATGCTGTTGCATCAAAATCTTGCGCCTGCCTCACAGCAGGTGTAAGATTGACGCAAGACCATTCACAAGGTGCTTTCCCCATGTGAAAGGACGCATTACTGGAGTTGCGTCACTTTTGTGACGCACTCCAGCAATGCGTTACTTTTGTGTTTACAGATACGTCAGAAATACTGACGTATCTGTAACTCCTTGCGACATGATTCGTCATACATTAAATATGACACATCTGGAATGTTGTAAGGAGTGCGCACAGAAAAGTGACGCATCGCACCAGCGGTGTAAAAAAATGTGCCTCGTTGCGCTATATTTAAAAAAAGACCCATCTAGGTAGATGGGTCATTTTTTAAAACCCTGCGCCACATTATACCTGCGTCAGGTATAATGTATGCAGAGCCGGCGTTCCCCCGCAAAAAGCTTTGTAATAGCGACGCAGTGAAATCTATGGGATTTCACTGCGTCACTTTTAGGATGCTTTTGCATCAAAATCTTGCGCCTGCCTCACAGCAGATGTAAGACTGACGCAAGACCTTTCACATGGTGCTTTCCCCATGTGAAAGGACGCATTACTGGAGTTGCGTCACTTTTGTGACGCACTCCAGCAATGCGTTACTTTTGTGTTTACAGATACGTCAGAAATACTGACGTATCTGTAACTCCTTGCGACATGATTCGTCATACATTAAATATAACACATCTGGAATGTCGTAAGGAGTGCGCACAGAAAAGTGACGCATCGCACCAGCAGTGTAAAAAATTGCGCCTCGTTGCGCTATATTTAAAAAGTGACGCATCTAGGTAGATGGGTCACTTTTTAAAACCCTGCGACACATTATACCTGCGTCAGGTATAATGAATGCAGAGGGGGCGTTCCCCCGCAAAAAGCTTCGTAATAGCGACGCAGTGAAATCTATGAGATTTCACTGCGTCACTTTTAGGATGCTGTTGAGTCAAAATCTTGCACCTGCCTCACAGCAGGTGTAAGACTGACGCAAGACCTTTCACATGGTGCTTTCCCCATGTGAAAGGACGCATTACTGGAGTTGCGTCACTTTTGTGACGCACTCCAGCAATGCGTCACTTTTGTGTTTACAGATATGTCAGAAATACTGACGTATCTGTAACTCCTTGCGACATGATTCGTCATACATTAAATATAACACATCTGGAATGTCATAAGGAGTGCGCACAGAAAAGTGACGCATCGCTGTTTTCACGCAGCGATGCGTCACTTTTCAGAAATGAGGCCTCCAGTTTATTCACTGTGTCACCTCTACGACCCTTTCTTGCGTCAATACATTCCTTTTGCATACATTACACCTGACGTAGGAATAATGTGGCGCAGGGGTTTACAAAGTGACGTATTTACCTAGATACGCCACTTTGTAAATATGAATAAATAAGGTGCATTTTTTATTGGACTGATGCGTCACAAAAAGTGATGCTTTGGTGGCGTTAAAGTGACGCATGGCTTCATAAATGAGGCCTTCTGCCTTCAACTCCAGCAATGCATCTTTTCTTATCCTTCCACACCCCTGTTCCTTTTCAACATTTTCTTTGAATATCAACATTCCCCATATTCACTCTACTTCTCCTTATTTTCTTTCCTAACACTCACCTTCTTTCAGTCCTCCTACTTCACTTCCTTTCTCCTCTCTTACCTTTCTGTTCTTTCTTACTCATTTTCCTTTCCATTATCAATGCACTCTACTTCACTTACTCTTTTTCATTTTTTTAAGAATATAGCTCTTTGATGAGAATTGGAGGTAGTTCTGAAAAGAACTTTTTGTTTTCTTCTTTTTTCTAAACAGGAACAAAAACAGGGAATGTAAACTGCTCAACAGGACCAAAAAAAACAAAAAAAATTAGGGGTGGGAAGGGCAGCAATGGTTTTCTAATGCTCGAACCATGAGCTGTACACTTTGTTCTCCAAAAGTAAGCAGTTGATTGCAGTATCTGCATCTGAGGGCACCATGGTTAAAAGCAGGTTGAATGTTCGGAACCAGCTCTTGTGATCTCCCCCTCCCAGAAGAAGTTGCTCCTCCGGTTGATGTAGAGGCCCATCACTTGGAACCTCTTGTGCCAGAGCCCTGACATTTTCCCGGGCAAAATCCTGGGGGTGCTTCCTCTCCACATGTCGGATCATTGTGAAGTTTCCAAATTAGTACTTTTTTAAGGGGTTACCCCGTGACAGCACTTCTTTGCAGATTCTGCACTCCACTTTTGGAGCATTCACCTTTTTTTGGTTAGGTGGGATTTTAAAAAATTTCCAAATAAAATGTTCCTTAACTTTTCGTTGAGGAGGCTCTTCATTGATAAATTCAGGTTCTTCATCACTGCTGGATTCTCTGACAGCCATGGTAAAACCAAGAAATATCCAGGAGCAAAAAGGCAGGTCTTGCAGTCACAAAAGTGAAAGAAGAAGTGAAGGAAATGGGTGGGGATTTCATTCTTTGTAAAAAAAACTGTTAGCAGTTTTACCCTGCAGTTTCTCCTCTCAGTTTGTTTGAGGCATTGCTAAAAAATTTAGGTTGTCTGTGGCCTTTGTTGTTTACTATTCCCAGGTGAACCGCACGCTGTCTACTCCCAGCGAGTTCACTCTGGCTTTTATAAATCTGCAGCATTCTTCGAGAGGTTCCTGGATAAAATAAAGGTAGGACAAGGAGATGTATTTCATGTTAAATAGTGTGATTTCGTGATTACCTGATCGCAGTACTTTTGTGGCCTTCTGGGTTTGCCTCCTGAATGAGTCTGGTAAACACTGTCACGCTCTTGACTACAAGCGATGTCTACCTCAACCAATCCCCTAAGCCAGATATTCCTTTTTACTCCGAGAGCGTTTATTTGCCTGATGGTATTAATAAGATGGGATGTTGAGCCAGTTGTGGTTTCTTTGGTAACATACAGGAAAGTGATTTTTCATGCTCTTCATTTATCGGACAACGCACATCTACTACAAGAGGTGTTTTTGGAAAAGATTGGGGCAGTTGAAGGGATGTGGGCCAGCTTTACCTTTTACTGTGGCGAGGACCTTCACCCCTAAGCACAGCTCTGAATTTTACTGTTGAGTGGCAGTATGTCTCCAACTTAATGATGGTGAATGATGGTGTTCGGACCAGAGTGTAGGATATGGTTCTTTGGCATAATGAAATGGGTGATTCCCCTGGTAGATATCTGATTTACTGCATTCACTTCCGAGAAGGGCATCACAAGTCAGTTTCCCACTATACCAATGCAAAATTATGGAAATCATTTAAACAACCACACTGTGAGTTTGTTTCTTTTTGTCTTTAATTGAAATGTCTTTTAAGTACGCGGCTAGAACACTGAACTGTTTTTGAAGGGTGTCAGCAGTTTATGCAATCAGTTGTTCTTTTGTCCCCATACATTGGTATCGGTGCGGGGACATTGCTAGTCCAGTGGTTGTCATCTGAGAAGGCACTGGTTGCCTCACATACGTCTTTTCCATAGAGTATGTAGGGGCCAGAACACACACTTTTGCCAGCCCTATATCTTTTAGACCCTTTCCGGCAGTGGCGGCTCCTCGGCAATAGTGGAGCAGCGTTGCCCCACTGCCTGGAACAGAGCCAGCAAATAAAAAAGAAAACCTGTTCCTGCATCATTTTATTTTTTATTTGCTGGCTCTGAGCCAGATAGTGCAGGGAGGGGCTGGACGGGGCATTGGAGGAGGAATGGTATGTGCGCTTCCTAATGTGTTTCACCTGCTGTCTCAGGCCCGCAAAACACACATGCGCACTTAGGTTTCTCCAGCCTGGCTTTGTTGAACAGTTGCGCTGAGGAAATCCCCATTGACTCCCTGGCCTGAACATAGCATCTTTTCAGCCCACTCAGGCCAATCCCCAAGCTGCTCTTCTTGCAGGAGAGCAGCCTGGGGATTGGATGGGTATCTTTCTCAGGGGCTGCTGGAGCCAGGAAGAGAAAATAAAGTGTGACACAACGTAGGAGACGGCTGGCGGCTTAAGATAAGTTCTTTTATTTTTATGTATTCCACCTGATCCCCCTCCCCCAGTTCCCTCCACCTGCACAATCAACCTTTGATTGGGGTGGCCGCCACTGCTTTCAGTTTCGATTTTGAGTGCTGTACTTTTACAGATTATGAATATTGCTGCCAGGGTTATATTGTCCAATACTTCATTACGAGTTTATTGAGTTTAGAATAGGTTCTTATTCTTCCAGCTGCAAAACGTCAACTTCTACTCCCTGAAGCCTTCCTGTGTCTTGCTGGGGATCTAATACATTTTCAGGCACTCTAGGACAGGATTATATTTGAAACATTTTTTGGTTATCCTTGATCAAACTGATTATCTGCAAGAATCATGTGAGTGTGAAGTAGGTTTTCTGTGTACAGCGGGACTCAAATGCTTGAATGCAGATATTTTGTTTGAGAAAGCTGCAGAATCATCAGAGGAGTTTCAACCATTGAGAACATTGTTGCAAGCTCTTTGATTGAAGTATACATGGATCAGGTGCTTTTAGTTTTTAATGGCTTCCCTTAGATAGGTTGATGTGAAGTACTGTTTCCCTTTTTTGTTACCATGAGTTGGCTGTTGCACAATCTTGCCCTTTCTTTTTTTGCTTCCGACGAATAGACCCTCTTGGGGGCAAGGGGGAAAGAGTCCACGAGTGGACATTGCAGGACCATGATATCTTGGAAGTCTATGATTCTTGTCTCTTTGTTGCAGGCTGTGTTACCAGTTCCCTCTGCTGCTGCTGCTTCCCCTATATTCTGTTTCTCCCTCACTAGGCGTTTTTTAAATGTGTTATAGTGTCTTTGTTGACTGCTGGAGATCGGTTTGTACTTGAAGAATCTTATGGGTTCCCTTATTTATTCTGAAATTCAAGAGAGCCAGGGACTGAAAGTTTTTATTGAGGGACGTCTTTGGAAACTGGTTGGACAATTTTTTATTTCCCTTAATCAAGCCTTTTCACATGGTCTTGGCATAACAACTTGATATTTGTGTGCCAGCCTGAGTTAAATTCAAATTATTGGTCGATTGGTTGATCATTTATCTAATATTGATTTTGGTTTCTTTTGGACTCTTTGGCTATTTCAGCCAAGTTCCATTCGACCTTCTTAGTCCATTTGATTACCTATCTCCAGACACATGGTGCTGGCCACGGTGCTTTCCTTGGTGTTTGTCTGTTCTGAAACAATGACCTTGATGATGAGGGCTTTGAGTTAAATTAGAAGTTTCCACAGAATACTTAAATCAGAATAGTGTTATTAGTCCTATTAGTTGATGCTGTACCAACTGGGTGGACAGCATTTTCCCAATAGCACTAACCATACATGTTCAACTTCTTTCATGCAATAATTGATCTATTTTCCTCATCTTGTAGAAGCTGCCTCGCAGCTTATAATATATCAAATTGATTGATATATTTTACTAGTATGGAGATAATTTAATTCATAATTTTAGCTCAGTTTCTAATGTTTGGCCACTCTGCAAACGCCATGCGTGAGCGACTTCCTTGACTGCAATCAACTATGTGGTAGAAATTTGTCTCAGACCATCAAGTAAGTTCACAGTGCCTTGTGGAGAGTCATGAGAAGGCAATGACAGATGCTCACCATAAAAGAACAGCGGCCTGACACCACCTTCTTCACAAATGTGCCGGTTTTCCGCTTTATACTCATAATTATGCATGCATTGGAGAAAGCTCATCAATAGCCCTGTGCAAATAAAAACTCTGCAATCCATAGAGGGAAAAGCACAACTGATTTGCTGTCCCACTTCTCTAAATATTTGCATTTGAAAGACTTCATTTCTACCTAGATTCTGAGAAGGTGACAGTGGTGCCCTCCTCCCCCAGATAAGCAATTTACAGTTAGAATTTCATTAGATGGCTTTTAGCTTGAAATAGAACAGGAAGGCGTGGGTAGGAGCATGTTGCAAATTTGACATGAAAAGGCTGGAGTTACAGAATTGGGCGATGAGGTACTCCTGGTCCTGAACACTTCACCCGTGAAGGCAACGCATGCATTGTCTATACACCTAATTCCAATATTTATATACACATTCATGTAAACAGCCCTGGAGACAGCACTTGTTATAAGTCTTCACTTTCTAATAAATGAACCGGAACTGATAGTAGAAGTAAGTGCTGATCGTTCGACTTTTAAGAAAATGTATTAATGTGGGTGGGCATACACAGGTGTTGTTGTTTGTTTACGGCTTGTTTCTGCATTTGTGGAATCTTCTGTTTGGAAAAAGTGGGAACACAGCCAAAGTCAGGGCCACTGGAAATATTCAATTGGAGAATTTGCAGCAATTTTCGCATATTTATAAAGTTGCTGCACTTGCACATAATCCATCCTCTTCTGCATAAATAAAATACTGTATGAAAAAACAGTTTCCAGCTCAAGTGGATCAAAAGTTTCTAAAAAAGTCTATGACACGTGTTGCAGTGCCGTGGCAGACCTTGTATTGCACAGAGGCAGCTCACATTTCAGTTGCTGATTTCTAACTTAACTGTTATACTGGCATTACTGAAGTTAAAGCCTTGACCCTGCAGTGCTTACATGTGTAAGAATAACAAAGTGTAGTAACAGCTTCAAAATGTTCTGTGTTCTGCAACACAATATGCCTTTGCTGTTACCCTTCTCATAATTGTGTCATCCCCTGCCACATATCAAATGATCCTGGTCATAGCTCATACCAAGACTTAGTGCCTCCTGGCTCTATAGCCTGACAGATGCTGTTCCTACAAAATATAACTAAGGCCCGTAAATTGCAAACAGTTTGATTTATGTTGAATATTCTGATTTGAATTACTGAACCAATCGTTAAACTGCCGCGGCACACTTACAACGAGCTGCTTCTCTATCACAAATGCGCTAGTTTCGAGGAAGGGCCGGCAGTTCAGGCAAGTGCTGCTCAGACAGACCATCCTCACTTACTAAAAGAGCGGGAGCAGCTGTGCTAGAGTGATGCCACCCAGAGCTTGCTCTAATAGCGTCCTGGGTAGAAGGACTTTTGCCGCCCTTGCTGTTAAATAAAATGTGCCACTGGATATAAACTAGTCTGGCTGATGAGGGTGATACCTCGAAACCGGTCCCAGGATGCTTGTTTCCGGTCCAGGGAAGACCCGTCTGGACTGTTCCCATGAGGCACAGGGTCAAGACTGATTTGCATATGGCTGGGTCTAAACTGGGGTGGCATGGTGAGCACAAGGACAATTGATTTAACCCAGATCTATTGACTGGGGAGAATGTTTGATTTGCTCTGCATTCCGTCCATGACCTATGCGTCTTTTGAATAAAATGAGGCAGCATCCCCTATTCACAGGTTAGTCTTGTGTGCTCACAGGCAAATCGTGATACAGCCAACCAATCGCAGCCCCTCTGTCTCCCTACTCACCTGAATCACTCATAAATTAGCTGGTTCCTTGTTGTCTGTTGGGTTGCAGACAAGGGGTTTTCACGTGTGTCTGCAGGGGTTAGAAATAGATGGGAGGGTAAGTCAGGGGCTGGTAGAGAGCTAAAACACAGGGACTGCAGCAAGTTAAAACGATTGGAAGCACATTAAACAAAATCATTGGAGCCAAAAAAGATGGCGTTGCTGTTTGCAGTACATTTGTGTAGACAGTTGTTTTCACTCCTCTGTAAACTGGCTCCCTGTGCCCAGCTCGCCCATTCCAAAAGCCGGTCCTGATCTCAAATGGAGAGAGAGGTCATACCCTGCCAACATCAGCAGATCTACAGACCTCATTCCCTGTAATCCACGTAGTACATTTTTTAGGATGGGCCTTAAGAGGCCAAAACATGCAAATTTGATAGATTGTTTCCCCTCCCCTTATGTAGGTGTAAGAATAATTGATACCCACCAACTGCTATGTCCTACTTGAGCATTGGCATATAAAAGAGCATGATGAAAGCAGTTGACTTAGTTATTTGGGATGTATGACATTACAACGCATGCTTTTACCACGCATGCTTTTACATCGCAACTTTTACAACGCATGCCTTTACAACGCATAGTGTTGAGGGGTGCTGGATAGTGAATAGTTTAGTTTACTATTCCAACTCCAGTCCCTGTGGATAGTAGGGAAGGTGTTGGATAGTAAATTAAATCTATTCCCTATCCTAGAGCGCCCCCCAGCGCAATGCGTTGTAATGGTTTGCGTTGTAAAAGTTGCGATGTAAAAGCACTGCGTGGTAAAAGTTGCGTTGTAAAGGATGTTTCCCCACAATATTCTTTTTTCCAATCTGCTCACATACCGAACCGAGAAAAAAAAGCAGTGTTTCACTTTTACTCTATGTTAAGAACGTCAAGGGTTCAACATTATGCTCTGTTTGTAAGAAAGTTAGTTTTCATTGTATGGACGAGTATTGTATTTGAACGACCGAGAGGAGTTCATGGCCTAGAAAGGATTTCTCCCCATAAATGCTTGGTTCTAGTGCTCGCTGCAATCTGAACGTCTTTTCCCTTTCAGCTACTTAGCGGAGCATCACAAGGCATGCATATTTTATCTGCTGTCTGAAAAACGGAGCAATTCCTCGCTTCTTAGAGAATGCAAGCGTGCCTAAGAAGGGCAAATGAAAACAGTTAAAAATCATTCAATAATATACTTCTGTTAGTCTTCTAAACCCACTTAGAAAGATCCAGATCGCTAACTGCACTATGGCGTTCAGCGCATGTTACATCTGTGGCAGAGAATAGTACCCTACAGGCCTGTCAGAGCCTGGGTGGAGAGCTTCGAAATGAGCAGACTTTAGCAGTTAATTGTATTTACACAGAACGACGATTGTCTCTGATTGCAACCCATTCTGCAGGGGGCCGGGGCCCTGACCCTGTCACACAGGTGTTGGAGCAGTAAGCAGCACATTGACAGAGACAGTGATTGAATGTCTGTTAGTGTCTAATTAATACAGTTGTTTATGTGAGAGGGAGTATCTTTTAGTTAAGGTAGATTTAGGAGGGACTTATTCAGGGAATACAAAAAGTTGGAAAGTTTACTCCTAGACCGGATTGCTAAAGATCTTTTACTTTGAGTAAGCCATGTCTTTCACTTGGACAATCATTAATAAGACACACATATTCGCATGGAGTAATTTCCGCCTACCCAAAAATGTTTTTGATTAAGGTCTGGAAGTTCTGGAATATGTCACACCTAATAAATGAGTGAAATACAAATGCTGACGCAAAATGCTTTGTAAAAATACCACCTAGCATCCAACAAGCTGTAGAGAGGGCTAGAGCAGGCAGATGAGGCATGAGCCAGGCATCACTTACGTACTGCTGTTTTTTATGCACAGCACCTTATGTGTAATATAACTGAATGCCTTAGGGGTGTATCCTAAAACTAGCCGCCAATAGCAATACACTTTTTTTCAGTTTGAGCATTTTTATGAGTTCCCATATCAGTTAGCTTCTGTGAGTGTCGAATAAATACTCATACCTTAGCGTAACTGAGCGTTCTTGAGCAGCACAGCCATTGCCTCTTCCTCCTTGCTCCTTGCGCCAGTCCTAATGTCTGAGGCTCTGTGCCCTGCCAGCACCTTCGCACATCAGATATGCCTCAGAAAGTAGTCCTTCCTCTCTTTCCTTGACTACTCTCAAGGCTCCTCCCTGCCCCAGGCACTCCCTGCTTGCTGCTTTTGTGAGTCTTGGTGTCTGTGGTAAGTGAAATGTGAATTGTTAATGTGCTTACTCATGTAGCGGCCAGCTGGGCTGGTGGTGTTCACAGCATCGCGGAGCCCATCGAACTATGTGCCCATGTGCTGGGCAGTGGTGTAATGAAACTTGAGCCCCCCCCTGCAAGTTACATGGGGGCCACTTAAGCTCCAGACCCATTCAAGTCCGCCACCCGTGCACAGTGCCGGAGGTGGGCCCCTGGATCTCATCCCTCCACACCACTGGGGCTGCGGAGCTATAGTTACGCCACTACTGCTGGACTGGTGTAGGGTGCATAGCAGTGGTGGGCACCATGGGAGAATGTATACCACATCACTCCATTCCCAGGTCTAGCGTGGCGCCTGTGCATAAGAACATGCACCTAGAGTTTTGAAAAGGGCTGAGGGGCAATTCCTTTTTAATAGCCGCCACTCAGTGTTGTGCGAAACATGACAGCGTTCCTGCCCATAACCTAGGACTCTGAATAACTCAGAATATAGAAAACAAAAAGAAAGCTTTTATAAGGTTCATTTTTATAGGTACTATTTATTGAATACACATGTCAGTAATTAGGTAATTATTGGTTCCTTATATTGAGCCAACCAGCTGCAGCTGGTTGGCATAGAGAGAGTGCAGCCAAGTTAGTGCCATGGATACTGCTGGAGGAGTCTCTGCAGGTCACAACTGAGCATAAAAAGAGAGCTCAAAGGAAAAGACGTAAGAGTGCTCATGTTGAGGCAGAACCAGAGGAGGTGGTCTTCATTACAAGGACAGAGTCATAGTCTCTAAGAAAATAAGCTATGAATACTGTAGGGCAGGAGACAAAGGCTGGACCCAGAGAAAGATGGCTGAGGTCCTAAGGATGCAAGGGCGTCAGCTGGTCGTGGTGATGTCTCATATCAGGGAGCTGCTGAAGTTTCAGGAGAAATCACAGCAGAGGAGGAACGCTTCTTACACCATACAGCTCTTTTCCATGATGTAGTAAAGGCCATAGTTCTAAAAGAACGGAAGGCTTTGAGGAATCGCCCTTTCTAAGGATTTTATCAAAAAACATATGTTAGACCAGCCTGAGGGGAGCTTTTTCCAGGGCCCCAAGGTGAATACTATTTTGGTCAACATGGTGTCTCCTTCGTTTCTGGCTTCAGATGAGATGTCTCTCAGATGATGTGGATGGAAAGGTGGAAAGTGTCTTCAAAAGGAGTTATTTGACATCACAGTTTGTGCTGAGGATGAATGCCCACGCAGCGTACGCATGCTAGGCATTTTCAAAAGACTTTCACGTAATCTTTTATTGTTTACAAGTAGGTAGAGAGCCAAAGGAGGTTTTGAGGAAAATGGTATTTCTTGCCCAGTTCTTTTTGGACTCTGAATTGGGCTCCTTGTGGGCAGCGTCCACCACATCAGGGGCAATGACAGCCAGCAGGAGGTTATTATGACTCAAACTTCGAAAGTGAGAGTAATCTTACTCCTAACAGCTTAATAAATTCTCACTAATGAACTGGGTAGTAGGGGTTCTGCTGATTAGTTTTCAAACTCCACTCCATAGACATTATTTCTGGATTACTCTGGTGTCAAGGAATCTGGAGAAAAGAAATGCAATGGTGGAAAGAGTGCAGACATTATACCAGAAAGGAGCCATGGTGCAGATACCAGAGTGACGGATGAGAAATTGTGTGGCCCTTATTCAATCTTTTTCTTGGTACTGAAGCCTAACAGGAAATGAAGGCCGGTTCATAACTTAGAGTGACTCAGCAAGTTTGTGCAATACACACGCTTCAGGATGCTTTTTTTACAAATAGTGATTCCAATCCTGTCAGCACAAGACTTTCTAGCAGCTCTCCATTTGCAGTATGCATAACTTCCATATCTCGATTAGGGAGGACAGTCAGCAGGTCCTGAGGTTTGCCAGTCACCAACACCCTTTTCAGTTCAGAGTACTCCGCTTCAGTCTGTCCTCATACCAGAGAGCGTTCACAAAGGGACTAACGCCTGTTCTTTACTTTTTGCAATTGCAAGTTATTCAGTTGTTTACTTATCTTGACTGGCTGATTTCGGATTCATATTTGTGAAGGACTCCTATGTTTTTTAGTCTCTGAGATTCATAGTGACCTAGCAGAAGTCCAGTTTAACACCAGACCAGTTAAGCAAACTCATTGGGGCACTCCTAGAAGGGTCTATTGTTTTTACTGGAGAACAGGAGTCAATCACTGCTGACAAAATCTTCCCAGATAGCATCCTTACAGAAGGCGACAGCCAGACAGTGGTTGAGGATTCATGAGTTAATGCCCACAGCTACAGCTGTGGTCCCTTGGGCACATTAAAAATGCCCTGAGTAACACAGGAATACGAGTGGCTGATTCCGGTCTTATGGGAGTTAATGGACCATTTACAGTGGTGGTTAGAGCTGTGGAATTTAACAAAGAATGTTTACTTTCAGTACCCAAGTCCAAGACTCCTAACATTTGACGCACAATCATTGGGATGGGGAGAAGGTGCACTCTTGGAAAGTTGGAAGGAAAGGCAAGTTGGTCAATACCAGAAAAAAAGAGAACTCCTTGAATTGAAAGGAAGGAATTGATGGTGGCATGGTGTGCCCTTCAGAGGTTTACACTACACATAGACAACGCCTTCATGCTGGTAGTAACAGACAGCCAAGTGGCAAAATCCTACATGAGCAGACAAGAGGCACGATTAACAGAGATTTGGCAAATATCACTTTGAAAATATTCATATGGACCCAGAGTCACCTAATATAAGTGAGTTCAATGTACATTAATGAGTAAAGAATATATATATATATATATATATATATATATATTACCTACTGGCGGTCGCCAGTAGGTATATATAGTTAGAATTTTTTTGAATAGGGATTTCTGAAAATTCTATGTTGAATAACTTTAGCGTTGATGGACGGAATTGGCTGAAATTTTCAGGAAAATGACACATTTTGTTTCTGAGCGTCCCCTAAAAGTTTGGGGGGGTTTCGTAAAGTGGGGGCCGAGAAAAAAGGGGAGTCCCAAAACGTGTTTTTAACATTGAGTTTTCCATAGGGCGGTTGGACTCACTTTTAGCTCGAACGGCTGAATGGATTTCCACAAAACTTGGCAAAATTGTAGGGACTGGTAGCCCGATGTGCCTTTGCTATGTCTCAAGATATATGCTCCAGTGGTTTTTACAAAAATTAACTTTGAAAAATATATATTGGGCTAAATTGGGCTATATATATGTTAGAGCCCAAATGTAGCCCAATGTAGCCCAATGTAGCCCAATGTAGCCCAAAGATGGCCACCAGAGACAAAAAAAAACAAATGTAGCCCAAATATCAGCCAGATGTAGCCCAACTATAGCCCAGTGACAGAATGTCCCAGAGTGTTCTAAAGAACAACTAGAGCGCTAACAGTCTTACTTATGACAAAAGTATGGCACACCTGAAGTCATCTTGATTGGAATAAAGTGTTAACACTTAAAACATTTAATTTGCAAAGGAACAAAATGAGGAGTTTCATTTTGCCATAGAAATGTTATATATATATATATATATATATATATATATATATATATATATATATATATATATATATATATATATATATATATATATATATATATATATATATATATATATATATATATATATATATATATTACCTACTGGCGGTCGCCAGTAGGTATATATAGTTAGGATTTTTTTGAATAGGGATTTCTGAAAATTCTATGTTGAATAACTTTGGCGTTGATGGACGGCATTGGCTGAAATATTCAGGAAAATGGCACATATTGTTTCTGAGCGTCCCCTGAAAGTTTGGGGGGGTTTCGTCAAGCGGGGGCCGAGAAAAAAGGGGGGTCCCAAAATGTGTTTTTAACATTGAGTTTTCCATAGGGCGGTTGGACTCACTTTTAGCTCGAACGGCTGAATGGATTTCTATGAAACTTGGCAAAATTGTAGAGACTGTTTGCCCGATGTGCCTTTGCTAGGTCTCAAGATATGTGCTCCAGTGGATTTTGAGAAATTAACTTTCAAAAAAATATATATATCTGTGACAGCGTCCCGGTTAGCGCCCCGGTTCGCGTACCAGACGCGTAACATAACTTCGCGAGGAGAAGCGGATTGGCTCTCCGGTGACTCTCAACATTCTAAACAGTCGGGAGCGGCCGCCATCTTGTCTCTCGGTAGGATCGAGAGACAAGAGGTGGAAATAAACGAAGGGGGAAATGAATGAAAGGGGCAAGGTAGACCCCTCCTGACCCCCTAGGATTGATGTGGGGGCTATTAAAGGGCCCGGCGGGGCAAAAAAATAAAATACATTTTCTTTCGATTTTTCGCGGTGGAAGCGCTACCCGGTACGCGAACCGGGTAGCTCACCGGTAGCGTAACGGGAGTGCGCCATCTTGTGTTTCGGACGAATTTAGTCACAAGATGGAGGATAAACAATGTTGGGAATGGGTATAAGGGGGCACGGGAGACATATCCTGACCCCCTAGGTTTACTGAGGGTGGCTGAGGAGGCCCATATATGTAAAAAAAAAAACCCTTTTTTTTCAAATTTTCGCACGGTTAGCTCCCGGTTCGCGCACCGGGTAGCGTTCCGGAAAGCGTAACAAGGGGAAAACCAAGGGAAATAGTTAAATAATATTTCAGAGTGCTTTGAGGTAAGGTAGCTCTGAATAGAGCTGTTGTGTTGTGTGGGTGATGTAAGTACCAACATGTAGGTACCAATGAAGAGTCTAAAATTCAATGTACACCGTCTCCTCTGTAGATATTTTGTATGTTCTAATATGGGTTATTTAAATGTAAATGTGTGGAAAAGCACTTCATGCTTTAAAGCAATTGTATTTTTGAACTGATTGTTCTTTCCTCTTATTCCTCCTCTTTGTTTTTTTTCCCCACACTCTTCTTCAGCATGATAGTTGATAAATTCGTTCCCTCAAAACATTTATATACATAAAAAATTATATTAAATACATAAAAAATATATTTTTCCTTTAAAAGAAGAATACATTTTACAGCTTTTGATATTTGCTATTAAAAAAACCATTGAAATTCACTGAAAAAACCATAGGTTATAGACCATATATAGTTAGGAATTGCATTTACAAAACCTTGAAAATTCACTGAAAAAACCATAGGTTATAGACCATATATAGTTAGGAATTAGCATTTACAAAACCTTATTTTGCTCACACAAAACCATTGAAATTCGCATATATAGTTAGTTGCACTAACTATATATCGCGCACCCGCGATCCACTGCTGATCATGTCACATATTACATCATTCATGACATGGTCAGTGACATCACTGATGACATCACTGATGACATCTCAAATGACATCACTGATGACATCACTGATGACAACATCCAGTGACTGTATGTTTCTGTAAAGTTAAAATATGTCTTACATATTGAAGAATGAGTGGATGTATAAGTGTCTGGATGAAGGATTTAGTAGGTGCATGACTGACTGTATGAGTGAGTGATTAAATGTGTCTCACTGAGTGCATGGGTTAGTGACTAAACTGTCTTAATTTGTGCATCATTATGTCTGTTGTTCTGTAAACTGCTGCATGTGTTGATCAGTAGCTATATGAGTAACTATATGGGTTATTGATTGGTTGCCCAAGTATTTGTATGGGAGACTGAGTGTGTGTGTGGGTGGCTGGGAGGTGTATGACTCAGTGCATAGATGTGTGAGCAGTTGATTCACTAGATGTATGGGTTCAAAAGTGCATGTGGAAACAGCTGTATGGGCGGTTGACTGTGTGCATGAGTGTATTGGTGAGTAAATGGATATCTCGGTGCTACATGTCAAAGTAAGTACATATGTAAAACACAGTACATGTGAGAGTTAACATATATAAATAACTGTGCATAAGAGCCAGTGAATGTGTGAGTGGCTGTATGGATCATTGTGAACTTGTATCAGGGATTGTATAAGAGAGTAAATATGTGTTAGTATATTTTGAATAAGTAAGGTGTGTATAACTGTATAGTTGAGGAAATGGAGGTGTGATTGATTCTTTGCATGACTGACTAGGTGTGTGAGTAACTCCATGGATGAGTGACAGTCTGTGAGTGTCTATTTACACTGAGTGTATCTAAGGTTATATTAGAGTCTGAAGAGGTTCATCGTATTATCACATGAATGATGTCATCAGTGATGTGATCAGTAATGTCAAATGAGATGTCATCAGTGATGTCATCAGTGATGTCATTTGAGATGTCATCAGTGATGTCATCAGTGATGTCATTTGAGATGTCATCAGTGATGTCATTTGAGATGTCATCAGTGATGTCATCAGTGATGTCACTGACCATGTCATGAATGATGTAATATGTGACATGATCAGCAGTGGATTGCGGGTGCGCGATATATAGTTAGTGCAACTAACTATATATGCGAATTTCAATGGTTTTGTGTGAGTAAAATAAGGTTTTTTAAATGCTAATTCCTAACTATATATGGTCTAAAACCTATGGTTTTTTCTGTGAATTTTCAAGGTTTTGTAAATGCTAATTCCTAACTATATATGGTCTATAACCTATGGTTTTTTCAGTGAATATATATATATATATATAAATATATATATATTTTTTAATGTCTTTTTATTGAAGTTTTGTTCAGACATACGTATTGTAAAAACAAATGCGTAGTTTCAAACCACACAACAGTTTTACAGGATTGTATCTTAAGAGTTAAGAATGTTTAGGAGGACAGGGTGAGGCACAACCTAGTAACCTCAATCTCATATCATGCGAACGGTGAGACCTTCCAATTGATAGCAAAGACATTGCGAAGTCCATGGCTGGACGTTTTTTTCTCCCTGAGCAATGCACTTCCACCAAACTTCTCTCATAGACTTTGCATCAGAGGGCGAGAGGAGTGGATGCAATGTTGTTTCAGTGTCCGCCAGGCATTCTGGTTGCATCCTCTATGATACCTCTCCTTCAAAAAGCATTGCAGAAGATTTTGATCAATCGGGTACAAGTAATCCAGGTAGCTCATATTCGTTTTCTCAGGTGTCCCTGGTACCCATTGCTGACCCTGTTAGCAGAGGATCGATATCTTTAACTCCCTCTTCAAACCTAACCACTTCATCTGTCCTTATCAGTAGCACATTTTAAGAATTTGCATCTCACGGCTTGGAGATTAAACAGTAGACCCGCCAGAGCTTAGTGTGTTCAACGGAGATAGTAACTGAAGTTAGGAAACTTTTGCATCGTATAAAAGGCATTGAGAAAATTAGTGTCAGAGAAAGGGGTAGATGAAATGTCTTGTGACCAATTTCTCGTTTTACATTCTTTAAGAGGTAGATTTGTGTTTGACCTATCTCCTTTGAGGCTCTTAGTAGGCAGCTGGTAAATGTGTCAGAGAAACATATGAAAATATTTTGAAGATTATTCCTCTAGTTTTTAGGCTACTAAAACTTTTTAAGTTGAAAAGACCAGAGACGAATGAGTCCCTGGTCTTTTCAACTTAACCAAGGATTTGTCAGTGGCTCTTAACTGATTGCAGGATAAACCATTTGATCAACTGGAGATTGGGAGAGCTAGATGTACTGTTAATAAATGACCTGTACCTAAAGTTATTGCTTGACAGATCATTTTGAGACCTGATCCTAAGTTCAGTCCCAAGGTCCGGAAGCAGTTTTATTGTTCGCAGGAGGTTGCTTTTACCAGTGGCACATGATGTAGAGAGCTTGGGAGTTCCTGGTCGTTAGCCATCAGGATAATTTTGGTTATTTATTTATCTAGAATCAAATAATTTGGAGCTCATGGGGTCGTAAATACAAGAAAGAATGTGGCAACTGCAACTTTAAGTAGGTGTAGAAAATAAGCCATCACTCAGGTGTATGCTTCTGCTAGATGTGCTGACCCAGAAAGTTTGCAAGGACCGTTTTCAAGGGCATGTTTTACATCCTGTGTGGAGTCAGCTGGCGTGTAACTACTGAGTCAACTGCAAACAGTTTGTGGTACCTCAAAGGTTGGAAATCAATAAGGTTGATTCTTTGAAGTTTGCTATTAAATAGTTTTTGACCATTTCTGTACTCTATTGAAGTGCGTATATTTGACAAATAAAATCTATGTGAAAGTTTATTGGTGCCTTAGAGGCTTGTTTATATCCCCAGACATTAGGACTGGGACAAGGAGCAACGATGAGGAGGTAATGAACCTATTATTCAGAACGTTAAATCAGGAGCTCTTCATACTATCCCGATTCCCGGCCCTCCCTCCTTTCCGTTATGGTACTGATACATTTGACTTGTGAAGCAAGGAGTACCTGGGGCTAGGGAAAAGCCTAAACAGTAATCAGATTAAAGACTACTCTTTGGGAAATACTGGACATGGGAAGGCAATGGTGAGGGAGCAGAGCCTTAACACATTAGGACTAGGAGGAGGTGCTCCTGACTCAGAGTAATGTAGATTAGAGTAATAGGTTCATTCCCCCAAACAGAGAATGCACTATAATGGTCCTATCATATACAGACAAGGCATGCTTTTCATGTGTGGCAGGGGTATAGTGCTGCCACAGTAGCAGCTGCAGAGGGTGGAGGTATGGGGGCAAGCCCCATCATGATGCTATTTCTTGAGGAATGCCCTATTAGTCAACATCTGACTTGCTACTACCCTGTAGGAATTCGAGATTAAACTGAAGAACCACCTCTTGATCTAGTGCCACTGAGATTGTACTACTAATTATTAAAGGTAAAAATATTGACAGATACAAATGCAGACACACATAATGTTGACAACCCTGAACATTTATTTAAAATAACAAAAATATTGAATATAAAATATAATTATTCCAAAAATATTTACAAATACAAAATTTGTAAACAAAAAATATAGATTGCAAAAATATAGGCTTTTAAAACAAACAATAAGCTGATAAAAATGTACAGAGGTTTTTCATAAAATATATTATAAAAATTAAATACAAATAATAATGTAATTCTATCAAATATATTTGCGTAAATAAACAAAACGTAAAATACTGTTTTAATATCTGCATATGTAAAATTAAATATCTAAAGAAATGTAGTCAAAGTTTTATTTAAATACTGGCAATAAACATTTTCCTTCACATTAAGAAAACACAAATTCATTGAGAAAACATATTTTAAAGTGAAATTGCAGTTAGTAATTGTAATAATATGTTACTTTACATTAAAAAAACTTGGACATTCACTTAAAAAAACATTGAAAAAAACTAAAGGTGAAAGTGATGTTATAGTTATATGAAAATGTCAGTTAACACATACTGTTTAAATTTAAAATAAACACAGAAAAGTAACTATAATTTGTAGTCTTACATAACGATAACTTGCTCCCATGGCATGCTTTGCTTATGACCTCATAGATTACATCACCCATGACATGTTCTATGACATCATTGATTACATCCCTGCAACATCTAAAATTACATAATCAATGACAACACTGTGCATGGTGAGGGTGCAAGTTATAGTTACTTTACGGCACTAGTTTTAGTTACTTGAACTAACTATAACTGGTAAATGTCGGTGGTTGTGTACATTTAAACAAGTATGTTTTAACTGACATTTTCACTTAACTATAACATCCCTATAACCTTTGGTTGTTCTGTAAATATATGTGTGTGTATATACACCATGTGCTGTATGTGTACAGCGCATGGTGCTTAATCACCAGATCCCATATCCATTCTTCACTAGTTGACCTTCATGTAGTTTGAAAGTATCAGATTAAAGGTTACTCAGTATTCTCAGAGGTTAACGGGTTAACACAATCAAAGTAAAATCGAAACATAATTAAATGAATCCATGAAAATGTACAATAGAATACATTGAAGTGCCTAATTGCCTTTCAATGAAAACAGTGGTGCCCAAATGCATTCACAATAAATGATGTAGCATTCTAGCAAGGTAACATTCGATTTATTTACATTTGTGCCACTTTAAAACAACAAATGGTTATGTCAGTGCACAAACAAGACACACACGGACAGATTGTGGTGGCTGTGAAAAGAGCCATAAGGTTTCTCAGCACAAGATAAATGCCACAGGCTTTGTGAATGATTGGCTGGTATAGCAATGTTCAGAAAAGAAGCTGAAGAAGAGATACCAGCAACAAGTGTGCATGCAGCCAATTAGTTAATTGTCCACATTTCACTACAATCATTTATCAAACCATGGCAACAAAGTCTTCTATTTATTTATTTATTTAGTATTGGCTAAGGCCATTTTGGCCCCTGCCAATTATTTTGCTGAAGCTTTCATCACGATACAAATGACTTATTACAATGGCTCCGTGCTATATGCTGATTTAATTAAGTGCAGATCAAAACAACAACAAGGCACAAAAACAGACTGTGCTAACAGTAAAAAAGGCCAAGCTGTTACGTGCCATCTGTGCCCATAATTACACATTGGTTCTGATTCACTTATTCAGAATGTCTTTTGTGCATGAAAGTTTTTGTAAGTAACGCCCATACAGTTCATGCCTTATGAGCCTTTTTATGTGTGGCGTACCGGGTATAAGAAAGGGTGCTAAAGCAAATAATACAGTAACTTGGATCCTCCATGCCGACTGTTACTATGGATCGCCTGTCCTATTTTACCAGAAGGCCTTGTGAAGCGTTGTGAACCCAGGAGACAGTTTTCATCTCACTTGGCAACAATATGTCTTTTCTTTGCAAACATGCTTTGGCCCCATCCTTCTGACCAAATCATTTGTGGAGAGAAACTGAAACTGAAGAGAGTGTTTCCAACTCACATTGTGTGAAAGACTGAGCGCAGCTGATGTCCATCGGGGATTGGCAATCTCCACAGGACGCCAGCACCAGCCTTTGAAGACTCGTTTGTGAGGCTCTATTTTGGGGGGGAGGGAGTTGGTCACGGACAGTGACGGACACAAATCCTTGCCTCATCTAAGTGGCCATGCCCCCTCCGAAGCACTTTCATAACTCCAGAGCCAATGGGCCCCAGCCCTGTCCCAGGCTCTACCTACTTTTGGGCTCTTGCCCTCACATGGTGAAATTTTGTTCTAGGTTGGCAGGTCTGGCTTCTTCTTTTGAATATCGAGCAGTTGCTTATACGGCTTACATCTCCTGGTCTCATTTCATATCCAGCCCTTTACAATATCCCCCAGTTAGGCTGACATATGCAAGGGCATATGTATGTAGCTTTCGCAGCAAGCCACCTTGCTACACTTTTTCCATTACAAACGAATTGGGTAACCCAGTGTACCTGAGGGCCGGGACAGCAATTGGTACATACAAAAGAAAGCGCTGTTGGTACCAACGACAATTTGTGGGACACCCATATTTCATTAAGAGATCCAAAGAGCCTAATTCAATAAATATTCAACCAAATAAAAAAACAAATAAGACAAATAACCTGGATGAAAGTTACTGTACACAGCATGTATTAAGTTCAGTGTACATGGAACTATCTATGTACATGTCAATGATTGGTTGCTCCAATATGTGCAAAGGTGTGACATGAGAGCTCGAGCAGAGTGACTTGTGAAAAAGGAAGTGATTGAGGATAAAAATACAGAGAAATCCCAGTGCAGTGAGAGCTGCCAGTACAAATATGATACACTTCACCAGGGGCAACTAGAAGAGTACCTTAGAAGCCCAGGAAGGGAGATTAAGCTTGTGTCCAGACATCTTTCCACCCTATGGATAGCTTTGTTCCTCAAGCAGTCAAGGAGGGTCTTCATCAGGACGCTTGTGGCACGTCTGGTGGAGATTCCTTATCTAGTAGGGCTGGAGTGCACACCTCTGTCATTCACTTGAAGTTGCTGTGAACGTCCGGAGCGCACATCTTTGTGGTTCTTTTGAAGTGGCAGTCTTCACCTGCAGAAGGTGAGTTTCTCTGCTGCATCCAATGGAATTTCAAAGATAAAGTTAATGAATGTATTTGGACATATCGGGCAATACTGAATATTGCCCTTTTGTTATCTTTGCAGCCCATTCCATCGTTAAGTAGGAGGAAAGACATTTTTACTGCCTGTTTTTGCTGGACAATTTATTGCCATTTCATCTACCTGCTGACAGAGGGTTAATTTTAAAATAAACATTAATCTTGTCCTTTTTTAGTTCGTATTTCCACCCCGATCTACCGGAAGGGCTCACATCAGCTCTGTGGGACCAATTCTGGGTGTACAGTGGTAAGTTGTTTTTCTAACTCTCACCTTGCCTATTGGCTCACTGATGATTAATAATGGATTCTCTGAAGCAAATTATGTCATGCACAGATATTTTTCAGGATGATAGGTTTACGGTCTGTTCCACAGCTGTAATTTCTCTATCAGAAGGTGCTAATTCATGGAAATTAACATGAACTGTAGCATGATTCTCACCACTCTCTCCATGTGTTAACACATACCAGACCCGGTTTTAATCTATTCCTACCTTAACATACAGATTGCTCCCCCCCACGATCTGATGAAGACCCTCCTTTATGGTTTTGAGGAATCACGCAATCCATAGTCTCAAAACGTCAATGCTCATTAGGTGCCTGGACGCAAGCTTACCCATCACCCACCTCCCTGGAACGTTTAAGGAACTCTCCTAGTTTCCTGTGGTAAAGTGGATCATATATGTAATTGCAGACAGCTAGCAGGCGGTTTACGCACTGTGTTGGAATTTCTCTGTATTTCTATCCTTAGTCACTTCCTTTTGCACAAGTCACTCTGCTCGTGCACCCATGTCACACCTTTGCACATATTGGAGCATCCAATCATTGACATTTGCATAGATCGTTCAACATACTTTGAACTTAATACATGTTGCATGAGGTAACTTTCATCCAGGTTGTTTCTTGTTTGTTTTATTATTTGTTTAAATAGATATTGAATTATGCTCTTCGAGTTCTTTAAAGAAATATAGGTGTCCTACAAATTGTCATTGGTACTGATAAGGCTTTCTTTTGTATGTATAATATACATGTTTGTCATGATCAGAATTCCTAATGTTTACTGCAACAACTGAAGAAGGACCGTTTGACAGCTTCACTGAAAGAGAGAACAAAGGGGCATATTACCAAGGGCCTTATCGCTGCTTTAGCGGGAATTTTTCATCTATCAATGAAGGTAAAACTAAAACTAAAAGCAATTAGACCAGTTACGAAGTAGCGTCCCTGTAGTAACACATCCTTACAGCAGAACATAGGGAATTACTAGCAAGTGTTTTTAGGTGACTAGCTTACTAAAACAGGTAAAGTGGTAAGACTCAAAGGAATATGACTTATTCTTACAGATAGGATAGTCACTCTCTCCTATACTGATTGCCCTAAAATGACTGACAAGGATGTAGCCGTCAGTATGGATAAATGGAAGTCCTGGAACGAGCGCACTTCGCAATAACTCTTTCATTGATATGATTCCTGGAAACACTGAAAAATCCACAATTAGCTTTCCAAGTAAATGCAGTGTTAATGGTGAGGTCGGTGGGTATCTGCGTGACTGTATCCAGGCAAGCATTGGCACGTACACATGGCGATTCCGATTCCTACCCAAGGAAGGAGACCAGTAACAGACCTTTGAGGCACAAGAGAAGAACATGATTTTTAACTTAGATTAGACACAAATAATTAAAAGACGCAGGTATTAGCTTATTTGGCATTAATGTTAGCCCAGTTCGTGACCAGCATCAGCTCCTCCGCAAAGATGGAGGAGCGTCGCCTCACTGAGCAGGTCAAAAAGGAAAAAATAAATGATATTAACAATGTTATTATCATTTAATTTTTCCCCTGCTCAGCTGAGTAGGGGCGGGCTCTGCTCACTGAGCAGGGCGGTGGAGGAGTGGTTTGCCTTCCCCAAGTGCGCATGATGCTTTGGCTGGCCGCCCCGGGCCGGTCAAACAGTCATGCACAGTTTGTGTGTTCTCCTGGCAGGCTGCATTACAGCCTGCATGAAGAATATGCCCAGCCTCTCATTCGCTGGCTGAGCACTGATTCACGGCACTCAGACCAATCACAACGTTGCATTGCAGCGTTGTGATTTATTAAAGGGAGGCTGGGAGCAGTGCTTCCTGCCCTGAAAGCGGGCGAAAAGGACCGGTGGGAGGATGCGGCAGCAGCGGCAGAAGTCAGGTAAGTGGATTATTATTTTTTTACTCCCTCAAACACCTTGAGCCCCGTGACTCCCTCGCTTGAGACTGAGCATGGGACAGTAGGTTCTGATCTGACTCAAACGAAACATGAAGGGAGCCATTCACTTAATGATTTGTACCACCGAATCTGCATCGACAGAAATACAGGAGGGAGGGGGATGGGGAATGTAGGGCACATTCTCACGTACAAATCATGAGCAATATTTATACATGTGGAAGAGGCAATCCAGACTTCCCTCAAAAGGTCAGTTTTATTAAAAAAAAACTATTCCACATTAGCAGCGAATTTTGCTTAATCCAAGCTAGTCTCGGTAAGCACTTCAGTATTTCGACCATGGTATTACTGGGAGTTACAATGAACGGGACTTACTTTCGTTTGAGGTATGGCTTGAAGGAGCTCTTTTGTATATAAAAATAGCAAACGTCTTGACCATTGTCAAGATATACCTGACCGAAAATAAAAATGAGCACATCATTTAAGAACTGTGTGGTTTCACTTGTTGCTGTGCACATTGACATTGCCTTGAAATACAGTTCTTATTGTACAACCCTGCTGGAAAGGTTGTTTTTATATGTTCGAATAGGAAAACCATCCTAAGCCTCCCAGTATTCTTATTGCATATAAACGTGTCATATGCACCTGTCCACCACTCTGGGTGGTGCCTTCCTTTTCCTTATGCCAAGAGAATCACAGTCATCATCAGCAGAAGTCTGATCATAAAAAAGGTATCTCCAGTCTTGCCAGCTCCTCATTGCACAAATGTTATTTGCAGATTTGCACCCAATCTGGAACACAACAAACACTCTGAGGCCAAATTATTTGCGTTGCGTTAATGTTTGTATATCACTTCTGCATGCAGCGAATGGCAAAGGAAAACACACAGAACTATCAAATGGCTGAATGTAGAAGAATACTGTAAATGGGGTCATTGATAGAAGCATGCACCCTTCATATGTCGACACGTGATCTGAATAACCACCATAAGCCAGTAAGTGAATTTAGCTGTGAAATATCATTTCAGAGTTGACAGGGAGATTTCTAAGCCAGATGAATGGCTGGGGCCATGTTCTAACAAACACTGGCAAATCAAATAGATCTCGCCTTTGTGACCTATTAGCTTTGCCAATGGTTATAGCGATGCAGTGCAGCGTGGCTGAAGTTTTTTTCTAAAGCCTTTGACGTAGCTGTCTGCGTTATTTTGTCAGCATGTTCATCATCAATAAACAGATCTACAAAATGACACAGGCGCTTTTTTCTTTTTAGTTGCCAATCGACGTAGGAGGGACAAACAGCAAGGACAGAAATAAGATAGGCAAAAGAGAGTGGCAGCAAAGTCAACGAATGTTAAGCAATGGGCGGGCGTCCAAGCATCTTTGTGTTCTTGGTAAGAAACAATCTGCCTGACAAAAGACTGCGCATGTGCTGTCTAGTAGACTCATTGTAAAAAGGGGGTTTGGGTTCACAAACAGTTCATCAGCTTGACAGTAAGGGAACACATGTGACTGAATCTGCTATAATATGGGTTTATTTTGTTGTAATTTTTCAACATTTTCTTGTATGGTTGTTATCCATTTAGTGGTTACAAGGCCTCTGAAGCAAACTTTGCCTGTATAAAACTAGATAGTGCTGAATTTATAGAAGTGCCCACTAGTGATTTTACTTTTTGTGTACACTAAATAAACATTGTTCACTCAAGACCACACCAAGAAGCTGCTCTTTGGTGTCTAGTAAAACAGGCACAGAAGAAGTGAGGCACAATTCAGGCAATCAAAGAAGATGAATGACAAAAAAAAGAACCAGGTCACACATACAAATTGCACCTTTGACATTAGCGTTGATATTTGCAAGGCCTCATCAGTGCATAAACCCCCAAAAGGAACATTCTGCAAGGGTCGTCTAAAAATGAATGTAAATGACTGTGTCCTCTGGAGGTGTTGGTTCTAACTGCATAGTGACTCGGGCAAGTGTGTTTATATCTGTTCACGAGCAGCACTCCTCTGAAAATCATAGGGAATAATTGTTTTTGCCTGTAACTCGTGCATGTATGCCTGCAAAACTGAAAAACACATTTATTAAATGGTTATAGAGTAGCTGTAAGGGGAAACCTTGCTCATTGGATCTGCTTGGAGGCACCCTCACTCTTGCTGCCTGTCGTCGCTGGATTTTCGTGAAGACTCTACAACTTGCCGGACCCGCTGCGCGGGTTCCGCTGCGCCTACAGACTCCGTGGGGCGTTGGGAGGGGAGTTGGACACCCTTGAACCCCTTTGCTCACCGGCAGGGCTGCGAGCAGCCTAGCAGGGACTCCATTGCCCAGGAGTCCCTGCGTGCTACACCTGTGGCCGCTCTCCCTGCCGGTCACGCCCCCTGACTTTGGATAAAGCTGCTCTCTTTCAACCACTCAGCGGGAAACCTTGCTCATTGGATCTGCTTGGAGGCACCCTCACTCTTGCTGCCTGTCGTCGCTGGATTTTCGTGAAGACTCTACAACTTGCCGGACCCGCTGCGCGGGTCCCGCTGCACCTACAGACTCCGTCGGGCATTGGGAGGGGAGTTGAACACCGCTGAACCCCTTTGCTCACCGGCAGGGCTGCGAGCAGCCGAGCAGGGACTCCATTGCCCAGGAGTCCCTGCGTGCTACACCTGTGGCCGCTCTCCCTGCCGGTCACGCCCCCTGACTTTGGATAAAGCTGCTCTCTTTCCACCACTCAGCGGGAAACCTTGCTCATTGGATCTGCTTGGAGGCACCCTCACTCTTGCTGCCTGTCGTCGCTGGATTTTCGTGAAAACTCTACAACTTGCCGGACCCACTGCGCGGGTCCCGCTGCGCCTACAGACTCCGTGGGGCGTTGGGAGGGGAGTTGAACACCCTTGAACCCCTTTGCTCACCGGCAGGGCTGCGAGCAGCCTAGCAGGGACTCCATTGCCCAGGAGTCCCTGCGTGCTACACCTGTGGCGGCTCTCCCTGCCGGTCACGCCCCCTGCCCAGTCATAGCCCTATTTTAGAGGGCGGAGTAACCGCTGCGCGGTAGCGCGCGGGAGCGCCCAGGGCGAAGACCGGGCAAAGAGCGGGCCGTTTGAGGCCGTTCGAGGTCTAAGAGGTCTGGGCTGGGCCATTCCCCTTGGTTTGTTGATTATTGTTGATATATTCCACTTGTACCACATTGTCCACTCTTACACCCACTATGTGTACACGGGGTAGTCGCAGCAAAACTGCCAAGGGACTTAATAAGCCCAATGAAACCCTAGATGATTTCCTCACAAAGACCAATCTGGCCATTGATGTGGAAATCAGTAAAATGCAACATAGGTTTTCCTTAGAATTAGAAGCTGCGCGAAAGCTTTCCCTGAACTTAGCTTCCTCCAAAAAATCATCCTTAGGGAACCTTGCCTTAGCTCTGACCCCTGAGCGTACATCAGGCCCCCGTCCATTGTTAACGCTGGCAGATATCCACCATGTTCCAACCACATCCCTACCTGAGCCCCTTCTGAATCCAACACTACCACCTCTAAAGCCCTTGGAGGAGTCCGTACCCTACACCCCCGTGGCCAGCATAGGCTTCCCCACCAAACCCGACTTGTCTAACCCAGCAGTAAATGCTAAAAAAGTTGCCATTCAAAAGAGGAAATGCCTTGCCAGATCTACTTATGCTCGCAAAAAGGCAAAAATTGCGAGATCTCAGTTCTTTAATAGTAGACGACCATTGGTCACACATGGGGTGAGTGAAGAAGCATCTAAAACTAACATCGCCACTCTGGGCAAGAAAAACGACACTGGTCCACGCAGTGTTGTGCTAGTACTTACTACGGGAACCTCTCCAGATAAGATTGAGGAAGGGCCCATAGAGGGTAGGTTGAGTGAGTTGGAGAAGGATAGGAGGGGGGATGTAGAATTTCTTAAAACCGTTTCGGACACATTAAAACAGCTACTTACTCCCCTGGAACTTAGACTTTCCCGAAAAGAAAACAACCTACTAGAAATGGATAAGACTATAGTCACATTGGCTAGTTTTAGTCTTAAACAAATGGAAGCTAGGTTTCCCCAGGGTGAGGGTTGTACCTCTCAGGCTCAGGAGTCAGAATCCCCGGCTTTGCCCCCCCAAGATCTAAACCCATACCCAAACCCCGTACCAAAGTTTGTAATCCCACTGCTACTAATCCAAGACCTACAGCCCCCAGTGCCCGTACCCCCAGAGTGTAGCACCATTAAAGCCAAGGCCTCAAACTGTCTCACACCAGTCTAACCAGCCAGTAACCAAGAAATTACTCCCTCAGCAACCCAGTCGACCAAATTTTCACGGTGGGTATATTGATTTGCCACCTGAGGCTGGGCCTTATGTCATAGTATTAGCTGGCGTGCCCGCCCTTGGCCCACAAACCCAAGAGAACCATTGGTCCTTAAAAAATAAGGTCATCTACTGGCTCAATACAAATAGACAGCTCCCTAATCATCAAAGTAGTCGGGTATTAATGGTGCGCAGAGTACCATGGGTGGGTCCTACACGCAAGTCCATTGCTGGCGATTGTATAGTAGTCTTTCACAGATCCCCATACAGCTCAGCATCTCTGTTCATGGGCCTCACGTGATGATGACCCCTCTATTGTTGTTAGACCCCTCACTTTTTTCTATCCTCCTCGACAGCAGTTTGAGATGGAGGGGTCCTGGTCAACAGTCCAAAAACCTAGACAGAAAGGACGAAGGGATGGCTGGCAAAGCCAAAATAACTGGTGGCAAGGGGCTCCTACTACTAACATGTTTGGTTGTTTGGATGAGGTTGACTGACTTGGGGGATTGATGCATCAATACACCTTATGGAACCAATTCTCCCTCAAGCGATTGCCCCTCCCACCCCCCCAGTAACCTGTATGGATTGTTCAACCTCACGTAAAGGTCCTAGCACAACCCTGGATCATGTTAACATTCCTACTTTGACCAGGTCAGGGGCTCTGGGTTTATCACAGACTATTCCACTCAGTAGCTCGGTAAATGCAATCAAGGTGGCCTCATGGAATATTGCAGGATTGAGGGGTCGCCTGGATAACGACGACTGGGTAGACTTCATTGTCACACATGACATCGTCGTTTTTCAGGAAACTTGGTCAATCGTTCCCCTATTTAGGGTAGGCTACCTGAACTATCACAAACGGCTACACAGGGCTCCAGGGGTAGGGCTTCGGGAGGTCTCACTGTATGGATCAGAAACTCCCTGGGTTTCCGTGTCAAGGAAATCTTGGTGGAGAATGCTGACCTCCTCTGTATTACCCTGAGTAAGGATAACTGCAAGGACATCATTCTAATTAACATCTACACCCGAGGTTGTCAGGGTGGGAGGAAGCAACCAATCCTTAATGGCCTTGAACATCTCCTGAACAAGCACAAAGGTGATCATCTTGTCGTAGTGGCAGGTGATCTGAATTGCTCATTCGAACCCATCCTTAGTCTGGCTGAAGATGTGGGGACTGATGAAGATACTGCCTGGAATATTCCCCCGCTAGCTATAAGTAAGGGTGTCAGGGGCACTGAGGCTGCCCTCCACTGGTTGGTCTCTGCCTGGAGTGGGGGCTTCGGGCAGTGAATGGCCGCACCCCGTCGGACAAGCTAGGGAAATCAACCTTTGATAATGGGACCAGTGCAAGTCGCATTGACTATATACTGGTTAATATTGAATCCTGGTCACATGTGATGGATATGGTAGTAGAGACCAGGCCAGAGAGTGATCATAACCCCCTCTCTTTGGGGCTCAGGGTTCCTGGACTGGGTGGTCTCCAAATAGAAACAGCCTGCGTAACGCCTGATTTAGTCCTGTGTGATAACAGAAGACGGGTCAAATGGACTAGGGTCATAGCTGACCCAGAGCTTATTTGTAAAATAGAGGAGTTGGTCCTAGACACAAGGAGCAGGATGACTGTATTATCCCCTCTTGGCGGAGCCGATTCCCCTACCATCGATCTTCATGAGAAGTGTTTTGCGGCACTCAAAAATCTTCTTACTAGGCCATCTAAAAATAAGAAAGACAAACCACATAAAAGATGGTACAAAAAGAACTGTAGAGAAGCCCACAGCAAACTAATAGCAGCTGTTAAAACCAGGATAACTCTTGATATCAGGAAAGCTAGGCAGTTTTACAAACACACCCTTTGGGCAGCTAAGAGGGACTGGGACGATTCTTACTGGTTAGATCTCCTCAAAGCCTGTGAGTCATCTAACCAAGTAAAATTTGGGGAGATAGTTAGATGGGGCAGGGACTCGGACTCCCAAATACCAGTAAACCATGTTTCCGGTCTGGATTGGGTGGAATTTTTCTCTGCCCAATTTAAAGATATAAACGCCGAACAGGAACTGGCAACCGAGCCTGCAGTGGGGATAATACCAATATTTCATGGGGATAGGCTCACATTTTCCGCTTCAGACACGGTACATGCCCTAGGTTCTGTCCAGTCTGGCAAAGCCCCAGGTTTAGATGCCATACCAGCGGACCTTTTTAAATTGAACCTTGATTTATGGGTTCCATACATTACAACACTAGCAAACTCTATCGCAGCAGGGGCTAGGATACCCCAATCCTGGAAAGGTGCTGAGATACTTCCAGTATATAAGAAAGGGGATCGATCATTACCTAATAACTATCGCCTCATAAGCCTGATCGACTCTATTCAAAAAATTGTATCAAGAATGGCCTTAGCAAGAATTCAGGGGTGGATTGAGCAGAACAATATACTCTCCCCCATGCAGGCAGGGTTTAGATCAGGCACTAGCACCTTAGATCCGGTGTTCCGACTTACCGTGCTCTATTGGAAGGTGGTTTTCTTGGGCGGTGAGGTTATCTATGCCGCATTCGTTGATCTTAGGTCGGCTTTCGACTTAGTTCCTAGGGCAAAACTATGGGAAGCCCTCAGACTTATGGGTCTCCCCTTAGAACTCCTGGAACTAGTCAGGCGCCTACACGAGGATAATTTCGCCCAGGTAAGGTAGGGGAGACAGGGCCAGGTGACCAGCGGCTTTCCTGTCCAACGAGGGGTGCGCCAGGGCTGCGTGTTGGCCCCCACCCTGTTTCTCCTTTTCATCAACCAGGTAGTTGCATTTTTTACTAACACGCAAACAGATGCACCTACCCTGGGCGGATCAAAATATCCTATGTTAATATTCGCCGACGACACCCTGCTCCTTTCTAAAACCCAGAGCGGTTTACAGACAGCCCTGAATAGGTTTGCTGAGTTTTGTAAGAACAATGATCTGGCGATCAACGTTGACAAAACCAAATTCATGGTTTTCAACAAAAATAAACCAATCAAAAGTTCGGTTACTCTGAACGATGCCCCAATTGAACAGGTCAAGGTCATGACATATTTGGGTGTGGCTCTTGATCATCAACTTAGTTGGAACCCACAGTTGGAGGCTCTAAAACTTAAATTTGTTCGCCTTACGGGATGCTTACTGCAGGCACAAAAAAAATCCCTGACCAAACGCATTATACCAGCGTTAAAAATTTATGAGGCCAAGGCTAATGCTGCTACCCTGTATGGAGCTGACATATGGGGTTATAAGGACTTGTCAGCATTGACCACAGCACAGAATAGGTTTCTACGGAACCTGGTTGGGCTTCCACAATCCTCACCAATAAAACCACTGCTCCTAGATCTAGGTTGTAGACCTCTGGGCGAGATGGCGCAGTTTCGTCTCGTGGCACCCTGGCGTCGCCTCTGGACGACTCCAGAGCTTAGCCTCTTTGCCCATGAATTGGATGAGGTCAAATCATTGTGGGGTGCTCATAGAATTCCATGGCTCCGAGAAGTTAAACAAATATTGCATTCAATGGGCCTCTCTGAACTGTGGTCATATCCTGAATGCTCCAGGTTTCCATCGAAACAAGAGTTTAAGGATCTTTTCTGGGCTGGTCACTCATTCGTCGGACAATAGTCTAACGGGACTCTTTTTAACACACAAGGTAACACCGTCCCTTGAGCCCTATTGGGATTTGATTTGCAAAACCCTAGACCGCAAACTGTATCATCAGTTTCGGGTAGGTACATTGCCCATCAACTCCTTTACTACGAAGTGGGCGAAGAATGCAAGCAATAAATGTTTTTTTTGTCCCGACCAGGTAGAAAGCATTGGCCATCTGTTTTTTGCATGCCCAGTATATCGATCCCCTCGATTGAAATGGCTGAAACCTATATGTATAACCTTGAATTGTGGGGGACATCGTGAAGCCCTGCTGAAATTAGGTGATATACGAACTGAAATGTCTGTGATTTGCGTAGCCAAATTTCTGGGGTGGGCGTGGCTGATCCGTTCAATGAAATTGAAAACCCTTTTAAATTAATTGTCATGAAATGATTGTATGTTGATTGTTGCTACACTTTTTTTTATATATAATTTGTGGGCATGTTTGAAGTAGTTTTTTAAAATATTATGTAATGTATGTCGTCTTTTATGAATTTTATTCGAAATAAAGACAAAATGAAACTGAAACTGAGTAGCTGTACGCCAGCTATCAGCCACTCCTAAGGACACAAACACACTAGACCCACAAGAAAACACAATTAATAAAGAAAATACAAAGCATCAGCAAGTGAGAGCAGGCATAGTGCACATCAAGGCTGTAGCTTGGATATTGTGCAGACACCATGCCCCCTTTGGGTACTCCAGTGCCCTTTAGATATAGATACAAAGAGAATGCCGAAAAGGCCACGAAACTTATTTAGACTCAACATTTCTCTGTAGCGGCATTTAATAACTCTACTTGGTCTCTGTCCTACCTCTGACCATTCCCGGCTTCTACTGAGTGTTGGGAGTTGTAAGCTTAGAAACTTTTCATATAGGAGTCCAACGTCGACATGCTTGTACTGTGAAAGGGTAACAGAAACAGCTCAGGCAAAACCTTGCATCTCAGGAAAACAGAGCCGTATCCAGCAATGTAGATGATGTAGCAGCAGTAGGGCATACGGTCCCAGTCCGGGCTCTCACATCAGGACTCTTTTGGGGAGCACTTCCAAATGTTGAAGGGAAAAGGGAATTCGCCCTCCCTTATCTTATCTCAAAGCTTTAAATCTGAGATTCTAGAAAGGAGTCCTTTCTTAACACATTCTCAAAAGACACAGAATGGGAATAATATATTTTAAAAGGCAATAGCTTAGCGTGGCAAGTGATGAACTTGCTTTGTAAAACAAGAAACACAGGCTCTTTGGCGTGGCCAGCATTGACTGTGTTATAGCCGGTGCTGCTGTGTAACATGTTAAACAAATGGAGGGAGGGGAGGAAGCAACACAATGGGGGAGAAGAGGAATAGCAATAATAGAGAGCGGGAGTTGAGGGTTATAGGGAAAACATAACAAGGGAGGAGGGAGGGAGTACCAGACGGGGATGGGGGAATCTGAGTGGGGAAGATAAAATAGTACCTTAATCACATCGTGGAGCTACAGATGGGCACTGATTACGTTGAATCAATTTGTGCTTGGTCCCTGCTCTACAGAAAGGAATGGAAGTGACGTTTGACCTTGCTCCCCAATAGGGAGGATTAAAGAAGAGTGACACAGAAGCCAGCAAATGATAAGCAATGGCCAGGCTGCAAGTCCTTTATGTAAACGATAGCGTCTCATAACCGACAGTGCATGCAATGCATATGCTGTCCCTGGCTCAACATAAAAACCATGGAGTAAAAGCAATGCTGACACTGCTAAGTAGCTTTTGCCTATTTTGTGTTCCCAACATTTTAATGCCAAAGCTTAATTCTTTTTACAGATTTCACATTGAAAAACTATTTGGGCCAGATTCACAAACACATTTTTGGTCGTAAATGTATGAACGTACATTTACAGACAGATATAACACTATGTGCACTAAGGGATTCATGGTAGGAATAAATACATTTTTACTACTGCAAATTTTACTTCCACAGTTGCGGAGAAATGAATCCAAAGCAAGGGGCGGGAAGTAGGTGTTACAAAACACGGTTTTCCAAGCAAGTTTAAAAATGGCCACAAACATGCATTTGTTAGAATGTATAAACTGACATCTGACTCCTTCCCACTCTGAAATGTGTCACAAAGACTAGGGTAAAGAGGAGATACATAATTTTTTACTCGTCATTAGTTTCTCTTTCTATATGTGCTGAAAACTGCAGCACACACAGAAAGAGGAGAATGCCTGGAGTGATTGTTTTTCTGCAGGAAAGTGCACCTTCCTGCAGAAAAACAATTCTCCATGTACCGCAGGCACCCTTGCACTTTGGTGCAAGCAGTAGCGGCAGGTGGTGGGAGTGCTGCGGGCGGTGGGGCGGGGTGGATCAGGGTGGAGCAGGGTGGGGGGAATGTACGTTACAACGAATTCCGTTGCAACGCATGCCTTTACCACGCATGCGTTACAACGGAATTTGTTTTCCACGCTTAACCTTTACCTCGAATATTCCTTTACCACGCATACATTTACACCGTTTTTTTTTGTAAATGTATGCATGGTGAGGGCATACTCTTAATAAAGGTTAAAACTCTCCACTTACATTCCCCCAGCCTCACTCCTTATATTTACTCTTAACCCTTAATATATATATGTATTTTTCTAAAATACCCCTTACCTTTTAACTTGCCTTCCCTCCATCTTCTCTGGTTACGTCTGTCGAACGTCGTTAAGAGGAAGTGGAAGTTACTTTCCGTTTCCTCCCTAACGACGTTGATTGCTTCAGCTTCGGTTTCGGCTTTTTCTTCGGCTCCTCAGGTTAGTTTTGTTTTTTGGGGGGGAGACCCCCCCAGCCCCCCTTTTTATCCCAGACCTTTATTTTTTTTTATGGGGGAGACCCCCCAAACCCCCCTTTGTTTTTCTTTTCATTTACCACACATGCCTTTACTACGTATTTCGTAGTAAAGGTATGCGTGGTAAACCCTTTCGTTGTAACCACGCATGCGTTGTAGTGTATGCGTGGTAAATGATTTCGTGGAAACGGCTTCGTTGTAGAGGCCGTTTCCCGGTGGGGGCAGTAAACTATGGAATACGGCCCAACGGATATAAGTAAATAAATAAATAAAATGAATTTCGTTGCGTGCACTGCATCGCATTTGGCAATGCAGCGTGCGCAATGAATTTTGTTTTCTTTATTTATTTGTTTACTTACCTCCGTTGGGCCTTATTCCATAGTTTTTTACCCTCCACCCTGCTCCACCCCCGCCCCGCCCGACCGCCCCACAGCACTCTCACCGCCGGCTGCTACTGGGTGCAAGGGTGGCTGCATTGGCGCTAGGCTGCCTGAAGTGCAACAGTGCCATGAGAGAGTAGAAGTGAGCCATAGCTTAGTAGAGATGGTGCCTTTCTGCTCTCTCCCTTTCACGCAAGGCAGCACAGCGCGAATACATTGCTTCACTGCGTTGCACGAAAGGTAGTAAATCTGGCCCCTCGTGTTGGAGCACAGGTCCAGTAATTGAGCACCAAGAGGAATCTAGAAGTGGACACAGAACCACTGACCCTCGGCAATGCACATCACACCATGCACATAATACTTAATGCAAGCCATAGAAGGTTTCTGCAACTAAGGTGCATGAACATATATTAAGAGACTGTGTAAACACACTCAAGCGAGTTTTCATAGTTCGAACACGCACATGTGCTCCTAAGTGAATAAACCTTCAGATTATTTTCATCTTGTAATACTTTCCCAATGAACTGAGGATTATGAGTACATTGACTCTGGCACATCAGAATCCATAAATGTATAATCGCCGACTACAAGAGCTCTGGATGCAGCTGCCTAGCTATCATTTTAATTGCAAGTAAGGAGCCACCCTGATGATGAAACATGCCACACCTCCTGTGGATGGGAGATGGAGTTCGGTTTGTTTACAAAACCAAAATATTTTGCCATAGAGAAGTCCTCGCAGTGCGCTGAAGTTACAACCTCACACAATAGTCTTTGGTAAGCCTGTTATTTTCAGCAGGAAATATTGTGCTGATCTATAAAACCATCTTCATCTCCCTTCCTTCGTGCATCTTGCACGTTGGTGTCTGCAAAGGTGTTCTAAGCCGAAGCCTGAGGGGTTTAAGCAGAGATTCTTCAGAGATTCAGCCCATTTTGCTGTAGGAAGCATAGCTGATCCCTGTGCAGTCATCGCTCTTTCATCTGCACTCCTGGGTGCTGCATGCCTATACGTTGTAAATTCTCACTTAATTATGTATGCCGCCAGCATTTGTTTCTGCACGACTTGTGCAGCCTACAGGAGGTTCTATATTGCACAATTGCACAGCGCCACAAATACACAATTGATTGGTCAGAGAGCCGCATTCCAACCACTGGCTACTTTTAGGACTTTGATTTGGGTGTATATGCTGAAGAATGGTAGTGTATTAAATAGCTTATAACTAACTACTGTAGATCTAAACAGGCCTGTTTTCCTCTAAGCGTTCACAGACACTCTTAGAGCTGTCAGTCTGCACAAGTGCATTAAAATACAGTTTAGCTAGACAGAAAATACTGCAGGATGTGTCAGCATGACGGCAACATAATGACAATAAAATGTGATGAACCTTATGTTTGAACGTTGAGACCAAATGTAACAATATTTTGTGTGAAATAAAAGGTGCACATAATTCTGAAGTAACACGACCAGTATATTTCGTGTTTGTTTTCCTCTGCCACGCAATTGCGTGACAGAAAAGGATCACCCCCGCACCCTCCCCCACCTCCTCCAGAATATGATGAGTAGCCCCGAATCTTCCATATCTTACAGATATGTATGAGCCTTTGGGCTGAATCGGTAGCCTTGAAGGGTTGGGGGTTCCTTGGAGGGTTTAGGGAGGGAGGGGAGATGTGCGCAGCACAGAGGCTTTTGTTATGCCTTCTGTGCCACGTAATCTATGATATCAAGGGGCCAGTACAATATTTAAAGAAGTGAGGTTAGTAGCCCTAGGTGCAAAACGTGAACCAGCAAACACATCTTTGAGCATGTGATTTCTTTCGAGACCCCATCACTTCCATCCTGCTAGGAATTTCCGTCAAGCAGGAGAAAAAATAAAGGCAAGGGGGCATATTACCAAGCAATAGCGATAATTGTCGCTATTGCTTGGTTAGAGACAAACATTTACCGCAGCGCTGCGGTGATTTTTACCGCAAATAAACCTTGGTATTACCAAGGTTTAACGCAAATGCGGTAAAAATCGCCGCAAAGCATGAATATCGCTGAAAAGTCAGCGATATTCATGCATTAGCGAGCTAATGCTCTTAGCCATGTTATCCACCTCCCATTGGATAACATGGCTAAGAACTGCTCAGGGCAGGTGTTAGCTTTTGGAGATATTCCCGCATAGCGCGAATATCTCCAAAAGTTGATAATAGGAGATAGCGATGTTAGCGACTGTTTTCAGTCGCTAACATCTTGGCACGCCCACTTTGCATCTCATTAGTGATAAATATCACTGACATGCAAAGTGGGGCCCAAGATGGTCGCTATCTCCTACTAGCTGTTGCTAACTGGTGTTAGCGGCAGCTAGGTAATAGGGAGATAATTTTATCTCCGCTTTCTTGGCTTTTAAAGCCAAAAAAGCGGAGATAAACCCCCTTGATAATATGCCCCAAGATTCTTCCAGCAATGATAACAACAGTCAATTATACATCATGAAAAAGCGATGGTTATATAGGTCATGCTGTGGCTAACTAGTCGATTGGAAGTTTTGTCAGTAGCAGGTGATGCTATGTTACCCGTTCCTATTCTATTCAGTTTGTTTATTTAACGAGATAAAAAAGTTCAAACCCTCCGCTACCACAATGATTTATGCAGGTTGCACTCCGCAGAGCATTCTATAGAACACCATCCAACTTTAGGACCACCTTTTTAATTTCATTATATTTGGTTTCTCTTGAACTCATTCAACTTCATTAAAAGGCTAAAAGTTTCCCGAGGTTTAGCACCGTTTCAATAAAGTCCAGGCCTAGAAATAAAGCCCTTTGATTGAATTTAATTTACTTAGAGATAGAGAATCCTGTGATAAAACTGGCGCATAGAAGAATAATGACAAAGAAGCAGCAGACTTGGAAATATAGAAACGAGATGGATATATTAGTTGTGGTTGTATATTTCATGTATTATGATTGGTGGGTCCAAAAGAGGTCTCAGCATATGTTACCGCCACTGAAAGATAAGTCGGTGCTAGAACAAGACATACTTTTATTGAATTTCTCCTCTTAACTTGGGGATGGGGATCGCCAAGGTGTCCGCCGAATAGTAGCTCTTCCCAAGAGCTCGTAGGTTGGGGATTGCCAAATCAGTAATTATCGCCTGGTTTTCCCGGCCATCCGACCCTAATGTAACTGCATATGACTTCTTAACAAGGGATATCATTTCTTACAGTTTCTGCGACCTCCGAAGACCCATCAAGCATGCCCTGGGTCCACTGCCTTGCTCATCATCTGGATTGAACCAAAGGATCTGGACATCTGAGTCTTCCACTGTTTATGCTGGCACAGACCAGAGGCGCCCGTCGAGACCACATGAAGAAAGAGACAGCCGATTCTGACTTGGGACGTCCCTCGGTAAGTCAGCTGAATCCCGACTGGATTTTCCCTCCAAAGAGCCTGGATCTTCCTCCTGGCCCCTCTAGGGAATCTGGCCTTCCTGGAACCGACCTCCCGACTCAGAAGATTGCAGCCAAAGTAACAGTAGGTGGGCATGACTCAGGCCCTGCTGGACAGTGACATGGAGACCTGGCTGAGTCATGGCGTCTTCCACCACGCTCCCAGTTGGGTCCAGTAGCCCCAGGAGTCCGCTTGCTGGATGGGATGCACATCGCTTCCCCCGATGCCTAGATGCCTAAAGACAGCAGCGGCCAGGCTTTGGTTGTGCTGCTCCATTGCACACAGATCCTTGCTGGAAACGGGCACCCCTCTGAGTCGAGCGGGCCCACAATAACACAAGAAAATGGCGACCGCCATAGCCGCAGACCTCTGGGGCATCAGCCACTTGCTGGTGCTCAGCTTCTCTGGGTGAGTTTTCTCTCAGGGGGGATCCCTGGCTGATTCCACTGGGTCGGATTGGCACCTTCTTGAATCTGCATACCAGGCCCTCATTGGGCCTCAATGGCGATCTTGGGTCCGGCACCTCCGCCCCCAGACACACTGACCGTCCCCTTGTAGGGGCCTCTGGCTGCGGGGGCTCAGATCTCCTGCTGACTCCCCTGCTGCTCTTTTGAGACGCAGGATCTTTTCTGCTACCGTCCGAGCCTAATGGATGTCCCGGCTCATGGCACTCGCTCCCAACCGTCCGCTACTCCTGTTCTGTTGTTGACGCCTCCCTCCCCTCAAGGCACAGACTCGTGCTGGTCCACCTCTCGTCCTGTCGCTCCTGTCTCCTCTAAATCTCCTCACAGATTCTGGCCCACCTTCGCTCCACCACCGGACTGGACATTGTGATCGTTATCAACGATCCTATTTGGCTGGGTCCTCCGGTCTTGCTGACCCCCCTTCCATTGATGTCCCCGTCTGATTGATGTCACCATCTTCATCATTCCTGGAACCATTTTCTTCATTTGTTTATGTGCCTCGATCCCTCAAGATGACGATAATCGGCATGATCTCACACCGCAAAAAGGGTGGATGGAATTCCCAAACTACAGAGCGCACAGTAAGCCTCCTCTCACTTTCATCTAGAGGCCTTTCCAGCCCTCTGGGCTTGATCTTTGCCTCCCCCTACTGAACCCGACCTGCTGACATCATTCAGTCCAACTAACCTTGCCCATGCAGCCATAATGTCTCTTTCTCATTCAATATTCCTGACTTTTTGGCTGCATCCGAATCTATATTGACATTTATGTTGCCTGCTGCCTGACAATCATCCACAGTGGAACTACTGACTTTCTTAATGATGGTTTGAACCCTCAGTGCTCTGTTGTACTGTTATCCGTTGTGGTTAACTTCTAGTGGCTCCCTGTGATTGTAAATACCACCTGTTTTGCATATTGCTCATTATTTGTTGCCTTTATCACCCTCAGTTTTTCACTAAATCCTCAAGTCCCCCCCTTACTATGTTCCTCTGGCCCCAACCTTCTCTTTACGAGTCAAAGTTTGTTAATTTCCATTCGCTCTCCCTCTTTTTAACTCAATCTCCCTATGTTACCCTGATTGTTACTCTTTCCGATCCTCTTTGATATTACCACTTCTCTTCCTCCTTGCTCTGAACTCTCTCCCTTCCCGTAATACCTCCCTGTGCCTTTACTTGTCCAGGTTTTTCAATATGTGTATTGACTGATTAAGCCCATCTGACAGTGCCCACTCCGGTATACCCGCATCTCTTCTTTCCAAAACTATCCTCTTCTTTCATCCCCTAACGTGGCCCTTCCCCCTTCTTGTGCTTGCCCAAATCACTCACTTTCCCCTTCCCCTTTTTTGACTCTCCCACCTCTCTAAGCCCTATGTCAAGTCTTCCCCATCAATCTTCCCCCTCCGCTATCCTCTTTAAATCAAATTACCATTAACCCCTCACCCACTCCCTCAATCCACAGGACTCCCCCATCACTAGACATGGCCAGAATTCATGGTCCATTCTCTACCCCCCTAATCTCTCCAAAACGCTAAGAAAAACTTTAAACACAAATTACTTATTTGACACCATGAAACTCTATTTGTCGATACCTACCTTAGCATTACCTCCATAATAAAAACCAACAACATATTTTACTCCAAACATCCCTCCAAATGGAAAAGTATTTTTCTCCACCACCTCCCCATCACTAAATCATGTAAAATCCCATATGGTTTTAAACTGTCCACCTCCCCTTCTCCGTTTTCATTGGCGAAATAGACATCCCCATTTTCAAATCCGGTAACATCCTCATCCAAGCTTCTGAAAATCATCTCACCATCTTTGAATAACATTTCAGCACCTTGTCCTACCTACTATCCATTCCACCTCCGAATCCTTCACCCTCCCAACAGCTTGACACCCTTTTACCCTCTCCTTCCTTGAACCCAGCCCCTCCTCCTAGAGGCACTTTGACTGCTTATGTTATCTCCCAACCCCAATCTTCCTGTTATCCTCCCTCGCTAGCAACCCTCTCTCATCCTGACACCTCAACTGCATACTCAGTCTCTCAATCCCTTTCTCCCTCTAATGACTCATCTCCACCTACCACTAGGCACACCCCCTACCTCACTACCACCTTCCAATTTCCAAGACTTCCCAAAGTACCTATTCTTCGACTGCCAGCACAAATTCCACCCTCTGAAAATTGCTTTCCCCCTGACCAGGATGTTATTTCCCCTCTATCCCCTTATGCCCCTTTAACATCTCAGAACACCTGTTTTGACTCTATGCACTCCCTTTCTGTAAACACTCCCTTTCTGATTCCACAGACCTCCCTTCGTCCACCAACCTGAGCACGCCTCTCCACCAACCTGGTCTCCCAACCCACACACTCCACAGACCTCCTTTCGTCCAACAACCTGAGCACGCCTCTCCACCAACCTGGCCTCCCAACCCACACACTCCACAGCCCGTTCTCCCCGGAAAACTCAGACCCTACTTTTCTCCCTACCACCCACCCTCTCACCCTCAGTCCTTATCACTCCTTTAGCACAGACTCTAACATTGAACGCTATCTCCCATCCGAACTCTCTCAACTCAGGAAAGATTTTAACTCCCTCTCCTCTGAGATCCTCCTAAACCGCGCAATCTCCTTAAGCCCTCACAAAATACCACCAACCCTCAACAGTGAATACCCTTCCCCCACTGCACTGTTCCCATAGGCCCCCCATGCTTCGAGCCATTTCTCCCCCTCTGACCTCCTTGACCTTTGTAACTCTTACTTCCCTAAATATCCAACTGTCCCTCCTGAGACCCACTCTACCATTTCCGTGATCCTGGGGACGAGCAGAATCCCTTCCTCCCCGTCTCTTCTAGACCCCCAACGCAACTTACCTCTATCCATTCATGCCCTCTCCCATAAACAAACATAAACCCCTCGCTTGCATGCTAGTTAAGTGCCGCTCAGCTGTGTGACATGTGACTGAAATAGCTGAAACCATCCTCAGCGAAGAAATTGACATTTCTTTCCTTACGGAAACTTGGCTCAATGTCCATCCTACATCTATCCTTGACTTACTCTCCCCTCCCGGTTACTCCATACTCAGAAAAGATAGACAAGATAGAATAGGAGGTGGTCTAGCCATCATCTTTAAAAATGAACTTCAACTCTTGCTTGTTAAGAACTATGACCCTAATATCTTTGAATACCTCGGAGCAGAACTTAAAATTCAGGGCTACCCACCTATTCGCCTACATATTATCTACCATCCTCCTAGCAAACCTCTTCCCTTCTCAGAGAACTTTCAAATCCATCACCCAATCCTCACTTTCCAACTCTAAAAATCTCTTCCTTGGAGACTTTAACCTCCACTGGAATGATACCGAAGACCCTACAGCTGATCCCCTCACAAATCTACTGGAGATTAATGACCTTAAACAAATTTGTCATTCTGCAACTCACACGGAAGGGGTCACTCTTGATGCCATCATCACTAATAATGATTTGGCCTCCCTTTCCAACATCATTCCCATTAACTGGTCCAACCATCACCTCATCCTCTCCATGATCACCACTACGGCCCCCTCTCCACACCAAAAGCATCAAACACATGAAATTGACCGGAAACCTTCATCTTATCCCCCACGGAGAATTGGAATCTAAACTCAAAGCCCAACTTCTGCTCACTCCCCTCTCCCAAAATGCTAATGCCCTCACCGAACACTATATTAAATCAGTTACAGAGGTCCCAGACTTAGTGGCCCCTCACAAACTAAAAACCCAAAGAAACGTACCTTCCAAATCCTGGTTAAACTTTGATCTCAACAGTGAAAGACAATCTCTCTTAGACTGTCTAAAAGAACCTGGAGGCAACTTTCGTCCCCCTCCCCTCTAGCCCTCCTCCGATCTGCTAGGTCCAACTACAAAAAACACATCCTCAATGAAAAGGCCTCCTACTTCTGTGCACAATTTGATAGGGCCAAAAACAGACCTAGAGCACTGCCCCCCAAAAGTTGACGGCATCATTTGAGAAATGTGAAGAAATTGCAAATTTCTTCTCTGATAAAATAAGCAAAGTGGATCAATCCTTCCTCTTAAATCCCCTCTCTACCAACCCACTATTTTTCCTACAACATTTCTCCTGAACCTCCATCCCCATCAAATCCTTCCCAGGTCTCTTCTCATCTCTCTTCCGTTACCTTCCCACCTGAATCCAACCCTCATTTCCCCCAGCAAAAAAACAATGCCTTCTGGCACAATTTTCACCCTGTTACTGAACACGAATTCTATAACATCATCACTAAGCAAAAACCATCCTCTCACATCAAAGACCCTCTGCCTTCTAACCTAGTCCAAGACCTAAAACAAATCATTGCCCCATACCAGACCACCATTATCAACTCCTCCGTGGCTATGGGGTGTTTCTCCGCCTCCCTCCAACTGGGTCAAATCACACCCATCCCAAAAATCCTAATGCAGATCCCAACAACCAAAATTACCTCCAACCTATCTCTAATCTCCGTCTTCTCTCCAAAGCCCTTGAAAAATGAGCCCTGCTCCAATTGGATAACCACATCAACACTTTCAACCTCTTTGACTTACTGCAATCTGGTTTCAGAAAAGGCTGCAGCACAGAATCTGTGATGCTCAATATAGTTGACGACATACATCACTCACTCGACAATGGCGAGTCTTGCCTACTCATTCTCCTCGACCTTTCGGCCGTTAAACCATATGCCTTACCTAACACTCTTAAAGTCTGTTTTGGCCTCAACAACCTTGTCCTCAACTGGTTCACCTCCTTTCTCCAACACAGAACCCAACAAATCAAAATCGATAACTGCCTTTCTAACTCTACACCAATTCGCTGGGTTTCCCTCAGGGATCCGTTCTCTTTCCTACCCTCTACAACCTCTTTATGGAACCCATTACCCTCATTCTCAAACAAGCAGGAATCAATAACCACCTGTATGACACTCAACTTTACTATAAGATTAAATCCAGCTCTGATGTCCTCCACCTCAATGACACCCTGACCAAGATCCATTCTTGGTTCCAACACAATCATCTCAAACTCAACCCTAAAAAAACGAAACCGTTCTCTTCTCCCCTAAAAACAACCCACTCCACATACAAGACTGGATCTCCGACCTTAATGCTCAACTGTTCTCTCACCACTTCCAACTCAGTTAAATCTATCTGCATCACCATTTATAATAGCCTTTCCCTTACTTCCCACAGTGTCGGACAGTATCAGATGCATCACAGACCAAGGGGGATCTGTGGCTCTGATACTGCTTGACCAGTCAGCAGCGTTTGACACGGTATCACACGATTGCCTACTAAATACCCTCTTGAGTAAAGGAGTGCAATCTACAGCATTAAACTGGATTAAATCATTCCTTAGCAATCGTACCCTGGCCGTGCACATGGGCCAGTTCTACTCAAAACCCTATCCCATCGGCTGTGGGGTCCCACAGGGGGCCTCGCTGAGCCCCACTCTCTTCAATGTCTATGTTTCATCTCTGGCTGACATTGGAAGAAAGTGGGGCATCGGCATATGTTCCTATGCCGACGACACACAACTGATGGTGACAATGGATGAAGGGTCAGAGACAACAAAGAAAAAGCTACACAGCTGTCTCTCTGAAATGGCCCTATGGATGCGCAACCACTGCCTAAAGCTAAACGCCGGCAAACCGGAGATACTACTGTTCGGAGGAGCTAAACTTACATGGAACGCCACATGGTGGCCACCCTCACTGGGGTCAGCCCCCACCCCAAAACAGCATGCCAGAAATCTAGGCATCTTCATGGACGACGCCCTGTCCATGAAGGACCACATACGATCACTCTGGGGCAAAGGCTTTGCAATACTCAAACTCCTGGCAAAAATCTTCCCCTGGATACCCCTGGACTGTCGATGTACAGTCACTCAAGCCCTACTGGTCAGCCACCTAGACTATGGCAACACCCTATTCGAAGGGATGAACGAACAACTGTTCTCCCGCCTACAGGTCCTACAAAATCAGGCGGCTAAACTGGTCTGTAATAAAGGCAAGCGAGACTCAGCATCCGCATGCCTCATGAAACTTCACTGGCTACCGATGCGCCAGAGGGCTACTTTCAAAATACTCTGCCACGCGCACAGAGCTTTGCATAAAACTGGCCCCACTATCCTCCAAGGGAAAATTGAATTCTACGTCCCCAACAGGAACCTAAGATCGAATCACTCAGCTCTTGCCAAATCCAAGCGCATCCACAAGGCAAGGACAGGCGGACGCGCCTTCTCATACCTGGCAGCCAAAAGGTGGAATGAGTTACCTGTAGACCTCAGACACACCATAAACTACCTTCAGTTCCGCCAAAAACTAAAAACTCACCTCTTCCCCAAAAACGAATCCCCCAGCACAGTCCTCAGCAGTCTCCTTTGTTTCACAGCGCCGTGATATCCCGTGGGATGAGTGTCGCGCTTTACAAATACCAGAAATAATAATAATAATAATAATAATAATTTAAACTCCAGCCAAAGGAACACTCTTCACCCTCCGTTATCTCATGAAAATTAAACCCTTCATCCCTGCTGATCACTTCAAATCTGGTCCAGTTGTGAATCGACTATGGTAATGCTATCCTCGCTGGAACTTCTAAAGTCCAACTTGCACCACTCAAATCTGTGCTCAACCTAGCTGCTAGACTTATCTTTGACTACAAACGTTTCAACCACATCTCCCCGCCCTTAAAACCCTCAAATGGCAACCCATCAAAGGCAAATCCACCTACAAGATTGCATGTATCAAGCACAAAGTCCTATACCAAAACACCCCAAGTTACCTCTCAGATAAACTCCACGAAGCGGGCTGCACCCGACCGAGGAGGAGCACCAATGCCCTTGTTCTTGTCTCCCCTCTGTTAAAGAAAAAATGCACAAACGCTCGCTTCTTCTACTTGGAAACGTTCCTTCCATTTGGAATACCCTGACTAAAGACCTGCGCTGTAACCCCTCCTACTTCAACTTCAAAAAGACCTTAAACCGTACCTCATCAACAAATATTGGGGTCCATAATACCTACCTCTGACACTGACTCCCACTCTGCTCCCCTGTCAGGCTCCCCTCTATTGCCCTCCAATTCTCCCTCCTCCTCATTCTCCCTCTTAACTCCCCTCCCTCACACTACTCTCTCCATTTCCCCCTAACCCCCCTCTCTCTATCTTCACATTCGATATCTAGCCTTACGCACCGCCTCCCACTGTTCTACTAAGTCCTATTCTTTTCTTTTTTCTTTTTTCTATTTTCTTTTTCACCCACTCACCCTAGCCTAATTACTTACTGCTCTCTTTAGCTTAATATAGTACTTTTGTAAATAGCACTGTATTATCTGTTTTCTTTGGTCTAAAGGTTCTTATTGCAATGTCTTTGATTAAATGTTTTTAGTACTGTTCCTCCTCACACCCCTGTAAAGCGCTCTGATACCCCTGGGTCTAGCCAGCGCTATATAAAACTTTTCAAATAAATAAATACATAAACTTATTTTAGTCACATGTAATTATTAAGTAAAAGAAAAATTTGAATATAAGGGAACAAAAGATCTCAAGTGTAAATTGACTTAAAGTCATAAACTCACATCATAGATATTTCATTAGTAATTAGCATATTCATCATGGACTATTAAAATTCAATTACATCAGGGAAGAATGCACTGTTTCATCAACAGAATATTTAGCTATCCTCATTAATCAAAATAAGATCAAAATTATCATACAAACAATGCTATTTGCCAGTGCTCAGCAAAATCTGTGCAGACAACAGAAGAAAAATGAAGAGAAGGGGGAAGCTACGACATACAGGCATGTGAAAAAACAATGTCTACTGAATATTACCAGGATCTAGTTACATGCAGAAGCTTGTTCTACAACATGGAATAAGGCAATGTTCATTAAGTATTCCAGGTCATATGATGGTGCAATGCAATGGAAAATGTAGCAAAGCAATACGGTTTGACAGTAATTCAAATATAATATAATTCATGCTAGTAAGTAAATACAACAAACACTGTTACCACAGAAGTCAATTTTCAACTGGTATCCTTATATCTGCAGTAATAAGCTGTTTTACGAAGAGGTTAAGTGCTCTCTCTTAATTTTCCATGATTAATATAGGTTCTCAGGTTAAGGGACGAGGGAAGTGGATGGGAGTCATATCTGCTTTTTAAGTTAACATACATCAAGCCCTTGAGTGGCTGGAAGATCAGCAAATGAGCTGTTTTAGGGCTCACTTAAGATGGAGGTGAAATGACTGTTGGAAGTCCACTCTGATAACAGAATAGAATTGCATATTCAGTTTACAGATCGTGCCCTATTCCAAAAAAATCCTCTTTTTCACATGTTCTCCAAAAGATGTTTTGATTTTAGACTCAGATTGCTGGAAATTTGGACCCCTGGCCAGTAAGAGAGTGCTTACTGCAAGGGCCCTCTCTCCTAAGATATGGCAACTGATTAGGAAAAAACTAATTAGTATATTTAAAGTTTATGAAAGTTAGTGATAAAAATTGCTGTAAGACTGTGCAAGTGGCGAAAAAAAACCATAACCAATTTATTTATTTCTCATTTTTAAAAGCTCAGCTCAACCAAGGAGGTGTCAGTGCCGGGTACCATAGAACAACAAGGGAGCTGATGGCAGCCCCTTACACATAACGATCAGCCATAAACGACAAACGATCAGCATTAAAAATTTGACAGGATGTAATAAGGGAATAATGTAATCAGATCTAGGGTAATGATGGAAAAGAGGGAAAGAAGAATATCGAAAGTGGGATAGAGTTTGAAGTAAAATGCACTGAAGGTGGGACCATGAGTAGGAGATGGAGTCAAGTTTCTATAGAGGAAGAAGGTTAAAGTAGAGGAACAAATAAGAAGAGGAAGAGTAGCACAGTCTGATGGGGGGGGCACATGGAGAAGCACAAAGCCTAAGAAGGAGATGTGGAATAGAGTTGAGTCAAGCAAGGAGCTAGCTGAGTAAGCATGGGGGAGGTAAATAAACATGAAAGTAGCCCATAAAGGAGCTAAGTTTAGGACAAGGAGAAAGGGACACTAATTTGCGTACTTGACTTTAATGTAAGTCCATGGCAAAATTGTTTATACATGTGGCATTAAAGTGAAATAACCAATTTATTTCTCATTTTCATAAAGTGTAGCTCAACCATGTAGAACTCATAGAATTAAAGATCAGGTTCTTCCCAGTCGAAGTACACATGAAAAAGTAGAAGGAGAGAAGCAAAGGACAATGATGAAGGTGGATGAAATAACCACAAAAATTTGACTTATGGAAATAGAGGGCCGACATGAGATACGGGCTGGGCTAATAATAGAAAAGGAGTGAGGAGGTAAAGTGATGAAGAGTTTCAAGAAGAGAAACCCTTTGAACGAGACTTCGAGAAGAAAAAGGATCCAAGAAGTGGTACTGAGGTTTCACAGTGAGAAAAGTCTAAAATAGGGAAAGAAACAGTACAGGAAGAGCTGCATGTAGAAGAAAGGTAGCCATAAACAAACAGGAACGTTAAAAGGGAGGAGGAGATATGAGGCAGAATTTAGCTGAGGGATTAAATTACGGTGGAAGAGACAAGTATAGATGACGGTTTTCCAAGCGATGTAAAGAGTAATGTTGGCAAACAGAGGAGCGGGCATAGAAGGAGAAAGGTAGCCACTGAAAATGTTGTCAAAGGCTCAGAGAAAATCGAGGTACAGCATATGTACAGCCTTATAGAAAGCCAGTGATGGTCAATTAGTACAAGCACCAAGTGGTCTTATGCTCTGGATATTGACCATACCGATGAATGCAGAAAAGATTTCAACATCATTAAGGAAGAGCCATAAATCCTAAAGACAATGAAGTTGCCAGAGACCAACCAAGCAAAAACAATTGTCCAAACACAAGTCCAAAATTCCTTAGGTGGTTTTAAGGATCTTTAGCAAAAGAACGTAGGCTCTTCCACGTGTAGTCACGTGCACAATTTGTGAGTTCATGTAGAGAAGTGCAATGAACCCATTGACTCTCTTTCAGGATTTTTCAGGATTTTGCTTAAAGAAGTTTGCTGGCATCAATTCATGAGGGTTTGTTAAACATTTTTTAGAGTGCAGTATATTGATATTTTTAGATACTATTGCATGTCACCTAAACACTGGAGAATTGTAACACCTAAGTCCTTAATCTGATTCTTATTGAATGAAACAGGATCCACATATAAGAAAGAAGATAGACAGGACTGCCGGGTTAAATTCTCAAACCAGACCAATGTGACTTTTTAGGCCTATATCTGACATTATCTATAGATGGGCTTTGAATTCAACAAGGCCTAGGCCTATAATAAGCAGATTTACCACGCAATAGTTTTGCCAAATCACTTGTAAAAGTAGTAACATAACTCTGCCCTTCTGTAAACCGGAGTCAGAACCAATTTTCCCAAGTAGTGTTTCCCTCAGGAAGGTTATATTAGGTTTCTCTACAGGCTCAGAGCAAAATGAAGCAGGTACTTCTCACATTAGAGCTGTGAGGACGAAAATGAGGTTTTTGCTCACTGGTTCAAGTAAGCCATGATAAAGGTAGGGGGTTGATTAAACGGATCTTACACTGCCTCTCTGTTCAGTCACAGACTAAGTAGATGTCTGTGAAATGTGATGGGGGAGTTTGAAAGCTGAATCATGCAAACCTGGGCTTACGCTCCACCATGCTCAGCCAGACAAGATGTTTCCTGTAGGTCATAGTCAACTGCGGCCTATTGAACAACAATGACTTTTCGATTTCACATTGTTTGCTCTAGGCACCTATAATCCTCGATAGCCTAAATAGATTTTTACCATTTTGATGTAATTTAAATCAATTCTTTTCCTTGATACTAAACTTTTTGGAATTGTGTCTGATTTATCACTTGATTTAAATATTGTTTTGACACTGTTAAGCATGTATTTTCTCTGAGGTATGAAGACCACTGTAGTCATGCTACTGAGGTTTGGTCACAAAGTTCTCATAGACTTTTTAGGCCCAGAAACATTAAAATTCGTGGGAGTTCTACTCCATCTCACAACAAAACTGAGGAATCATTTCTCTAATCATCAATCCAGTTCCAAACACTTATTTGATAATCAACAGAAACATTTTAGTGGCAGATTCACAGAAGACTTTGTGAGTATGAGAGTACTGCTGGAGTGCTTTTCTATGTAGTCTCACATGGCATTTAAAAAGTCCAACTCCCTATTAGTAAAAGTGCAAAGAGGGCACAGTTCTTTCCATTGTTTATGAATATTTTTTGAATAGTCCAATTTTAAACCCATGTTAGATGTTTTGTGGGCAGGTCCCAAAGGCATCTAATAGCTTGCAAAGAGAAAGACACACGTACTACTTTAAATAATAAAAAATGCTTTTGTGAATACGCTCTATCTGGATCAAGAGTATACAGTCAAGATTCTGTAGTGGGCCTTTTAACTACTGTCACAGGGTGACTGCAAGGAGTACACCTCTCACTGAGTTTCACTCTCATGTTAGGCATTTGGTTGAATAAAATGCGGTACATTTTCACTATCATACTTTCAACCCTAGACACCACTCTTGCCACATCAATTGTGTTTAGCGCACTAGCGGTTGTAGTGGGCTGTACTTCTGAGCTCTCTTGGCCCATTTAATGTCTGACAGAGGGGGTACATGGAGCTGAAACAGACAGTATGAGCTTGACTCTGCCATTCGTCTTCCTTTCATGTGATTATAGAATAATTTTATGTGTTTTTGCCATTGAAATTACTGTGTTTGTTTTACCGCACAAGCATGAGCACCTTAATACAAGAATATGCTCCCTTTCTGGTGGTTAAGCACCACCTAAATGCCACTCTTGCCACCTCACTTGCATTTTACACACTAGCAGTTCTAGTGAGCAAGGCATCTTGAGCTCTTTCAGCCCATTTAATGTCTAACAGAGCACAGAAGTGTGTAGTGGGCATTCCAAAGGTGTGGCTGTCTGCATCTGGATCATGTCCTGTACCAGCCATGTTGCCCCTTTCTCTCCAGCCCTACCTCTCAGACACCAGTACAGTAGGTCGCCCTGTTGGCCATCCATCCTCCACCTTGCAGCACCCTGCTGCTCTGCACCCAGCAGGCAAGCCACTCATCCTATTACCCTACTTGTGAGTATGCCCTGCCTTCTCCCCCGGAGCAGCCCTTTGCACTATCCCCCATCTCGGGGAAAGGATGGTAAAAGTTCCTCCTCACTCCACACAAATGTTATACATCTAGGCCTATTCAACGCGAGATCCTCCCCAAACACAAAACTTACATCTGGGACTTATTTACCAAAAATAACTTGGAAATAATCTTTTCCAAAAAGAAATCTCTCTTAACACACACTCAGCCCCAGTTATTGCCCTTATCAACACACACGGTTACTCGATCACTCATTTTGTTTGTGCCACCAGAGAAGGTGTTGGGATTGCCATCAAATAATGCTCTGAATTCAGTTGTCCCTTCACAAGACTTGAGGGCATTGACCTCATTGAGAGCTTGGTCATCTCCCTCCAGATTTCACCCAATTTTGCGCTCTCAGGAGCCCTGGTCTCATGCGCCCCCCCCCCCCCCCACAAAAGCCTTTGACTTTGACTCAGCTCTTGACACCCTCGTCTCTAAACTCACCCCTTTCTATCTACAATGCTCAACATCTGTAGTCCTTGATGATTTTAATGTCCACATTGATCTAACTGCAGATCGGCTGAGAATTTTGGTAAGGCAATATGTGACCTTAACCTTCCCCAATTGGTCACAGGTGCTACTAACAATGTTGGGCATCCCCTGGATCTGATATACTCTAACTTCCCTTCCCTCATGGTCGGTTCATCTCTTCCACTAGTCTGGTCAGATCACTTTCACATGCCCTTCCATGTGTCCCTACCCTCAGCCAGATATGGCCCAAAAAACCCTTGAACACCTACAGACCTCTCTCTTAGATAGAGGTGACTACCTCGGAAGGATTAGAAGTAGCATTCAGTTCCTTCATCAACTCCCTAGTACTAGGCTTTGATTCTCTGACTTGCTCCAAATCTTTTTTCCAGTAAGCGCACCGCACCCTCCACCAAATGGTTGTCAGTGAGCCTTCAGGCAGAAAAACTCAAATGTAAACAACTGGAAAGAAAGAGTTGTCAGAACTATGACATTGAGGACAAGTGGTCTTACAGCACTGCACTCAAAGAGTTCTGTAAAAAATCAAAAAAGCTAAAATCACTATCTTTTCTTCACGAACTGCTGCCACGGAAAACGCCCCCAGAATGTTTTTTAAAATCGTCAAAACCTTTCTGCAGCTAATAGCCTGCAAACAAAGTGTGCCTGCCTTCCAGTCACTGGCAGTGGATCTTTCCCTATTCTTTCACACTCAAGTAGAAAAAAATGTATTACAAGTTTAACATGCAGCCCAATTCCCCCATCACCGAGCTAACCTCCACCGCCATTACAGGACAAGACAGTGGCACAACTCGAATCGTTCAGCCAAATCCCATTAGCTGACTCAGTGCAAATAATCCTTAAAATCAAATCTGGCTTGCTCCTCGATCCCTGCCCCCCTTTCTGCTTGCCAAGGGGGATCCTGCCATCAATCCACAGATCAATGCCATCCTAAACCTCTCTCTAGAAAGTGATGAGTTGCCTCTCAGTTGGAAAAAGGCACTGGCAATCCCTCTATTAAAGAAAGCAAATCCCGGCCCATGCACCCTGAGCAATTACAGACCCATCTCTCTCTTTACCTATCTCAGCAAAATGCTAGAAGCCCTGGTGAACAAGAACGAAATTCTACCTCCAACCCAGTTGGGCTTCCATGCTCGTTTCATCACAGAATTCACCCTTCTTGGCATCACCAAATACATCAGAGAAGACCTCAACACAGGGAAACAGGCAGTGGTCATCCTACGAGATCTCTTCACTGCCAATCGACAGTGTATTGCACAAGATCCTTTTCCAAAGACTGGAATCGGCAGGCTTTACTCTGAAATGGCTCTGCTCCTTCTTAGCAGACAGACAAGAGGCGATCTCTACCCATTCACCTCCCAATCTAGGGCCGTAAGCTGTGGCGTCCCTCAGGGTTCATTACTAAGCACAACTCTTTTTAACATCTATCTGGCACCATTATCCTTAAATGCACAAAGTTGGGGCATGAACATCATCTCCTATGCAGATAATACTCAACTTTTGCTATCCTTCCACCAGCTGAATGACAATGTAATTAGGATCTTTCAGGGATGCCTGCATCTATTGCTCAATGGAGGAATAGCAGCTGCTTACAGCAAATTTCAGACAAAACGGAAATTATGATGTTTGGATCATTTTCCCCTCTTGACATACTGCACTTCTGGCCCCATGACTTAGGGCCTCATCTCCTCCTTGGCCACCAGGAACCTGGAGGTCATGATGGATTCTGTCCTTTTCTTCAAACCCCACGTCAAGCCCACAGCAGCCACCTGCTTTGCCAAATTAAAATACCTGAGAAAACTACCTAAATACATGCCCCTCCACACTTGTAAAGAGATTGGACACACGCTTATCACCTTCAGGTTGAATTACACCAATGTACTCTATCTGGGTGCCCCCCAGAATCTGCTGTCCCAGCGAGTACAGAATACCGCTGCCAGGCTCATTCTGACCATCCCCAAGAACCAGTTCATCAGACTAGAGCTGAAAGAACTACACTGGCTTCTGATCAACACTAGGATAACATTCAAGATGTTGATGATAATTAATAGAGCACTCTAACAGAATGGCTCCAGATACATCCAAGATTTGCTTAAGCAGTACTCTCCCATTAGGGCTCTTTGCTCCTCCGACTACAACTGTCTGTACATCTCTAGATTCTGCTAAGACAGATCAGTGGAAAGATCTCTCTCGGTTCTGGCCCTCAATCTGTGGGCGCTCTCCCACCCTCCCTTCATACTATTTGAAGTGGAAGCCTGTTCAAGGTACAGTTAGAACCAGTCCTGTACGGCAAGCTGTAACCTTCTGGTCCCACCTGATTCACACGAGTGCCAGGATGCAGCAGCTGCCCTCTATAAGTATTTCTTCATTCACTCATTCATTCAACCTGAAGATACTTGCTATGGACTCATGGAGACCTGCCAACTAACAAGTAGTAACCGTGTAACACACAATATCGGTTCCCTTCACACGATCACCCGATGAGGTGCCGATACCATACGATAATTAAACAACAGGGGGTGGTGATGGACAGAGTTTCTGAATTAAGCAGAATACTCTCACCCAGTCAAGAGATCAGGGCTTAATCCAACACCGTTTTTTAGCTCACTGCACCATCCCAGCTCAGAACCTGGCTATATGCAAATTAGTCTGTCCCTGGCCCAGTGCATCATGGGAACAGGGCAAACCAAACTACCAAGCCAATTCTTTCACTGGGAAGGAAACAAGCTTCCGGGGACCGGTTTCTGGCATTTGAGCCGTCTTGGGCCCGGCTTGCTTGAATCCTGATGGTGCAATGAGCAAGGGACTCACGTCTGAGTATACCCTTCCACGCTTATGGTGGACAAAATAATTAAACAACAGGGGGTGGTGATGGACAGAGTTTCTGAATTAAGCAGAATACTCTCACCCAGTCAAGAGATCAGGGCTTAATCCAACACCGTTTTTTAGCTCACTGCACCATCCCAGCTCAGAACCTGGCTATATGCAAATTAGTCTGTCCCTGGCCATACGATGGCAGGGAAACCGAGCTGAAAACCACTGTAAACCGTGGAATTCCAGTTCGATTTCATTGGCACTGAACTGCCGACATCCATTAAGGGGTGCAAAAATACCCCAGGACACCACCACAAGCTTTAGCAAGGGTTTACTTTTTCTTTTAGGGGGAGGAGTTTGGGACAGGACTGAGGCATAAATGACTTGGAGGTACTTATCAGCATGAGGCCCCGCCCTCTCCAAAGTCTCACCCCTCCTCACATGGTAATTTTTTTTTTTTAGTTGACTGGTCTGCTCCCGCCGGGGCCCCAGTTTTAAGAAGCAATTGCTCTCTAATATATTAGACATTAAAGAAGTCAACTTATTTTGTGTATGCATCAGTTGGTTAATGTGTGATTATGAATGGATGCACATACAATCCGTGTTTCACAAATGGGACATCTTTTCAGGTCCTTCACTATATCAAAAGATAATGCAAAGTATAGAACAGTTTCTCGTTCTATAACTAACCGTGTTTGTGTACCTACCTCTGCCGCGACTACCAAGCCCCTCTGCCCTGCAAGGCACCCCGCCAAGATTAACAGCAGGACTGTCACTCGAAGGGCACCCGAAAGCAGAGGAAATGATAGAAGATTTAGCGGATTTTACACTTGTACAACATAAGCAGCTTTCATGCCCGGATGTAATCCCTTTCCTATTAATGTGACTGGTGGCCAGCGACCTATTCTGACTCGTGCTCATTCCTCTTATGTCACTCTAGGCCCTGTGTTCCAGTACATTTGTACAACACTGCCAGCACTTTTTCTGTTGTTGTAGCCGTCCTAAATTTTGGCAGCCAAATAAAATCACAATGTGGATGCCTCTCTTCATTTGACTGGTGGATAAATACCTTATTTTCTAATTCATGAGTGAACAACATTCTTAGCAGAGGTATAATATGCATGCAATCCTGTTTACATGCTAGAGAGCCAGAAAGATTTTCTTCTTGGATGAACCTTTCTTGATTTAAATGGATAATCCAAAGATATTGTATCTCTCGGGCAGCAATCCGATTTCAAGCAAGATTAACTCTCATATAAGTGATGTAGTCAGAAAGACAAATCTACAACAAGTTGTAGATAAGAAGGTAGTTTGCACTGGTATATCACCTCTGTTGAAGGATCCGTGTCTTCTTTAACATGGCCTATTTGTATATCTTTACTCGTCCAAAGAAGAAAGTACTTCAGCTCGATTAGACTAGAAATGACAAAATGAAAATAAAGATTTATGCAAATCGAGAGACTTTTATAATAAATATTTAAAAAATATATGATAACGAAAAATGAGAAATTGCCATATTTATAAATGGGAAGTGCTGTCTATGGTAGAAAAGCTACATAATAGACAGACTGTGACTATGGAAGCAGGGACCGGGAGGCATATTTATGAGCCCCTTGCACCATCCAAGTGTCCTATTTTGTGCCTCTCCAGTGCCGCAAACTACAAAGTCATATTTATGAAGTCACACAAAGCCACTTCTCATTGCTTTGAATGGCCTGATAGATATGGAGTAAGGCAATCGCTGTGTTGCCTTATTCTGCGCTGGCGCGGCGTTCCATGGGTCTTGCAGTGGGTTTTCCCACTCAACACTCATGAATTTTGTTGCTTCCCCAGATTTATAAAACCAGGCACCCTTGCACTTTGGTGCAAGGGTGCCTGCATTCATCGCTAGGTGGACGGAACAGCACCAGCGCAGGGGTAAAGGACGGAATGCATTGTGCTCAATAAATAGGGTGCATTCCTGCCCTTTCACTTTGGCCTACTACAAAACCCCATATTTGAGGCCCAGGCTTTTTGATATTCGGTTTAAGGTCTAATACAATTTAAGATCACTTCACGTGAATGGGAATGCACTAAAATTTGTCATGTTATGTTTTTGCAGAGAAGATTTAGTAATTGCAAGGGTTTATTTCAATATTTCCATATACATTGTGTGGCAACAGACTGCAAACTATAGAGACTAACTAGGAAGCCAGGTAGGAACATATGCATTCATTGGTGATACTATCTTCCAAATGTGTCATCTACTATATTGCGTCCAATGTGAGAGCCACATAGAAACACAGCTACACAATGTGATCACAGATATGGGGGAGTATATGATTTATCATCTAGCAAAGTCCCTGCAGTCTTTGAAAGACCCAACCATTCTTGGTCTCCGGCATTACTGTACGCTAAATGGTGGACGTTTGCTAAGTAAATATAGAGTGGTCATAATGTTAAAAACTGTAAATTGTGTTAAAACAGGCAAATGTGTAACTAGACTCAAAGACCCACAGATGCTCCGAACTGTTTTTGGACAGCAGAAAATTGGTACAATTACATACCTACATTGCTTTCTGCCACTCCAGAAGACAACTGTGAAAAGTATTCACCTATACATTTCTTGAAATCAAATTCATAATAGGATGTGCCCTCCAGTTATTGATCTAAGATGCTCCATGTTTTCTAACAGACGAGTTTTATATGTCATCTGTTTATGTATCTGGCAATTTATTTCTAAGCTTCTATTTAAGAAATCCAGCCATTGTGTGGGACCCCTCTGATCTTTCTCTGTCTGTTGGTAGAGCAGAATCTTGCATTGTTTGGGCTCTGCTGACACATTATTGTCGGAAATTCCATCCATCTCACACATCCACACATGTTTTACTTTCTCAACTGCAAGGTTTGGCTTCTATTATGAACCTGTAGCTGCTGATGGCTGCCGAACAGACTTCAGCCACAGTAGGCTTTGGACATGATTATATTTTCCATTAGCTCCTGTAAAGCGCCGGATACTGTGTGTCTGACTTGACATGAAGTTGGGACACCAGGCTGACACTGGAAGTGTAAAACATTAATGACCACCATAATGGAAGATGGGTACAGAAGTAGAGATGACCCTGTCTAGCTACATATAAAGATTAATGATTGTTCTCCGGCATATGATTTTAATAAAAAAAGATACAAAATGCCTGCGTGAGCTTCATGTCACACTGCAGGCTGACAAACTGCAGGTATCTTCTCTCAAATATGCTACACTAAAATGTGCTTGAAAGTTATGAGGACCCTGTATTAGTTAGCATGATAAATGAGCTTTGTAGACTGGGTTCCTGTTAGGAACCATTTCTACTTCTCCATTCTGAGGATTTCCTGTATATTTGGGTTCAGGAGGTACTACCTGTTTTTTATTTAATTCTGTGCCAGTGACCTAAATATTCAAGTCCAATTTGAAGGCAATTCACAGAACATGCCCTCTCTGAGATTTATTAGAATCCACAAATTCTGCTCACTGAGGTTTCCATGAGAAGGAATGTGATATCATGAAGCCTTGTTCAGCTACTCTTGGTGGCCATTTTTCTTCAGATGTTTTTTTCTAACAGTGAAAATAAAATCCTTTACAAGTTTAGGATGACAAATAAATATAAGCAGCTGAACTCTAAGCTAAATATCTTGGAGAAAGAAAGTTTTCGTGCAGGAGAGAATCAATGACCTTACGTCTAACAATTCCTCCAAAATCAAGAAACTAAGGGGCATATTACCAAGCAATAGCGATAATTATCGCTATTGCTTGGTTAGCGTGAAAAAATTAACACTGAGCTGCGGGGATTTTTATCGCAGATAAACCTTGGTATTACCAAGGTTTATCGCAAATGCGATACAAAATCGGCCGCAATGCATGAATATCGCTGAAAATTCAGCGATATTCATGCATTAGCGAGCTAATGCTCTTAGCCATGTTATCCACCTCCCATTGGATAACATGGCTAAGAACTGCTCAGGGCAGGTGTTAGCTTTTGGAGATATTCGCGCTTAGCGCAAATATCTCCAAAAGTTGGTAATAGGAGATAGCGATGTTAGCGACTGTTTCCAGTCGCTAACATCTTGGCACGCCCACTTTGCATGTCATTAGTGATAAATATCACTGGCATGCAAAGTGGGGCCCAAGATGGTCGCTATCTCCTACTAGCTGTCGCTAACTGGTGTTAGCGACAGCTAGGTAATAGGGAGATAATTTTATCTCTGCTTTCTTGGCTTTTAAAGCCAAAAAAGCGGAGATAAACCCCCTTGATAATATGCCCCTAAAATCCGAATACCACAAGATACTTATTGAAAGAGCTCATGCATGGTCAACAACTCCTAAATGTACAAACACGTTAGAGCATAATCAAGCTGGAAGACTGCTGTCTCTAACCTCAACAATACTAAAACATCCATCTACATTTTGGCCATTAAGCTTTCCCAGCACCCTTCACGTGATCTAGAGCATCTGCTATTCTACTGTAAACGCATTACTCCCTTCTGGATATCTAGTTAAGCGACACTCACAGACATATTCAATAAACAAATTACATTATCACATACCCACATGCAATATCAGACTTGAATACACTGAACTCACTGACATCTTGGGACTGTTTTCTCATTGACAGTTTGCTTGCAATGGGAATTAATAGCAATCCTTGCTAACTTGAAAAATGATAACAATATATCATACCACACATGGTGAGCATGGGTATGTTTTTTAGGCGTGCTGGTAAGCTTAATCATAAACAATTATTTAACTAAGAGTCTTCTCGTCTTTTATGGTCCAACTTGACTTATATTTGCATAAGATTAACCTGCCCTAAGGTATTTCAAAGGACTTCTTGTGCAAGTCTTATATAATCTCGATTGATAATACTCAGATTCCTAGGCTCTACTTCTTCTCTCTCTTTATCGCTCCCTCTGCTCTTTTTCCTCCACCTGTACATGTACCATGTTATATGACATACTCAGAATACAAATATAATCAAACATATACAATCAATATGCTGTTACGAATCTAACTTTTTATGCTATTGAATTGTAACCTCTCAGTATATAAGATCACATACTGTATTTTGTTCTTTGGGTAAACAATGCACAATAAAAAACTTTTGAAACTAAAAATCCAAAAGTGCATACCACTGCGCTATTTTTTAATCAAATCATCTTCCCACCATAGGCAGTAAAATTCAAAATAAATACAGCATGCACACATACGTTTGAATGATTAATTAATGGCATCTGTTACATATAGTACATTGCCTAAATGCAATTAAAAGTGCACATTATAATGTTGCTTATAACGTACACATTATCCAGCAAATCATTGAAGGAAAAAAAACTATTTGTATAAAAGTCAAATTATGGAATTGTTGACTTCTTTCACTTTTTGAATTTCATTCGTTTTTCAAATAGGTTAGATCATGTACCACCACCCTTTATTGGGGTGTGATCCGAGTTTTCAATAAAGATAAATGTTTTTGAAGAACGTCAGATCATTCCTGATCGCCAACGACGGGGCACGGAACACCGACGGATGTTCCTGCTCAGTCATCCTTAAATTTGTGTAAGGACCTTGGGCTTTAACTCTTAATGTGTTTGGCCTTTGATTCATTCACCATTTGATTCACTTTTTGGTTGCTTATTCAATTTACTGCTCTGGTACCCCAAAACGCTTTTTTAGTCTTGATGATGACCCTTAAATCATAACCGCGATCAATACAATGAGAAGATAACATTGATTAACTTTTTTGCTATACAACCTCCAGGACTTGAGAATTGTACAGGGTTCTGAATCTGTTATTATTCTTCTATTGCCCTTTATACCAAACACACGTTTTCACTGGTGTGGCAACATTCACTGTGTGATCACATGAGCACAGAGCCCTTGTTTGTGAATCTTCTGTTGACTATACATTTTCTAAACTATTTGAATGTGCCCATCTCTCTATTATTAACTAGTTGTGGAATTTAATGAATACATTTGATTTTCCTACCAAAGATTGCTATTCTCGATATGTATATATGCGTCTGGTACCAGGTGTTTTTGGGCTGCGCCTGTTTTAGATAACAACACAAACCATAATACCATGCCATCATAGTATTATAATCATGTTACAAAAATCATCCAAAATGTTTACTAGGTAATACCTACAAACCCTCACAATTCACGAAACTATTAGCATGATAACTACAATTATTCATTGGCAATAACTGGTTCAATGGTAAGTGAGGTAATTACAGTAATTGGATCTATAGCATGAGAATCTGGCCTTATGAATCTGGCATTGAACGTAAGTGCCATGCTCCTTGGTACCATTGCTATTGAGAAATACCACTTGTTGCTCATGTGTCTTTGTGAAAAAGTCTCATTCAACACATCGCCACAATCTCTTATCATTTAAAATGTTTGTAGTCATCAAAAAATCGCCCTTTATCAGACCTTTCCTATAATTATTTTGCTCCGTGCCATACCTATTTATGGTTTGCAAAACTGAAATAAGGTTAGGTAAATAATTAATGCAAATGCCCTTTCTTTGAGGACACATGGACTATTTGCTACACTAAGACATGGATATATTCCAGGAACACTGCAGGAGGAGGGATGATGGTATAAGCCACACCTTCAACGCCAATGTCATTTTAAGGCCCCTGTGCCCAGGTATTTAAAATTACAGTGAAAAGTTGTGGGGTGAGGGTAAAGGTAGAAGTGTTTGTTGCATGCAGGCAATTCCTGGTTTATTGGTACCAGATATAAAGACAAGTGTAGACTAAGGGCATGGGCTGGCAGGACAGGCCAGATTTAAGTCAGATCAGTGCCACTGGAGTCACTGTACTGCTAATGCTCACAAAGCTCATCCACCCAGCCACCAATGAGTCAACACAGTTCATTCTGCTTGTTCCCTCTTCATGACATAACTATGGCATAACTGCATCATGGTCTCATTAGTTAGTATAAGGGTTCTATGTTACATCATTAGGTAAGTGTTCCATGATGCATCACTGAGGTTGTGTATTCTAGAATAGTGTACAGTCAGTTAGCTGTTGGACCTGGTTGCATGATTACCTGATCCTTGTACCTGCTTGGAATAAACATATAACTGATACCTGAATATCATCTGAAGTGATCTTTATTACAATAACATCATGAAAGTTCTACTGCTCTTTTGTGATGTCACTAAGACAAATATCTGAACTGGAAAGTAGGGATATGAATAGTACAAGAAGATCAAAATCAGTCTGAAGAGCAGGCTATAGAACAGCTTATGGTTTCTCAGAGGAGGTATGGGAATGGGAATACCTTGAAGACACGTTATGTGATAAATGTGTGTGGAAGGATGTGTGATCTCTCGCCACAGCTCTTCAGGTGAGAGGCCCATGCTACAGAAAAGAGCGGCTGAGAAGAGCCGCTGCTGATGCTTTGAAATAGGAGCTCATTATTTCTTTCTCTAATGCTACTCCTGAGCCATAAAGAGTGACATCTTAGAGAGAACACCCTATTATTTGATTTATAATTTTACATTTTTATTTTTATAGTAGATGCAATGCCAGCAAGTTCACGTATAAAGCTGTCCAGGTGCATATCCTAGTGCTCATGATACAATGTCTGACCTCTATCATTGTCCTACTGTGCTACAACTTGTGTTACAGCTCCGTACACCTTGTGCTATACTTCTCACATAAATCTAATATCAAGCTGTGTGCCATCTTCAGAGCTGTCATCAACACATCAGCCGCTTGTCTTTGGTGCAACCATCTTTGCAATTCAATGGTGTTGTCACAGGGCAGGGGTTCTTAAAATGTGGTCCGTGTACCCTTGAGGGTACGAAATGACTACTTAGGGCATCCACTGCTGTTTAGAAAATTAAATATTAATAGATTAATGACATATGTATGAATAAGCAAATTGTAAAATTGAAAACATAATAACATTCTGTAGAAAAAGGTAGGGCTAGGACCTTTCTCAAGTTTTGCCCGGCGCTAACCGCCCTTGTACCGTTCAAGTTTACCAAGCAATGAGGCAGGCGCCGGAGACCAGAAGGCAGGAAACAGAAGTTTTATTCCGACGGAGCAGAACACATCAGATCAGACAACAAGGTATCGTCTCGAGGTGCTCTAACAGCCTCTCGGAGGCCTGGCCTCTTATACACTGGTTTATGGCATGTGACCTTCCTTTATTACAATCACAACTTTGTAAGGCAAGGAAAAAGACATCCCCGTAATCCTCGTGTTAATCCCACCCCCATATACCTTCACAATGGAGGTCCTCAACCTGCTGATAAGAGAGAGGGTCATCACGCAGCTGAGTGTTTCGTCGAGTCTTAGGATGTGTGCGCCTGATCATGTCACAGGGGGTGGGGAGGCCTGGATCAATAGAGGGTCCTTTGAAGGAGAGCGACCTCACACAATAAGGGCAGTAAATGATATCTCTCGGCTTAGGCAATGGCCTCGAACCTGTGTGGACAGTCGGACACGGGGTGAGGGGCCATCAATGGAGTGGTATTCATGCTGCGTGGACAATCCAGTGCAGAGGGAAGGTTTATCAACAGAGGGGCATTCATGGGAGGAGAGGAGGTGTTGGTCAGGCGCTGGCGTGACTCCCAAGGACAGGGTCATGCAGAAGGGTCATGCTCATATGGAGGAGGGAGGGGGAGCCAGGGTGCGCGGAGGATGCTTGCTGGGTCACAGGGGCGCGCTGGCGATCGATCGTGGACAGGGAGACCATGATATCTAAAATGGCTGCCGTACGTGTAGTACATAGGTGACAAGCTGGCGCAGATGATGTTCAGATCGCAAACTAAAATTCCACAGTCCTCCCTTTTAACATGTCTCGCCAACTTGTCAGTTTGAATTTATCCCCATAAGGCCACGTATTTCTACTTCATAGAGGGGGCTCATGTGCTCATTTCGGAAGTCCAAAGTCTTTGGGCACATATAGTTAGAAGCAAGGCCGAGCAAAGGTGGCAGACATTGGATACCTAAGCAACACCCACATAATATCACAACCGGTACCAGTACGAAGGAAAACAACTTCCAACCCCAATTTTTCAAAGTGTCCCAAAACCAGCTCCCAAGCGACCATCCTTCCTGTTCTTGGTGAACCTCCGAGGAAAGTCTGTGGAGGTGTTCGATGGCTTTATAGACTGAAGGCGAGTTGTCTGGCACGTAGGTGCAGCAGCTGGATCCGATGATGCGGCATGCTCCTCCTCGGTCGGCTAGGACCACGTCTAAGACGAGTCGATTTTGAAGGGTCACAAGGCGGACCGCCTGAAGCTCCGCAGTGTTGTTGGCGAGGATGCCAGCCGTGATGTTGATCGTTGTTTCTACTGCCTGGGTCAGGTGTCGGATGGCACGGCTGTTTGCCATTGGACCCCACAGAGGAACAAGTCCCTTTGCTGCATCCAGGAACTGTGCTCCGGTGGAGTCGGCTTGTCCAAGGTCGTCCGCACGCCTCTGCCGGTGGTGGTTGGCAGGGGCTACATATGTGGGTGGAAGAACAAAGGCAATATAACAGGTGCCCTTCCAACCTCTCGGGAGCCAGGTGTAAGCCTTGGTGCCACACACAAAGTACATATTCGGAGAAGCAACAAAGGAAGGGGGTTCAGCTGAGTCCAATGTTCTGATGATTCGGCAGGCGCTGTAACCCACCAGCTGCGTTCCCTGGCCTTCGAGACACACGAGACCTGTGACATTGATGACAGACAGGGCCACAGTTAGAGTGGCGGTAGTTTGTTTTTGCAGATGAGTGAAGGTGGTTCTGGCTGGATTGTGGAGCACCTGTACTTCGACTCGTTCTTTGACTGGAATGTCTTTGATGAAGGTGGCGCCTGCGAGCGCAGGACACAGGGCAGCTGGGGTCCTTCCTGTTTTGTTCAGCCAGAACCCAGAGTAGAAGTGTGATACTGTCCGGCTGGAGGTGGCGTTGTCCCTGTGGCTTTCTTGCATGAGGATCAACCAGGCGAGGCAAGAGCCGTGAACTGAGAAGGGTGAAGGGATAAAGGGGATGGAGTGTCCAGTGGCATGCAGGAGCAACCCGCAGATCCAACAGTTCGTAGCATTTGCAGCAAGGTTGTGTTGGTGCAACAGTTGCACGAAGGAATTGTTCCAGAATTCCCTGCGCCTTTCTCGGAGCTGAGTCGACAGAGAGATTAGGTGATGCTCTTTCAGGGGTGTTGGCTGTGCAGTAGGTAGCAATGTCTCATGAGCCGGTGTGCTTTCCTCCAGAATCCAGAAGGAGGTCATGAGGAGGAGGCAGAAGAGGAAGACAATGAAGAGTGCAATTGTCTTTGATTTGTGCAGGTTGTCAGTCTTTGGATTTCTATACTGGGTATTTCCCGTTGCTTCCATCATCTTCTTATCTGGCGCTTCCATCATCTTCTTATTTGGCGCTTCCATCACCTTCAAGGGGCTCGGTAGTGGGCAGAACCACAGACTTCGTTTAGCTTCTCTCCCGGTGACCCTTGATTGTGTGTAGGTCACCGTTCTGAGATTTAACTTAGTCCGTGGCCTACTTAGCCGAAACTCCCTCCTTTCGACGCAGGAAATACCCTTCTCTGGATGGCACAGTGGGATCAGAGAATTTTGCAAGTTCGAGTGCCTCAGTATCGGGATAACAGTTCAATATTGGTCGGTCTTTGCTCAGGAGCTCTTCTTGGGTGCTGACGTTTTCTGTCGTGGCCAGGTTTGCAGAGACCTTCCGGCAATGATGCGCGTGCAGCCAGTGCTTCTTCCCCTCCACTCGGAGTGCCGTTCGGGTGGTGATCAGCACTTGCCAGGGGCCCGTCCACCGAGGTTCCAGGCTCTTGGTTCGCTGGAAATTTCGTATCAATACGAAATCTCCCGGTTGGATGTCGTGTCCGGGGCCCCTGGAAGCATCGGGGATGGCCTGCTGCACCTGTTGATGAATGACAGACAACGTTTTAGTTAACTTGCACAAATAATCAGACAGTAGGACGTCCGGGACGTCATGAATGGATGTTGGTTTGGGAGCAGTCCAGAGATTCATTGGTCGCCCGAACACGACCTCGTAGGGGGTCAGATGGTGCTTGGTGGGAGTGGAGCGCATTGATAACAAGGCCAGTGGGAGGGCATCCGGCCAGTTAAGTCCAGTGGTGGCCACTATTTTTGCCAGTTTCAGCTTCAGTGTGGCATTATGGCGTTCCACTAGACCAGCGGATTGGGGGTGGAAGACCGCATGGAATCGTTGCTTCACCCCCAACCCCTTTAGGATTAGTTGGATAACCTCAGCTATGAAGTGGGGGCCATTGTCGCTCCATAAAATTCGGCAAAGGCCATAGCGAGGGAAGAATTCTTTCAGTAGTACCTTGGCAGTAGTCATGGCAGTGTTGTCACGGGTTGGATAGGCCTCCACCCATTTGCTGAAGGCACATACGATGACTAGTACATACTTCAGGTTTTGGCATCTCTCTAGTTGGATGTAATCCATCTGAAGGACCTCAAAGGGGTGATTGGGGGTCCCAAACCCTCCCCGGGGTACTACCGTTCCTTTCCCGGGGTTGTGTTGCAGGCAGATAAGGCACTGCTGAACTAGGCGTCTGGCTGCGTCAGGGATTTTGTCGTTATGCCAGACTTTGGAAATGAGTTCGATCATGGGTGCAGATCCTATGTGTGCGGGGGAGTGAGCCATTGTCAGTATGGGAATCAGATATGAGTTGGGCAGCAACCATTTGCTTGCATCCTTCGTTCGCCAACAGCCCTCCTCATCCTTCAAACCCACCCTTGCCCACTTAGTCAGCTCATGAGGGGTGCTGGCTGACTGTATGTCTCTGATCATTATCCTTGTGTCATTCCATGTTTCTGCTTGTGACCTGGTTATGTACATGCGTGTCACCGTCCTATTCTCGGCTGTGGTTCGTGCAGTGATGTCGGCCAATGCATTCCCTTGTCCAACTAAGTCTGTCACCCTTTTGTGTGCCTGACATTTTATCACCGCTAATCGTTTGGGGAGGAGAACTGCTTCAATCAGAGCGGAGACTAGATCTCCGTGGAGGATCGGGGTGCCGTGGGACGTCAGGAATCCCCTCTCCCTCCACAGGAGCCCAAAATGGTGGACCACTCCGAAGGCATACTGGCTGTCCGTATATACGTTCGTGGTGGTCCCCGCGGCTATGATGCATGCTCGGGTGAGGGCTATCAGCTCTGCTGCCTGGGCAGATCGTTGTGTGATGCAGGCTGTCTCAACTACTGTTCGGGCTGTCGTTACTGCATAGGCAGCTGAAGTGGTGCCATCTGGGAGTTTGATGCATGAGCCGTCTACCCATAGCTCTCCATCGGGGTCAGTGAAAGCAGTGTCTCGGAGGTCAACCCTACTCCTAGTTTGTTCGTCCGTGAGGGTCACACAGTCGTGTATGGGAGGCACGTCGGGGTCATTTTCAGGCAGAGGCAATAATGTGGCAGGGTTCAAAGTCGTGCATCTCTTTAGTGTGATGTGGGGTGCAAGCAGAGTCAACGCGTACCCTGTCAGTCGTGCGCTAGTCAGGTGTTGGGTCTTTGTCTGATTCAAGAGGGTGTCGACTGCATGGGGTACTAGCACTGTGAGGGAGTTGGAAAGTACAATTCCCTCGCTCTGACGGATAGAGACAGCAGCGGCAGCTACTGCTCGAAGGCAGGCAGGCAAAGCTCTGGCTACAGGATCAAGAGTGGCGGAGAAGTAGGCACAAGGGCGCTGCTTAGGACCAATTGATTGAGTTAGGACAGACAATGCGCATCCCTCCCTTTCGTGGGTGAAGAGGGAGAAGGGTTTGGAGTAATCCGGCGTTCCGAGGACGGGCGCTGAGCAGAGTGCATCCCGTAATTCTTTAAAGGAGGCTTGACACTCAGCGGTCCAAGTAAGCGGGGAGGGGACATCTTTGGTCAGTAGGGCGAGTAATGGTTTCACGATAAGGCTGTAATTAGGCAACCACTGTCTGCAAAAAGAGGTTAGGCCAACCAAAGAGCGGACCTGCTTTTGTGTTTTTGGGATGGGGGTGTCTAGGATGGTTTGGATTCGGTCGGGCGTAAGTTTCCTCCCTTCTTTGGACAGAAGATGGCCTAGGTAAGTCACCTGTGGCTGACAGAACTGTAACTTCTTTTTGGAGACTTTATGGCCATTCTCTGCAAGAAAGTGTAGGAGTTGGACGGTGGCTGTCGTTGCAAGCGGGGTGGTGTCGGCCGCCAAAAGGATATCATCAACATATTGGATCAACACCACTCCCTCTGGTAGCTGGAAGGTATCCAGCTGTCTTTTGAGGGCCTGGCTGTAAATGCTGGGACTTTCAGTGTACCCCTGGGGAGCTCTACAAAATCGGTACGAACGGGATTTTAAGGTGAAGCCGAAAAGATAACGGCTGTCTGGATGAATGGGGATAGAGAAAAACGCGTTTTTAAGGTCAATAACAGTGAAGGTGGTGGCAGTGGACGGGATGAGGGTCAGAATGGTAGTGATATCAGAGACCACAGGATATTGGGGTACAACCACTTTGTTAATCTCTCGCAAGTCGATGATGAAGCGGTACGCTTTCTCATCTCCTTCACCTTGCTTCTTAACAATAGGTAGGATTGGGCTGTTGCAAACGTTGCTAACCACCTCTTCAACCACTCCTGCATCTACCAGAGACTGAATGATCGCTACCAGTGCCTTCTCACCCTCTGGCGATATCCGATATTGCGGGAGTTTCGGGAGCATAGCGTCCTGTCGTACAGTTATGTGAATAGGATCAATCATCATTCGCCCCACATCAGAGTCATTCTTGGCCCACAGGTACGGAGGCAGGGTGTCAAGCAAGGACATGTCAGCGTCAGTTATGGAGCACATGTGTCGTGGAGGACGGGACCTGGGCATGTCCGGGTTGTCGTACAGGATGACTCGTATTCCATCTGAGGAACACCTAATGGTAGCTCGAAAATGTTTCAGTAAGTCAATGCCCATAATGGCGTCAGGGGAGTTGGAGGAGAGCAGAAATGTCGCGTCAGTAGTGTTGTTCTCTAGGTCAAAGGTAATAGGTACGGACAGGGGGTTAGTGGAGGGCGTCCCATCGAAACCTATCGACGTTATGTGTGAGCCAGACAAGGGTGCCCTTGGAATCAGTCGTTTTGATAACACACTACGTGTCGCCCCAGTGTCTACCAAGAATGGAGACTCTGTACCCAAGACCTTAGCGGTGACATAAGGACCTTGCTGGTCAACACAGAGCTCGACTGGATCCCTCCCTTGCCCCTGGCAGTCCTATGCAAAGTCGGGGGCATGTTCACCTTCGGATAGCTGATATTGGTTCTGTCGGGGGCGGTCAAATGTGTTCAGTCTTCCTGATCTGTCATTGTTGGTGTCGTTGGGGCTCCCTCGTCCCTGTACTCTATTCCTCGTACCACCCGCCACATCCCTGGAATCCCTATTTCTATTCATCTCTAGCAGAACCGGACACTGGGACTTCCAATGGCCGAGCCCTTTGCAGAAGGCGCATTGGTCATTGCTAATGTCTCTCCATCCAGTGTGGGATGATGGGGTGTAATCTTTAGGAGGTAGATCTCTGGGGGTGGTTGATTGGTAGTTCCCCCTCTGGTGTTCCCGTCCTAGCGCCATACCTTGTATCTGGGCTATCATTACCCTTTCCTTTAAATCTTTCTTCTTTTTCTCGGACGCCCTATCATTCTCATTCTTTTGATGCTCGTAATACTGAGCCATCTGAAGGATAGCTGCGGGTTTGGAGGCCCCCCAACTACTCTCACTCGTCTGCAGTTTTTGGGAGACTTCTGGTGTTAGTCCCTTTACATAATTTTGCACAAACAGGTGCTGTCCGGTTGCGGTGGTCATGTCTTGGCCACTGTAGTCGGAGAACACTGTCTCAAATCGGGAAAAGTATTCCGACACATCTTCCTGGGGTTTCTGTCGACAGGCCGTGACTATCGACCAGTCTACTTTTCTTTCCGGGACCAGGGTTTTTAACTTCTGGACCAGCTTGTCTGGGAGTTCCAGTATGTCCTTCACTGGTTTACTCCCCGGCTCTCGCTGTCTATCTAGTTTACCGAGTTGGTCCCAGGTATGTCCAAACAGATCCGTGTGGTCAACTTTCCGGATTTGCTTCCACACATCAGCTGGCAGGCATAACCCAAAGAACAAGTCAATATCTGCTAAAGTCATTATTGTCGAACCCAAGGCTGTGCCTAATTCAGTATAAAATGCCGTCGGGTTCTTTCTTAAGTCGGGCAGGGTTTGCTTAAAGGTTAGGATGTCTTGTCGGTCCCATGGTTGGTAAACCCAATTGTACACAACCCTCCCCTTTGCATTTTCACTATTAATATCATCGCTCGTTCCCTGGCCCCGTGGCGGGATCCAGTAAGGAGCCGCTTCTCTGATAGGCATCATAGTATTGGCTACCTCTGCCGAGGTTGTTTCAGGGACCGTAACCTTGGCTTCTGGTTTCTGTTCCGCGAGGTGGCGGAAGACCTCAAGCATCTGCATGAAGAGCTCCGTCGCCTCACGTTCAGTCCCATCTCCAACATCAATCTTCCTATACAGTGTTGTTAGTTTAGCGGGACCCTTACTCTGATACCTATCTTCATACGCGTTCAGGGTGTGGTAGCTGAATCGCAAAATGAAATGCCGTCTGTGGCTGTCGGCATGTGAATTATATACGCTCATTGTGTACTCTTCGTTCTCCCTTCGTTCTACCAATGTCTTTGCTATTTCGTTGATCCCATCCCGCTCATCTCTGCTTAACCTACTTAACCTGGCTGATGATTGTTTGCTAGCCTCGGGGTCGTCTGACGGAGTTGTTAATGCGGCTGGTGCGGAGGCCGTGAGGGCCGGTGCACTAGCACTAGGGCCACTTTCACTCACACTCGGGGCTTGCAGGTTTTGTTGGCTGGGAGCATATGGGGGGGGCATGTAGACGATTGGTGGACCTAGCAATAGCTCATCGTTTGCCCATTGTTTGGAGGGTAGTTCAGGGTAGAGCGCAGAGGGGGTCCTAACAGGACATTGGCCTGTTGACCCTGATTCTTGGTTTTGTGTAGCTTCTTTTCTTTCTTTTATTTCCTCTTCTAGTTGCTTTGCGGCTAGGTGGGCTGCCTTCCGTAATTCTTTCCCTATTTTTGCTTCTTCTCTTTTCTTTCGTTGTTCCGTTTCTTTGCGCCACATGCCGATACTGTCGAGCATAGTGGGCGTGGTCTTATTCTTCTGGAGCGCTATTTCTAATGTTTTTATTTTATTTTCACTAAAGGAACCTATCAGTGGCCACTGACTTTCAGGGTTCTTTTTCGTGTATTTATGCCATAGTCTAGTGTAAGCTATAGCGACTAGTCCATACTTAGTGAACATGTCCTTATTAGGGGTGCCCTCCAGTGGAGCTGGATGGTTCATCTCTAATAAGCGGTCCGGGCTAAACAGGCTACCAACCAGTGGGGAGAAGATAGGCATGACGGTTTACACCGGGGACAAAAAGTCTGCACTACCTATCTTATCACGGCGGGCAAAGACTAGACAGAATATTTCTATTCTCCGTTGTTTGCCGGCGGTGAATACCTCAAACGAACCAATACCGAATAATCGGTCAATCAAACAATTCAGTGGGGAGAATAAGTGGGCACGAAAAGTTATCGTTACCCACTCTTTCTCTACCTGCAAAGAGAGACCTTGTTCTTCCCTGTTTGCAGACAAAGAATCTCCAGACAATAATCCACGAACGACAGTTCGGGAAACAGTGGGGGAGGAAGATAGGTACGACGGATTACAATGGGGACAAAAGTCTGCGTTACCTATCCTTCACTGTTTGCAAAGAGAGAGCCTGTTTGTTTTTCCCCGTTTGCAGACAGTGAATCTCCAGAGGTTTCAACAAAGCGTAATACTAGTATTATCCAAACAAACAATTTTCCTCAATTCGTCGTGTTTACACGACCTTACCCGGACCGCATGGACGGTTTCCTGTCCTCTGGATCCAGCGCCCGATCGTCCTCTCTCCTTCGTGATGTTCGCGGCTCTCCTGATGGTTCCCAGTCAGGACCGTAGATCACTCGAGAGAGGTCTGTTCAGAACTAGTGAAGGTCGGATGATCGGCTGTCAGACGAGGGTCTATCGGACATGAGCTCTTCCCGATCGTTGCAGTCGTTCACTCTGTCATCGGGACCTCTCCCACTGGATCCACGTGTCGCTGATGGGCCCCACGCTTTGGGACGCCAAATTGTAGAAAAAGGTAGGGCTAGGACCTTTCTCAAGTTTTGCCCGGCGCTAACCGCCCTTGTACCGTTCAAGTTTACCAAGCAATGAGGCAGGCGCCGGAGACCAGAAGGCAGGAAACAGAAGTTTTATTCCGACGGAGCAGAACACATCAGATCAGACAACAAGGTATCGTCTCGAGGTGCTCTAACAGCCTTTCGGAGGCCTGGCCTCTTATACACTGGTTTATGGCATGTGACCTTCCTTTATTACAATCACAACTTTGTAAGGCAAGGAAAAAGACATCCCCGTAATCCTCGTGTTAATCCCACCCCCATATACCTTCACAATGGAGGTCCTCAACCTGCTGATAAGAGAGAGGGTCATCACGCAGCTGAGTGTTTCGTCGAGTCTTAGGATGTGTGCGCCTGATCATGTCACAGGGGGTGGGGAGGCCTGGATCAATAGAGGGTCCTTTGAAGGAGAGCGACCTCACACAATAAGGGCAGTAAATGATATCTCTCGGCTTAGGCAATGGCCTCGGACCTGTGTGGACAGTCGGACACGGGGTGAGGGGCCATCAATGGAGTGGTATTCATGCTGCGTGGACAATCCAGTGCAGAGGGAAGGTTTATCAACAGAGGGGCATTCATGGGAGGAGAGGAGGTGTTGGTCAGGCGCTGGCGTGACTCCCAAGGACAGGGTCATGCAGAAGGGTCATGCTCATATGGAGGAGGGAGGGGGAGCCAGGGTGCGCGGAGGATGCTTGCTGGGTCACAGGGGCGCGCTGGCGATCGATCGTGGACAGGGAGACCATGATATCTAAAATGGCTGCCGTACGTGTAGTACATAGGTGATAAGCTGGCGCAGATGATGTTCAGATCGCAAACTAAAATTCCACAATTCTGTGATTTGAAGGAATTTGAAATCGGAGGATAAAAGTTGGCTTCTTTAGCTTGATTCGTGGGAGCAGCACAAGTGCAGCAAACAGAATACAGTATGAACGATGAGTTTCGTCAGTTGAAGTGCTTATAACAATATGGCATGAATTAAGTGCAAAAATAAAGTAATATATTAGAGTCTAGCATATTGCAAATTTTTTTTGAATTAAGAAAAATATTTAGAAAAAATCCAACCTTTCCATTAAAATTAAAAATTTCGATTTATACATATATATATATATATATATATATATATATATATATATATATGCGTGTGTGTGTGTGAATTACACAAAATATTTGTAAAAAAAAGATATATGTATACTTGTTTCTCTATTGTTTTGAGGTTCAAATTATAGAAACGACTTAGGCCATGGCCCTCAGCTTCCAGTACCGACCCGGTGGGGGTCCCTGGATTCGAATCATGATCAAGTGGGGGTTCCCAGATCCCAGTAAAGATTCACTGGAGGACCACAGACGTCACAAGGTTCTCTTCTAAACGTATGTATCCTCGTGATTTCGTGGCAGCAGAGTTTCATTTCTAAATTTAGACCTTGTTTGACCATCGGAAGATGTCAAAGCGCATCCGTGGCGGCGATGCTTTGTTTTTCACCAACGGTGTAAACCCGTCAGACTCCAGCCATGGGTCCTGCGGCTGATTCCGAGATGGAGCCAGGCTTAGCCTCTCACAGATCATGTGATGCTCTAAACCCCCCACGCGATCCTTTCCAGATCGTCAGTGATTTCTCTACGGATAAGTAGACTTGTTATTTGTGATGTGGCATCCTCGTGTTGTGTAAGGGAAGAACTGGCGGCCGGTGATGTAAAGCTGCAGGGCAGATGCTTCTTGCTGCTCTTAATCTATGACGTGCTTTACTGCAGGACATCACTCTTTTGGGAATTAAGAGTGAGGTTTTTTACTGCAGCCTTCGCAACTGTTTTCGAATGAATGATGCGCAGGGAATACATTTTTTTCGTGTGAAGCACAAAATAAAAAGAGTCAATGTTTTTTTTGTACTGGTACCGAGCAAATCCATACTGATTAATGCACCAACGGACCAGTACAAAACTCTTACACCGAGTGATCATTGCAAAAAATGCAACCTTGTGGTGGTCGTTTGGCCGAAGGTCAGTTCTGTTTTGGTAGGTCAGGGCAAATGTTCATTTTGCACGGATGTTTGGTGCTCATTCCCATTTCGCTAGTGCGGTGTTTATGTAATTTGGAGATGATCTTTATATCTCTCATTGCCTTCTTCTATCCTGCTTCACATAATGTAATCATGAAATTAGCATAACATATCTTACCATCATGGTTAGGAAGGAGGGGTCACTGGTCACTTGACACCAGTTTTGTGAGCTCTTTTTCACTCTGGCTTGCTTTGCCAGCTCCTTGTGTGCTGTCTTCTCCTGACAGTAACATCCCTGTCTGTGCCTAATTTAGGCTGACTGACAAGACGATTCCCACATCAATAACTCTTTTTGCAAATGATCGGCCGAACAACCTTCCCTTTCCTGATATGACCTCGAATTAATTTCAATGAGTTTAAAATATCTGTTTGCCACTACAGAGCAACTGAAGAAAATCTTCATAAGTCTGTAAAACAGTGACAGTTGCCCACTGGACCCACGATGGTCTGCAAGATTAATGCAGTACCTAGTTGTTTGGCGTTAAAAAGACCTGTCAAAGGCTTGAACCGGTCCACTTTTAGGTACATCTGCGAAATATTTAACACTACATCTATACATGGAGACCAGCGAGCTATGTATGCAGGAATAGGCTCAACCCTACAGCTCTATGTTAGATAGTGTAAAAGCCTTGAAGCAAATGCTCATCTCAAGAGGATAGTCAGTCTAACGCGATTAAAAGAAACAGGGTATGCGTTCTACAATTCAGATTCTGCTGAATTTACAAATGTCCAACGAACTGTGCATTCACAGAATTCTATTTGAGCTTCGAGTATTTTTACTGAATAATCACTGCACAATTTCTTGAAAGGGGAATCAGAATTCTCTTTATTCAGCTGTGAACAGACATAAAAGTGTGCAAGACATGCAAAAAATAGCAATAAAATACATACAAGTTATTAAAACATGTAAGAAAAATACGTAAAAGCATCAGGATTTGGATAATAATGACCAACAGTTAGGATAAAAATAGAATTCTGATTCGGATTTGTAAGGGGAAAAGGCATATCTATCGCTCTAGTTTCAACTAATAGGTGCGCATTTCACCACATTTACCAATGCTCCCTTCATAAGAGTGCATCAAAGACCACCACTACACCCTGTGTAGCTACCTAAATATGTGCAACTAGTAAAAGTAGTCCGAAACTCTCTCTTGGATTGATTGCAATGTTTCCAAAAAATTTCATTTCAAATTAAATTTTCTAAAGCAAGATTTACAGGGTACCTTGATAAGTTAAATAGAAAAAGAAACAAATATGGTGTCCACTTGTTGTGGCAACTTGTAAGGCTTAAACGTACATGTTGAGGAAAGTAGGTACAAACATGATGAGATGGGCCAGAAAATTCTAGAATGTTTTTACTAAAGTTTTACTAATCACGCCCATGATGTTTATCATTTCATTTACTTCTTCTCCCTAATGTTTTAATGTTTTCATCCTATCACATTTATTAACATTACCACTAAGCACAAGATAAGGAGCAATCCACTTTCAAAAAGATGACTGTGACATTGCATTAGCTCAATTATAGGAAACAACATGAAATAAATGGTACCCTCTTCTGAACATAATATAGGAAGAAACTGCCATCTGTGCAACTTAAAATGTGGTGTGGTGTAGTGTGATTCTTGGGCAGCCCGGTAATGGCAGGTTGTGGAAATCATCATGGACATGTCTCTGTTTCAATTGTCATGTAAATGTAATGAAACACTACAATAGACTATAAAGCCATGTATAAGTTTTATACTGATGCTCAAGCTTATGATTCGGTCAAATATATGACACACTTTTGCAAATTCATCCTGTGCCCCCCCATATATTTTATGACTGGTACTTGTGGTAACTGACTCTGACTGTCCTGGCCTCTGCCTAACGAGGCCCAGGGCTATGCTGAAAACACACATAGAATACAGTGAAAACACCTACATACACTAGGGTACACTATGGGTTAGGGTACCCCTATGATTGGCATGACCTCCCTTATAAGGCCCTAGTGCATATTAGAGAAGGAGGGAGAAAACTACCTTTAAGTTCCTAGTATATAATAGGGCATGGCAGTATAGAGGCCAGCAGCCCTTTCGCCACTTGCATGTGTGCACTGCTGAGGCCTGAGGTCAGCTTAAAAGCAGCCCTGTTCTGCAGGACTGCTTTTAAAATGTAAATTGTGCCCAAACTCATCATTGGTGCGTGGGCACTTAATAATGAATAAACTACAATATTTTGGCAAATTAGGTAGCCCCAGGGTCTCCCCTAGGTATCCCAGTGGTGGGAGCAGGGTATTTATAAAGAAGATCAATATAAAGTGGCTTTTATATGTCTTGGGTTTAGTGAAATTGCACACGTCACTTCCTTCCCACAATGCAGTAAAGTGCTTCCCAAAATCGACATTTGTGCTAGGAGCACTGTGGAGTGAGATCTGCAATGTTTTTCCATATTCAGAAACCCTAAGGTCTCCCCTGTGTGTTCAAAGGGTGGGGGGTCCAGTAGACATAGGCAGAGTCCTTATAATCCCTGGTGTTTTGAAAAATTACCCAGTTAATTTTACCCATTGCAGATCTCCAGCCCCATAGGTTAAAATGGCAAGAAGTTATTAACTAATAATTCCTGCCAGGAAAACCCAAAAAATATAATACAAGGACTTAGAATGGTATAGATAAATCCAACAATATGCTCTTGTTGAATGTATCGTAAAATGTATAGACAAGAAGTTATAAGACTTTCTTGTCTGTAAGCCAAAATTCAGCCGTCCAGTGATCTGCCCTGATTGGTCCAAGTTTAGAGGATTAGCCAAGCTGCTTTGGCCTGAAACCTTCACTTTATTCAGGTTTAGCACGACCAGATGTCACAATAGGCCCTATATGTTTCTATGTGCTAAATAGTGCTAAATCTTCAAAAAATCATGTCTCCAGTACCCTACATTGGATTTTTTTTCATTTTTGTGTAATTTGAAAGATAAAAATATTTCCTATTTTTATAAATGGGTGTTGGATTTTGATTGTGAGTTGTGTCTTAATTATTTACTGAATTGGTGTTTTAAAATGCTTTACATACCTGTCTCTGATGTGAAGCCTGCCTGCCCACAGCCAAGCTACCAAGCGTTGAGCATGGGAATAATATTCTGAGCCCTATACTGTGTTAGTGGCCCTATTGTGAGTGGCAGATGCATATTTGCCACTACTAATAATCCACTTTCCAACACATACTATGGAAAAAAATAATATAGCTGAATGAACGGGTGGATAGGCCTGTACTTGATTCGATCTAGTCACCGGAAAGACAACATATTCAAATTATAAATGTTAGTTGCTGCTCTCCCTTTCCTTTGGAGTACTTGTATTTTACTGAACATATCACACTCTAGTTGTGCAGAGGACCGACATGTACTCCACAAATATATCACAAAGAGGCCGATATTGTGTTGTCGATACAGGGGGAAGCTAGAGTAACAGGTTTCATTATTATTGTTTTTGCTGGAATTCCCATCCCAATACCAGACAGTATGGCTTTTCGTGTGAAGAATGGTGAGCAGCATGTGAATTCCAGCATTACCAAGACACTTCCTGCAGGTCTTTCCAGAATCAATTGATTTACTAATGTAAGCTCTCTCTTTCTCTATGTCTCTCTACCTCACCCCAGATCTCTTGCTCTCCCCTTCTATCACACTTTCTTTCTCAGTCTTTCTCCTTCTTTCTCTTCCCCTTGCTTGTATTTCTCCTTCACTCCCTTTTTACCCTGACTTTTGTTATTCACTCTCTCACTCTTTCTGTTCTTCTGTACCACTCTTTTTCTCTATCTTGATCTCGCTTTCCTACTTAATTTAGGTATAATTCAGAAAGTGTTTACATACCTAAATTGAGCTTTGGTGTGCAAAATGAACACTTTAAAAATGTGAAATACCGATCCTGCCGAAATTCTATATTTTTACAGTGCACTTAAAATGCTAAAGGTGCTCTAGTGTGGAGGACATTTTGCAAATATAAGTTTAGAACTAGTGGCATTATTCTGCATACTGGAACTGGAGGCCTGAAATGAAGGCTAATACTCTTAGAAAAATATATGTGTGGGGATTCAAATGTCCTTGCTGGCAGATTCATACTCTGAAACACATACACTGTTGCTCATCACACAGGCACTTCTTCCCAAGGCGAGAATTTGGAGGATAGGCCCCGTATTTAGGGCCTCATTAGGATTGCAGTTTTTCCGCATCCTCCGGGCCCGTGGAAGTGTCCGCCGGCCCGGAGAATGTGGAAAAAACGCTGCAGAGCCTTCAAAGACTCCCCGCCAGATTAGGATGGCTGGGGGGTCAGGAAGACCATCCGCTGCTTTTCCGCCGCGGTCGCCTTACGACCGCGGAGGAAAAGCTCTAATATGGAGGCAGTGTCTAACAGACACCGCCAGACATACTAGGATGGGGTAAACATATGCCTTTCCGCTGCAGCTTCTCCGACGTGGAAAGGCATACGGACATTTCTTTGGGGGCCCGTTGCGGGCCCCCAGGGTGACGGGGCTGGGGGGTGCACATGGGGGGTACCTATGGTACACCCTGAATTTGCATGCACATAGCGGCAGGCACCGCGCGGTGCCTGCCGCTTTGTGCATGCAAATGCGAAGCATGCATTTTTAACATTGCGGTGGGTGCTGTTTAAAGCAGCACCCGCCGTAATGTTAAACATACAGGATGTGACCGCCAGGGTGGGGGTCACATCCTAATCTGCATGGAGGGACCGCCGCTGCCCCTGCGGACGGTCCCTCCTACTCTGGGGTGGCGGACGGACGAAGGTCCGTCCGCCATCCTAATGAGGCCCTTAATGAGGTGGATAGAAGAACATGCTTACCATTCCAAAAAAACACGGTGACCTATTCCAAAGTATATTCTTGTGTCATGTACAGATGGATAAATTTCCACCTGCTTAAAAATAGATCTTTGCAAATGTAAAGACATTGTAGTCTTCTAGGAACATAGTGATTGTTGTACATTTCCACAAAAATAACAATGATGCTTTGTGAATTCCTAAAACGTCTAAATTTGTTAAAATTGCCAACATGACCCTCCAAGAGAATATTTCATCCTTTCAAATGTAGGCTTTAGGAAAATGTTTTGTACTCTTGCCTTACTTTATCTATTTTCCTCTGTCCTTCACAGGATAATCTATTTGAGATAATGGCTTACTAACAAATTAAAACAAGATAGATTGAAGGAGGAAATTTAAAAATCAAACAACATTTAAACGATTGATAGCAAGGCACACATTTTTAAAAATAAAATTCATTGCCCCTTTAAAACTGCACTTTGAAAAATATGGTGTAGATGAACGCATCTTGCTTTTCTATGGATGAGCAATGATCAGTGGCATACAAGGGGGCGCTGGGGGGGGCTGTCTGCCCCTGCGAGCATGAGTTTTGGGGGTGGCACCCCCACTCTTATCTGCGGCTGCGCGGGCAGCAAATGCAGGACTCAATCACCAGCACACACCCCTTCCCACTGTTACGACCCCTCTGGGGCAGCAAAGGCTGGGGCCGCCATGGCTGGCCTAGCTATGCCACTGGCAATGATTTAATTTAAGCAATTTTTGTTCAACCTCCAAGTATTTTACATAGCTGGCTAAACCCCATTTTACTCGAATGAATTCATAAAAATTCCAAGAACTATTGATTACGTATGGAAATGCATAACCAAATTAAGAGGAGCTTTCAACAGACCCTTGCAGCCAGGGTTTTCATTACAGTAACAACATCAGTCCTCCCTTTTTTGTACTTAACTCCACTGGTTGCACATCTCTAAGAGTAATGACACCAATTAACACTGTGCAATGCATCATTTTAGCTGGAAATAAGGGCACCATACCTCCAGGCGAGAATCAACAAGAGCACTAAGAACCAGAATGGTCACCAGTATAAACACATTAGTCATCAAAGGCCTGGGACAAGGTGGAAGGTTTGGCAGGTATCAAGGAGAACATATTGGGCTGCCTTCAGAGCAGTTTGATCTCACTAATTCCAGAACAACCTGGACATTGTTTCCCTTAGAAAATATTTCGGACTTTGTTTAGAAATTGGCTGACAGGATTCTCTGTCACAACGGTGGTGGATGTCTCGTCCACTATATTACAAGTGCATTATAACCTAAGGCAATGGTAAAATAGCGGATGGGATTTCCAAGTAACATCAAATTGGTGAATTTAAATATGAAACACTCTAAGGGCCTTATTACTAGTTTGTCAATCCCATGGGCTGCTTTATCGATGGTGGCAGCCCGGGTGTGGAAAGCTCAGCGGCCTGACTGCTGTATTACGAGTCGGCCAGATTACCTCTGCGAAGATTGACGCTGGACTGCTGTGAAAGCCAGCTGACCGCCGTTTTCAGGATGGGGGAAAAGGCAGCCGCCATAGAGCTATACAGGGGAGCTGCATTGCCGTATGTATTATGAGTTGCCTGGTCCAAGATGTGGATCTCTTTCTCCATGTCCCCCCTTTAAATAGGATCTTAATGTCGAGGATTATGACCCTGTTTGCAGCGAATTATAGTTGTGTTCTTTTCATACCATATACCTATTGTCAGGCCTGCCCACATATAGGTTGAACCCTGTAATGGGTATATGGTTTTTCACCACATATATCATGCATATGTGTGCATCTGACACATCTGCAGTCAAAATGCACACACAGGCATCGATATATTTGGGAAAAGTACTCACGGCCGCTGCAAGATCCCTGCCTCCACACCGCTGGCCCCGTGATCAACTCGTAATATAGAGTTCTTTGGACCACCAGCGCCGTGGGCTGCTATTGGGGATGGACGCAGTCACATGGTGATTGGACTCGATATAAGGCCCTTAATCTTTTTCTGTGTTTCTCTGTGAATGGAAAATATGTGACACAACTGCTTTGATTATACATCACATTGCAAATTGCAACACAGTTAAGAAACCTGTCAGTCTGCAATTTTGACATCCTGGTTTGTTACCCGGCATTAGTCTACTGGACTGTATCTCCAGTATTCTGGACAAAGGTGGTAAACACAGCAGCAGTTTTAGAGTTTTTCATAAGCCAGACGGTTGGTTAATTACTACCATTAAACACATCTGAAACAGAAAGAAAGATGTTCTGAAAAACCTGCTCTCTTTTGGTAGATCCTTAAGTGGTATGCTGATAAGACATGGCTGTATAATATGAAAGAATGCACAGAGATGAAGAACTGCACGTGGTCTGCATTTATATTCCAAAAAAGATGAAGATTGGGAATTTCACAGTCTTGCACTCGTATAGCATACTGTGTGTCACAGCAGCAGAAGACAAGAAAGGGATGCACACGTTAGATGCTAAACGCTCCTGAATAAAGCATTGTGCCAATACATTACAAGAACCCATTGAGTATAAAACCAATGCCAGCGGTCAGAGCTAGCGAGGAACCCCTGCTGCTTTTTCCAGGCTCAGATGTAGTGATTTAAAAAGGAGAAGTTCTTTTCAGAGAAGATGACAGGCCTCCTCCAATCCACTATGACAACACCACCAGCTTATGTTATGACAGCTGTTACATCCACTGAACTCAATCAGCAGTAGTAATATGCATCCAAACATTTGACATGGAAATGTAGGGGCTCATTTAAAAGCCCTTTGTGCTGCCTGTGCATCACTTTTTATGACGCACTGGCAGGTTCGAAACGCGTCAACGATTACAACGCAACCGTATAAGCCTCAAAATAGATGTTGTTGGACGGGGTTAAAATATAAAAAGATTGAGGAAATAAGACACCTGTCCACCAGGATTATCAGCTTTATATGGTTGGGTAGCCCATTCATACGATAAGGAATCAGTATAACTTGGTGAAAGAAGATAATATATTGTTTTCCTTGCTGCGTATGAAAAGGCATGACTGTGCAAATTGTTACTTTGTATTAAAAAAAGTGATTGTAAAAAATTCATTTATACGTTGGTTTGGAGTGAGTGTGTGCAGATGAATGTTGAAGTGGTACCAGATGGAGTGAGTGTTGTATTAAATTGAACATTGATGTGTGTTCTCATTATGTCTCTGTATGTGACTGCTTTTCGAATAATATCTTAAAAAAAGACAAAAATTATAAATGACTGAGCACTTATATTAAATAGGGTGCTAAGAAAGGTAGGTGTGGTTAAAGTACTGGCAAATTTTGTTGGGAATATATTTAATTTTTAACAGGACAAGGGAAACCCAAAAGGAATAACACTAGGGTCCTTGGGCAGTAATCTATTGTACAAGACAGAGGACCCTAGTAATTTAGGATCATGGGAATGATAGACATATACTGAATAGTATGTATGACCTCTGTCCAGCCGGACAGGATTTTATTCGTCAAATTTTCTGTATTGGTTCATATATTCAACATTTATACAAAAGTGGGCACAGCCTGTGACCCACAGGGGACAAGACAAAACAAGTGACAGAAAATTATGTAAAAGCGCACAAAGCGGTCTGTACTATTGTTCAGTTTTACAGACTAGGATTCATTTAAAGCAACCCATTGTTCTAGACATTTCGTGAATTCAAATAAACATATGGTGCAGTAAGGTCGATGGCGTTTCGATGCAGCTTGAAAATACATGCATAATCATCAGGACAAAAACCAATGTGTCATGTTTGTCTTGAGACTATTTCAACAGTTACATAGCCTCTATGGCAGTTTACATAATATTAAATAAACGTTTGAAAGGAGGGAAAAATAAGGGAAAAAACATAAACAAAAAAGTTTTCATTAGAAATTACTAGGCATGAATGCATTTTATATTTTTAGTTTCCACAAACAACAAGCGAGGACTTATTTGTGCTGTTGTGGAAATTTTGAGTGACCTGGTGAGGATTAAGAACTGTTTTAAGTTGTACTCCGTGATTTCTAGCACATGCGTGTTACCAGAAAAAAAGAGAGTGATGGCTTGCAGTGTTCAGTGAAAGGACAATCACATTCAATATTTTTTATAAAAAGGAATCCGACGCAGTGAAAAGGACATGTGCTCTAGCCCGTGAGTTTGTTGGTTTATAAAAAGTACGACGCAGTGTTTACTGTTCGGCGCACTGGACTGTGTGCTAAGGCGGGTGAGGGGAGGTGGAAGTACCCGCTTAAAATAACTTTTGGTGTAAGAAATAGTGAGACGGCGCATTGAGCTTACAATACCTGATTTCTATTTATTCCGATTTGCGGTGGTATATTAAAACATCTGCATGGATATGACAATGCATCTGTGAGGGCGGAAATCTAAACGTTAGGTGTACTACTCGTATATAAGAGTGCATGAGGTGCTCGTGAAATTCGGAACTAAATACTCACAATGACTTCGCCGGCATGAAGAAAGATACGGGGAACTAAGGGGGTGAGACAAGGGATAATGAGCCGGAGAATATGCGGGATTAATTAGTATACCTATGGCTCTACCGGAACTTACTTAAAATAGTGGCTCCAGGCTTGCTGTTGCGGCGGTCGGATGCTTCCTCTTCGGGAATTCTAAGGAGGCAATTGGACATAAATAAGCTTAAGGCATATGGGAGACGGCGCGGGGGCAAGGGGGTGTGGCACTATGCGGTACTAACTTGGTGTGGTCTTGCTTGATGGCAGGACGGTTGGGGTATATATTTAAGGCAGCCTAGCCTTACTGAAGTCATTTGGGCCTGTCCCCTGGGTAGTGAACAACAACTTTCTAAAAGTGGCATTTTCAGAACTGCAATTTAAAAACCAACTTCACCATAGGTTTTGTTTTTAAATTGTGAATTCAGAGACACCATATTTGATTTTCCTATTGGTAGTGAATCCAGACCACTCAAATGCGTTAAATTCCAGTTTATTAATGAACTCGACCAGACAACGAACCTGGAGCCTTTCCTCGTGGAGCCCCTCATGCACGAGAGCCTCCACGAGGGAAGAGAAGAACCAAACACTACACATCCCCTCCTCTACAAACAAACATTAATAAAATAATGAATTAATTACAAACATAATCATTTAAAACTGGACGTCTGGTGATCCTTTTTCCCAGGGTGTTGATATCTTTATCTTGTGAAACATCATGAGAAATCACGACTCCACTTCCTTGGTCACGACGATTCTGAGGACAATCAGAAGAATCATGCAAAACAGATGATTTGTTGACAACAGAATCAATGTAAATGGAGCTTTACATAAAGCAACTCTTTTGAGATTCCAACATTTTCCATTCTCTGGAATGATAGAATTTTTTCTTAATTTAGTAATGCGTTGAGGTTCAAAAAATGTACTTTCATTTTTTTACTCAAAACCTGGTTTCTTGAATATTTCTGACCCACTGGCCAACAGAAAGTCGAACTTTATGGGTGTTATGTTTCTTGTCATTAAACGATTTGTACCTGTCATGTTTAAGAAGAAGAATGTTCTTTACATCAGAAGAAGAACAATTCGCTTCTCCACAATTTTAATCCAACCTGGATACCACGATGGGTCTGGTTTTTCTACCCATCATGAGCTCGAAAGTCGAACATTTTGTAGCATCCACAATTGAATCTCTATAAGACCTAGAGTTTTAAACATTTGTGTCTCCCAGGGAATGTTATTTTTAAAGGCCAACTGGATGGCACTCTTCAAAACCCTGTTATACCTTTCCATCAAGCCTCTTCCACTGGGATTGTACAAGGAGGTGGTTTTGTGCTGTATCCCACATTTGGATAAATATTTGGTCATGGCATCCGAAGTAAACTGTACACCGTTATCGCTAAATTAACAGCAGGAGTCCCCTCACTAAGGAAAACTTCATTAAAAAATGATATCACAGTGTCAGTATCCAATTTTTTGATAACTTTGACCCAGGCCATTTGGAAAACACATCTATCATAGAAATGACATACTTCTCAGAACTTCCGACAGTACCCATGATGTCCACATCAACGTCCTACCTTGGAGATTCCAGGCACATAAACTCACTCATGGGAGGTCCTAAAGTTTTTTAAGTTTTGTCCGCAGAGGAACACAATCCACAATCTCTAACAACTCTTTCTACTTCAATGTCCACACCGGGACACCAATACCTGCTTTTGACAATACACTTTGTTTTAAAAATACCCAGATGTCCGTTATGGCATAAAGAAATAATTGTATTTCTTAAATCAAACAGAGGAACAATTTTATCTCCTCTCATAAGGTTACCATCGGAAGAAGATAATTAATCTCTGACTTCCCAATATGCTTTAAAATCTTTATTATCATTTTGCGAGGCCAACCATTGCACAAAAATTCTAAAACTTTCTTTACGCAGTCATCTTTAGTCAAAGCCTCATTCCACTCTCCTTTTTCAAAAGAAGAAAGAACATGGTCCCACAACCAAGCAACTTGAACATTATCCATAAGATCATCCTGGTTCACAACCATCTGAACAGGTAAGCGTGATAGAAAAATCAGCAACAGCATTCTTCTTTAAAGGTAAGTATTCAATCTTGTAAAGAAAATCTAATAATCGCATGGATATATGTGCTAACCTGGCAGACACATGAACCATACCCACATTAGACAGAAATTTGTTTGGGGACTTCATTACCCCAAACAAATGTGTGAAAATGCTCTAAAGCCCAAGCACAAGAGAGTGCTTCACGCTCAATTACAGCAAATTTGCACTCAGCTAAAGACCTAGATGCATAAGCAACAATGGATTCGAAACCTTTTTTGTCAACTTGTAATAAAACAGCACCAATGCCAGTACCACTGGCATCAGTAGTAATTATGTTTTTACAATAAGGGTCAAAACCTTGAAGGGCAGGAGCAGAAGAAATTGCATTCTTAATATCAGAGAATTCCTACTGACATGAAGTAGACCCCACAAATTGAGAATTGGACTTGAGAAGTTGTCTTATCGGAAAGGTTCTATTTGAAACGTTTTTGACACAATTTGAAAAGAACTCCACATGTCCTAAAAAGGATTACACTTCATCTTTATTTTTTGGACTAGGGGCATCTGTAATAGCTGAAACCAATTTGGTTTTGCGATGAATACCTGCCACGCTAATTTCATGGCCAAGATAACTTACACTATTGGCTGCAAACTTGCACTTTGAAAATTCAACAGTCAAACCAAATTTGTTAAGCAGGGAAAGTACATGGAGCAATTTGGTTTTGTGATCATTATTATTCTTACTCATAACAAGAATGTCGCCTTGAAAGATCAGAACATACTACAGATAACCAAATATTCTGTACATTTAATGCTGGAATACCAGGGCTGTGGATGCTAAGCCGAAAGGCATTCTAGTGTACTGAAAACATCCAATATGAGAAATGAAGGCAGTGGGATTTTTACTAGCTTTAGAAATGGAAATCGGTGGTAAGCTTGGGAAAGGTCACTGGTGGAGAAAATTTCCATACCTCTAGTTTTTGTAAGCATTTCATTAATTTTGGGTAAAGGAAACTGGTCAATTAAAACATTATCTTTAAGATGGCATAATTCAATGCATAACCTGAGCTTTCTGTTGGCCTTCCTTGTGACGACGAACGGAGAAACCCATTGGGAAGATTCAATAGGTTCAATATCACCATCTTTAACCAACCTACCTAATTCCTTCTCCACTTCATCCCTAACAGAAAAAGGAATATAGCAAAGTTTATGAATTTTGGGAGAAGCATCAGTGTTGGAACTGGCCCTTCTTGCAGGGTCACCCCCAAACTGTTTGCTTCTTCCTCCTTTATTTTTCCTGACCAGTGGCTGTTGGCAATAGGACTCTGCGCACTTTACCACTGCTGATCAGTGCTAAAGTGCATATGCTCTCTGTGTAAATTGTTATGATGATTAGATATACATGACTGGCATATTTGTATCACCAAGAAGTTCCTAGAAAAGTACACTGGGTGTGTCAGGGCTGGTGATGACAAATGCTACTAGTGGACCTGCAGCACTGATTGTGCCACCCACATGAGTAGCCCCAAAATGGTGTCTCAGGCCTGCCACCGCTGTGCCTGTGTGCAGTCTGTGAACTGCCATGTCCTCCTGGTCAGTGTCCCCACTGACCAGGCCTACCCTTCCCTTTTTGTGCACATTGGTCACCCCTATGGAAGGCCCAAGGTACCCCCCTGGGCAGGGTGCAGTGTATGTGAAAGCTAGAGCATGTACTGGTGCAGGTGACATGCTCTGGTAGTGAATTACAGCCATTTTCGTTGTTCACTATTGTAAGGCTATCTTGCTCCATAGGTTAACATGGGGGATGCTGGCTACAGTGGCTACCAGCATTTCTTCCCATAGGAACAAGATAGGACATAAGAGTCTAGTATCCCTGAACTCAGAATTTAATAACACATCTTTTAGGAAAGGTTGTTTGAGAACAACACTTTTATAAAGTTGCTGTTCTCTTGTCTGACACTTCTGTGTGCCTTGGCCTGTTTGTGTATTGACTGTCTGGTTTGAGAGTGACAGGGGCTGGGGATTCCCCAGGAGGCTGGCTGAGTCAGCCCTAGGCTGAGTGACTGCATTTGCAACTTGAGTGGTGGGAGGAGATAGCACCTGGGCCTGAATAGGGCTGTGCCTGCCTTCCACAATGCTGGCTCCACCTCCTGCTGGGCGACTGACGACCCTGCCCCTCATTCTGAAAGGAAAGGAGAAGCCAGGAAAACAAAGTGCTTAAGAAACACCCAGAACTGGTTCAGACTGGGCTCAGGGCCCACATGCACAAAGAGAACAAAGACCTTTAGAGGTATAAGTACAGGATCCCTGACTAAAATTAGATCATCCTGCAATCAAGAAGGAACCTCTGCCAAGGAGAAAGCTGAATCTGAAGAAGGAAGACTGTCCTGCTGTTGCTCTGCTGGACTGTCCTGCTGTTGCTCTGCTGCCAAGGAGAGGGGAAGGACGTTGCTGTTGTGCTGTGTCCCCTGTCTTGAAGGAACCTCCAAGGGCCTGAGAAGAGCTGGCTCCTTGTTCTGAAGTCCCAGGGACAAAAAGACTTCACCCCCAGCTTCCCTGAACTCTGCTTAGAGAGTTCTGTCCTTCCTAGAGTGCTTGAGCCAGTTGTGGGGCCTCTGGAAGTTGTACCTGTGCTGGGAAGCTGTAAACTAAGATTGAGAGACTTTTGCAACTGAAACGTTATTGCATCGCTTGCTGCGGAGCGCATCCCCGACAGTGCGAGGAAATTCCTGCCGCTACGGAGGCCGAGATCGTCGCAGCACCTGTTGCTGCTGTCAGAGCCGTAGCATCCTTTGTTTGCGGGATGCACCAGACCGGTGCGGGAAAGACTACCATCGCTGCAAGTGTCGTCCCAGAGCCTGTCGTCGCTGGGTGAGAACGCCGCACCGCTTGCGGACCGCATTACGTCACTGCGCACATCGTCGCAGATCATCGCATCGAGGAGCTGCGAGAGAGAGGATCGCGCATTGTCACCCCGGAGATTGTCGCACCCCCTATGAGATCGTCGCATCGTGCCTTTGCGAGAACAAAATTCCTGCGGAACATACGCACCGGAATCCATACAAGTGGCCTTCCTCCCCATACAGACCGGATTCGTCGCAACACGCCCGCTGCTGCAGCGGTGTTGACGCATCGCCTCCCCAGGGTCTCAGAAGCTTGTTTTCTACCGCACCAGTATCTGCTTTTGGAACTTTGTCGCAACTAAAGGTACTGTGAGTTAAACGTGACGCAACTGTGAACTTTTCACACAACTGTGGATTATTTTTATCGCAACCTAAAGAACTCTTTTGAAACCATATTCTTGAACTGTGTATGTTGGATTTTTTTCATTTTGGTCTTGTGTAGTTTAGATGAAATACCTTTATTTTTCTAAACTGTTGTGGAGTCAGTTTGTGGTGTTTTCACTGTGTTACTGTGAGTGTTGGTACAAATACTTTACACATTGCCTTCTGATTAGCCTTGACTGCTCGTGCCAAGCTACCTAGAGGGTGAGCAGGGGTTATCCCAGAGGTTTTTCCTCCTTACCCTGACTAGAATCAAGGGTCCCTATTTGGACAGTGGTACCTACCTCTGCCAACTAGAGACCCCCAGTTCTAACATTGTTGGCCAGCGGTGGGGATTTGAACTTGTATTTGTACTAGACCCACAGTGATTGGTGTACATCACTAGTGAGTGCAGACCACTACGCTACCACATACTGTTTGTTTTTTCCAGTGTCCTCCTGGAAGTATTTTTGGGATATTGAGACTCTGGATAGTGTTGCACCAGGTGACATGCTCTGGTAGTGAATTACAGCCATTTTCGTTTTTCACTATTGTAAGACTATCTTGCTCCATAGGTTAACATGGTGGATGCTGGCTACAGTGGCTACCAGCATTTCTTCCACTAGGAACAAGATAGGACATACGAACTTTGAGAGAAGCATCAGGTTTGAAGCAAATGTGGTATTCAAAACCTTCCCATTTACCCAAGGTACCTGAGAAAAGAGAAGGAAATTTACCTAAACATTCACCTTCATCTAAAACAAGAACTTGTTCAACACCATTAGGATCCAGGACACATTTAAGTTTCCTCTGATCTTTCCATCCAAGAACAGATGGGTCTTTCTTGGAAACATAAAGTTTGCAGAGTGCACTTCTATTCTTAAACCTAAAAATTAGGTTCCTAAAACCTAGCAGATCAATAGGTTCATCAGTGTAACTCTCCCGAGCAATATCAGGTTGAAGTAATTCAAGACCAAGTTTCTTAACAAATTTGTTGGACAATGCAGCTTCATTTACAATGGTTAAAGGAGAACCAGAATCAGCTGCAATGTGTATGTCAATACCTCCTATAGACATTAAACATATAGGTTTGTTAGAGTTATTAGAGTGTGAAATGTTGAGGACCACCTTATTCATGGAGCTTGACGCAAAACAAACTTCTTCATCACTTTCTTCGTTAGGAGGAGATACATGACCCTCTTCAATACATTTGACTTTATCTTTACCATATTTCTTAGCATGTCAAACACTGCTGAAATTATCAAATTTTTCTGCAAACACTGCATCTTTGTCTGAGGGCAGGACAATTTTTATTGTTAGCATCTGAATTGTTTATCACTGGAATAACCACTTTTCTTAACATTAGATTTAGCAGTGGGTTTGGATTTGGATTCGTTGGAAAGAACTCTGACAACAGTTTCTTGTTGCACACTATCTGGATTCTCATTCTTGAAGGTTTTGGCACCTTTTACCAGGCAACTCTGCTTTCCTAGCACCAGTAAACACATCTTTAAGAGAGTTGTCACCATTAACCCATAACCTGTCTTGCATGGAAGTATCAAACGCATTCCAGTTTATTAATTAAATCGACCAGACAATGAACCTAGAGCCTCCGGGAGCCAACAGCTACAAACAACTGACTCCGCTGTCCGTGTACATTCAAAGGTAAGCCTTATTATTACACACTATAATTCCACACTTTCCCCGTGGAGCCCCTCATGCACAAGAGCCTCCACGAGGGAAGAGAAGAACCAAACACTGCACTATCCTGTCCCTAAGGGAAACTATATGTTTAAATTGATATAAGCCCATCCCACTGTTAATTTATGGGAAAGATAGGCCTTGCATTAGTGAAAAACTAATTTGAGTATTTCATTACTAGGACATCCAAAACTTAAAGTAAATGTCGGACATTTTAAATACACGGCACACTGACATTGGAGCTGCCTAGAATCTACCTTAGTGGTAGCTTCCATGTACTATTTATTTTTTACCATTTGTAGGGCACACTGTAACCCAGCGGGCACCCTAGCGCTCAGACAGCAAAAGAGAGTCAGTAAAATGGGCAGCTGATCGAGATGAGAGCAGCTGAAAAAGGAATCATTAAATCAGGAATCAAGCTTTTGGGAAGAGCCACGTCATAACTTTCTTACGGAACAGCATTACTAAAAAGAAAGGTTTGGTCCTACAAAGTAGGTGTAGTTTACATGGGAGGAGGACATTCATTAACCTAGATGGATTTTTAGGTCTGACTTCAGAGTGCAGCTGTCACTGACTGTAAGAGACCATCGAAAAAGAGCTTTCAGAGTCCTAATGAGAGGACCTTAGTCTCCACTCAGGTTGGTCCCCCTGAGTACAGGATATGATGGAGCTAAATTCATACTTCCATTAAAAAAAACTGCTTGCACTTTACTTTTTGACTTGTAGCAAAGTTTATACTTGATGCAGCACAACTGAGTTGGCTATGGTAGCACGCTAAGGATCATGGCTATAGCCTTGATTTGTTGATCATGAACTGTTACGATAAAGGCACTAGGCCTGACTTACTTCTTGTAAAAAGCATAAGTTAAAGTTGATAGGCATTTAGGTATGGATTGATTTATCCATCTGTAGATTTTAATATAGAGTAGTTTGTTACATGGAAACTCACAGATTATTATAGTAGGAAAGGGTTTTGGTGTTGGCCACCCACTCTGAAAAACTCTTAGGTATTTCACTGTGGTGATCCTTGTTAGATCCTGTGGCGTGGTGTTGTATATATCTTTGCAAGCTATATTTTTTGGCATATTTTGAATTTTGGAGTTGTATGCACAATGTTTTGCAGTTGATGTGCACTTAACTAGACAGGCGTTATTTAAAGTGTAAAGCCAATGTTAAAGGGTAAAGGCCTCATCACTTCACTGGGAAAAGCATGACAGATTTCACAAGTTTAATCTGTTTATTATGAAACATTATGAAAAAGCCAGGAGGCCTGATCTACTTATTGTGAATTGCATGTTTTAAAGAAAATAGACTTAAAAAAAATTGGATTGTTATTACATTGAGCTAAGGCCTGTAGGAAGGTACTTTGTTAGATTAAATGTCTCCGATTACTGCAGTATGCACAGGTTTTGGCAACTACTTGAACAAACTCCCGGGATAGTGAAGTATACATTTCAGTTTGGACCGGTGTCTTGCTATGTCCAGCCAGGCACAAGCACTTGAGGACACTCCAGCCTGCTTTATGATAGGAAGCGGGGTGAACACATACACTACCCCTCTGCCTCTCATGAAGTGCAGGGTTAACCTGTGCAACCTATCCTGGTGCTGCTTTTATGCATTAGAGCAGCATCTGGATTTTTAGGTGGAATGCCTATAGTCCCTGTGACCCTTGAACATGAGGCAGCTCGGGTTGGGGGGATTACAGATATGTCTAATCACTATGTTGCCTTTAATTTGAAGCCTTATCGTGATTGGTCTTGTTTCTGCCACTTAGCTGGATACTGTGCTCTTCCCTTCCCACCCAGCTACTTTGACAGAACTGTGGAAGAGAGTGCAGTCACTTTGTGTCTCATTCAGCCCGCAGCAGAGCACGTGCATGACAGGTAGTCCTGGGTTGCACTCCAGTTTGAAGTTGGACTCTGTGGCACTATAGTACCTGGCATTGACTTTGTCACAGTTTGAGGCAAAAATATTGGTAAAAATTACATTTAATCGGGCTGGGGTGAGAAAATAAAATCAATTGAGCTGGCTCAAATTTTATGGAGCTGTCCATTATCTACAGAGAAGTAGTAATTTTTAGAGATTACTTTTTCATATATTTGTTAGCTGAAATAAAAAAGGAATGTGGAAAATGAGTCATTTGTTGCTCTTCTACTTCACTTCTCTTTGAGATTGAGATGAAATAATGAATTGCGTACGAGCTAGTTTCTTGTTACCATCCCTACTAGAATTGCACAGAAAGGAACATTTAATTCGATTTGCAGTCTGTGCTCGACAGAAAGCTTAATTAAAAAGTTACTTACATATAAAACAGCAGACTATGCCCATTGAAGTACGCCGCAATACAATATGAGCACAAAAGCATTCATGACCATAAAAAAGATGCTTATAGAATGCCACATAAGAAATTGCAGTCATTATGTAATTTTCCTGCTTTTTATCGTCGCTGTAACTGTAGGTAGAAGGAGGCACTGCGAGCTTGCCTCAAGTCGCAAATGCAGTGCTTTAGAAAACAGTTCAAAAACATATATAAGTTAAAAATAAAAGAATGTGATCCCATAGTGAATAAGTAATCTGAACAGCAAGTGGCCTGTTTGTTGAAATATGTCCGCTAGAAAGCTTGGTCTCTAAGGATAACCCTCTTCATCCCATCTAAGCCCTGACCCTCAAATACTCTCCTACATCTTGAAAACTCCCCCTCCCCCCCCCCCCCAAAAAAAGAAACTAAAAGTGGAATAACAAGCAAGCAGTATCATTTACCTGGCATACAATAATGTGGACAGATCCCAAAAAGAACCAGACTTTCAGCCCAAAGGAACCATTTTGCCACGCCTCTAAAAATGTGTGTTTTCTGCCCCAGACTCTACCATGAGTATCCATATTTCTGCAGTAAAGGACAATATGTGGCAGATTTGGCCAGACTCAGTGTGACAATCTCTGGAATAATGGAACATTTCTCTAGGACAAAGATGGGGGCACTTTTTGGCCTATGTTGGTTTATTCTCTGCACACTGGCCAAAATTCAGTGACATAGTAATTTTCAGTAGCATAGTCTGGTCTGTTAGTAAACATGATAGCCCTATTCTTTACAACAAGGACAGGCTGCTTCCGGAATCAATGGCAGATATATCCTGTAGAACAACGATTCTGTGATACAAGCTTCAGTATATTGTAGAATTCAATCTTGGGCATATTATGAGGCGTATATTTGTTGGAGCTCATTGAATATGGTTAGCAGTGCTACATGACCACTCAGTGCCTTTCCCACTGGGACACGTCTCTGAATACTTAGTGGCACGTTTCTCTATACTTAGTTTCAGAGGACAAATCAAATATTGTACAAACGTACACACTCAACACAAGATGTATTCAACACAAGCATGTCTGGAAATGTGTTATGTCTTTTTTCAATATTTGTTCCTCAGTCCCTCTTCTTGAACACACTGTGTCTATCTTTCTTCTTCCATTGTTGGAGGACACATTTGGTACATCAAACTCAGCACCAACCTTTCCTCCCCACCAATTAGGAAAGTCACCAGCTGCCACTGCTGAGCAGTTCCTTGCATTATAATTCACAAGCTGCTGATAGAAAAGAATGTAAGAAATGACAACAAGCAAAATTCAGCAGCTTCCAAGAAAGGTTTAGTATTCATGCACACTGGGAACAAGGAAGGGGAAATGTTTGGTTCCAGGGGCTCAAAGCACCTTTGTTGATCTCATGTTGGTGGAGCAGTGACCATTAAGCTTTATCTGTCATGAGAGGGACTCTAAGACCCTGCCACATGGAATCCTCCCAGGTCTAGAGCTAGGCACTGGACACCACTTCCTCTCCTAGGGACTGGAACGGAAGTGGGTAGAAGTAGGGCACTCCTGTGTTGGGCAGTGCAGGGATGGCATTGGTGGTGACGCCCTGCCAGGGTGCGGAGGGTGCAGGTAATAGAGACTAGGTATCACTGAAACTGTGCTCGTCCCATCTGCTCAGCACTTCACCCACACCATGACTACCCTTTAGCCCCGCTTCAAGCATCCTTGTCTGTTCTAAGCTGGTTTGTAATCCACTGAACACATGGACCACAAGCTCTCGTGTTCACCTGTTCCTTTTTGTCCTTTTCATACTGGTCATTCTGGAGCCTCATCAGGTGTGTCCTGGCCCTCCAGCATGGATAACCTGGTGGACCTGCATGTTTCTGGGAATGCTGGTATACGCCGGCCTGTTTCCTCTTGCAGTGGCAGCCCTGTGTCACTGTCCAAGGAATGCCCCCAGACACTGTCTGTGCATAATCAGCCCAGCAATCCACTTGGCCGGTTAGTTCTCGATGGGTGACTATGCGCTTAGCAAGTCACAGGCCTCGCTATGCATATGGTGATGGTTTGTTCCACAGAAGATGTTTGCATAGAGATAATCCATCGATGGCCGCCTCCAGTAAGTTACAAGTCCATTTGACTGCCATACTAAGCCCTAGAAATGCAATCTTTTCTTCCAGTCACTAATGGTCAACTGCTTTCAAATTAGGAAAAGTGAGTAATAAAGAAACAATTTCTACCACTATGAAAACCTTCAGATTTGATCCCTCAGGTAGTTATTGACCTTTCACTGTCATGTTTTCTCCACCCAAGAGTTTGGGCCAGTGAAGGGGGGTGGGACAGAGAGCAGCTCAGAGCATCGAGCATGTTACGCACGGTGTGTGCGATCACTCTCACAATCCATAAGAAAAACGAGGACTGGTTATTGCGAAAACAGTTTTCCCCTCTGGGAAATCGTAAAACTATATTGCCTCGATGCAATCTGGTGCGGAGATGCTATTTCAGAGAGAGTTGCAATAATGTTGGTTGACGCTGTATCGGAAAAATAAATGAAATAAAATAACATCGTGAGATCTTCAGGTGAACATGGCATCTTTAAATCTTTTTTCTCGCTCACAACCCCATATATACAGGTGAACATGATTGTGTTTAATATTATGAAACAGAAGCATCATGTTTTATGTTAGATATAGTAGCTGTCCAAATGTTAGAGATCTAGCTTTTTCAGTTACCATCTTTTTGTTCCCATTCATTTTTGCTTTCATCTCCATCAATTTGTCGACCTTAACTTATGCTCTTCACCTTGTATTGATGAAAAGCGACAGGTTGGAACCGCATCATGGTGGCAGCAGCTATATTTGTTACAGCTCGGCAGAATGACCTCGCAGAACAATATTCTTAGGGACACTCCGTATGAAGAGATTTGTTTTGCATTTCTGCTGGTCTGCTTTTTGATTTATAAAAAGAAATAAAGTGCTTCTTCTTACGTTTACCTTTCTTCTCCACTGCTCTCTACTTCCTGTCTATTCTCCAGTCCCTACGCTCATCAGCGGTGCATACAGCTAGATTCATGAAGAACACATTTTGCGATTCCTTAATAGCGAAATTTACCGATTCGCTATTAAGGAATAGCAAAATGCTATTCATCAAGAAATCACTCAAGAAATAGCGATTTCTAATTATTCCTTAATTGCGACTCGCAAATTGCGAGTCGCAATTAAGGAATATCTCCCCATTCATTCCTATGGGCCTAGAGGCCCATAGGATTGAATGGGAAGACACTCGCAATTTGCTAATCGCAAATAGTGATTCGCAAAATGAAATTGCGATTGCAAGGGTGCAGGGGTGTCCAAAGGACACCCTGTAGCACCCCTGAAATGTGAATTTACACTGATGTTGTGTGCACACACATGTCCAAAGGACATGTGTGTGTGTAACATGCAACTTAGAAAAATGCATTTTAATGCATTTGCTATTTACCACGAGGTTGGACTTCGTGGTTAATAGCGGTCCTAAATTGCGAATTCGCAAATTTTAAATGTTTCATGAATAGCATTTAAGGAATCCCTAATAGAGATTCCTTAAATGCTAATCCTCGCAAATTTGCGAATTCTTTATTAGCGATTTTTGCATTTGGGATGATGAATCCCAAATGCAAAAATTGCACTCGCAAAGGGCCTGATTCTCAGAATCTGGACCTTTTGCGAGCGCATTTCGCTTGATGAATCTGGCTGATAGCCACTTAACAGGGACTGGCAACTGATAACCAACCACAACTAACACCCTCAAATGCGGACTACTAACGTTTATTATGGTTTACGTTGAAAAAACTATTTAAGGTCAAATGTACGAGCTTGCACTTCGTACACCCTTTCTTAAAACCACTAATGATTTGTGGAGTTACTAAAAAGTGAAACAAAGTGTGCAATACGGCTTCTTATTATTGCCAGAGAACGTAAAGGGCATCATCCCCATGTGTTCCTCAGTAACGTTTAAGAAAACATAACATTACACAAACAAAAATGTTTGACTTGAAAACAAAGTGCTACTGGGCATATTTCTGAAGGCTGCAGCACAGTTCGGTAAGTCACTCGCTGTGCTGCCCTGCGTCACAGGGAATTGAAAAGAGTGCACTGTTTTGAAGGGATACGATGCATTCCTGTCCTTTCCCACTGTGCTGGCATCCTTTTGGCGGCCTAGCACCAAGGCAGGCGCCCTTGCACCATGGTGCAAGGGTGCCTGTGTTGTAGGCAGGATTGTGCACAAAAACAATTTAGCACACATAGAAAGAGGAAGTAACGAGGAGAAATAAAGATATTTTTCCTTGTTCCCTTGTTCCTTGTGCATCAAAATCCATTGGAGTTGCCTGAAAATGGAAAGGGGCGACCACTCGGTCCCCCCGAACGTATGGCAGAGTACCACGATCCCCCCGGGAAGCCATCTTGGGCGGGAGGCGAGTCTCGGCTGGTATGCCCGAAGCGGCGTAGCCGGGGCGCGCCTTTTCCCGCCCTAGAGTGGGTTGGCCTAGACACTGACGCGGCTGGCCACGCCCTAGGGGCAGGCAGGGGCGGGTTTACGCCCGCCCTGAAGACGGATAAAAGGAGAAGCAAGATCCGAAGGCATCCTCTTGTTCCTGTGCTCTGAAGCTGCACCTCCTCGCTGCACGTGAGCTCGAGACGGAACGAAGAGCCAATTTTGAGCGTTGTAATCTTTCTTGTTTGTTTTCCAGATACTCTGTTGGAGAATGCCGAAGAAGGCGGGAAAGCGCATGACTACTGACCAGATGCTGCGCGTTCTTATGAAAGAGATGACTGAGTTAAAGAAGCGAATGGATGAAAACGAGGAAGGGGGACCGAAACGTCCTTTGGCGGGAGCAGCCCCGGGAGGGAAAAACAAGAGGCCCAGGAGAGGGAGAGCTGTGGAAGACATCCCGGGCCCTAGTGCCCCGCTGGAGACACCCACCCCCGTGCCGGAGGGAGGGAATCCGATTCCCGTTGTGGTCACCCCCGTGTCCGGGGACGATATGCCGCCTGAGCTGGCAGCACAACTAGCAGCGTGGTTGGGTAAAGATAGTGAGGGCGCCACGGCTGTGGACGCGCAGGTGCTGATGAAGCAATTGCGTGAGTCACGGGAAGCAGCGAAGGTATCCACACCGGCTGCGGTAGTAGAGAAGCCACAGGGGACAGGTTCGGTCGCAGAGACGCCGTCCGGTTCAGGTAAGCGGCCATTGCCGATTGCAAGGGATGAGTCAGCACCTTCTCGTAGGGAAAGGGTGGGTCAGCATGTTCCCTTGGCTATTAAGGAGAAGATATGGGCGGGAGAATATGTAAACATTTTCTCGTTGCTTACTGATCACTATGAAATGGAGCATGTTAAGGGCCAGAAGGATCTCATGCGTCCGAGTGTTTGGCGCGCAAAAATGGCCGCCTTTAAGGTGAACGAAAATATTGGCAATTGGGGCAAAGCGTGGGGGGTCTTTACATCGATCTTGGGGGAACGAAGGCCCGATCTGCTGCACGAATTGCCGATTTATCAGTCTCGAATCATGGGGTACTCGGTGTCACATGAGGGTAACCATTGGTTCTGCTATGATAATCTGTTTAGAAAGGCTAAAGAACATGATAAAAGTTTAACTTGGGATTGTTATGATTCTGTGTCTTGGGATAAAATGAAGGAGACTGGTATGTTGAAAGTGCCATTGGTGGGAAGTAACGTTGGCGAATCCTACCGCCAGTATGCGGGGACGCCCTTTCGATCAGGTACAGGTACCGACAATTACTCGAGGCCTGCCGGAAATTCGGGAAAAAGGGGGGTTTGTTGGAACTTCAACAGGGGTAAATGTACCAGGCCCCAGGGATCGTGCAAATTTAGGCACGAATGTAGTGGGTGTGGGCAATCATCCCATCCTGAGTCCACGTGCAGAGCCAAAACGGGCGATAACGGGGGTAGAGGAGGCGCCAAACAGGTCTAATATAGTCCGAGGGGCGCCTTTACCTACCCCGATTGATACCTTGGCGATGATTCCTTGGCTCAGTGAATACCCGGATCGTACTTCTGCTGGGGTGTTGCGGAACGGGTTTTCTTATGGTTTCCGCATCCCAGTGGGGGACTTTCAAGGTGCAGCGAAATGTAAAAATCAGCTATCGGTCTTCCAGCATACGACCGTGGTACAGGATAAGATCAGGAAAGAGGTGACTCGAGGTCGAGTCGCCGGTCCGTTTAGTGTACCACCGGTTCCTAACTTTGTTTGTTCCCCCTTAGGTGTGGTCCCAAAGAAGGACCCGGGTGAGTTTCGGCTGATACACAATTTATCAGCCCCACGTGGTCTTTCCGTAAACGAAGCGATAGACCCGGAAGTGTGTTCGGTGCGGTACGCATCCTTCGATGAGGCCGTAGCCATTTTGAATCGCCTGGGGCCCGGGGCGCTGATGGCAAAATCTGATATCGAGTCAGCGTTCCGGTTGCTCCCGGTACATCCAGTCGATCAGCGTCTCCTAGGTTTCATGTTTCAGGGTCATTATTACATGGATAGGTGTATGCCGATGGGGTGCTCTATATCTTGTGCCTATTTCGAAAAATTCAGTACTTTTCTACAATGGGTCTTCGCAAGGAAGACGGGTTTCCGAAATGTGATGCATTACCTTGATGATTTTTTGTTCCTGGGGGCAGCCGGGGATCCGGAATGTGGGCAGGCTTTGGCTCAATTTTGTGTTTTGATGAATCAGTTTGGCGTGCCATTGGCACCAGGTAAGACTGTGGGGCCTTCCACTTGCCTCGAGTTCCTGGGGATCGAGTTGGATTCCGAGGAAGGGTGTTTTCGTTTACCTGCCGAAAAAGTGTCAAAGTTCAGGACATCTCTGAAAATATGTATAAATGTATCCAAGGTTAAGCTGCATCAGTTACAGCAGCTAGTTGGCCAGTTGAATTTTGCCCTGAGGGTTATACCAATGGCCCGCCCCTTTTCTCGTTCGATTGCTCAAGCCATGGTCGGCCTGAAGGAGGGCCATCATCGCACGAGGCTCTCGGCTGAGGTCCGCCAGGACATGCGCATTTGGTTGGCATTCCTGGCGGATTTCAATGGTCGACTCGTCTGGAATAAACCAGCCGTGTCCTCTGATGAGCTGGGGCTGTGGACGGATTCGGCAGGGAGTATAGGTTTTGGTGCCATCTTCGGCACAAGATGGTCTGCACAAAAGTGGCCGACATGTAAGCATGAGCGAATTTTGCGGATCTCGCGTTCGCGAATTTTGCGGATTTGCGGATTCGCAATCCGCAAAATCCGCGAATTCCCGCGAATTTGCGGATTTTTTTTTTTTTTGTGTTCGCCCGTGTTTCTGCCAGTTCGCGAGGGTTTTGTACACTTTCGCAAATTGCGAACTTACCTGTCGGGTCGCAAGTTTTGCGAACTTGTTGTTTCTACGTGTCCAGCCTGTTTGGGACACTCTTCTTCATCACTGCCACTCTCTGTCACCACTGCCACTCTCTGACTACTCATGCCACCCTCTGGCCCACCCATGCCACCCTCTGTTTCATCACCACACCCTCTGGTTGTCCAGTGTACATTATTTTCGGCAAAGCAAAGCACACCTTCCCTGCCTCAAGTGACCTGAATTAATTTGGGGCTGATTCATGTGTCACAGAATATTTTTTTAGCTGGCACCTGCTTCCTTAGTGCGCCCTGATTAGTGATCTTTTGCACTTGCTAAGTGCTTTCATTGTTGCAAAATTAGTTACAACACCTGCCCTGCCCCAACTGACAATAATGAATTAGGGGCTGATTAATGGATTTTAACTTCCAGCCTGGCTCCTGCTTGTCTCCCTTAGCTGTAATTCAGGACCTTTGTGGCATATGTGTAACTATTCTGAGGTTCAGAGCAGGGTCACATACTAGTTTCAACTGGCAACTGAACTCTGGAGGGGCCCCTCAGGAAGCACTCCAGGAAATGGCTACTAATGATGAGCCTGAACTTTTGAACCTGGTAAGTAGTTACTTTCAGTTTTGCTAAGATCGTATTTCTGCAATTTTGCACTTATTCGCGGGGCGCGAACTCACGCGAACAGTGCGAGCAGTGCGAGCAAAATCCGCTGCTCGCGGATTTGCGGATTTTGCGGGAAATTCGCAAATCTCGCGGATTGCGGATTTCCCGAAAATCCGCAAAATCCGCGAGCGGAACGGATTTTCCGCCCACGCCTACCGACATGGTGGCATGACAGTGGGCTGACAAGTAACATTGCTTTCCTGGAACTTTTCCCCATTTTAGTAGCCCTGAGAACTTGGCCCGAAGGGTTCAGGGATCACTCTGTGGTATTCTGGTCTGACAATATGACCGTGGTCGAGTGTATCAATAGCCAGGCAGCACGATGCAAGTGGATTTTGAGACTACTCAAAGAAATTGTTTTACTGTGTATGCAATTGAATGTGTTATTCAAAGCAAGACATGTCCCAGGGGTAAAGAACCAGGCAGCTGATGCACTGTCTCGTTTTCGTATGCAGGCTTTCTGGGGTTTTCTTCCCACAGCGGACCCGGAGCCGGCACCCTTTCCCGAAGCTCTCTGGTCTCTCGGTGCCCCGAACTTCGTAACCTCGTGGGAGAGAGTTTAGCACCCAGGACGAGGAAGGCATATGAAGGGGCGTTCCGGTCCTATTTGGCCTTTTTGGGGACTGATAGAGAGGAGCTTTGGGGCCAGGAAGAGTGGGTGGTGAATTTTCTGATGTCCTTACATCAGGTCGGGAAATCGGTGGCCACGGCTCAAAGGCATCGGGCTGCCATTTCCTTTGTTGCTAGGGCCCACGGGATCCTTGACCCGACGGCGTCTTTCGTTGTACAGAAAGCGCTACGAGGGTGGCAACGCCTTGAGGGTCGCAGAGTAGATGAAAGGCGCCCGATAGGTTTAGATAGGCTGGCCCAGTTGCTATCCAGACTCCCTGCTACGTGTTCATCTCAGTTTGAGACAGTGTTATTCCGAGCCGCTTTTACGCTGGCATTCCATGGGGCTATGCGGGTAAGCGAACTAGTGGCGAGGAACAAGCAGGATGTGACAGGAGGATTGTGCCAGGAGCACGTCCAGATCAGAGGGGAGACGATGACGGTCTCATTTGTCAGGTCCAAGACCGATCAAAGTGGGATGGGTGACTGCGTAATCATACGCAGGATTCCCGGGTCCTCCATGTGCCCGGTAAGGTGTCTAGAAGATTACTTAGCACGAAGGGTGGCATCATGGGGGGGGACCTTGTTGAGACACGCTGACGCCACCCCACTGACAAAGTTTCAGTTTCAGCGGGTGCTTGCGATGTCGATTGCCGCTGCGGGCTTGAACCCGGGCGAGTTTGGGACCCATTCCTTTCGGATAGGGGCTGCTACAGAAGCTACAGCCAGGGGTCTGGATGTTGAACAAGTCAAACGGGTGGGGCGTTGGTCCTCTAATTGTTATAAAAGGTATGTGCGGTTGCACATGTTGTGAAGCTGTAGCAATGTACTCACGCTTCTTGTTTGTTTGGTTTTCAGTTGCGCAAGCCTACGAGGCGGGGCGGACTTTGCAGTCGACCCAACACCGGGCCAGCGGTCAGACATCACCGGCTGTGAAAAAGGAGGTGTGGGTCGTGGGCCACTCATACGTGAGACGTGCCGCGGACGTATTCAAGGCAGGTGATATGATTCACGTAGCTGGGGAATACGGGTACAGTGTGTCCTTCTACGGAAGAGGCGGTCTCTGTATTGACCAGTTCCAATCATTTTTTGAGGGTTTGCTAGGGCGGACGAGGTCACCGCCGTCTGTAGTCATAGTACATCTTGGGGGTAATGATTTGGTCACCACTGGTAGACGACTTCTTCTTGAGGCGATGCTTTCCACTGTAAGTTGGTTAGCGAGGAGAGTTCCAGGGTGCACAATTGCATGGTCCCATATGATCCCACGAAAAGTGTGGCGGGGGGCTATTTCGGTTCCTGCTTTAAATCATTCTGTGAGGAAGCTTAATAACAAAGTGAGTAGGTTGTTCCGTTCCAGGGCACTGCATTCTATTCCACACGGGTGTATTAATGATGATGGTATGTATGCGGGGGATGGAGTGCATTTTTCTCGGGTGGGGAATGAGTTACTCATAGGAGACTTCTTAGCATGGCTAAAAACGTTACACCATGACCTTTAGGTAGGAGTGGTGTGGGGGGTCCGGATAGCCGGTCAACTATCCGGCCTGTGGCGGTAAGGTCATGATCGGTGAGCACTAATTGGAAGATCCCTATGAGTGGGCGTCACCCAGCACGGATGGGAGCGCTCGGGGGAGGTGGCCATTGGCCCCTCAACGGGGAGGCGGTCCCTTCTAAGGATGGGTCGCCGAAAGAAGAGGAAAGGCGGTCAAGGCCCCTTCCTGGGTAGGAGGGGTTACAGCCCCCTCCTGGGGAATTTCCCGGGGCCAGGACGTCTGCGACGGCAGATGTGGTAAGTTGTGTGGGGTTTGGGGGGGGGGTCTACGCTACCTTCTAGATACCTCACACGAGTCCTCGTACGACCTCTAAGTGGCGTCGAGTTTTATTGGGGCCCCCGTCAAGTCAAGGGAAATTGGTAATTGCACTTGAGGTACGCCTCTGGGCCGCTCCTCACAAGTGAGGGCGATATTTCTGGGTTAGGGATCTTGACACCGGTTACGACCTTGCCGTTGGCCCTTAAACGTTAGGATGTACAATTTCAAAATTTCAAGTAAATGTTTTGTAGGATGTTAGTTCGGCTAGGAGAACTTTTGTATTAGAGAATCTGTTAAGGTTAGCCAAACATCGCAATGTGGTAATGAAATTGTACATAATATGAAACTGTTTATTTAATGTTTTAATTTTGTTTCATATTTTAATAAATACGGCCGGGAGGGTTACTCCCTCCCGTCTTCCAAAGACTTCAGAACTGTTTCCGGTTTCCCATCCTTGGGGATTGTGTTGAGAGGGGGTGGCGGGTATCTCAGCCATATGGAAAGGGGCGACCACTCGGTCCCCCCGAACGTATGGCAGAGTACCACGATCCCCCCGGGAAGCCATCTTGGGCGGGAGGCGAGTCTCGGCTGGTATGCCCGAAGCGGCGTAGCCGGGGCGCGCCTTTTCCCGCCCTAGAGTGGGTTGGCCTAGACACTGACGCGGCTGGCCACGCCCTAGGGGCAGGCAGGGGCGGGTTTACGCCCGCCCTGAAGACGGATAAAAGGAGAAGCAAGATCCGAAGGCATCCTCTTGTTCCTGTGCTCTGAAGCTGCACCTCCTCGCTGCACGTGAGCTCGAGACGGAACGAAGAGCCAATTTTGACCCACCCACCAGCCCCTGAGGACAGCAAGTGGTTTTTGAATAAAGTTGATGGATAACTCTGATTTTCGTTTACAGGTTGTGGTTTTATCGTGATGATTTTGATTATGTAATAAAGAATGGTCGATTTGTGTTACGTTTTGCAAATAAGGAAATTCTGCTTTAGTGTTCATTGATAAGCATGCTTTAATAAAATTGTAGTTGCTACTGTCTTTTTTAGTTTAGTTATTTAGTTAGCATTGTCGTATTTATTTTGGTCGGGCGGTAAGGTCATGATCGGTGAGCACTAATTGGAAGATCCCTATGAGTGGGCGTCACCCAGCACGGATGGGAGCGCTCGGGGGAGGTGGCCATTGGCCCCTCAACGGGGAGGCGGTCCCTTCTAAGGATGGGTCGCCGAAAGAAGAGGAAAGGCGGTCAAGGCCCCTTCCTGGGTAGGAGGGGTTACAGCCCCCTCCTGGGGAATTTCCCGGGGCCAGGACGTCTGCGACGGCAGATGTGGTAAGTTGTGTGGGGTTTGGGGGGGGGGGGTCTACGCTACCTTCTAGATACCTCACACGAGTCCTCGTACGACCTCTAAGTGGCGTCGAGTTTTATTGGGGCCCCCGTCAAGTCAAGGGAAATTGGTAATTGCACTTGAGGTACGCCTCTGGGCCGCTCCTCACAAGTGAGGGCGATATTTCTGGGTTAGGGATCTTGACACCGGTTACGACCTTGCCGTTGGCCCTTAAACGTTAGGATGTACAATTTCAAAATTTCAAGTAAATGTTTTGTAGGATGTTAGTTCGGCTAGGAGAACCTTTGTATTAGAGAATCTGTTAAGGTTAGCCAAACATCGCAATGTGGTAATGAAATTGTACATAATATGAAACTGTTTATTTAATGTTTTAATTTTGTTTCATATTTTAATAAATACGGCCGGGAGGGTTACTCCCTCCCGTCTTCCAAAGACTTCAGAACTGTTTCCGGTTTCCCATCCTTGGGGATTGTGTTGAGAGGGGGTGGCGGGTATCTCAGCCATACACCCACCGCAACGCCCATGTAACGCCTACCCAGGACAGAATAAGGCTACACAACTATTTGTGTTGCGTTGCCTTGCTCCAGATATATGAAGTCACTCAAAGTCACATAACATGGCTTCATAAATCAGTCATAGAGGTTTGTGTTGTGCATTTACCATGTTGCGTGGTGCAAGCATGACAAAAACTTGTCATAAATATGACCATACATGTTTAAATCCTAACTTTCAATACCTAAGCCCTGCAAACCAAACACTTTCAAAATGTGAAAGGCTATTTTACGGAGGCGTGTGCTGCCTGCTTGCATATGGCCTGCTTTGGTTCACAAGTCCTGCATTTTAGATATTTTCTGTAAGATTGAAATTCCTAATGTGCCACAAATTACATCCTAACAAGAGCAAGATGCGAGCAAAAGGAAGAATACTGCCTAGTATATTCATGTTTTCATAAAAGAAAGAGGCTGTCCGACTAACACTCCTAAGCATGAACTAGGAACAGAGCACAAATATAATAAAAGTACAAATATAAAGGAATTTCATCAATGCTCTCTTAGAAACAGACACTGTCTTCAAGTGGACAATCGAAAATCATAGATCCCACTTCAAAATACCAACATCTTTTGCGAACCAAGACCAAATGTTCTAGCTCTCATTCACTATCAAAATATGCATTGTTAGCCAAGATCCTAAATTCAAATCTTACTTTTTCCATGTGCCCTTTTGTAAATGAAAATAGAATCAATTACTCTAGTGTGCAGCGGGAGCTAGTGGCTCGAGTGAGCCATGTAACAGCCTTCCTTTGAAATGCTTGTGGTTGCATGCAGGCAACAGCTGTTCAATGCCTTCGATGTACACACAATCGTAATAATTCATCTCTACTTCAGCAATAGCCCAAGAAAGTGTTTAAGGCATGGGTACTCACAGTTTACCGGGGGCGGCAAAGTTTGGTCTTTGGCGTGACCAAGGTCCGCACTGATGCCATCAGGGGTGTAAAGTCGGAGTATGGGATGCAAAGCATGTATATTTAGTAGCTGAAAATTGGCAAATTTAAAACCAGAAAACCTGGGATGAATTCCGGCTCCTCTACTAGGCCAAATTGTGTGACCCTGGGCAGTTGTTTTATTTCAATTTCCCTTCTTTTTCTTCATTATCACATATAAGGCTATGATGCCTGTGGGAAATTGGTCCTGAGATCTAAACAAAGATTGTACTATGGAGCCATTAAAGAAGCAAAAAGCAAACATTTTGCTACCCGTATAGAAGGTGCAAAAAACAATACTAAAGAAATGTTTGCAATAGTTCAGAGCTTTGTGGTGCCGACTGCCCAATCGATTTCGACGCGAGTCACCAATCGCTGGTGTAACGTCCTGGCCTCATTCTTCCAAGACAAAATTCTTCGCATTCAGGATTCTTTTGCGAAGGTCCAGAGTAACACTGAAGTGATTCAGTGGGAGCCTTCGGCCAGAACTAATGGTATGCCAAATCTCTCAGAGTTTGAGCCTTTGGACCTTACAAGCTCACTTAAAATTCTCCGAGCTTTAAGGTCGGGCTCACCTCGTGACCCCTGTGCGGCGAGGCTGTTAGCCGCAGTAGCAGATAAATCCTGAAGTTAATCTGATGATCAATAAATCACTGCGTATGGCTCTGGTTCCTCAATCTTGGAAGTTCACCCTTATTTTGCCCCTTCTCAAGAAACCTACTCTTGATCCGACAATACCCGACAACTATCGGCCCATTTCACTCCTTCCCAGTATAGCCAAGGTCTGCGAAAAGGTGGTCACGGCTCAACTTACGAACTTCGTGGAGGAGGCAAACCTGCTCCACCCAGCGCAGTCTGGTTTTCGTGCCTCTTACAGCACGGAATCGGCTCTGCTAGAAATGTCGGAGGCTATCCGCGAGTGTCTGGATGCCGGCGGGAGAGCGGCACTGATCATGCTATCATGCTGGATCTCTCAGCGGCATTCAACACCGTGCCTCATGTTAAACTCCTTAAACGCCTCTCCGACATCGGTATTGCTGGGTCAGCCTGGAACTGGATCAGCTCTTTTCTTGAAAATCAACATCAGCAAGTCTGGCTCCCGCCGTGTTCCTCTGCAGTCTTGCAAGTGCCCACTGGGGTCCCGCAGGGGTCATCACTTAGCCCTCTGCTGGTTAACATCTATCTGACTCCGCTGGTTTTTCTGGCGGGGTCCTTGGGGGCGAAGGTGATGGCCTACGCGGTTGACACCCAGTTGCTCTTCACCTGGTCAAAAGATGATCACGCGGTTGATTTAGCCAAACACTGTCTGGCCTCGGTTTTTGGCTGGCTGGCCGATGCCCACCTCAAATGTAATGAAGGAAAGTCGGAGGTGCTTCTCTTTGGTGCTTTTCTGGCCAACTTTAGGGAGAAACTATGGCCCTCCGATTTCACCTGCCGTTCTGCCAAGAAAGGGGCAGCAAAAAAACATGGCGTATGGTTCGATGAAGACCTCAATTTTAAAAACCATATTAAGAAATTGGCAGGCACCTGCTTTGGTCTACTTAAGACCATGAGGAAATTTCTTCCTTATCTCCCGGATTGCACAAGGGAAACGATAGTCCGTGCCCTGATCCTCTCGAGATTGGATTACGCCAATGCTGTCCTGGCCGGCTGCCCAGGCTTTCTAGTGAAGAAATTACAGGTAATACAGAATTCTGCAGCCAGACTTCTAGCCGGTGTTTTGGCCTGTCAGCCTGTGCGGTGTTACCTTCGCGCTCTACACTGGCGCCCTGTGGAGGCCCGTCTCAAATTCAAAACACTCACGATAACCCACAGAGCCCACTACGGTCGGGCCCAAAATACCTACAGAAACAACTAGCTTTCTACTCGCCTGGGAGACAACTACGCTCTTCAAGCCAGCTGCTGATAGTGACTCTCAGGTTCTCCCGCCATCAGTTGGGCGGGAACTCCTTTTTATGCCGCGCCAGTCTGGCGTGGAACAAGTTACCCTTGGCACTGCGTACCACGCAATATCCTTTGGTGTTTAAGAAGAAACTAAACACATTCCTTTTCTAGTGCCTTGCTTTACAGCATTGTCCCTGTCAGTCTTCTTTCTGGATGCAAGCGCCGGGACACTCATGAGTAGCTGAGCGCTATACAAGTTCAAATAACATAACATAACATAACAGAGAAACTCAAAATACATGACTTCAGGGTGTGTGCTGTTCAATATCATCTTCTGTCTTGGATGTAATCATGGCATTGTTGTCAGGTTGGGGGGAAAGAATGAACGTTTCTAAATTAAGTTTTGAAAACCAGCACTTTAAGAAACGTACTTGTGAATGCACTGCTAAAATTTGAGTTACTAAAGTGAAATGGTTCTACAGGTCAATGAAATACGTGCATTTTTACTTGTTTGTTGTTTTTAAAAACAAAGGTATTCCTAAAACATTTTTATTCCGGTTAGTGCTGATTTGAGTAAACAGCAGCCCATGGGGTCGCATGTAAAGGTCAGGACTGCTGCATGCGGGCCCCGCACCGTACTTTGAGTATCACTGGTCTACGGTATTCTCGAGCTAGCTATTAACAAGAAGTCCTAAAAGTAAGTGGCACAATTTGACCATATTATTTTTGGTCAATAACACAAGGAAAATATTTTGCCTGTTTCCAATGTTAATGGGTGACACAAAGTCTGGGATAAAGTGCACCCTGCTATTTGTTATTTGTATATTACAAGTCACCAGGGAGATTTGTGATCATTAAGAAGAACAAGGCCTAAGGCCTGCTTTCTTTATAAGGTCATGGTACTATGATAAATATTATACAGCATGGATTCTTTATTCCTCATCGATACAGCACCCTCCCACTAAACTGCTTAATTCTTTTCATATGAAAGAGATAGGATGTTTGCAGACATGAATAGGTAGAATCTATAGTGCAAAAAAAACCCACCAAAAACAGTTAGTAATTAGTTTCAAAAAGAGAATAAAAACAGTTTTATATTAATTGTATTAAAAATGATGTTGCTCAAAACGTATACTATCATGCAGAGAGTTTCTATGCAGTAAATTGCCTATATTGTGCAAAAATAACAATTTTCATAAAAATATCTTCTTTCTGCAAGCACTGTACATTTAGAAAAACAGAGCAGAAGACGGAAAAGATAGTTCTTGTCTTCCCAGCTTTGGTCGGTGGCCTGTCTTTCACCTGGGCTGCTATCTCTGATATCACAGCTGAACTGCAATTTCTTATTACAGTTGAGCAGCTACATCATTTTGTTATTACAGATGATCAGAGACACTACAGATTGACTATAAAAACCCATGTCTAACTTCCTTTTTACAAAGGGATTACTGGCTTATATGTAATAAACCCAAATTCTTCCATCATGTCTTGTATTGAGTACTGAATCAGTTTCATTGTTGATTTGGTCTAAGTCTTACTCACAATGGGTTGAATGCTAATAGATTTTAAAGCATCAAGTCCTAAACATACATATTGCAGGATTACTTAATAAGAGCAAGTGCATGGGCATTTTCTTAATTCAAATAGAGGCAATTAATTAACAACACAACAAATCTCTGAAAACTACAAAGTTCAAAACAGTTCTGTATCTTTCATGATAGCTTGCAGGATTATTTTTTTCATATTACCCATTGACAGTCCTGCTGATATTCTATCCATTATGTTTTCCTTTATGGAAGAAAATCTTTTTGTTAATATCAGAAGATGCTACTACTGCTATTGCCCAATATGCCGATTGGCTTGTAGAGCAGCAACAAATTTACTGCTGTTTCGGTAACAAATGCCTTTTTATGGGACACGGCGTTTGGCTTTCTGCCCAATCCCAAGCCTGAGGAACCACTGGAGGGCTGAGGGAGTCACAAAATGTCATTGTATTTGAATTTTCAATTGGCCAGGAACAGCTTGTCAGTGGAGGCACTGTGTCCTTGGGCAAAATGGACTGATTGTTTCAAGAATTTCCTCTGTCAAATTACATTTTTTGGCACCTAAAATTAGTCCCTACGTTTTCTTGACCAATAATCTTTTAGTCAATCCAGCTTCTAGAAGATGAACACCAAGCTCACCCGCAATGCCAATATCTAACAAGATTCAATATCTCTTGGATGCTCACTTACTTTCGATGGCCTTGTATACTTCATGCAGTGGAAAGGACATATTTCAACTAAAAGACAATATATTTTGTCTGTGTTATCTCTTCCGCCTGCTGTAAAGTTCAGATAGCAGCAATGCAACAAGAGATTGCAAAATCCTATAAAATGTTGCGAGTAATGGTTGCATTGGTGTTCAGTGACAGGGCATGTTATGCCCTCTGTGATAAATGTTTCCTGCACTCCATCATTTTGTAACATTTTGAAATGCTATATTAAGCTTCTGCTCTCCTAAACTTCAGTAATAACAGACAATGCAGTCACTGTGATTCCAGGTCACAAAATGTATTAAATCTGCACCTGCAAATTTACACCATTACGTGGGAGAAAATGTACTACTTTTGACTGTTCAAAAACTTTCAGAAATATGTCTCGAAAGCTGTTTCCTATTAAAAAAATACCAATGGGGTGACCCGGTGTCCCCTAGAACCTGGGTATTAGTATTAAACAAAAACAATTGGTTCTGTTGGGTTTTCAAATTACTTTTGAATGTTCAAGATGCATTTAGTTCACTTGTAAAATATGACATTTATTTAAGAAAATGAAAAGCAGCCTGAACATAACAAACACCGCGGTTAAAAATTCAATAATATATTTTAGAACTATCAAATAATCAAGGCTGTTGCAATTTACAAATTCAATTGCAAAAGGGGTTTGGGTGACTATTTTGAAAAGTGACATGTGATAAATGATATGAACAGTACACTATATACAAAACAAAAATTACAGTGCAATTAAGAAGGGGAAAAAAAGAAATTTCTGTCAGTCCTTATAATTTGTGCACATTTGTTTCCGGATCCATTGATATGTGAAATTATCATCAAGAGCGTTGTGCAGACATATGTGATATTTCGACCCCGTAAGTTGTGCAATTAGTAAAATGCGTCAAGGTAGGTCTTCTTCAGGATAGTAAGGGGGAATAGGCAGACATTATCCCGGTGTTAACATTCTGATGTCAGAGTTGGTGCCTCTGTTTTCATGCTGTAGTGCCTGTGCCCCAGTGCCAGTATTCCACTGGCAGTGGTGAATATCAGTGCCCTTGTAGTGGTGGCCCCTATAAGTACCCACATGTAAGAACACTACTGTCTTGCTGCAACATCAGTATCTCTATGTTGTGTTACTGTCTGGTACTGTGCCCTAGAGTTCCTATCTTAGTGCCCCATTCCAGTGCCATGGCATCAGATTGTGTGTCTTACATCTACACTCCAGAGTTCGCATGTAAGTGCTGGTGCTACAGTCCCCTGTGCCAGTGTGCTACTGTCAGTGTTGATTTGCCTTTGACAGTGCCCATTTCCCAGTGCACCTGTGTCATTGCTTATGTGTTAGTTTCCTTTTCTTAAAGCCTCTTTTCTCTGCACCAGTCTCTTAATGTCCCCATGTCTGTGTGTCAGTGACAGTGTAAGTGACTTTTGCTCAGTGCCCATTTGTCGTTGATGGAGCTCCTCAGTTAGTTTCCTAGTGCCAGTGTGGCTTACCCAATGTCTGTGTACTTGCCTTAGAATTCCACATAATATTATTATTAGCTTACAACCTGCTTTTACCATCACAAAGAATGGTAGAGCTGTCAGAGCTGGGTAAAAAGATGGATGAGCGGATTGATGGTCTAGGTATGGATCAGGAAGATGAGTGTTTTAGGCAGATTAACTTGAAAAGAGACGTAAAATAAGAATTATCTAAAAGAAAGACTTCTAAAATTGGAAAGAAAACAAGTAAACCACACATTTCCTTAATGTATACATTACAGTGACTCGTGTAACATTATGAGGATCCTCCACATCACACTAAATTTGGTAGGTTATTGTGCTAGAACAGTCTCTCTCAACATTTCAAAATTAAATAAATTCAATTTTGTTTCATAATGAAAATGCTGGTCTTTAATTTTCGCGTATATGTTGAATGTATCCAGACATCATGGACGTTTTAACATGGGCTAAGTTGTATTGTTTTGAAAGCAAGCTCTGGTTGCGAACAGTTGCAGTTGGGGGGGTCGGGGATTGGGGTGTCTCTGTGGGTAGAACCTTGGCAACGTTGCACAGGCCGCTAAAAAATTTGCAACAGCGACAGAACACAAGAAAACCAGATACGAAAACACACTGAATAAGTAAACTGCAAGTCGAAATGATCTGATATCCTGTCAATTGAAGACTTACCAATTGTCATTTAAGACAAAACCTATGTAAAGCAGCCTGCTGGGCACTGTGGCCTAGGGAGCAGCTAAAACATACCCAGTGTGCAAGAGAATTCCAAATTGTTTATGGATGGAACGAGAAGATGCGGCCATTTTTTTACCAATAGAATTTATGACACACATGCACCTTGTTAATAGAATGCCAGAGAAAATGACTAATATACAGTTTAAAATCTGTGTTTTTCTGCTGTGAATATTATTTAGAGCAGTATTTTAAATTTGCAAAAGTGTCACAAGGCTCATATAAATTATTGTTCTCATTTTCTGTTCTTTTATCCTGCAAGGACTTGCATTCCGCGTTGGAGAAGAGGGGTAATGTTTCCCATTAATAAAAAATCCTGCTCTCTAACACGCGAGGCGGTGATTTATTCAGCACATGCACATTGAATTAATTTTTTCCAATTCACAAAGGGCCGAAGACGGCGTGGGTACCACACATTTTGTTCAAAATAAATATCTCCAGGGTACACAGGCTTATTGTCTAATGTTGTGTCCGCGGTCAGTGCTGTATGCTGTTGCGATGACATTTCCCCTTCAGACTTAAAATGGGTGAACTTTTCTGGATCATTTAAACGATGTGGTTCTGAGGTACCAGCATGACGTCCGATACAATGACACACAACTTCAATGAGACCTGCAATGGTGTGTGCAGCTATTATGGGATATTGAGGAAGTAAACATGGTGAACACACTATTGATGGAACACTGACCATGTATGATCGAGAAGGAAACAAGATACCTTCATGTGGAAAACATTGCCTATAGATTCCAAATAGTGGCATGCCATGGAACAAGGAGCGTCAGTTGAACCATTGGCCGGTGACCTCCAGGTCCACTTTTTATAATACAAGGTTCCCAAAAGAGAGAGAGTTAAACTAAGTATCAGATCAAGACATGACAGCAGTGGTCTAACATGAGAATAAGACAAGGTTGTGCTGGGATCTCAGGCCTTCTACCTGGTGTCAGGTGTCTGTGAGTAAGGGCAAGGGAAAGCCGACCTGTCACTTGATGCAAGAAGAAGCCATGCACTTGGCATCGACAACAACAGCAATGACAAAAATTGCAAGCTGGTAATATAGAATACACTGACAACCGTGGCAGGAAGAAATATGCTTTTGAGCTGGACAGAAGAGGGAAGAGGCAAGCGCTGCACAGAAGGATGTGGGCGCTTTAAGGTGGTCTTCCTCACCTTTTCAAGAATAAAGAAAGGTTTACTTCGAATTATGAAAGGAATTTAATCATAAATCACAGGAATCAAAAAGGGGTTTTCATCATAATCCCACAGACCCTGCCTACAAGATGTTTGTATTGCCCATTACTGATGCACTTGGCCAATAGGCGACAGTGAGCTCTTAACCTATAGAAGCCTGGGAGTGCGGAGCTTCATGTATCCACTAAAGGGACCAAAGACAAAGATGTAATCTGTGGAGTCCAGAGTGCTCTAAAGCATCATAAACTTTTTTTAAGAAAGTGACATCATTTTCTTTACATAATATAAATGTGAAACTTATTAATAAGGTAAATGTAAAGCCCCTTCCTAATCGTTTTTGCCTACTTGTTTGAGTGAGTTATTCCCAGCGTTTAACCCCAATGTTGTGGGATTGGCAAATTAATCCTTCACTAATGACAAAGTCCCAAAACGCATAAAACATTCCATCATTATAATCCTCCAGATGAAATCTAAAATGTTCACAAACATGACTGGCAATTAAAGGCCTATCTTGAACGTCCAATACTCGATAAGGTGAGGATACAACACAACTCCAAAGATGAGCATAATGTCTTAAACTCCTTCCTGATAGCCAGTAAGTCGTCAGTCCAACACCAGGACAAGACACAATCTGGCAAACACATAGGAAGACCTACCTGTTACTGTGAATAAGACAACCAAGCATCTTTGACACTCCTTGCTTTCTCAGTGGCCTGTGACATTGTTGATAACAAGATATTGAAAGAAAAGATTAACTTAGGATCCAAGTATTTGTCCAAGTTATTTTGAACCTATTCAGATTAGCCTAGCCATGGCCATCAGATGCGCGGTCCCAGGCAGCATACTTCAGGGCTCTCACTTAACGCCTTTATTATATAGTGGCTCTTTGCACAATTGGTTCTATTCGGCTACCTCAAGCTATAGAAATGTATTGAAGGCACGCAGATATACACTCACCTGGAGGGCGAATTAGGGAAGTAGGAAACTTCAATGAATGCCTAGGTTATGTACACATCTGGAGGAAGGAAAACTGATGCTGCCAAATGCATATCAAAATGGAAATCAGAGTAAAGGGAGACATCAAGGGCATTATCAACATTAGGGCTCTATAGTGCACAAAGCAGTCATCCATCGTCTGTCCAGTAATGGATGATATAAAAAGTAACGCAGGTTAGAACCCTCTCTCTTGTGAAACACACAATCTATAACCAGAGCATTAAACATGTTCACACTGCCCACCAGATTACCAGTATTTGTTTCTAAAGTTTACTATGTGCAGGGCTTCTGTATAGCTTGGAACTATGAGTTAAAATAGTACACGTCCCAAGAATCAGTCACAGGATCCTACACAGTGTTGAAATGTGAAGATGTTGAAACATTTTGTGCGTCTGCTATGTTTTTTTTGTTTTTTTTTTGCTTTCAATTAACTATCTTTTATGGAGGTTACCAGACGCTTTAGAGCCACGGGCCCCGCTACAAACACAGACTGCAGCATGACTCATGCGTGATCAGCATCTGGAAAGAGTGTGTACATTGCTTTCTGCCACTGTATCATACATAATCCACGCCTGAGGGTTTCCTGACTGACTTCCAGTATCCTTTCCACGAAAATCCCAACAGGGAAGTAGCAGCCTTGTCATCTGCCTGCTAATACCACCATGACATATCTTCATTTAGCCTGCAAACACCAATAGCACATTTTACTCCAGTTCTGAAACCTAAAAAGCCTGTCTGGAATAGTTATTTTCCAATAACCATGTGCACATCTTATGGTTTGCTTTTGTGACTCAAGCTATGATCAACGGAAGAAACATATTCTGTTATGTGTGTTACATCTTTCTTACTTGCTATTGTGTTAACACAGAACCGAAGAGAACGTACTTTTTTGAAATGCAGAGAAAACACAAACTTGAAACAACCACTGACACAGCCCAAAAATCCAGGTTTAATGGGAACACAGGCATTCTCAAACGATGTTTACACGCGCTGCATTCACAAATGCAATTCAGCACATTAAAATCAGCCATAAGGGCTTTTCCCAGTGCTGGGAAAAAGTAGAAAAAATAGCTTTCTGTATAGAATACATGTAGGAGAAACATGATTGAATGTGACAACGGTACTATGATTGAATGTTAAAGAGTCCATCACGCATTCCAATGTGAGCAATTCTTAGAAGGCTGAATGATACTGCAAGCAGCCAGTTTTCCGGACCACTGGAATTATGTGGCAGCGTAGAACCAAATTGTGCAGCCAGGTTGACTAAACTATGCGGCAAGAAAAATGCAAATTATGCAGCAGAACGCTGCACACGTTGTAATAGTGTTACTTCATTATTTTGACACCTGGTAACAGTGCCTGAGAAAACCGTTCACCTAATTAGTACCAATTTAACCCCCAAATACAACAATTAGCAACTGAAAGTTGACCTGTCAACCCTTGCAAAAAGCATTCTGGTGCACCAGAACCCTAGTAGCCATATTTTATTGTAACATTTGATATGTTTGAGCTCAAAAGAAATGTAGTTTTTGTTAAAATCTGCAGATTGTGTGGTAGAAGATGTATTAAACGGCAAATGCAGCAAATCCATAATGATACAAAAACTGCCACAAGCGCAGAATCGCATAATTCCAATGGCTCTGCCAATAATATAAGTTTAGAAATACTGCTCTGGGTGGAGCCGAAGCAAACTATATATATATATATTTACAAGGTTTGGAAATAAAAAGACTTTAAAACAGCTGTGCTGTCAAGCTAGCCCTAAAAATGAAAATTTCCAGGAGTCGCTGAAGATTTCTTCAGAAAACAAATAATTAAGGGTTGGCCACAAAGTAATACACGGTATTCATCGGCATTGCACCAGGGAAAATCACGATTTTAATTAGAGTGTGTCCATTTCAAAATGCTTAACTCACTCTAAACTCAACAAGCTCCCACAAAGCCCTGCTTCTTAGAATACAATGCTAAATACAATGCAGTATACAATACTGAATCACCCAAAGGACGTGGCAGAAAAACCTCATGGGCAAAACTGCGTCCGAGATCACCAAAAATGCAGGGTAAGGTAACTTTGGGGAAACATTATTAGCCAGGTTCTCTGAGTTTCAAAATCAAGAATGAGGAATAACCGCTGGAATCAGTGTTTGTACATCAATTCTTAGGTGTTTTTACTCATTCCGTGAACTTTTTTTACTTTATGCATATTTCATCGGATATTTTGTGGCACAAGTAGCGATGCAAGGTGTTTGGCAAGGATTCAGAATCCCCGTGGTAGCAATAACCTCACATTCATGGCTAATTTGGGATTACCATAATTTTTATAATGAAGGCTCTTGGCTGTTTCTGCTTTTCAAAACATAGATGATAGAACAAACCAGTGCGCGTGAAAGTACTTCTCTGCTAAACAACAGGATTCCTTTATGTATTTTGTAAATGTTTTTTTACCTAAAATATATTCCCTACTACCAGGTTTATATGCCTATGTATCAATCTCTGTAATTAAATAGCAATCGTTCTTTTTCTGATACTTGATCCTTTAATCTGTATCGTGTATATCCTGTGTCTGTGAATTTATGTAAATGCCTCACACAACGACAAACAATGCCCTTTCGGTGCTTTGAACCTGCCTAAGCAACATCTTCCAAAACACACAGGACACCATAGAAAACCCCAGGTCAGCCAGGAAATTGGTAGCACAGGAATGGTGTCCCAGGGTGAATAAATTGTAGAGAAAGAAATGTATTTATGAGGTCAATAATTTTGGTTAACCCATAGAATTTGCCACATAAATAAAACACCCACGTCTTTTCTAAATACACATTCATAACATATTTCAGTAACTAAACCATCAAACACTGGCTCAGACAAACAAGGGCAAGAGTGTAACATGAATAAAAGGCAAAAACCAACCTAGCCCTTCCATCTGAGAAAGCAAACCCAAAGGTTAATAAGAAAAATTAAGAGGTTCTTGTCTGAAAAAAATATTCATTAGAGGGGAAAGAATAGGCCAATGATAATGATCAATTAACTCTTTCGACTGTCCGTGATCTCTTTGGTCAGCTTTCTTCAGAACCAACACATATCGGCCATCATTTAAAGTTTCTTGGAACAGGATCAGGTATTTCGTACACAAGGTAAATACCATTATGAACTGACCTTTGTAAGTGATTGGTGGATGTTAGTTAGGGAGATATATGAAATGGCGTATGCACTGGCAAAGTCTAGGGGTGTTCATTCTATGATACAATTAAATGCTATATGGGGGCTTTTATTCTAGAGATTGGCATATGTGACGATAATAATAGTTTGAATTGTATGTGAATTTTATATATATTTGCAACTCTGCTTTACTTTAGTGTCATTTTCTCTCTGTGTTTTACATATCTAAATTATGTGTTTTACCCTCTTATTGACAAAAAATATATAATTTTTAAAACTGACCTTTGTGTTAATAAATCATTTAGTAAAACAAGGAATCATAATGAGTTGCAAGCTGACCAATTAAATTCATGTTCATTAGGTGGGTTGCAAATCGAGACTCAAACCGATTGGCCACAGTCATAGGGATGCTGGTCTATTTAAATCATCAGATCACTATACCTGTGATTGCTTATAATTAAGGTACTTTTTAAAGCAGCTCGTTTTCCTTAATAAAATGCCGCTTTTTTTAATTTCCTTTTCTCTTTGTGAACGAGTTAAGTTACCAGTCAAACTTGGGTGTTGGTAACTTTTCGATGGTTTATGACTTGAATTCGTGCTGCAAACCATTGATACATATTCATAGGAATTCCTGTTTAAAATGAATGCCTACATCTCATCGTGTCAAGAAGCGATTCATTATCCGGTTCTAAATCCATTGTAGGACTCTGTAAAACTTAATAAACTCCTGAAATATATTTTGTACATGGTCATAAAAACTTGTGTGTTTGCAAATTTCGAATCTGAAAACGTTTAGTATATGTGGCCTACAATATTTGACAGTGGTTAACATAGATTTAAACATTTATATCTTCTGATGATGGTGCAGAAATCTATTGAGAATGTAAACAGCTCGAAATTGGATTTTTATGTTCAGCAATGGGCCACTGAAGCTCTTTCACATATAAGAAATACTTGGCACAAAGCATTTAAACAGTGGGAAGATTATGGGGTAAGCGAAGGAGGCGATTCATCGAAATGTCGAATCAGAAGAGATACATTTTTTTAATCACCTTGGTGTTTTTTTTTTACATTTTACCTTGACACACGGGAAAGAAAGATAAATCAGAGGGTACTATACCACCCAGGGAAGCCAGAGGTCACACACACATCATTCAAAATATGAAGTATTGGAAAACAAACTCCTGATGTAGTCCTTATGGATGAATTGCGTTAGCTGGGCTGATTAAAAAAAAGTGCTATCTTGAAAAATGAACTAAAGTATTGTCGAATTTGATCATCTTGGATATGTTTCTGGACTTTTTGATGGCTTGAATTGTAGCTGAAAATAGATTTGCAAGTTATACGCTCCTGTTCAATTGGCTTTTGGATTTTCAGTTGTGGCTTCTAAGAAGTGGGGTCATGAAAAGTAGTGAGTACGAGTTCACAAGAGATCTAGTAAGACGCACGAGTGCGACGCTAGGGCCTACACTGCTGGTGATTATTTTTGGTGTAAGTGAGGGAAAAGGCATTGGGAATATTTATGAATAGTCATACATGCATGACTTTTGAGGTGATGACCATATTCCCAATGCAGACACACAATCCCTTCCTCTGGATCACCCATGTACCCATCACTAATCTTATACTGTACACTTTTCTGTGATCAGAAGTTGGATTTAGGGTCAGAAAGTCTTCAGATCCTGCTTCTGTGGACTATGGTTTGGGAATCCTTATCCGTGAATCCAATTTTTTACATCTGCATATTACACTTAAGATCGCTAAAAGGTTTTGAGTATCAGGCCACTTATTAATTATAAGGATGGCCAAGTAACTTTACACTTTTAATTATGTTCTCCCCATAGGTCTATTAACTTGTTGGTTTGCCAGATGTGTATTTTTTATGGAGCACTGCTCCCAGTTTGGCGCTTGCTCAATCAGTTTAGTAGAAAAATACTATATATTCCTCAACTTTGCCCATTTCCTTGGCTGTTAATGAATGTTTCATCCACACTTGTTAATTAGTTGCTATCATTAGTGTCCAACATAAGACGGCAATTATTGTATTTAAGATAGTCAACTGTTACATTTGTCACTCTTAATTATGCATAATAAATATATTGATGACTGTATTAATTATCTGAACAGAAATCAGATGGTGCCTATTAACAACAGCTTGTAAACCAGGCATTTACTCGACTGTAATCTATATATTTGACAGAAAGGCAAGGCTCATTTGGACTTCATAATAATAATTCAGAAATGAAACACTTAATAAGTGCTTCTCAGAGAATGATACGTTTTGATTCGCCATGTATCACACATTATAGGTCAGCTCGGTAGTACTACAAGGTGAAATATGCGTGCATTTTATTTATCTCAGCCATTTAACAGCATTAGAAGCAGTGTAAAATATAATCATTGGTCTCCACGCCAAAGTTTGGAGATGGCCCCTAAGATTCCGTTTCAGCTGTCTGCCTCACAGATATACAAATGTATTTTCCAGGCAGGGGAATGCATTGGGGATGCTGCAAGGAGGGGGCAGGCCTAAAATAACTCCCCCGTTTACTTAGGAGCCTTCTGCACAGACAGCGACCACCGAGAACGTTTGCTATTTTCTCTGCCACTAAATGTGGTACGCGTGATTCAAAAGCTTTTTTTAGGTTGAGCGTCACCATGCATGCGCTGTCTGCAGTATGTTGTAGTGAGTAGAAGGCGTGTAATCCCACTAGCTACTTACAATAGGCTGACTCTAGCATCAGCCTTCTTTGCTGGCTTCTGATTGGTTGGTGCTACCGACACATCAGTTTGGTTGTATAGCAGGCAGCACCATCAACTAGAGTTTTGTTACGCTGTAAGTTGTCATTTGTACTGTTTAGGGGCTACTTCTTTTATTTTTTCTGTGCCACCACAGTGCCTAGCATGGCGTCCTGTTTCGTTTTTTTGTTTTGTTTTGTTTTTGTTATCACCATGCCGCCCACTTCACGCTCCGCCATGCACATAACTTAAGTATGCACGGGCGTATGCTTTAGCAAGGAGCTCACTTTTTTTATTGTCTACTGCTTGTGTTTTTTTAACACAACTTCCCCTATGGGGCCAGTCGAACCACCAGAGGCACACCTGTCCACTCCCTCTGCACACTATAACCTAAGGGAGTGGGCGCGCACACAACATCAGAGACACATCAACATACGCTACCCCCACTGCCAAGTGGAACATTCTGCACAGCACCCCGGACAACAGGAGGCATACCCCTAATACAATGGAGCACAAAGCGTCCAACCAACGCCAGCCTGTCAATGCCAAACTAGCTCCCTCTCCACCTCCCAAAACACCCCTCCAGACAAGTGTCCATGCGCGAGGACCCGCTCTAACCTGGGCCCCTCCTGCAGTTGCATTAGAAAACAGGACTACAAGTCCCACGACCTAAAGAAAAAACCAAACCAGAGCAGCAAATCAGAAGGCAGCTATGCTCCCATGCTCAGAGCTAGAGACGGACACCCGTGCAGGGCTGTAGTCCTCCAAGGCCCTCCAGCAACATGTTTGCATAGCGCTTACCACATCAGGTAGTCGTCAGATCGCTTCGTATACATGTTCTGGCATCTGTCGGGTCTCAGATACATGTATACTTACGTTTGCACATCTCCGTATGTGAGGCGTGGGATCATGTTTTGGGCCATCGGGTAAGAAGCAAGTTACACCGTGGTGCAGTACGTGGCTGGGACGGTGTTCTGTTTCTGTTGCTGCTGTATGCTAAATGTTTTGGCATCAGGGGAGCAACCAGGGAGATGTCCTTGTCTTGGGGTGCCATTGGGATAGTCATATGAGAGGCACTGTATTTATTCGATGCTGAGGCCATTCCCAGACAATTAAAAATTTGACACATAATCCCTCCCCCCCCGCCTACAATGTTTACAAATTGCAATAAAATACTTTCTAGTTAAAATACATTAAAAGCACTGCCACATGTCTAACCCTGCAGTGGTATGCCGTTTAGCCACAATAGTGTTCAAATTGACTTAATAGTGAAGCAGTGTGGGACAAAATATGCTGCACACTGACCCTCCATGTTACTCTAAACCACCAGCGAATGGACGTCCAATCTCACGCCAGCAGGAACACACATCACCAGAGTCATCCTGGCATGTTTCTTGTTGTCAGAAAACTGCAGTCTGCTCCCTTTGCCCTATACAAACCTGGTGTGGGAGGTGGGGGAGAGGCGGGCACTCAACAGAGGCAGGGTTACCTCCCTTATGCTCCATTATGTTGTGAAGCTGTGTGGACAGCGCTCCAAACAAGCCAAACAACAAATGGACAACCACCAACCAATGAGAGCAGAGAAACATCCCGGCCTTGGGATTGGAGACATTTCTGTTGGTGCAGAAGGGGCACAGAAGTTGCAATTGTGTGCTGCATAATTTCTTTTTAAGCACATATCAGCAAACACCTGGGTAGGGCAAATGCATGAAAGTATATGTTGAAGGTTTATCCGGAGCTCAAGTATTTTTAAATACTTAGGGATGTGATAAATGCCCAAGATCACACAGTGTGCGCCTGCAGGGACGCCCTATTTGTGCCGAGTTATCAGGTTATACAGTATGCAGTTCAGGCACTGTTTGGGGGGTAGAACTTGTAAAGTGTGCCCAGGATCACACTGTGTGGTCATGGAGCAGGTTTATTGTCTTCTGGACCAATAAAATAAAAATTGTCCAGTACACCAATCAAAGTGTTCTCCAGTGACACCTAGACTCCAATAGATCACCAAGCGCATCCAGCTGCGCAACGGCAATCAAAAAACTCATCCGCTTTCATTGGAAATATGCACTGCACAAACAAGATGTATTATGCATCCCATTCTAGATGCAACCATTGTACAACGTAACACTGCACTTCCTTAATGTGCAGTATTGGTGCTTCTTTACAGGCATGTTTTATTCAATATGTACTGTTAGTGCTTATTTGAAAGCATGTCAGATGTGTGTCATTTAATGTGCAGTTCTAGTACATGTTCATTTGCAAAGGCAATACCTCAAACTTTCCCTAATGCGCGAAAAATTGCATTGCAAATGCTTGTTTATACTGTGGGTGAAATTTTGCAAAAACAATAGGCCTGAATCATGAAACCATGTATGCCTGCCCTTAAATTTAACAGCAGCAAACTGGTCGATTTACAAGGGCAAGGCATCCACCAAAGGTCAGCCTTCGCACTCGTAAATTCTTGTACGCACGTGCAAGGTTCCCCTGTTCCACTCCAAAGCTGGAGATTGGGTAGAGTGGATACTCCAAGGTCGAGATGCCCTTCAAAGTCTGGAAAATTCTCAACCCTTTCTTTTTCTAAACCCAGAATTTGCTAGAGAGGTTACTGAGCCCAAAGAGAGGGGGGGGGGGGGGGGGAGTCCGGAGGAGGGGGGTGTCTCCATGGGGGATATACTTCTCGATGATCGAGGAACTTTAAAAAATAAAAAAAAGAAGATTGCGTGTTTGCACAAACAAGATAGCATCTGCCCATCTGCATAGTGCTAAGGCTGATCAACAAACGTTTCACAGGCATAGATAGTCCTGGCACCGGCGGCCGGCATAGTTTTAGGTGTCCAGCACCTCTGAGTGTGAGCGGAGAGATTGGCGTTCACAATTCATGGTGGCGTGGCTGCCAAGCGCACACATTTATCATGGGATTGACATTAAGGAATCATCAGGCGGAATGGCCCCAATAGGCCACTGGGGCTTCCTATGTCAATACAAATAAACAGGTCAATTATGATGCTTTTATATGTAACACAAAAAAAATGAAATCGAACAATAAAAGTCCTATGCCAACCCCCAAAGGAAATGTGCAGAACAGCTTGCACCATGTTTATATTGAACTGAGACTGTCTTTATTTTAATACCAGAGCCTCGAGTCAGTACAATGCGGAACAAGGGATTGGAAACCTCGACACCCTGACACTGAATAAGAAAAACAACTCGTATCGGTAGTTTTCAGCTGGAAATGGGGCATCTCATACGGAATTGGTGTTTACCACACTAGTTTCCACGTGCTTCGTTTTCTCCAGTCCCTTCCGCTTTGATCAGTTTCACCAAGTATTTCCTGGCGAAATCAATCAGCTGAATAACGAACCCCATGGGCCGAGAATCACTGCTAGGAATTCCGAGCTCATGGCAAACTAATATTTTGGTGCAGGGACTTACATTTTCCCCAAACTTCTAAACAAGGCCTCTGTTGTTTCTGGCGCAGGATACCGCCTCACTTTAAACGTTCAATGTAGCTCTCCCCATAGGCCTATTAACTTGTTGGTTTGCCAGATGTGTATTTTTCATGGAGTACTGCTCCCAGTTTGGCGCTTGCTCGCTCAGTTAGGTTGAAAATTCGCATTTATTTCTCATCTTTACTCAGTTCCTTGGCTGTTAATGAATGTTTCATCCACACGTGTTAATTGGTTACGATCATTAGTGTTCACCATAAGACGACAATCATTGTATTTAACATTGTCACCTGTTACACATTTGTCACTCATAATTATACATAATAAATATATTGATGAATGTATTAATTATATCAACAGAAATCAGATGGTGCCTATTAACAACAGCTTGTAAACCAGCTTGTAAGCCAGGAATTGACTCGACTGTAATCTATATATTTGACAGAAAGGCAAGGCTCATTTGTACTTCATAATAATAATTCAGAAATGAAACACTTAATAAGTGCTTCTCAGAGAATGTTACATTTGGATTTACCACGTATGAAACATTATTGGTCAGCTCGGTAGTCCTACCAGGTGAAATATGTGTACATTTTACTTATCTCACCCATTTACCAGCATTAGCCACAGTGTAAAATAAAATCATTGGCCTCCACGCCAAAATATGGCGAGGGCGCCCAAGATTTTGTTTCCGCTTCTGCCTCCCATATATACAAATCTATTTTCCGGAATGCGTTGCGAATGCTGCAAGGAGGGGGCAGGCCTAAAATAACTTCCCTGTTTACTTAGAAGCCTTCTGCACAGACAGCGACCACCTAGAAACCAGCAATTTTTTCTGCCACTAAATGCAGTACGCCGGTTTCAATTGCCTATTGTTATACTGTGGGTGAAATTTTGCAAAAACAATAGGCCTGATTCATGAAACCATGTATGCCTGCCCTTAAGTTTAACAGCAGCAAACTGGAACTACATCCTCCTCAGGGACCCGAACTTCCACCTTGAGAACAACAACAACACCAACTCCACCACCCTGATCGACAACCTCGCCAACCTTGGACTTAGACAGCTCTTGACAACACCAACCCACGCCACCGGCCACACGCTGGACCCCATCTTCACCGCAAGCCCCCACGTCTCCTTCAGTCACATCACCCAAACCCCACTGGACTGACCACCACTGCATCCACTTCACCTTCAGGAAACACACCACACACCACCGCACCCAACAGAAGACCAGCTAGCGAACAACCACGCCCAGAACCCACCTGCCGACTCCGCCGATCCCAACACCACCACCTGCAACATTAGACAGTGGATCGACGACTGCACCAACACCCTTGCCTGCTCAAGACACGCTCTATTTCTTCGAAGAACTACACTAACACGGTAAGGAGGACGCCGTAACGGGGCTACGAAATAAGCTTTACAGTCAGCTGGGGTTTGCCGGAATTCGCTGACACAAGGGTGTTCTTTTCCGACAGGATTAAGAAATAGACAAAGTGCCTGCAACGAGGGCAATCTGCCCACCACAGGTAGGCAATGCTCCACGGCATCTAACAAAGTTTATTCACAATAGGAGACCATCCGTGTAATAACGGTCTCTTTTTTCAGAGGTGGCAGCGCAGCGGTCCCCACGAGTAGGAACCCGCAATTGGAGCGGGTGAGTAATCTTTTGTGAAACAATGAGAGAGTTTGTTGGTCATATGGCTGAATGTTGTGTCTAAAAGTGGTCACTGTCTTTTTCCAGCTCCTTCTGATGTGACTTTGAAACACAATCTTTTGTGGCATACAGGTGGTAAACTTGGACCCAAGATTTAAGGTATGACTAGGGGCATCAGGGTTCCTTAGCAGATAGGGTTGTCAGGCTCGTAGAAGGAAGCCAAATTCAAGTTGGTGTCTCTTTGTTTGTTTTTTTAGCAACACTTTTGGTCCTCAGGAGAACCCTTGAATTATTGAGGTTCGAAACGCGTCGACCGATCTGGTTCCGAGTTATATAGAACTTCAGATTGGACTGTAAATAGTTAAAGGATGTTTTCCTTCAACAGATCATCAAAATAATTTGTATTATACTGAAAAAATTGTTTGTTTGTATTTATTACTTTTGCAGTAGCATTTTTTGATACTGGAACCTATATATGTGTCTATGTGGTCAGTGGTGGTGTATGAATGTTTGGCCAAGAATGAGTGAAATGTACAGCGTGTTGTAAATATTGTTCCTGTTATAGTCACATTGTTCCTGTTATAGTCACATTTTCTCTCTTTGATGTATGTGTTTATATGTATATAATCGATATTGTCTCACTTATATTTCCACGCACAAAAAATATTGCGAAAATATCCTGAGATGTGTAAAAAAGAGCAATAAAATTGTATGTTTTGCAAAGTCAATAGCAGGTTATTATGTTTTGTTCATAACAACCATTGTTCTTCCCTTAAAAATAGTAGGGTAAGCTGATTTTCCCAGCGCTGGCAGGGGTGTTGTTTGTTTAGTTCAACATCTACATGGCACCCCTCGCCCACGTCGCCCGACAGCACGCCCTCAACATCATATCTTACGCCGATGACACCCAGCTGATCATATCCCTCACCAAAGACCCTCACACCGCAAAGACCAACCTCCATCAAGGAATGAAGGCTGTCGCCAAATTGATGAGGAACAGCAGACTGAAGCTGAACTCTGACAAGATGGGGATCCTCATACTCGCCCCACCCCCTCAGCCTGGGATGACTCCTGGTGGCCTGCAACCCCCGGAACAGCCACCGACACCCACCCACCACGCACGCAACCTACGGGTCATCCTCGACTCCACCCTCTCCATGACCAAAGAGGTCAACGCCGTCTCCTCATCCTGCTTCAACACCATCCGAATGCTCACCAGGACCTTCAAGTGGATTCCCACCGAGACAAGAAGAACAGTCACCCAGGCCCTCATCACTAGCAGGCTGGACTACGGAAACGCCCTCTATGCAGGAACGTCCGTCAAGCTCCTGAGGCGATGGCAACGCATCCAGAACGCGTCAGTGCATCTGATCCTCAACATCCCCCGCCGCAGCCACATCACACCACACCTGAGAGACCTGCACTGGCTCCCCGTCGACAAGAGGATAACCTTCAAGCTCCTCATTCAAGCACACAAAGCTCTCATCAAGACCGGCCCAGCTTACCTCAACACTCGACTCAACACCCCCACCCCCAGCTCCGTTCCTCCAGCCTCACCCTCATCACAGTCCCCCGCATCCGGAGAGCGACCACCGACGCCATATCCTCTCCCACTTCGCCGCCAAGACCTGGAACAGCCTTCTCACCAACCTACATCGGACCCAGGACCTACTGGCCTTCAGGAGACTCCTCAAGACCTGGCTCTTCGATCACTAGCTGGACTCCCCTGGCCCCCCAGCGCCTTGAGACCCTCACGGGTATGTAGTGCACTCTACAAGTGTTATGATTGATTGATTGATTGATTGGTCGGTTTACGAGGGCAAGGCATTCACCAAAGGTGAACCTCGCACTTGCAAATTTTTGTACACGCGTGCAAGGTTCCCCAGCAATGGTGTAATATGGCATGTGAGTAAATTCCACTCCAAAGCTGGCGATTGGGTAGAGTGGATACTCCAAGGTCGAGATGCCCTTCAAAGTCTGAAAACATCTCAAACCTTTCTTTTTCTAATCTCAGAATTTGCTAGAGAGGTCAGTGAGCCCAAAGGGTGTGTGTGTGTGGGGGGGGGAAGGGTAGGGGGTGGTGTAGGTGTCTCCATGGGGGAAATATTTTCTCTATGATCCAAAAACTTTAAAAAAAAGAAAAGTGTGTGTTTGCACAAACAAGATAACATTAGCCCATCTGCATAGTGCTAATGCTGATCAACAAAAGTTTCACAGGCATAGTGCTGGCAACCGGCCGGCAAAGATTTGGGGTCCAAACACCTTCGTGCGAGCAGAGAGATTGGCGAACAAAGCAAAACCAAAGGGGATGATGGACCGAGTGTTGAACATTGCAAGCGCTCACCCCCAGTCCAGACGTGGGTCCCTTGCTCACTTTGCCACTGGATTCAAGCTAGCCTGCCTGATGACGGCTGATTAGCCAGAAACCGGTCCCAGGATGCTTGTTTCCGGTCCAGGGAAGACTTGGCTTGGCAATTCGGCTGGACTGTTCCCATGAGGCACAGGGTCAGACTGATTTGCATATGGCCATGTCTGAACTGGGGTGGCGGAGTTAGCTAAAGAATGATGATGTATTAAACCCAGATCAGTTGATTGGGGGTGAGTGCTTGCAATGTTCAACACTCCGTCCATCATCAGCTTTGCTTTTGCTTCAGAGAGATTGGCGTTCACAATTCATTGTGCCGTGGCAGCTAATGGCACACATTTAAACTGGAATTGACATTAAGGAAGAATCAGGCAGAATGGCCCTAATAGGCCACTGGGGCTTCCTATCTCACATAAATAAACAGGTCAATTATGATCCGTTTCGTTCTGACACAAAAACATAAAATCGTAAGACACACGTTCTATGTCATGGTGTGGAGGAAATGTAAACTGTCTTTGTTTTAATACTAGAGCCTCGAGTCAGTGTAATGCGGAATAAGGGATTGGAAACATCGACACCCTGACACTGGATACCAAAAATACCTCCTATCGGGAGTTTTCGGCAGGAGATGGGGCATCTCATATGGAATTGGTGTTTACTACACTACCTTCCACGTCATTTGCTTTCTGCAGTCCATTCCGCTTTGATCGATTTCACCAAGTTTTCCCTGGCGAAATCAATCAGCTGAACCCCTTGGCGGGAGAATCACTGCTAGGAAATCCGAGCTCATGGCGAACTCCTGAGTTGGTGCGTGGGCTTGAATATTCCTCAAACTTGTAAACAAGCCCCCCCGTTGTTCCCGGCGCAGGTCACCGCCCAGCCGTGGCCGTGGATGGAGTTCCATGGGGCAGAAAGGCAGGGGGTGCTAAACACCGGAATATGGATAATGTGAGGTAAGTAAACAATTTAATAAAAAAACGAATTTCGTATCGCGCCCTGTGTAGTGAGCGCGCTAGTACGGTACGTCACATGGCTACGTGACGTACGTTGACGTAGAGGCGTGGCAGGTGGAGCGCGGCATTCAGAGCGCGAGCAGGCTGGGCGTAAGACATGCTTTGCGCTCCTTGTATGTATGTACCTGAATAAAGAGGTTAGCACCGCCACCCGACTCCGAGAGTTATTGGGGGAAGAAAGTACATCATTACAGTGGCGACGAGGGTGGGATACCGACCCACGACCCCCACCACGCAGACTACGAGAAGCACGGCGGAACGGAGTAGTGGTGCAGGAGAAACGAGGAAGGCCCGAGGGTACGCACAGCGACCCCACCCTCATAGGGCACGGCAAGGAGCGCAACGCAACCATCAGCAAAGAGAACAGAGCACCGAGAGCACAAATAGCGACGGTCGAAGAACCCTGAACAACCGAGGTAGGAAGCCAGTCACGGTCCAGGCTCACCGGGATACGCACTGGCTACTCCACCTGAACAGGAAAGGGCTGAAAGGAGCAGCCCTCCACCCTTGCTCAAGAAGGAAGAACGAAGCGGTGCACCAGGGAGCCCGAGAAGCCTGGAAGGTACGCTGCCCGCAGCCCGGGCGGAGAAGATGAATGCACAAGCGGGCTACGCGATAGCGCCAGTCCAGTTCCTTCCCCGACCAGGGGAACCGCTCATGAAATGGGAGGACTGGAAGGAATACATAGACAATTTCATAGAAGTGATGGAAGACGAAAGCGAGGAGAAGTTCAAGCCGCCGAGAAAGAAACGCATCCTGCTACTAAATCTGGGTCCAGAAGGCCTAAGGATCTACAAAAGCTTGGTGCCGAAGAAGAGAGAGACAGAGGATGACGACGTGTATGCCCACGCGCTGGAAGACCTAGAAGAACACTTCAAACCCTCAGTGTGCGTCTCAGTAGACAGGTTTAACTTCCAGCAAAGGAAGCAACTACCCGGGGAAACGGTGGAAGAATATGTGGCGGCGTTGAAGAAACTGGCGGTCTCGTGCAAATATGCCAACTGGGAAAGTGAATTCATAAAAGACCAAGTGGTGATGCACACCACGTGCACGAGCGTGCAGGACAAGCTATGGGCCGCAGGGGACACCTCGCTCAAGGACGTGTTGGTGATAGTTGAAAGGGCTGAACTGGCACGAAGGTGTGCAGCGGCTACGAAGAAAGAGATCGTGCCCAGTGGAACGGTGAGCAAAGTAGACGAGGAAGAACACCACAAGGACAATCAGGCACGGAAACAGCCAGAAAAGGGTCCCGACAAATGGCGGAACAGCCCCGGCAACCCTGGCAAACAGGCCGGAAGTAGCAAACGGCCTTGCTACAGATACGGCAGTTGGACGCACGAGGCGCACGACCGGAAGTGCCCCGCGCTTCGCGCCAAATGCATGTTCTGTGGAATAGTCGGCCATTTTGAAAAGGCGTGCAGGAAGAAGGCAGCCAAGAACGCAGTGAAGTACGTGGCCCAAGCAGCGGAGGAGCCAGAAGGGGCAGCAGAGGAAGAGGTGATCACAGTCCTCTGCATCTACGACGAAATCTTAAGCATAAACAACCGAGGCCGTGGCACCGGCGGAAGAAGAACGATGAAACCAGTCATGGAAATGAAGATCGGAGGCGTCGAAATCCAAGTGGTGGCGGACACAGGGTCGCCTTACACCATCATCCCCCGGAGCGTGTGGGAAGAGAAGTTTGCTCCGCGACTGGGCCCCGAGCTGGACAAGCTGGACATACGTCCCGTTACCTACAATGGTGATCGAATCCCCATGGCCGGGTGTAGGAAATTGAACTTCGAGTTCAGGGGCAGAGAGGCCAGGTGCAAACTGTATGTCTCCGAGAAAGGTCCCTCCGTCCTAGGGTGGCTCGACCAAGGAGACCTGGGCATCAAGCTGGACCCGGGAGGCAAGGAACAGATATTAATGACGGAGCCGGAGGAAGCGCTGGACTCGAATAAATGGAGGAAGGAGTTCCCAACAGTCTTTGGAGGTTCAGTGGGCAGGCTCGACAAATTCGCACACAAGATCATACTCAAAAAAGGAGCAGTACCGGTGGCACACAAGGTGAGAAACATCCCGCTAGCAGTAAGGGACGATGTGAAGGAAGAACTACAACAGCTGGAGAAAAGAGGGATCATTGAGCCGATAGCCTGTGCTGAATGGCTATCGCCGTTGGTGGTAGTGAAGAAGCCGAATGGGAAGGTCCGTTTATGCGTGGACCTACGTGAGTTGAACAAAAGTATAGTGGTGGAGAAGTTTCCCCTTCCCCGGATAGAGGAGATGCTGGCCAGCACAAGGGGTATTCAGTGGTACTCCACCATAGACTTGACTTCAGCGTATCACCAGATAGCCTTACACCCAGAGAGCCGCAGCTTAACATCCTTCATAACTCCCTTCGGATGCTACCGATTCCGCCGCATGCCGTTCGGACTAGCCTCGGCGGCTGCGGTGTTTCAGAAGCTCATGCATCAGCTATTTCATGACCTCAAGGGAGTGCAATACTTCCAGGACGATATATTGGTGATGGGCCAGGACAGGATGGACCACGACAGAAAGCTGGAGGCGGTGTTGGGCATCCTGGAAGGGAAGGGCCTCACAGCAGAATGGGCCAAGTGCCGGATAGGGATGGAGAAAGTAACGTACTTGGGCCACGAAATCAGTGCTCAAGGAGTGACTCCCAAGAGTGAAAATGTAAAGGCGATCTGCGACGCACCATCACCAGCTAACAAGGAGGAGGTCAGGTCATTCCTGGGAATGGCGGAATACTATGGGAAATTCATTGAACATTTTGCCTCGAAAACTCACCATATGAGGCTGTCAACTCGAGAGAACAGCGAGTTCTGTTGGTCCGAGGAAGCTCAACGGGAATTTGAAATGATAAAGAGAGAAGTGGCAGGGGCAATTCCACTGCAAGGGTTCGACCCCCAAGGAAGCACCATACTCACCACTGATGCGAGTGATAAAGGACTGGGGGCAGTCCTCATGCAAGACCGCGGCCAAGGGAGAGTCGAAATCATATGCTTCGCATCCCGCACCCTGAATGACACTGAAAAGAGATATAGTGTGATTGAAAAAGAAATGTTGGCGGTGGTGTGGGCCATGTCCCGGTTCCGGCAGTTTCTGTGGGGCACAAGGTTCCGGTTGAGGACCGATCACAAGCCCCTGCTCAAAGTGCTCACATCGAGTGGACATGCGGAAGCGACACCGAGGATCTCGAAAATGTCGCTCAAATTAATGGAGTTCCGATATGATGTTGAACACATTCCAGGGAACAGGAACAAAGTGGCGGACTACTTGAGTAGGGCGGCAGCGATGGAGCCCAGCACAGAATGCCCCGAGGCGGGGGAAGAGTGGGTCGCACTCACCGAGGACCTCGAAGTATCCATCAGCAAACAAGAATGGAAAACGGCATATGACGGAGACCCGACTCTGGAGAAAGTGAAGGACTACATTGTAAGAGGCTGGCCGGACAAATGCAAATTAGAGCGTGGCTTTGTCCCCTACTTCGAGGTGAGAGAGGAACTATCTCTGGATGATCAGGGAACATTTGTATACAGAGGGGAAAGAGTCATACCCCCGTCAACGATGATATCCAGATTGATGGACATGTTACACGAAGGCCACCGGGGAGCGGGAAAGCTGAAACTAAGGGCCAAGCAGAATTATTGGTGGCCAGGAATGGACATAAGAGCGGAAAGACATGTGAGAGAGTGCCCGAGGTGCCAGGGCGCGGACAAAACACTGAAGCCATTGCGCCCTGCTCTGGGAAAGATTGATCCTCCACAAAATCCATGGGAGGAATTGTCCATAGACATTTTAGGGCCAGTGCTGAACGCACAAGGTATACAGAAGTACATTTGTGTAATGGTGGATCGTTATTCGAAATGGCCGGAATTAAAGATCGAAGAAACAATGGACACTGAAAGAATAGTGAGCTTCATGGCGGAGACCTTCGTGAGAGAGGGCATCCCTAAGTGTGTCCTTAGTGACAATGGGCCTCAATTCCGCTCTGACAGATGGAACCAATTTATGCAAAGAAATGGAATAGCGTCTAAACACACATCCATATACCACCCGGCGGGGAATGGTTTGGTGGAGCGCTTCAATAGAGTGGTGATGGGTTCGATACAAGCGGCCATTGCAGACAACAAAGACTGGGAGGCGGAGATATGGCACATGGTGTGGGCGTATCGGATAACTCCCACGAACACTGGCTATAGCCCTTTCCAGATATTGAGGGGCCGGGAGCCGTTCACCCAAGACAACAGGATATGGAAGGACAGAGTCATTAAGAGTGAGTGGTCACCGGCAGTGGTGCAAGCCAATCTAAAGAAGGCACAAGCAGTGTATACCAAACACTACCATGCGAGGAGGAATGTAAAAGACACTGCCCTCGAAAAGGGGGAATGGGTGAGAGTAAGATTGCCCACACTACAGAAAAAGGGGGAAAGTAAGTACAGCAGGCCCCTGAGAGTTGTGGAAATCAAGGGCCGGGCGGCTTTGCTGAGCGATGGAAATGTGTGGTCGCAGGATCGCATGGCCAGGTGCAATAAAATACTCAACTGGAGTAGCAGAGGCAACATGGAAGAGAGGGAGAGCAACAGTGAGCACTCCAGTGACTATGGAAGTGAAGGCCCGGACTTTGGAGAAAGTAGTAACGAGGATCAAGAGGCAAGTGCAGAGTGTCAGCCGGAGGAAGACAGCAGTCGGAGTGTGCCTAGCGCGGCTGCGCTAGAGAGTGGACAAAGGGAAGAAGCAACGTCTGCCAGTTCCCCGGTAAGACTGACGAGAAGGGGCAGGGCGGTGGTCCCACCAGTGAGGTTCAGAGACTACGATATGAGTCAGGACTTGTTCACATAACCCTTTGGAAAAAAGGGAGATATGTAGTGAGCGCGCTAGTACGGTACGTCACGTGGCTACGTGACGTACGTTGACGTAGAGGCGTGGCAGGTGGAGCGCGGCATTCAGAGCGCGAGCAGGCTGGGCGTAAGACATGCTTTGCGCTCCTTGTATGTATGTACCTGAATAAAGAGGTTAGCACCGCCACCCGACTCCGGGAGTTATTGGGGGAAGAAAGTACATCATTACACCCTGCATCTCAAAATGTGATGCAGGGCGAGCTACGAAATTCGTTTTATTGATTACATTGTTTACTTACCTCACGTTAGCCATATTCAAGTGTTTAGCACCCCCCACCCTGCCCCTACCCCGCCCCGCCTTTCTACCCCACGGAACTCCCTCCATGGGCTGCGGCTGGAACCGCCACCTTTCCCTCACATCCCGCTAGGGCAAACCTGTGTGTAGAAGGGCGGTATTGGCAGCGACTGTTCTCTGTTTATCCTTTTCGTCTATGTCACCATAGAAACAACCCAGCAGAACGATGCTCAGACAGCCCAACCATTGCAGACCAGGATTGTCCCTTGAATCCTTTGATGCTCCTGGGTCGATGAGAACATGTATTCTTTCACATTCTCTGCTGCTACTTGTATTTGAGAAGCATTTTATATCCTTACAAAGGGCAATACCTTGCAATCCTTGACAAATGACAGAGTTATTGCCTATGGATTATTGGCCTCCAGAGAAAATTCCTAAAATCCCTGGAATAAACGTTGGCAGTAGCAAAATCCTCTGAAGAGAGAACGCGCCATTCTTGAGCAGAGCATCATATAAGCAAAGTCAACAGAAAGAGCTCTCTTGAATCTTCTGGGCAGGGGAAGGCGATCTATTTAACGATAAAAATGCACACCCAAGTGACCTGGGATCTGGCGAAGAAAACCAGAAGAAAGGCTTCAGCTGGCCCTTAAATGCCACAGGAAAATAGCAGAGCTTTAAATGTGTCAGTTTCTCACATATTTGCAGACTAGTGCCATTTCCTGCTATTAACTCTGTGTGGGCGCCCAGTTAGCTAATGTGTTTAATTGTATAAAGCAAATATATTACAATGACAAACAGGCTAATGCTTTCTAGAATAACAAATTTCATTTGGGAACCAACACCTGCTGGTGTATGTTTCTCAGTGAGTTACTGTTATGAGAAGATGAAGAAAACAGCAGTAACTTGATTATTCTTGTTTACATTTCAATGCAGGATGAAGCTTGTAATATTGTGCATGCCGCTGTTCTGTACATGACGTGCCAAGTATTGGGCAGAGGGGCACATGTAACCACTTGCTTCCCATGCCACAGAAACAGAGGCCTGCAAGCACGGGCACTGTATCAAACGCGCGAAAAATAACATCCAGCCGAGTACAGATCAGCCAAATGAATCAGTGATGATTTACAGAACGCTTTTTACACTCTTACAATAGTAAACATCTGGATAGTCCTTTAATGCACAAATGTGCAAAAGCGAAATTAAGAGAGAAGGGGATAATGAAATCCTCAGGTGTGGCTGAAGACAAAAACTGTGTGTGATCGAAAAGGCCTGTGGGTTATTAGACTGAGCAAAGTGTCAGATGAAAACTCATCTCCATCAACCTCAAGGTGATGGGGAGTACAACCACGACGCTGGATAGTGTAAAGCAGCCAAAAATCTGTGCAGAAAAACTGGACCAATATTGAAAAAACACAGGTTTCCAAATAGTGAAAAAAGATCATGCACCATCTTAACGCTCATTGCAGCAAAACATTGGACGTCATTAACAAACGCACGAAAACTGGATAATAAAGGACAGATTTACAATAACTGGCGCTTCCCCAGGGATGCAGCAGTTATTGTGTGCCGCAGCTCCGCCACCCATGGTGCGCCGCATTTACAATGCAGTGCACCATGGGGCAAAAACGGCACAGATGCGTGACACATCTGTTCCGTAAAGGCGGCACATTGCTGAAGTTGCGTCACAAGCGCGACGCAGCTCCAGCAATGCTCTGGGGGGCCCTATCTGTCCAATACTGCATCAAGCCTTACGCCTGCTTCAAGCAGGTGCAGGGTTGTGACGCAGCATTGGCCTAAAAGTGACTGGGTGATGTCTTGTAGATTTCACTCAGCCACTTTTAGGAGCCATTCCTGCGCAGGAACGCACACCCCTGAGCCGGAACGCCTTCTTATGGCGCAGGGCTTTACAAAGTGACGCATCCCCCAGATGCGTCACGTTGTAAATACTGCGCACCATGGCGCATCTTTTTCCCCGCTGCTGCGTCACAAAAGTGACACAACGGCGGTGTAAAAGAGGCGCAAGGGGCTTGTAAATCTGCCCCTAAGTATCCACAGTATATAGAAATAATTTATTAAAATCCAATGGAAAGATAACATTGAACTTTCAGAAACATGTAGATCTTAAAACGACTTCAGACACTGCCATGTGAAATCACAGGCATCTGCAATAATGCACAAAGGCAGAACATCAATTCTAGGCACAAAAAAGAAGAAGTACAATTTACACCACCAATCACCCAAGGATCACTAAGAAGCATGCACTTAACACGAAGATTCCATAAGGATGAAGATCTTTCAAATGGAGGTTATAAAACACCTTGAGAAATTAAGGAGGAGGACATAAACATCAGCTGCCTCCCAAAAAATCGACTTGCACATAGCAAGCGTACATCCAAAGACCCGCACAACACGAGTTGATGGATGGCGGGGAAGAGAAGCTGAATATCCAGAAGTCACTTGGTTTGATCCCAGGGCTCGAGTCGGGGTACCACGCGGGTGGACAGCGTTCCCCCACTTATTTTACCGGGTTTTTACTGGGTGGAAGCCGTCCCCCCGGCCCAGAAGCTGGACTTTCAATTATGCCGTTACCTGCCCGCACGGCCGCCCGCCGATTTTCCTTTACTCAGTGACTCGAGAGATCTGTGCGATTGGAATTTTACCTGCATTATTACTATTATAATATTATGCATAACGCAAAGCAAGGAGAGTTGTAAAACCAGGACTGACTGACATCGCCTACATGACAGTGGAAAACATGAGAGCTCAATAACTGGAGCAAATGGAGCCACACATTCACTCTTTGGCCTCTCTGGGGTGAGATCGGAGCTCATTCAGAACGCTGCTCACGCGCTGGCTTCTCTGATGCAATCACATCTAAGGTGGGAGCGAGGGGAGGCAATGAGTCTGATGGAGCAAGCCACCTTTCATGACGTCACTTTCTGTTGTGACGTTACTTCCTGGTGACACCACCTAACTTGGAGCGTCCCCCCACTTCTTTTTTAGAACTTGTGCCCTGTTTGATCCCATTTATTTAGCACCACCCGCTCTACACCATGAAATCCACAAATATGCAGGAGAGGCCCGTGAAGGTAAGAGCCATGAGGGAGGGTGGGGGGACTCGACAGATAGCGGCGAGGGAAAATGAACTATTTAAGAATTTTACCTCATGGTCATCTGTCGAAGTCCTGCCCCCAGCCCGGCCCCACCACTCTTACCTGTACGGGCCGCTCCTGCAAATATGCCACATGCAATACATGTCACTCAAGCTCTTCGGTCAAAGCTTACATATCTTATGTTCTATAATGAACTGGGTGAAAATTAAATGGAAACTCCAGGGCACACCACTCATAGACGGGGCCAGTTGGCATTAGGGGGGCAGTTGGCATTAGGATGAATGCCAATAAGGTGACAAGTAAGATTAGCAAGATTTGCAATCCCTACTTACTGCTTACATATGGTGCTATAAGCAGATTACGTGCTTAATGATGACAAACACTGATGTCAATATTACATTTAATATAGAAGCAATTTAATATTTCATGAATCGAAAAGGCTGGGCTGTTTGGTGTTACAGTGGTTATGAATTTATTTATGTGGCACTAGTTGAAAAACCAGTGCTATAAGGAATAGTATGTTTGATTGAGGGAGGTAGAAACCCCTCTCAAGCAACAACCACAATCCCTGTCAGGGTGAATAACAAAAGTCACTAAACAAATCTGTGCTTCAACCTGAGCTAGCTTTGCACAAAGACAGTCAGGCTTAATTTAGTGACACTGTGGTAAGTATTTATTCAGCACTCAAAAAGTAGTAAAGTGAAAACAACATAAGAAAAATCCTACACCAATTCAGAAAATAGATAGACTTTTAATAAATAAAATGACACAAAAATGAATTAAATTACTAGAAACCAAGTTATGAATTGCTAAAATTTATAATGGAAAAATAGCACTTAAAAGATAAAAGTGCCAGCAGCAGGTATCTGGTTGCACAGGACCGGGGCAAAGGCAAATGTTTAGGCTGCCCATGAGTAGCTCTGACACACGAGGTATATAAGGCCCGGTCTCAGCCTACCTTTGGGCTTAGAATTATTTTTGAAGGAAAGTCTCGGAAAAGGTCAAGTTCAGCAGGGCAAAGTAGCAGGCTGTGTCCGAAGAGGGGTCATCGTCGCTGAGGAGCACTGGAAAGGTCTCAATGGCACTTTTGACCATGGTGAAAAAAAGCTCAGAGTGAGAGAAGTCAAATTTCCAGGCCAAGTATGTTGTCCCAATCAATGGGCAGCTTGTGGCTATCGAGCCCTGTAAACACTTTTACCTTTGGACTTAGACAATTTTTTGGAAAGTCGAATACCTCCAGCGGCACAAAGCTGCAAGCCGTAGTTTAAGAGGGCTCCCTGTGGCTAAATATTGTTGCTCAGACATCCAACTGAACAGGATGTGCTGCTGTGCGAAGAATGTAGTGGAAGCCACCATAAAGTTAGGCCAAGGACAATGCACCTTGGGCTTATTGACTGGTAGGTAAGTGACAGTTTTCTGGCACTTTTTGGTGAAACATTGTCCAAGTCCCAATTTTTAGGGTTAGGCAAAATCAGCAACTCTAACACCACTCTCATGGTTCCAGGACCCAGGGGACACCACCTGGGGGTGTTAGGACTCACTCCAGCAGAGGCCAAGTGCAGGGTTCAAGGTCTCTGCAGCTTTTTATGTCCCTGTAGCTCGCCCAGGAGCCCATCCAACTGCTTGGAGTCACTCTGGCAGTCCGCGGTTGAAGGAGATGGTCCTTTCTCCTTCAACCAGCAAGGCAGGCCCTAAGCAGCAGGACAGTCCTCTGAAGTACAAGACAGTTCTTCTGAAGTATTCCAAAGGCCCAGGAGTGTACTCAGAGGTGGTTCAGGAGGTCCAATATTTACAAAGCACACAAAGAGTTTATAAGAGGGTCGGAGGCCAAAATTTAAAGACTAACCGGGATATTCAGCCCCTAATTGACGTGTAAATACAAAATATATCCCAATGTCTAAGAAGCAGAGACGGATAGGGAAACGCTCACCAGAGCCCAAGATTCATAAGAAAAACATATAGTTTATGTGAATGGATTCCCATCACTCACCAAACCTGGTGATTAGCTTAATCATTTGGGTATCCTTTTGTAAAGACTGACATTCTTGCTCCATTGATATCGGAGCTCAAGGATGTCAAAAGGTATAGTTGCCAAGATGAGCAGAATGTAAATTGTAGAGTGTATGGGACAGAAATAGAAGTGCAGTGCGAAAAGAGTGAAGTGAACAATAAAATTGATGCGTAGACAGACTATGAATTTTATTGGTGTCTGCTACGATCAAAAGTTAAAAACAGTGTTCAGGACTGGTTTTAACAAATAGCCGTCCTTTACAAAAGCGGTCGACATGTTTCAGCACTTGTCGGTGAAGATAAACTAAACCTTGTGCTTTCATCAGGACCTCCAAATACAATAAAGCTACTGCTGTATGTGTAATCTAAACAAAAGTGTATGCAAATGACAAAGGATACAATGTGAGTCAGAGTACTCACAGTCCAGAATTCCTCGTTGGCTCACAAGTGGTCTAGAAAAATAAATAAATAAAGTGACAAAATATACAACAGAATCTTAGGACAGAGTATTCCCATTCATTCTCTATTAAATGTGGGGTAACAGGTTAAACCATCACACTCACGCCCAAGAATTGAGCTATAACCACCATCTTACCTCCTGAGTATGGAGGAAAAGGCCTCACCCCACCTGGCAACAGCTCAGGGCAAAGGAGGCATCACTCTAGAAGGAAAAGTACACCAAACTAAAATTTCTGCGGCTTGACAAACAACCTTCAACATTAAAAACAGATCAAATAGCAAAGGCATACGGCAGAGCACTTAATGTATTTTCCATGAATAAAACATTACTCCTCAGACAGTAATATTGCCACAAGCGAAGTATAGGTGACCATAAACCTCATTTATGTGTCCTAGTAACAAGAAGGTCGTGTATGATCACAGCCTTCAGCTCCCAGCTATTCTAATACTAATAGTATTACGGTGGAAACGCTAGACATTAGGTCCGCCAGTTCAGATAGATTAACAAAGAGTATTACGGTACTCTAATGACCAAAGTAACTATTGGTTATAGTGTGTGCATCTGTCAGCCAAATCACAGCCACTTCACCTTTAACAAAATTAAGTTTGTCCTCTTATAGATATGTCAAAGTTAGATAGCTCAATATAGAATATCGCATTCATCACAACTTGCGTTCGAGATCTCTGAAATTCAAGTTAGAAATGAGAATGTCAGCGGAGATATCCTTTAGACGTGCTCACTCTTACCTATCCGTCGGTACCTCTGACGGTCTTCAGAGCCGTCGGGGAGGTACCGAACGGAAAAGAGATACTCAATAAATAGACCCCGCTCCTCTTGGCAGCTTCCCAGTCACTTCCGTGTTGTTTGGTAGCGTAGTCCGGGTAATCTCGAGAGTTCGTTCGAGATCTCGCGGGACTACGCACATGACTACAGAATGACCCAGGGAAACATGGGATATGTAATCTACCATCTCTAGATTCTGTAAAAGAGATTCACGGGTGGTTAAAGAACTACAAAATGACCCAGGGAAACATGGGATATGTAGTCTACCATCTCTAGCCTCAGTGAAAGAGATACACGGGTGGTTACAGAACCATAATAACTCTGTCATATACTATCAGCCATTACCACAAAGTGTATTAGTATGATGAAGGGCTACTGTATAGATGTAGAACACACAACGCTATAGACATAAGCTCCCAGATGGTTATTAATGGGGCTGGTCGGACTATAGAGTATGGTGTTTAATCAAAAACTTGAGGGTTTGACAATGAGCTAATTTGTTATTAATACAAGTAGTTATTTTTATATGGGTATAGACTCCCCGGGGCCAGATGATATAATCCTAGCCCTTAGAACGACATAAGTATACCCCTCAGAGAGATGAAAGCAGATGCTAGGCAAAATACAATATGTAGTAATGCGAGATGTTAGAGAGTAGACCAAGGGATAGAGTCATTCAGTCCTTGTGTATCACTCTTAAGTCTAAAGACCCACCGTTGTTCTATAAGCAAAATACATTTTGAAACATCAGTGACATGTTGTGGAATGAAAGGTTGTTCTAGAACGGTCCACAACATGTCCTCTGGTCTGTGGTGCAGTTCCAAGTAATGGGTCGTTAGACCGGTGGCTTGTTTTTTACACCTCACGGTGCTCATGTGTTCCATGATCCATAATTTAACCGTTAAGTTAAATTGACTTATGCAAGGTTTCCTGTACATTGATTTATGCACTTGTGTGATTCATTTTCTCTGCATTTGTGTGTGATGTTAAGCACTCTGGTGCCCTGCATTGGGATGAGGAATGCTGTGAAATAAATAAAATAAAATATTGAATTATTAAGTGCTATTTTAATGGTTATTACTGTATTTACTCATACAGATAGATGTATCTGATATTCTTACAGTGCATGAATATCTCTCACTTTCAAGGGTTGAGCAAAGTCAAAACCCTGAATCCAAATCATAACTTCTGTGAAGCACTTATGAAGTGACAACAAGATGAGTGCCTTTATTTTCCTACATCAGCTGTTGAGTGTGGGGAAAGGTAGAACAGTGTGTGCCACGAGGGAACTGATTAGGAATTATTTCCTCCCTTTTTAAAGGCTCGGGCCTACGTCACACTGCGTAGCAGTGTAGGCGGAGCCTAAGAGTCCTTTTCTGAGGGTCCCCGAAAAGCTACCTAACAAATTCCTGGCTGCTCGTGATTTTTCGTCCTTCTTTTTGCCAGCTGCATGTCAATTGGGCCTCGCATGCGTGTGTTTTTAGAAGAGAGCACGCAATAGGCCATAGGCGGTAGAGTAGCTCCGCCTATGGCATATTGCGTGCGGTCACGCGCACCAGAAGGCCATATATTTTCAATTATCTCAGCGTCACGGCCGAGATATTTGAAATCATATGCCTGCAGTGGCACGCGCAGTCGAAGCCGATGTTTTTTTTTATTTTTCGTGCGTTCAGTGTTTTACATAGGCCACTTGTGTAAAAGCTGTAGGTATTCAGAGGTGAAGCACGGGTACAGCTGGGGGAATCAAGAATCCCAGCATGTATTTCCGCGTGCAGGGTAATTGTCCCGGCCTTGAGGTTTTTTTTTATTTTGTGTGTATGTGTTTTACATAGGCCACTTGTGCAAAAGCTGTAGCTATTCAGAGGTGAAGCGCGGGTACAGCTGGGGGGATCAAGAATCCCAGCATGTATTTCCACGTGCAGGGTAATTGTTCTGGCCTTTGTAATAGAGTGAGCAGTCCAATGCATCAGAGAGTTTCCGAAACATGCTGTTACAGCCTACAGGGCAAGGCATTCATTAGAAGCGCGGGCACATTTATGGGTGTAGATAAAATGTTTTCATGCATTGCTTAAGTACATAAAGTATTCTGGTTAGGGCTATTATTCAACTGCATGTTTCGCACTAAGTACTTTTTTTCTTTTGGATAAAGACAACTGTAATCATCGGGAGAAAACGTGCACGTGTAGCAGTCGGTAAGGCCAAGCTGCCTAAATCATGATCGTATATTACTAATAAAGACATGTCATCCTTTAAGAATCCCAATAAAATCCCCTCTCGTCTCCTATCTTTCTCCTTCTCCTATGCACCGGAAGCGCAGGAGTCTTTATTTCTTCTTAAGCTAGACTTTGGGTGTCTCCTTTCTCACTCTCACGCCGTTTGTCCACTGGTACTCAGGTGCTTAAACAGATGGTCTCCACTGATAATGATTTCTTTACATCGAGAAAGGTATATGCGTTTGTATAGGAATGTGTGAAGCAAACACACAAGGTATTTCCCCTTTCTTTGAAAACGATCAATAAAAACAGCAGGAAGTTGGTTTCTCTCTGCTACTTTACCTACGCTGCGCTGTACATTGTGAGCAAATGAATGTCTCATTCTGTCGGTATAGTAAATAGCTGTAATTTTTAAATAGATGTGATGTAAAATAGGACAATGATGTAATTATTAGCCTCCTTCCCCCCATTCCCTGTCACATCTTTCTTCTTAATTTGGTTGGAACCATGACCCCCCCATTACTGTTTTACAGTGAGTGCAGAGTGAGTGCGAGGGTGACTGAGTGCAGAGTGAGTGCGAGAGTGACTGTGAGTGCAGTTAGTGCAGCGTGAGTGCAGCGTGAGTGCGAGAGAGACAGTGAATGCAGAGTGAGTGCGACAGTGACAATGAGTGCAGAGTGAATGCGAGAGTGACAGTGAGTACAGAGTGAGTGCGAGAGTGACAGTGAGTGCAGAGTGAGTGTGAGAGTGACTGAGTGCAGAGTGAGTGCGACAGTGACAGTGAGTGCAGAGTGAATGCGAGAGTGACAGTGAGTGCAGAGTGAGTGCGAGAGTGACAGTGAGTGCAGAGTGAGTGTGACAGTGACTGAGTGCAGAGTGAGTGCCAGAGTGACAGTGAGTGCAGAGTGAGTGCCAGAGTGACAGTGAGTGCAGAGTGACAGTGAGTGCAGAGTGACTGCAGAGTGACAGTGAGTGCAGAGTGAGTGTGAGAGTGACTGTGAGTGCAGAGTGAGTGCAGAGTGAGTGCCAAAGTGACTGTGAGCGCAGAGCGACTGCAGAGTGAGTGCAAGAGTGACTGTGAGTGTGACTGTGAGTGCGGAGTGAGTGCCACATAACTGCGAGAGTGACAGTGAGTGCAGAATGAGTGCGAGAGTGACAGTGAGTGCAGAGTGAGTGCGAGAGTGACTGTGAGTGCAGAGTGAGTGCAGAGTGAGTGGAGAGTGCATGCAGAGTGAGTGCGAGAGTGACTGTTAGTTCAGAGTGAGTGCAGAGTGAGTGCCAGAGTGACTGTGGGTGCAGAGTGAGTGCAGAGTGACAGTGAGTGCAGAGTGAGTGCCAGAGTAACTGTGAGTGCAGAGTGAGTGCAGAGTGAGTGCGAGAGTGACTGTGAGTGCAGAGTGAGCGCAGAGTGAGTGCAAGAGTGACTGTGAGTGCAGAGTGAGTGCGAGAGTGACTGTGAGTGCAGAGTGAGTGTGAGAGTGACTGTGAGTGCAGAGTGAGTGTGAGAGTGACTGTGAGTGTGAGAGTGAATGTGAGTGCAGAGTGAGTGCCAGAGTGACTGTGAGTGCAGAGTGACTGCAGAGTGATAGTGACTGTGAAGTGACAGTGACTGCAGTGTATGAGTGTGCAGGGTGAACACATGGATAAAACACATTGCCATTTACAATGCCATTACCTCTAACTCAAAAAAAATCCGAGACCTATTGCATTTCTAATGCTTTTTCTAGGTTGTCAACACCCTTAAGCAGGATATGCATCCCCACCCTCCCACAGGCAGGACAGTAGACATGTGTCTTTGAATGAGAAATTGTCTGCCTTGTGTTTTCAGCGCAAATGCAGGACTGGTTTAATTTCAGGCTGACATACATAATTTATCGATGTTTGTCTTGTGATCATTGGTTTGTTGTATATATTTTTGTCACAAATAAGATTTTCGTATTATGTATGTGTTGTATATATTGTCTCACAAAATAAATGGTTCTAAATCACGCATACAAATATATTGCAATTGTGTGATTTACTAATGTGGTGTTCCCTTTCAAAAGACAAGTCTAATTGATTTATGAATGTCTTTTTGAAGTATCAATACTAAGCAGAAAAAATGCTCAAATACCTCAGAATTAGTGGTCTCAGGTTTATCGTGAATACTGAAAATAAACCTTCCTTGACACCTTTCTGTGATTTCAATTCTTTATTTCCCTACATGGCATTGTCATCTAGGTGTTAAGCTCCAAACAGGCCCCAGCCACAATGAGACTCCAACCAAACGAAGGCTGATGGCCCAGCTGGAAGTGATAAGAAGAAACCGCCCTCACTCCGGCAGGTTGCTGCTCAGAATGCATAGCAGAGTATGTGTGGGCACTGATAAATGCGCCTCTATGTTGGCAAATTACACCGGGACAATTTCAGTATATTTTAGGGTTGGCACCTGACCAAGTGGCTAGAACTACCATTCTTGGAACCTAGATATCCTGGCTTGAATTCCAGCATCGGCGACAGGCTCCGCATTGTGTGATTCTGGGCACATCACCTGATCTCCCTGTGTCTAATGAATGTAATGTGTGCATTTTTTTTGTTAGCCCTACTTGCAGCACACAACCTAAGATCATCTCCCAAACCCTTGATGTAATGTACAGTGCTCCGTTGCTACCTAGCGAGGTCACGCTATTTAAACACCAATCCATTGGGCTGACCCGGAGCCGGCTTAGTAACAGCTGCCCCCTCATGTCCTGCACTGATTGCTTGACACCAACAGGAGCATATCGAGTATGCCTTTGAAGAGAGGTTGGGTTTGAATTTCCTTTTTGTATCATAAGAGGGCTCCAGATGTTTGGAAATTTAATGTCAATATGTCAATCTGTGTAGAGTTAACACCCACATACAAATATAGCCTTGCCTTTTCCTAAACTGCGTGCTCATCCATGTGTGTATCATTGTGGTGTGACCATAGTAACAGGCATGTATGCGATCCCAATGATTTGAGTGGCTGTGCTAGGCAAGTGCTGAACCATAGTTTGGTAGGATATCATTATCATTAAAACTCTGAAGAACATATGTGTTTCTGTTGATATTCTTATTGATTGCAGACCTGGCCAGTATCTTTAAAGATAATCTCCATGGAATTACGTTATTTTCCACATTGTTGCTGTACACCTGCTATTTCTGTGCACTGAGCGCAATCTTCATCTTGACAGGCAATGACACGATATACGCATTCCATGCGTGTCATAATAGTGCGCAAGTCATTTGCGCTCCGGCAAGTCCGTGGGTGTGTGTGGGTCACAGATTCAGTGCTTAATTTGAGCCGGTAGTTTCCGGTGCTCGGCCCCGTGTCAACTCTGGAACACAGGCCAGCCATCCACATGGTGGCGCTGTTTTCCGGGTTTGTGATTACCACAACAACAGTTTTTTTTTAATATAACTCTCTATACTTTAAAATGACTAATACCTACCAGTCAGCACTAGAAAAATAGCTTGGGCGGCAGGTTTTACTCATTTATAATGTATAACAAGTCTGCATTGTCGGTGGTAGCGCAATGGGTGGTGGAAGCTGCTGTGGTCCCCTCACAGGGGCCCTGGCACTTATTTATTTACAAATTGAGGACTGGCCACAGTTGTATTTTGGTGGCGACCTGTGCAGCGCGCCCTCGCTCTCTGCTTTGTTACATGAATCGGAACTTGGTTATTCGTGCACAGACAGGGTCGTTTCTTCTTGTCTCTGCGGAGTGTGTTGTACTCATGGGCAGATGTTATCACGGTTATGCTCGGATGCCCATATGCGATTGCGTGTGAAGCGGAGGCCTGTTTATTAAATTATTCATGCCAGAATATGCCTAGGGGCTGTAATTAATCCTACTGTTTGATGCCAGCGCTATATTCGCTACATGTTGTGCTCGAAAATGTAACCACTCTCTTTGCCCTAAGTAGAACTGTTATGCCGATTTGGACTTTCTTTACGTTGAATATTTTACCACACAGCATCTATTAAAACGAAGCCCTGTGTTTTTTACTGCTGAACCTTGCAAAGGTTTACCGCTGCTTCCAAGCATACTTCTGGGTAACACAGTTATCACAAAGTTGGTCACATTAATACAAACAAAAGGTGACACAGCGAAGGTTATGACTTACTTAAAGACTGAACAGAGGCTGATGCATTCTGAACATGTTATGCAGGGCCAGACTGAAAGCCAGAAGTAGCCTTGGAGATATGTGAGTACCAGTTACTTATTAAATTGGGAAAAGGATAGTAGAGAGCATGTGAACCGTGTCAAGTATGTACTTTGTGGGATCTGGCCTTACTTATCCCCAAGAAACATTGAAGTTCAAACTCTATTTTACAAATAAACGGGTTAAATGCCAGCTGTGATCAGATTTTAAGGGGAGACAATGGAATTATATAACGTTTGTCACATTATTCAGAAATATTTCTTCCCCTGGAGCTGTAAATATATTTAAATTATGTACCCATAAGATAGTTAAATCGGTGATAAGATGCAAGTGATGTAGGCAAATGTTCAAACACGTGTAAAACGTACATCCAAGTGTGAAAAATATCCATCATAAATCGCATGTGTCAAAAAGTTGTTTATTAATTTGCGAATATTTAATAAATACACCCTGGTTAGGTCATAGCACATTTCTGAGAGAAACTTTTCTCTACTACTAGCAGCTGTGGCACAAGCAGTAGGCAATTCCACAGAGAAATGTGTGTTATTTCACGCAATACCAATAATGTAAAAGTTTCGAACTCAACAAAATTCAATTCACAAACCTAAGCATTTAGAAAACAAGGGAACCATGTAAAGAGCAAAAAATACCTAAACTATCGACACTGGGTAAAGGGAACTAAAGATATGCATTTTTATTGGATTGAAGAAAGCACAAAGCGCTAATCAATAGTTCTGTTTGCAGTTGACTGGATCCTAGAGGTACATCCAGGCGAACCGAGATGTGGTATGGGCCATGTACCAAGCAGTCCAACATTTTTCTGCAGCACTAAGTCTTTACTAAGTTTTCAAAGCAATGCTCTCTGGCTTCACCTTCTTACCTTGCCATGCTGGAAGATGGAAATGTCATTGATGAGTTCTGGTTGAAGTTGTTGGTTTGGCATACAAAAGTTCTTAGTGGGGCAAAGTTAAATTCCGTATCTACTGAGGTTTTTTAGCTGCTGCGGTAGATTGACTGGCTGGCCCGAACCAGGCTTTTACCTTCAGACTTTGTCACTCTTTTAGGTTCTCACAATCAAGCGGTGAGATAGGCTAGAAGCTTGGGCACATCTCCACAAGGCCACCTAACTTTACCACAAGGTCTCATTGTATCAACTTAAAGAACAGCAAAAAGCTCTGAGGACAAACTGGTTTTCTTGTCTACTGAGTGTGCACTCTCCCTGGGTAAGTTTTAGGATCTTCTGTCAGTACTTCAGAGTTGACAACAATAACAAACTCCCATTTTCTTAAAATAGTTAATAGTTTCTGGTCACTCCTGCAACCCTCAGATAGTCATGGCAGACTTCTAGGCATCAGGTCTCTTTTCAACCAGGGCTCCTGCAGGTCCCAGTCCTCAGTAGCCATCTGAGTTTTCTAGGAGGCAGGACTTGTTTTGTTCCTGTACCAGGTAAAAGGAAGCCAACCACATCATCTTTGGTGAGCAGTTCAAGACCCTGAGTGGCAGGAAGAATGAGGAGTATTTGAGCCTTCTATTATCTTTCAAGCAGAATCTTCTTACTTCCAGAATTTATTTCCAAGATCCAGTCATGTTCTGAAGAAGTGGTGGTGATGTTCTAATGCTATCTTGTGCACTTGCCATTAATTGTTCAATGCCTGACCCCTAATTCTAACGAATGTATTGCAGAATTCTCACATCGTTTTGCAGCACTTAATTTCTCATTTTACTGCAACCTTTTCCAAGGTACTGCATCCAAGATGGTCCCAACTTTCCTACACCTGCAGGAGCTCTTGATGTCATTCCAGTCGCTCCCTTTTGGAGATAAGGTGTCATCATCTATGTCATTGACAGAATGTCTATGATTGCTTTGGAAATCTGTAATTGCAATTTGTGACATCCCCATTTGGCGTTTTGAAGCCAAAGGAAGAGCGTGAAAGATACCCTTTATACCTGTCTCCTCTCATGTGGCTAATCACTGTGAAGGTCAAACCATTGCCTTACAGGAAGAGTATCAATAGTTAGACAACCAAGGGTGTGTTTTAGACCTCTGAAGCAGAGCGGAGAGGTAAACTACTTCTAAACCAGCTGCTGGAAATTGAATTCCTGGTTAGCTGAGGTATGCACCCAGGTCATGCAGGAACTACTACTCTAGTCAGGGAAAGCTAGATAGACACTAAAAGATAACCCATGATCACCCTCTGGTAGCTTGGTACAGAGCAGTCAGGCTTATCTAAAGAGGCAATGTGTATTTGTGCAACACACGCACACAGAGTAACACAAAGAATATACCACAAAAAGATCCCACACAAGTTTATAAAAACAGATGATTATATTATAATAAACAAAATAAGACCAAAATAACAAAAGTCCATTGTATAGAATTTGAGATATTGAATTTTCAAGGAACAAATTCAGGAAAGCACTTGGAAGCCAACAGCAAAAAAGGTTAATTTAGGTTGTGCTGGAACTGGGCAAAGTCAAAATTTAGGCTTACCGCAATGGATTGCCAGGTAGTTATCGGACCCATGCAGGCCCCGGTGAACAAAGTACTTTTCCTGGTCGCAAGCAGTGAGATGCATCAACATTTTTCATGCAGTGAAGGTGATGCGTCAGTTTAGAAAAAAGGTACTGTAGTCGAGAGACGTTGAGTGATGAGCCGGATTCTACAACACAGTCAAGGAGATGCCTCAATTTCACCAAGATGCAAAGGCTGCAATATGCTTGTCTGAGGCCTCAATCTCTGGAGGCAAAGGACTGGTTCATACAGGGTTGATAAACCAGCTCTGCTACACCCAGACAGGAGATAAGTCTAAATCTGTGTTGCATGTATCTGAGCCACTTCCAGTGAGCCACGCACAGGAGCAGCGGTAGACTTTGAAATCCCGGCATCTCAAGCAACTGGGGATCAGCCAACAAGCCTTGGAGATCACTTGGAAGGAATGAAGAGTCCAGCTCTCCTTCAGCAGAGTCAAAGAGCAGCAGGCAGTAGGGCAATAACAGAAAAGTATACCTTAAAGATCAGCAGGCCAGTTGAATCCTTTAAGCAACACAGCAGTTCTTCCAGCAGAGCTTCAGTCACAAGTCAAATATTGTCTGAGTTTAGGGGGTCAGAGACCAAGTACTCATTACCAAAGGTGCCTTTGATGTGGGGAGTGACTTCAAAGCAGCTCTCTGAAATGCATAAGGAACACTTTTTACTCAATCCTGTCTGCTAGGCTGTTTGCAAGGGGTAATCAATCCTTTGTATCCTTTGTATGCGAGTAGACATACCTACTCCAGTGAAGTGTTATCCCCTCCTTCCATCCTGCCCAGGCAAGGCAATCATAATAGAGATATATGGACATGGGTATTTAGATACACCTATCCTTCATGTGTAGTGGCTGTCTAAAGGGAATGTACAAAGTGTAACTGTCACTCACCCCGGACGTGTATTGGAGGCAGGTGGCCAGGCATGCAGACCAGTAAGTAACGAGAAATATTCCCTTTCTAAAAGTGCCATTGCTAAACAGTAATGTTAAATTCAACTTCACCAGTAAGGAGGACTTATCATTACCATTTCAAACATATGAAACATGAAAAAGCTACTCCTCTCTAATCAAGAATTACAGCTTAAAAGTGTATCAAGGAATTCCTAATGCTAGCCTGAGAGAGCAGTAGGCCTCACAGTAGTGACACATGAAATAGATTTTCAATACCAGTACATGTAAAACATAAAGATACATGTTCTACCTTTTATTTATATAGCACCCTGCCCTTAGGTTTACTTAGGCCCTACATTAGTGGTGACATATGTAATAAAAGGGAAGTTTGGCCTTGGCAAGTTGTTTCAAATGGCATGTCAAAGTGGCGGTAAACTGAACACACAGGCACTGAGGCCTGAGACAGGGTTGAAAGGTTACTTATGTGGGAGGCACAATTAGTGCTGCAGGCCCACTAGTAGCATTTGAAGTTCAGGTGCTGGGTATAAGGTATACCACTTTACAAGAGATGTACCTGTAAATCAAATAGGTCAATCAGGTATACACCAATGTCATCATATTTAGGGGAGAAGCACATGCACATTGGCACTGGTTAGAAATGGTAAAGTGCTCAGAGTCTTAAGGCAAAAAAAAACAATCCGCAAAACGTGGGGGCAAAAAGCTAAAATTCTGAGGAAAGACCACCCTAAGGATGACAGGTCTAACACCAAAGTGACTTTTTCATTAACGTTTTCAAAAATCTTCTTTCACCATTGAATTAGATCTTTAAAAGTAAGTGAAAAATAATTGTCATTCATTGTTGTAGCGCTTTTTCATACTTAAGTACCTGGACCTGTTCAGAAAATGTATCTATAACTAAACTGTGAAATACGTTTTCTGTGATTGTTTAATTTTAGGGTATATTAATTCCAATGTCTACTATGCCACTTTTTCTCTATTAACCACTGAACTGCTCAGCCATGTAGGCTTAGAAATCAGATTTCAGGAGTGATCTAGACAATGTGTAAATAGATTTTTCTACAGAACACCTACACATTTACTTACCATACACCTCTGAACTGCGTTTAAACTGCTGCCCATCCAGCACGCAAGTGTTTTCCTTAAATCTTAAAATAGTATGTTAGGGAACACAAGCACTCAGCGGAGGCTCATCCATAGTGACAAATGAGCATTGCCCTGCCACTTATGAGCAACACAGTAAAAACATTCATAAGCAATGCGGCAGGCGTTGCATAGTGCAGGAGAATGAGGTGTGGTCCTCCTCGCATAATGCAGCTATAGGTAAAAGGGGTGCCATAAATTGAAGGCCATGTCAGGCGGGACAAATGCCTGAATGAGTCCGATCTGACATGCCCACATCAAAGACCTCTGATACCGCACTGTTAGAGAGCCTGAGGGACAGAGATGGCAGTTTCCTGGTCTCTGACGGAGCAATGGGTTGCCCTGCTCAAGCCAATCACATCGATGCTTTCATTCAATGAAAGTCTAATACTCGCTATTTTAAAGATCAACGTTGGGTTTGGCTGAGCTGTGCCTGCCTGATGCAAGCAAACTCCACTGGCCAATGGAATCACAGGACGACCCGGGTGAGCAGAGTAGCTGTGTTTTGGATCGGAATCTTCTTGATATGAAAGGTAGCTAACATTAATCCACAATTCTGAAAATAGGTATGTTTTCCTTTTGTGTCACTCCCAAAATGAACGGAATGCAAAGCGGTGATGATAGTTTGCATTCCGTTCATTTTTGGAGTGACACATAAGGAACATGCAGCCTCACCACATTTAAATGGCACCAGCCACCACTGCAAACATTCATTACAGTTCCTGTGCTGGTGTATCATGATCGATTATATTTAATACAACACAAGTGTTGCCTTCATAGCGAATGGTACTGTTGTCAAATTTTATGATTATGCCCTAATGTGCCAGGCTGTAATTAAGTGCTGTGCAAATATTAAAGGATGTTACGAGCTATGCGGATAAACTCATTACTCGTGCACTTTTGCAGTATATAAACGATACCCAACAGAACAGAAGCAAGTGCAACATTTTAAAACAGTGTCACTCAGAAATCTTCAACTTTGGTAGCAAAATCACTGTTTTGCAGATTTCTTGTAATGGGATCAATATTCAAATTTCTCAATTTGAGTTTAAGAAGGATGGCTTGCAAGGGATGAAGCAGCACATATGGTAAATCTTTGCCAAACTCTAAAATAAGCAATAATTTGATCAACACCATGCAGGTATAAAGACGTGAGACACCTAGGTAAAGTGAACGAAGGGCTGGTCAGTGCATACATTTCTTGGCGTTTTCTGAAGAAACGTTCAGAAATGTGACCACATTCAGCAAATACGAAATGCATCCCTTTGAGTCAAGAAATCCAGTCAAAGTTAGTTACCTTATTCTGCCTGACCATTAAGAGCTCATTACAGCGAGAAACCATTACAAAGAATCCATAATCGCTAAGCAACCGAAACATTTTCTCAAATGTATATGCACTTATTCTTGAAAACAAAACGATCCCCTTGATCTAATTTGAAGTCTGGCTAAAATTCAACACATTTAAAAACAATTGCTATGCAACCAAATGTAAGTACATTATACTTTTATTCCAAGAATTAGTTATTCTGGTACATTAAAAACACAAAATCATATGCATCATACAACATTTTTTTTTTACAGAATACAAAAGTATATACATAAAATCAAACTAATACATCCTAATTATGACCCGCATAATTAAAGATAGACAGAAACATCAATGTGTTGAATTTTAGCTAGACTTCAAATTAGATCAAGGGGATCGTTTTGTTTTCAGGTATTTGAAACTCATTTCCCTTGATAAAATTAAGGGGTACCTCTCATTCTCTAATACTATGTACTTATTCTGACAAGGAATCCCCTGCAATTATGTCACTGTTAAAGGACGTTGGGGCAGATTTGCAAGCCCCTTGCACCACTTTTGCGTCATTTTCCCCATGTTAAAAATGACCCAAAAGTGGTGCAAGGGGCTTGTAAATAAGCCCCATTGTGTTTTCTCTCATAATCCTAACTCTTACTGTTACTCTAACCCACGCCTTAACCGATGCTCTGCCATGAACTCAACTCATTTCGTTTTTGTTTTTACCCTAGCTCTAACCCTTGAACTCACCTATCCGACTCCTTTCTTTTACTGTTAAACTTATTGTCCTCCACTTACCTTTGTTCTCACCCTTTTCCTGAATCTCAGCCCTAACCCAACCCATAACCCTATCCTAGCCTATGTCTATTTTCTTCATCTCTCCAAACCTAACATGTACACAACCTTCTTTTAAGCGTAGTCTTTGGGATAAAAGCTGACCTTGTCCCAGTCAAAATCATACCTTTTTATGAACACATTTGTAACTTTGAATTTACCCAATTTTGTTTTTGAAGTTGAGATATGGTACTCTGCCCCTCAAGAAATTTATGGAAGGGTGGGTAAGCAAGGGGGGGCATGACTTAAATTGCCCAGGCTGCAGCTGCCCGGAGGAAACCCTGGGGCACTTCTTATTCGCATGTACAGCTTATAAGCATGTTAGGAATAAATGGTTGAAACCAGTGTGCAGGGTCTTGGGTGTGAGGGACCATAGATCAGCCCTGCATATTATGTTAACCAACACTGCTTCTATGTACATCGTCTGTGGGGTTGCAAAATTCCTGGCGGGTGCCTGGATAATTCGCTCCAGGTTACTGGGCAATGTATAATGGTTTATCTGGGACATTTGTATTGTTTTTAACCCTCCTTTTTTCCTCTACCTTTTTAAATTGTCTGTGCTATTCTGTTGGAAATGTAGTACTATTGGGTAGATTGTTTTTATGTATTTTGCATGTTTGTACTTTTATGATAAATATCTATCGAATAAAGTATTAGAAACAATTAGCCCAAATTTAGCAATCTTAGGAGAACGAACGATTTTGAGAAAATCAATAACATTGTAAGCCTATGCCTCGCAGTTTGTTCAAAATGATATGCTGATTTACTTTAGTTTGCCAATTTGCTGTTGTTGTTTTTTTTTGGTAAGGTGTTTTTGTTATGGCATTCTTTGCCATGAAATGTTCCCCTTAGCGCACAGCTTCCCTGCGAAGTACAATATTTTAGAAATATTTTCTGAAAGCGGACTGTTCTTGATTTTAAGCTCTTGTACTCATCCACATACTTGTGCATTACATTAGATCCGAATCTCCGCCATTCTCGAGGAATCTGTATCTATCATACCTTAATCTTCAGAATTGCAGGCTGAACATGTTCGGTGGAGCTAATCCCTCCTCATAGCTAATGCCTGCCTATCACTTCTGTGCGCTCCATTAATATATCTCATGCGGGACTTCAGGCATTGAATGCAGCTCCCACAGAGCCTCTTTATCAAGGGCTTAACCAAAAGAGAGAGACCCCCCGCCAAGCTGCCATAAATAAAGATGGACTATCCTTGATTGCTTTGGTAGTCTGCTCTTGCCTGTCAGCAGTGAACCTATCTGCAGCAGCACCTGTTCTGTCATACACTGTTGCACTGACATTAGTGACTGCTAGGCGGGTTCATCCGTACCACTTGCCAGCACCATTACGGATGATGTACAGAGGTCGTTGTCAGTGCCTGTGAGTATTGTACTTTAAAGGGAATGGCTCGTAGAATCCTGTTCAAGTGTCTCCTGAGCAGCAACATGGTGGCGTTTATGACAACAAAAGCACTGGGGAAATGTACTAATGCATTTAAATATTCATCTGTGAGAAGCTACTCCTAGCTACCTAATGTATTGTGCATTACAATAGCATTATGAGTCCATCAATCTTCTCAACTCTATTTATCACATTACAAGTGATGGGCTAGCAAGGATTCTTGGCTCACCTCAGTCAGACCCATGCAATATAATAACCACAATGGAGTTAAAGTACAGTGTCTTACATTTAAAATTACTGTCTTCAATTTCTTTCAGTTTGTTTCTTTGCTTACTTTTTAATAGCGCTGAGTCCCAATATATACTGTTATCAATGCTTACCTCACAAGAACCACTCTCTGAGTCAAAAGTTGAAGTGTCTGGTTTTCAGATGGCTGGTACTTTCTGATGCTAGTTTGTCATGTTTCTGTCTTGTTATGATTAAGAGAGGAAGCAGAGGGTTTGTGGCATGGAACGAGGAGCCAGGCCAAAACAAGACTGGAGGCGACAAGAATGAATGCAAGATGGCGACCCACGGGAACACCACCTCCACCCCTGCACCTTGGAACTGATGTATGACGTTACGACGCGGTCTTTACACCGCAATACCATTACATCGCTGGTTTTACAACGCAAGTCGTTACCACGACTTGCGCTGTAGGGTGCTGGACTTAGGAATAGTATAATGTACTATTCCAACTCTAGCCTACGTACAGTAGGGAAGGTGTTTGTTGGACCTGGCCCTTTTGGCAGGTTCACCCCGAAACTTTTTGCTTTTTCCTAGCCTAGTTCTGTAACCTGGTGTTGGTGATTTTAGGCCTCTGTGCACTTTTTCACTGTGGTCCAGTGTAAAGTGCGTGCGCTCTCTGTGTATGTGTGGTGAGTGACCTGCCCTCCCATAGGAATGCATGGGGAATATGTGTGACCATGGTAGTTCCTGATGTGTGGGGAGTGCAGGGTCGAGTTTGGTATGTGCGAATTCGTGAGATTGAATGCTGCACGATGATGTGTGCGGCTTTAATGTGTCTAGTTTGGAAGTGCCACTTCTAGAAGTTGGTGTGTCTGTGCAGTGAATGTGCTAGTGTGTGATTGGCTGGAGCTGGCTGGTGTGCCAGGCTCCAGGAGTCAGGATGGGTCTGCCCCAGTGGTGAATGGGAGGTCTGCATGTGTGATGGCTGGGGAGGAGTGCACCTGGGACCTGAATAGGGCTGGGCTTTCCCCTCACAATGCTGGCTCCACCCCCTGTGGTGTGTCTGATGTCCCTGACCCATCCTGTGAATAGGCAGAGGGGCTGAGCAAAAACAAAGTGCTCAGGAACCAGTTGTATCTGGTTCGCCCCTTGCCTGCACCTTTAGACAAAGGAATTGTGTATAAAAAGAGGCTGTGACCTCTTGTAAAATGTTCTTGTTTCCTGACTTGAATCTACCAGGGGCGTGCTGCTGCTGGAGAGTTTACTTCACTGTGAGTTACGCCCCTAAATGTGAGTTATTCTTAGGGGGTAGGGTCTAATGTGTTTAGACTAGTGAAGAGATTGCCTACAGTATTTATACTAGTTAGGCCTAATGTGATTTAGGCGTAATGTGCAATGCCATTATGCCTGTGATACCTCTAGATGTGCTTTCATGCTTAGGAGGTTGTTTTGCATAGTATAGTTTGTACTAGAGAGGTTATATGTCCATGCGTGATCTATGCCTATGGTTATTAGTATTGCGTAGGTGGTACTTACCTCTCACCAGTGGTTACTGGTAGTGTGATACAATTGCTATTTCTAAGTGCTATGTTCTAAGTGCTATGTCTACAAAGTGCTATTTCTGCAAAGTGCTAGTCCTAAAAGTGCTTATTCCTGACAGCGGTCCAGGTGGCCCTGTCCCATGTATATAATGCCCTGTAAATTCTGCCCGTGCCTCTGGCACCTTGTAAAGTGTGTGTTTACTATCTAATGTGTTTTGTAATACAAAGGCTATTTTTACATATACCTTTTGTGGAGTTCCTTTTTGTGGGGGGCCTGGGATGTTGTTGCTGGTGGGTGTGTGCGCAAATGCTTTACACATCGCCTCTGAGATAAGCCTGACTGCTCATGCCAAGCTACCAAGAGGGTGAGCAGGGGTTGTCTTGGCGGGTGACTTCCTTGCCCTGACTTAGTAATGGTGGTTTCTGCCTGGATTTGGTGCAAGCCTTAGCCAATCAGAAATACCCATTTCTAACAGTGTTGGAATAGTAAATCTACTATTCCTTAGCCTAGAGCGCCCTCCAGCGCAAGTCGTGGTAAAGACTTGCGTTGTAAAAGCAGCGTTGTAATGGTAGTGCGGTGTAAAGACCGCGTCGTAATGGATGTTCCCCATTTGATTTGTTGGCAATAGACGGTCCCCTGATGAAGGTAGTAGTGCCGAAATGCGCGTAGTGTTCTCACCTACCACTTGCCCTCATCAAGAGAATATCTTCTATGTGCCTTATTTAATCAATTGAGAAGTATTGCACAAGATCACGAAAGAATTTAATTGACAATGTTATTGTTTATGAATTGTTGTTGATAAATATGTATAATATTATTCAATAATTTCTGATTATATTTGGAACAAAGATTTGTATATGATTGATAAAAAAATCTTTACACAGATAAAAAATAAATCAAAAATATATTTTTCTAAAAAAGCAATGTGGTTATTAATATGTTCCAGACTGTGAATTATTGTGGCTACAACGTATTTACACCTAGATATTTGGCCAAATAATAGCTTGCTATTTGTCCTTTTACATAAAAAATATGTTTTTTTTTCTTTGCAGCCTTCGTTGCTAATTTGAAAGCTACTGTTTATTAGTTAATGAATAGATGTTTGTTATATTAGACAACCGATATTGAGTTTATCACAGCAAAAGAGGTAGACGACATGGAGGATGATTCAAGGGAAGAAGATTTGCGAAACAAGCAAGGATGTGCTGCAACATCCATGTGCACATGGCTAAAGGACGACTGTACTCTGGTGAGATGACTGGGAGTAGACTTATTCCGAGGAGCGAGCTGAAATCCTATTGGTTAATATGAAGAAAAAAAGAAATAATGTTGCAACATAGAAAACGTGTGTTTATATTAGTGCATGTTCCTAGACTAGAATAGGAGGAGTTTCCACGATTTCTTTTCTCAGAGCACATTAGATGTGTACCCTGTCCCAGACTGTCTGAGAGGAAAACCTGAGTTTTCATAGACATCTCTTTATGAGAATATTAGTTTATCTATTGATCTGCTATTTGAGCTGAGAATACTTTCCGGCGTATTTTGCTAAAGATTCATGCTTATGCTTTATTCTCCCATAAGAACCCTTCATGGGAATCTGAACTGACACCTTTTGATCCTTCTTGCATTTACCTTGACTTAGCTTAGAACAATGAAGTTTCTTTATGGAACGCGCTTGTTATATTCCATTGTATTGATGTTTCATTTTGCTAAATCGGAATACCTTATAATTAAATATTGATGGTTTGATTATGTTAACCTTTAATGAAAAACATGGGAAATTATACTTTAATAAAAAGTGAGAAACTAAAAGATGTGAAATAAGATAATTTACCTAAACTTAACTCTCTTTATTAACTGAACTAAAAGTAATGGAAATTGATACAGATTTACATTGAATTCAGTTCATTAAGTCTGATCCAACATCAAAGATCCATTGGCCTAGATAAGTGTGGGGTTCATGATTGATGAGTAAGTTGTAGTGAACCCCCCGTGTTCCAGCACTGGGGTAAACCAAAAAAAATACAGCTATGCTGCCCAAAGGCTCTCCTTCTCTTGATGTTTACATTGTCTATGCATTGTACGCCTCTATATGCATGACCCTAGCCCCTACCATTATCATCCTCCCATTCACACCAGTACTTTGTAAGTTCAGAGGTTGACTTACTCCCACCCTAAAGCCCCAACTACCAGATAAACTTAGTTATTACCACCATTTACTGTGGGTTTTCTAAGTGTTGCTTATTCTCCTCTCCTGTCGGTACCCCATAACAGATGTTGGGAGCCTCAGTATGTAAACCACGATCACTCCTACCTCCTTTGGAAATGAATCTTATTGTTACTTTTTATGGAGTGGTTCGCTATGTCCTTTATTTTCTCATGTAAAGTTACGTCTTTCCTTTGAGGATGATGACTCAATGTAAAAGGAGGTCTTGTACCTCTAATGAGTAGTCTGAGGATTTTCCAGTATAAACACACTCTCCCAGGGAGCTGACCACCTTTTTAGGTTCATGAATCTCATGCTTCATTTGGAAAAGTCATGCTCAAGCTCCAGAACAGGTCCTCCGTGAACAGTCATGTAATAGGGGCTTTGCTGTCCATATCATTTGTCATTAGAGAAGAGTCCATTACTGAGTTGTCAAACTGGCACTATCTTGCCAGAGCCTCTTTATATTTGGGCGTTTTTAGTTTTGGCAGCCACTATATCCTCTGAATGTGGTTTCCATCTGCCTGATTCACATTGCAAATGGGGGCATGGTTCAAATCCCACAAGGGATCAGGCGTTCCCTCTTTTGTGATGGTCGTTTAATTTCTCAGCATTTAGCATGGCTTCCCATGGGAGGCACAAACACTGTCCATTGGTCTCCTTAGGGTGAGTGTGAATCAGCATCTCCTAACCTAATGTCCATTTATCTCATTGAGCCAGCATAGGCGGCTTACAGGTACATAAGAGTTATCTCTGGGCTGGTACCACTCTCTCTGCTTGCTGTCAGTAATCCTTTTCTAGGCCTTATTGGGTCATTAGTGTGCCACATCCCCTCTTGGCCAGGGGTCAGCCACCACACCCACTCCTGCAACTATTCCTACCCCTGGGGTCTCAGCACCCTCTTTTGTCTCCGGACAGCCAGTACACAAATCCTTTGAGGATTTTCTGCTTTTCTCCAGTCCTTTACAGACTTTGGGGCTGTCTACACCCCTCGCCCTGCTCAGCCAACGCACCTACCAAATGCATGCTAGCCACCTGGCAGTGCCACAGTTATTATCTCTGTCCAGCTTAGCTAGACCAGCTGCCAGTCTGAGAGCCCACTTGGGATGCCTTCTCTATTTCATCAATGTTACACTACAGTGGTGAAAACGTGTGTCTGGTTGATATCTTCTCTAACTGCATCCAGTGGGCCGCAACCCCACTGGACAACCACATTTTCATCTCTATGGGTACTGTGTCAGTCACCTGGGTGTCCCTCGCCGTTACTCTTGAAAAACCACATCAGGCCCATCTCTACTGTTATTGGTGATGAGCACTTCAGCTGTCTCTCTAAGCTGAACTCACATGTGGGCAATTTGTCTGACTCTGTCTATACCCGAGACTGGCATGTTGGTTTATCCACAATGGCTCCATTCTGGGTGCAATTCTCGACTATCCAGCTCACCTTACCATCAGGTATCACTCTTTACCAGGAAGTCAGATCAATCTGTATGTCCTGGAGCCTTACTGTCAAAGTCAAAGTCAAAGTCAAAAAGGTTTATTGCATAATTAATTAAAATTATTACAATTTTCACATTATAAATAATAATACAAAGTGTAAATATGTTTGGTAAAATTAAGTCTCCTCCCTTGTTAAAAATAATGTGGGACGATGTTTTAAAAGTTTCTTCCGGAGATGCTCCCACTGTCTTTGAATATCAAAAATGTTTTTGCTTGTTTATACAAACTTTACCACTCGTTAAAAGCAAGGCAGCCTTGGTGTCCTGCTTCTTAACCTTCTCCTCGTTCTACTTGGCTCAAACTTTACTGATTATGGAGCCCATGATGTCAATGTTGACCGGCCAGGATGGGATAGAGAAATATGAAAGCCTACCTCGTTGCAATCTTGTCCATGCCAATCATTTTTACATTTTTAAATATATCCTCTTGAAACTGAACCTCAGCACTTGCAGTATAGATGCATTGTTGCATTATGTGAATGATCTTTTTTCAGGTAGCAGAAGATTTAAATTGAGCTGTTAAAATCATATATGGAAGAAGGAAAAACTGTTGTCTTTATTACTGCTTGCTTATAAAGCAGGCCCATTTTTCAGCCTATTTAGGGAGAGGGCATCGAGAATCCATTGAAAGAAACCTTATTCCTTTTATCTAAATTGGGTTCCATTGATGTAAAAAGCAAACTTCGTTTCTAACAGCATGAATTATGAACCGCTTTATCCGCTATGTACTTTCCTTTTAATAATGGAACGCGGGCTGTCAGTTACAAGCTATACTGCTAATTTACTGTAATTAAACTGTAATCAGTCTGTAATAGCTGTTAAACTTTATGATAATGAAATGTCTATTTAGGACAATTGTTTTCAAAGGCTTCTCTTAAGGAAAGAAATCTTACTCTCCCATTCAATTGACTATATATTTTTTCTTACAGTACCTGAGAGATGTTGGCTTTTGCTCTGAAAAGGAACAATAGATCTATAATTACAAGTTTAGATCACAAACACAGATAATTATTTCGCGTTATTTGGATAATGATCAAACGATGACATTAGCATATGTAATGTTTTACATTTTGATTGGTATTCTTTGAATCAGGTACCGTATAATACAGTAAAATTACACATAGGATTCTTTGCAAACTCATGCGCTCAGTCCAGCATTCTTAGGCAACCTTAATATGTCAAATTAGTATAGGAATCTGTCCAAATCAAATAAGGTATTTACAAACGCAAGCAGTGCACAGTGCTCCAGTCCAGGATTAATAAAGGATGCATGTGATGAAACAAACTTCAGTGCTCATTATTTCTATTCTCATTATTAATATTCAGGAACAGGGAATAATAATCCCAGGTGATATCTACTAATTTGATTCATTTTTAAATGTTCACCACAATCCTTTAGCATCAAATGCTTGAATTGTGATCAAAACCCACAAGTGGTACTTTCCCTGGAGTTAACACAACTTGCAGGTACTTACTGTAGCAAAGTGCCCCTTTTTGACATGGTGACCCCCACTTTTTATCTGGTATCTGATGTAATTTGTACAGAAGTGTACTGGGTTCCTGCTATCTGGGTCGCCTTTGCCAGACCTCTTGTCCTAAAACTGTACAGTATTATCCCCATTTGGCAATACCCTTAGAACCCCTTGTAAGTCCCTAGTAAATGGTATCCCTGGTACATAGAGGAAGAAGGCTAAGGAGGGTCTTTAAGGGCTGCAGAATGAATTGGGCCCCTCAGCGCCAACATGCAAACTGCTATTGCGGGCTGCCTACTATGGTGCAGAGAAAAGTGAAGATACAACATGGCACACTACCTGCGTGCCATGCCTACAGACTCTGCATGTAGTACAGGTAAGTCACCCCAATGGCAGGCCTTACAGCCCTAGGGCAAGGTGCACTATACTACATGCGTGGACATATCTGTATGAGAAGATATGCCCATGTGATGTCTAGGTTGATTTGTGGAAATTCACGAAATTGATGTACATAAGCGGCGTTCATTTGTCTTTTCCCATTCCCCTCCCTGTGCGCACCATGAATGTCATGAGACGTTGACCGCATCATTCTGCCAGCGAAGGCCCATGCCTGTATGTACCTGACAGCCATTTTTAGGCACCATAGCCTCTTTGCCCGCTCATTTGGAATCCCCGGCTTCCCTCCTGCACGCATTTGAACACCCTCACCCACTCTCGAATAACCCTCTCCCTCTGCGCGACCCTGCTCTGAGAAGTAACCCTCCTGCTTGACCCACGCACCCCCCCATCTCCTCTTGAAGAAGCATCCTTCGCCTCAGCTGACATAACCCCCCGCCCCCACCTGTACCTGACTGCCCCCGCTCTCTCATGCACGGGTCATAAGACCTCTCTCTCTGTGCGACTCTGTCCTTGGGAGTCACGCTCGCGCCTGACCAACACCTCCTTTCCTTTTATGAATACCCCTCTGTTGGTAAACTCTCCCTCTGCGCCTGATTGTCCACGCGGCAGGAATACCTCTCCTTTGATGACCCCTTCCACCGAGTCCGATTGTCCACACAGGTCCGAGGCCATCGCCTAAGCCGGGAGATACAGTTTACTGCCCCCTATTGTATGGAGTCGCTCCTCTTCAAAGGGCCCACTATTGATCCTGGCCTCCCCACCCCCTGGGATACGATCAGGCGCAAACATCCTAAAGAATCGTCGGAACACTCAGCTGCGTGATAGCCCCCTCCTCTTATCAGCAGGTTGAGGACCTCTATTGTGGATGTATGTGGGGGTGGGATTGACACGAGGATTACGGGGATGTCTGTTCCTTGTTTCACAATGTCGTTATTGTAATAAGGACTGTTCGTAATGTATAAAAGGCGATGTCTCAGAGAACTTGTTAGAGCACCTCCCGAAAGACACTGTGTTTCGTGTCCGAAATGACAGGCTCTCCTCATGAGAAATAAAACTCTGTTCTTGTGATTCCTGCTTCCAGCGCCCGTCTCTTTATTTGGTAATTATTCAGAATGGGAACTTAGAGGCGACTTGCGCCAGCATCCCGGGCATCGATAGTAATATGGGCTCACCTTTTACAATTGGCGCCCAATGTGGGGCCCATCAGTGACATAAGGTCCAGTAAGAGAGATCCAGACGACGAGGTGAACATCTAAATGATTGGAGTATACCTGCCTTGAGAGGGCCCTCGTCCGGCTGCCGATTGAATGAACTTCACCGATTCTGAACGGACCTCTCTCGAGTGACCTATTGTCCTGACTGGAATCCCACAGGAATGCTGCATAGAGTAAGAGAACGATCGGGCGCTGGAGGAGGAAGACAAAGAACTGTCCACATGGTCCGGTCCGGGTAAGATTAAGTAGGGCGTTTTACGCCTGATTGGTAGGATGGTTTTATCCATCTGATTGTTTGATTGATTGTATTGGAATCGGTATTTAAATACTGATATTGTTTGGTTATTGGTTCATTTAGCTTTGGTTGCTACTTGAAATATTGGTTCTCTTCTTGAGAACGAGACATTCTCTGTTTGCAAACAGCGGCGAATAGGAACGTTCGTCTCTCTTTGCAGATAGAGAAGGGTAGGTAATGCCCCTTTATGATTCGTCATGCCTACCTTTCTCCCCACTGATTGTTTGGTATCGATTGAATATCGATTGTTGCTCTTTGAGATCCTCCCTGTCCACAAACAGAGACGAATAGGAATATTCTGTCTCCCTTTGCAGATAGCGAAGGGCAGGTAATGCAGACGTTTGTCCCCGTTGTAATCCGTCATGCCTGTTTTTCTCCCCACTGATTGATTGATTGACTGGACATTGTTGTCCAAGGAATTGTTCGTTTGAGGTATTTTCTGTTTGCAAATAACGTGGAATAGAAATATTCTGTCTAGTCTTTGCAAGTAGTAAAGGGTAGGTTATGCCCCTTTATGATTCGTCAGGCCTACCCACTCCCCACTGATTGACTATTTATTGGGGGTAGCTCACCTGGTCCGCCCAGGAGGCTACCCTAATGAAGGGACATATGCTCCCCACTCATTGACCATTTATTGGAGGTAGGCCATCTGGTCCGTCCAGGAGGCTACCCTAGTAATTGGAGGTACATCATTTGGTCCGTCCAGGATGATACCATAATGAAGGGACATGTGTTCCCCGCTGATTGATAATCTAGTTCCACCCGGACCATTTATTGGAGGTAACTCATCTGGTCCGTCCAGGAGTACCCCTAATGAAAGGACATATAAAAATATGAAGTGATCACTGTACCCTATTAACAGAAACTTTAGCTTGAAACACGCTAAGGAAAGGAAGGAAAAATAAAAGAAATCGGGCTAAGTCAGTAACCCCCTGATGAGCTTTCGACTTCACTAAAAATAAGAAACATTAGGAATAATTCTTAATAAGAAATGTAAAATGGCGAAAGTTCGACGGCAAGACAGCCACGAGGTAGCTAGGCTCCGCTGCCTATTCCTGCTCCAAACATGTCTGCCTCATTGCCCACCACGCCCAAATAACGGTAACATGAAATAGATACAAATCAATAAAACACCTACCCCCATTCCGGAAGGTCCCGAAGTGCAACAGGTCCGCGGTTACGCCCATCCGGAAGGCGAGGCCTCAGCACGTGCAGAGCAGGGCCTGGCTGGCCGCCATCGGAAGGGGAGGCTGTAGGGCGGACGGCCCGAAAATCGTAATGGTCTCTCCTTTTTCCCTCTTCTGCTGCCCTGCAGGCCACGGGGGGGGATGTCTTGCCTCTGCCTCCGACCCCCCCCCCCCCCCTCTTTTGCCTGATCCGGCCATCATCGAAGACCGAAGCCAAGGCGAGGTCGGCAGCGCTTTTTCAATTATGTCTTGGACAACCCTTGAGAGTTGCAGGTAGTCCCGCCACAGCGGCAACCCTTGAGAGTTGCAGGTAGTCCCGCCACATGAAGGGAGGGGATGTCTTGCTGCCTCCGACCCCCCCCATCTTCATTGCCTGGCACGGCCAATACCGAAGCGCTGGAGCCGAAGAACGGCGCGGAGTCGCTGGAAGGGGGAGGCGGCGCGAACGAGCCACCCCCACCTCCCTCCAGGTGGAGGCTTCCAGCGACACCCCAACGCTCCTGCTTAAAGAGGGTCCATATCAAAAAGCGGTTCTTTGCCCGGGACGGGCACACGTCCTGTGCTTTCTCTCCTCAACTTTGAAGATTCTATGAGAGCCGGGGGGCCCCCGACCCCTCCGCATGGGCGCCCCCGTCCCCCTCGCTGGGAACCGCGACATCGGCGCACTCCTGCCATCGCCGACCTCAATTTTGAAATGACTAAACTCCTGCAAAGATACAGACTTGTTCAGTTCCGGTGGGACGCCAGTATGACCCGGTAGGAAAATCGTTGCTTCCCTCCCCACTTTTTTGACTGATGGCTCATATCGCCAGTCTGTTGCCCTATTATGAAAAACTTTTGAACTACCAACGGAAGGTTCTGGTCCTACTACGAGTCAGTAGAGACGATCTGACTATACTGGGACCCGCCTGACCTCGCCCAAAATGGCGCCGATCCAAAATGAAACTTTCAGCTCCTTGTTGTACCCTGATTGCTCAAACCTTAATGTTTTGAGATATGTATGTAATTGTTTGGACAGTGAAGTGATATAAGTTGGATATTAATTATGTGTTAGGAAGAACGAAGTGATATAGGATGGATATTGATTATGTTTTGAGACAATGAACTGGTATAAGGTGGGTATTAGTTATGTGTTAGAAGCAATGAATTGATGAGAAATAGAGTACTAATTGAAACATTTGGACGATGAATTGATACTAAGTTTTAAACGCACCATGGTCATTAAAAGTTTGACTTTTTGACATTTATGATGCCTGCTCCCAATGAATTTCGATACGATTTAATTGCCCTTGCCGCACTTTATATCATAAATTAAAGGTTTTTGAAAAAAGCAAGTACAACTGTAGCGATTGCATTAATGAGTTTCGAATGTGTGACTACTGACTCCGATATGAGCAAAATGCAAGCAGCTTTATGAAGGTTGAAGGTCAAAAAGCCCAATACTTAGGCCTTACATTGTATGCCACAGATAGCAGGAAAAGGGTCTAGATGCCCTTAAACAATACCGAGGAAATGCCACCTGGCCACCACCCTTGCACATGACCCAAAAAGCCACGCTCGAGTGATTCATGTAGATACACAGACCATCGATGATTGTCTACCTAACACTACTGAACCCTCTGGGCTTAAACGCCAAGATGGTAGAGAATGCACCCCGTGGAGATAGGTCCAAGTATGTGGTAGGTAAAAACATTTTCGGATTTATGCGCGTTGATGTGTTCCGAATGCTGCCCCCCCACCCCCTTCTTTCTCCTCCCTTCTGCAGGTTGCGCCGGAACATCGGCTAAAGTATGGAGGAGTGATGATCGAACGACCGACGAAAGGGGAAGGAGGGGATCGGAGCATAGTACTTATGCTAACGAGTTTTAAAAGACGCAGACTTAGATATGACTGTTCCTCCTTAGAACATAGCGACTGGGAGGATGGACTGACATAGAAACTTGACGGGTTAGTACTGTATGACAGAATTTGACTCGAACCAGCACGCCAGATAGTGCAACTATGACGTTTTACTAGATAGGGAAAGGACAAGGAAAAGTTCTGGGGTAAGGTTTACCTAGGCACCACCCGTCTGGAAAAGTAGGAATGATGTTGATGTTCAAAAATGTACCACCTCCTTCTCGCACTTTTATAGATATAGCTAAGCTGTCCGACTGTTCTCCCGATTAATGCCCTCCGTTGCCTCAGCCTGGAGAACCTTTCCGCCAAAGGGAGAAAAGGAAAAATGACTCAAAGATCCCACCGTGAGTAGTAGCCCAACCAGGTTAATTCCTGACCAACTGACCCAGGTGTAAGTATTGGCAACCGAGAACATTCGCAAAGATAGCAAACGAGAGGAAAAGGAGGAAAGGTAAAAAGAGCTCAGCACGTAGATAAATAGGATACTAAAGATGCGCAGCATGCAGAAAGATCTTTTTGGCCAATAACTGTTTCATGTTTTGTCATGAACCTTTTTTGTATGAGATACATGTACTGTCTTTCTTTGAATGAGTGTGTGTGTATGTAATGTATGGGTTTATGTCTCCCCTCTGTTCGCGTCTCTGTGTTACCTGACCCTTGCTGTTCTGTGTTGTGAGTGCACTAAAAGACCCATTACTGTACACGTCTCTCTCTCTCTCTCTCCCTCTCTATCTCCCTATCTCTCTCTCTCTCTCTCTCTCTACATGTCATACGTGTACCGAATGGCTCGTTTAGGTTGCGGACGACTCTCACTCTCTATGGGAGTCCCCCTGTTCCATCTTCCTTTTTGTGGTAAAATTGTGCCCCGCTGGCACCAGTCTGATTGGATACTTTTTGAACGCAAAGGTGTTCAGCAAAATTGACAGAAACTAAAACGATTGTAACTTGCCATATTACTACCTCTCCTTTCCGCAAAATGAATGAACTCGAATTGGCTAAGAAAGAAAGGACAGGTAAGACGACTAAGGTCCCCTAATCTGGCCTTTTGTAGGGGAACTATATGTCGATGGCACCCTATTTTTCAGTTCGTTAGAGACAAGCGCCAATGTCCAGATTGACCCCCAATGCCCAGATTGCCCCACCCCTTTTCACTCAAGCGCGAATGCCCGAAGCGTCCCCGCTCCACCTGATTGACCCCAGCTGCTGTCCCCGATGTATAACTAATGACCATGACCAACTGTCGCCCCTCGAGAAAAACCTGTTTAACACTGTCCTTCGATGATTGCACCCCCGCTCTGCTTGAAAGAGTTAGCCAGCTCTAAAGGGAAATGTAAGACTGTTAAGGCTCGGGTTGGAAGGACGAGTCTCCCCTGAATGTTGCCAATTTTGGAGTCTTTGATGAAATACTCAAGTAATAGGAGTCTGACCTCTGTCCATATGTGTCATGAATGAACGCCGATTAGACTTGGTGCAAACACAGTAGAAATACCCACATACTTACTTCATGATAATAGACTTCTGACTATGACCAGTGAGCATAACCCCCAGGTGCTAGGATTGCGGGTGGAATTCAAATGTAAAAATCTCTTCTCCTGCCAGTTCTCTAAAAACTTGTTTTTACCCATTCAAAGATATACGATCATCGGAGGAGAAGGGTCGGACGTGGCGCACAGCCTGGCTGCAGATCATGAGACACATGCGACCTCGACCAAAGGTGGAGCCGCAGCGCAACAAGATACGGGACGAGGCAGCACTCTCAAACGCGGTAAACGAAAGGATGAAGGGCTGTCCTGAAGCTCTCTGTCCACTAACCCACGTGTGCCTGAAGCCTCCGTTCCCCTTTTCAAGCCTGATTGATGGGCCTGCTTGCTTGTTATCCTTTGCTCCCTTGGTCCCTTTGGTGTGTCCCAGGAAATCTGACCCCACTCCGCCCTCACTCCCATCGACTATTGAACAACATACCCTCTTTTCCACGTGACTTTTTGCCGAAAGGAAGAATAGCGTTTAGGTGGAAATGGGGTTATGCCACGGAAATATAGGTGCCGAGCATAAGGCGCCACTAAAAGGATTGGTTAGGGAACAGGACTGTGGTCTAACAGCAGAGGACTGACCACACCCTGCAACGCGTAAGGATGGATCCGAGCTGGACCTATAGCTCCACCGCCGGTGCTCAACAGCGCCAACGAAAGGACACGGACTAGAGCCTACCAGTGATGGCTCACTGCTAAAAAGACACTGTGACGAAGAGATCTTATTGGACTGAATTCCTCCCTCAACTACTTGGTCAAAATGTTCTTTGGTCACCTTTTTTGAGAAAGTCGGAAGCATCTATACTATGTAGCACGTTTGCAAACGCAATTTCCTATGTGCTGCATTCTGCCAATCACATCAACTGTTCATGATTATATGCAATATGTTAGTATTGACAAATGCTATTTCATCAACCACACATGTTTATATGTACACCCATCAATTAGGAAATGAACTTTGTTATGTAAAAAGTGGCGACTGTGGAAATTCACGAAATTGATGTACATAAGCGGCGTTCATTTGTCTTTTCCCATTCCCCTCCCTGTGCGCACCATGAATGTCATGAGACGTTGACCGCATCATTCTGTCAGCGAAGGCCCATGCCCGTATGTACCTGACAGCCATTTTTAGGCACCATAGCCTCTTTGCCCGCTCATTTGGAATCCCCGGCTTCCCTCCTGCATGCATTTGAACACCCCCACCCACTCTCGAATAACCCTCTCCCTCTGCGCGACCCTGCTCTGAGAAGTAACCCTCCTGCTTGACCCACGCACCCCCCCATCTCCTCTTGAAGAAGCATCCTTCGCCTCAGCTGACATAACCCCCCCCCAGCTGTACCTGACTGCCCCCGCTCTCTCATGCAGGGGTCATAAGACCTCTCTCTCTCTGTGCGACTCTGTCCTTGGGAGTCACGCTCGCGCCTGACCAACACCTCCTTTCCTTTTATGAATACCCCTCTGTTGGTAAACTCTCCCTCTGCGCCTGATTGTCCACGCGGTATGAATACCTCTCCTTTGATGACCCCTTCCACCGAGTCCGATTGTCCACACAGGTCCGAGGCCATCGCCTAAGCCGGGAGATACAGTTTACTGCCCCCTATTGTATGGAGTTGCTCCTCTTCAAAGGGCCCACTATTGATCCTGGCCTCCCCACCCCCTGGGATACGATCAGGCGCACACATCCTAAAGAATCGTCGGAACACTCAGCTGCGTGATAGCCCCCTCCTCTTATCAGCAGGTTGAGGACCTCTATTGTGGATGTATGTGGGGGTGGGATTGACACGAGGATTACGGGGATGTCTGTTCCTTGTTTCACAATGTCGTTATTGTAATAAGGACTGTTCGTAATGTATAAAAGGCGATGTCTCAGAGAACTTGTTAGAGCACCTCCCGAAAGACACTGTGTTTCGTGTCCGAAATGACAGGCTCTCCTCATGAGAAATAAAACTCTGTTCTTGTGATTCCTGCTCCCAGCGCCCGTCTCTTTATTTGGTAATTATTCAGAATGGGAACTTAGAGGCGACTTGCGCCAGCAGCCCGGGCATCGATAGTAATATGGGCTCACCTTTTACAGATTCTTAGATATTGCAAGTGAACAAGGAATCCATTTTGAGTGCATGTGCTTGACACTGGTATTTTAGAGTTCCCCAGCTACATGGTGGCTTCACTGAAACTAGAGATGTTTGGCTTCAAACATCTTAATACATGCACACAGAGGGCACCTTAGAGGTGCACCATGAAAACCTACCAACTATAGTGCTCTGGCTAACTGCTGTAGGCCAGTCTGCCACCTAAGACAGGTTTCTGACCCCCTGCAGTTGCGAGCCCGTACATTCTGAGGGCAGCAACAACCTGCTCAGGCTGGAGGTGTTTTTACATCCTCCAAGCAAGATGGCTGAGTAATCAGCATATCAAGGCAGGAGACTTCCAAGGCTCCTGCTGCCTTTGATATGTGACCAAACGCTTCCACAGACAGGGGATATCCCACCGCCTGCCCCTTGCCCATTTGGCACTAGGACAGGCAGGAAAATTAGTCAGGGGGGCGTGTTCCCTCTCAGGTTACTACCACCCTTAAGGTGGGCCCCCTGATGTGGACCCGGCTTTTAGAATTCCACCACTGGCAAATGTAATCTGCTTTACGTATCTTTGTGTCAAGAGACGATTATAATTATTTTGTCACACAAATCACCCCTAGGATTTGCAACTGCCACGCAATAAACTCTGTAATTATGCTGTTTTTCCAGGGCGAACCTCAATGTCATTAGCACTTTGTGATACAGTATGTGAAATTTCCTACGAGTTTCTGAAAGAAGCTGCTGGCTCTCTTTTCAATTGTATGTGTCTACACGCTGGATTACAATAATGAAGTGATGGCAATGGATACAATTTCAGAATTGTAGCTTTGCCAAAATCCAGCAGAAAATGACAGAGCAACATTCTGTATGATTGCTGCCTCCCAATTTACATGATCAACTGTGCTTTAATATGTACAATTATGTCTAGGGGTAATGTTGGCATTCAGCAGGCTTGTGTTTTTTGTCCTTGTTTCACAACTCTTAGGAGACATCCTTTGACAATATGTTAAAACAGACAGGTGGAGTGGATTATTACTACATGCTCGCAGCCTCATTCCTAGATTAACAAACACACTGCATCGGCGTTGTGTTAATTTTTTAATGGACACCCAGGGCAAAGTGTTCAGTTGATATTTACAGTCCATCACAAATCATGATTTTGTTGGATTGTAACCCAATGAAAGGCAAAGCTGAGCAATACACCGCCTTGCATTACTGGCATCAAGGAGACGCTCCATCGGAGGTGCAGGCGTTACCGTCAATGTATCTATGGGTTCTGATGGAAATCCTTATCCACAAAGGCTTGTAGACAAGGATCTACGCTAACATTCTGTGGCTCCCTGACACCTGCATACCAAGTAAAAATATTTTTGTCAGCTCTGTTTTCTCTTCATTCCATGTGTGCTGCACTCTTGAGCACACATATACAGAAGACATTGCCTTTCAGCATGAGTTTTGTACAGGAAGGAACCTCTTTCTGCACAAAAAATAATGCTGACCACAACAGAGACCTCCTTCAACTATGGTGCAAGGTCGTCTATGCTGGCACATGGTAGCAAAAATTGCTCCAGCACTAGACAGAGGGCAGAATAGTGACACATTTTTAAAGACACAGGGGCATATTACCAAGGGCCTTTATCGCCGCTTTAGTTGGACTTTTTCCTGCTAAAGCGGCGATAATTGTATCGCCCTATTACCAAGCTATCGCTAACACCAGTTAGCGACATCTTGTAGGTGATAGCGGGCATTTTGGGGCCCGCTTTGCATGTCAGCGATAATTATCGCTAATGACATGCAAAGTGGGTGTGACAAAATGTCAGCGACAGAAAACAGTTGCTGCAATCGCTATCGCCTATGATCAACACAGGCGTAGTTTTGGAAATATTCGCGCTAAGCGCGAATATCTCCAAAAGCTAACGCCTGCCCTGACCAGTTCTTAGACATGTTAGCCAATGAGAGATGGATAACATGGCTAAGAGCATTGTCACGGTAATGCCTGAATATCGCTGTATTGACAGCGATATTCACGCATTTCGCCTGTTTTTTATCGCTTCTGAGATAAACCTTGCTAATAGCAAGGTATCTCAGCGATAAAATCAGGTGAAGGGCGGCAATAGAAATATTCCCGCTAAGCCAACATAGCGATAATTATCGCTAGTTGTTGGTAATATGCCCAACACAGACTTCACATGCTGTGCACGCTGCGTTATTTATTTGTAATTCTGGACATCAGTGTTTATCTTACCTAGTGATCTCTTGAACCACCAAGATTTGTGTAACCTAGTGGAGACAGAGCTGGTCCGAGCTCCAGAAGTATGAGAAAAACAGAGAAATAAAATATAAAAAGAGTGAAATAAATCAAGGATAAATCTGAGGAAGCAAGGAATCAATGTATCCAAAAGAGTGATTAAGCAATAAATAAAAGGAGAATTAGAAATACAACGAAAAGTAGGAGGAATGTAACAAAAAACTGGACTTGGAACATACATACACTCAACACGAGGAAAAACACAAGTAAGCCAGCAAAACGATTGCCGAAATAAAGAGCAAGGTTAAGAATTATATTTGGCCAATTGTTACTAAGAAATCAAGTAGGATGGTTAACCATATTGGATCAAATTGCTATTCTCTTCTTGTGCCCTGGCCTGAATCCTGAAGATGAAAATGCTCCAGCAAATGTGTCCAAGCATACAGACAAAGAACATGCATGTCGAAATGTAGACCTGAAGTCTGAAGAAAAGAAACACTAGGCAAGACTGAGACTAGAATTCAAGATGTCACCCACCAGTTCCAAAGGCTAAAAAATTAAATGGCTTCATTTGTTGTTAGACCTGCTTGCTACCCCTGCAGAATGAATGCACATAAAATGGCATGTAACCATCATGCTTATGTATGTGTTTCAATGAGGTTTTGTGCTATTAATTCCCTTAGCAGCCCTCTACTCTGCCATACTACACACACATACAGTGTTAGGTGTGGTCCTGCAGCACAGCCATTGCACGGCCTTAGATGATTCAGACAAAAAGATAGAAGCAGTACCGAGAAAGGGGTTTATGCTCCACCCTCCTGTTGATTTTCTTCTCCATAAGCTTTTGATTAGGCAACAATTATCTACTAGCTTTTAAATGGATTATAGTTGTGAGTCTGGCGTTGTGCCTTTGCTGTGCCATTGGGTGGTGTGTTGTATGCTGCTTCAGTGGATCAAGTTAAAGACCTTTTTGTTATTGCAGTAGAGGCTAGAGTGAAGAGAAAATAATTTACCTTTAGAACTTCCCTTATTGGTTAAAGGGGGAGTTTCATTCATCCAAGATGTCCACCACCACATTTTGCATGATGACATGATGAGTGTTAGAAATTGTGTTGTTTGTGGACTGGGGTGTGAGTCCTGGTCAAGCAACAAACACAATCCTAGTCAGGGAAAGGTACCATCAAACCACAAAGGAATTTATGCTTACCCTCTGGTAGCTTGGCACATAGCAGTTGGCTTAACCGGGAGGCAATGTGCAAAGTATTAGTGCAACACTTCAAACAGTAAAAACTGTGAAAATACCACACAAAAGATCCCACACCAGTTTAGAAAACGAAGGTATTAGTTTTAAAAATAAAACAAGATCAAAATGACAACAATCTAATCAGGGAAACTGGAGATATTGAATTTGAAAAATTTAAGGTAGAAAAATGCAAAAAATCAAGAAGCGTCAACAAGAGATATCTGGTCGTGCTGAACCGGGACAAAGTCACAAGTTCAGGCTGACCGATATGGAGCGATGGCCAGCTACAGGGACCAGGTTAGGCCTGCTGAACATATTACCTTAAATTCTGATTGTAGAGCGTTGCATGGGTCCGAGACAAAAAGTGTTCCACAGTCGAAGCAATGCGTTGGTTCCAAAATGCAGAGAGACTGTGGTGCGAGGTCCTGTGCATTGTCGTCAAGGATCCCGTCAGTATGATGCTGAGGTTTCGTTCATGTTCCAATGGGGTAGGGGATTTCTGAGGGCGGGAGCCACCGGGATTTGTCCCAAGCAGAGGAGATGGAGCCAAGGATGAGGACTTCTGTTTTCTTGGAGTTGAGTTTCAGACAACTGTTCTACATTCAGGAGGCGATAGCTTTCATCCCTTCCTTGAAGTTGTGTTTGGTGGTGTTGGGTTCGATAATGAGGGAGAGGATACGTTGGGTGTCGTCGATGGAGACATTGTTGAGCCTGTTGCTCCTGACGATGGTTGTGAGTGGGGTTATGTAGACCTGGAAGAGAGTAGGGCTGAGGGAGGTGTCCGAGGACACTCCACAATTGGTCTTTGTCGGTACCGAGAGGCAGAGAGGGAGTCTGACCCGCTGAGTTCTGCTAGTGAGTAAGGAGCATATCCAGTGGAGGGCCTTGCCATGGATGCCGGCATCGTGGAGTCTGGTGGCTAAGGTACGTGTTGGGAGATGGTGTCAAAGACATCCTCAACTCTTCCATCATCATTGCCATGTTCCAAAATACCTGGAAACAAACAAAGTTGAAATCACTCCTGAAGAAGCCTTCCGATAACCCACAGATACCTCAAGGACTACGGCCCTATCTCACTGCTCCACTTCCAAGCCAAAGTCCTGGAGAAAGCCATCAACTGCCAGCTCACTGATCACCTGGAAGGAAACAACCTGCTTGATGCCGCCCGGTCCGGTTTCAGGTCAAGCCACATCACTGAGACTACCCTGATAACCGATATCAGAGCCATCCTCGATGGAGGCGAGTCTGCAGCCCTGATCCTCCTTGACCTCTTATACCACCACACCTTCATCACCAGTCTCCACCACATCAGCTTCAAAGGAAATGCCCGCAAGTGGATCTCCTCCTTCCTCACAAGAATCCCCAAAAAGAATCCATCTCCCTTCATTCATCTCCGAACACAAAAAACAAATCTGTGGAGTCCTCCAGGAATCGTCCCTCAGTCCCACCTGCTTCAATGCCTACATTAGGCCACTGGCTACCATCGTCTACACCCATGGAATCCACATCATCTCATACGCGGACAACACCCAACTCATTATCTCCCTATAGTAAGACACCACCACCAATACCACCAAACACAACTTCCAGAATGCCATGACGAACATCGCAAACTGGATGAAATCTAACTGCCTGAAACTGAATACCGACAGAACTGAAGTTCTCATCTTTGGAAAGAGCACTTCCCCATGAGTCGACACATAGTGGCCCTTGGAACTCAGACCCTCACCTACCCCCACCAACCACGCCTGCAACCTCATCAGCATCTTGGACAGTGACCACTCCATGAAACGTCAGGTCAACGCAGTCACCTCCTCATGCTTCCGCACCCTAAACATGTATTGCAAGATTTTCAGGTGAATCTCCATCAGCATCAGGAAAACAGATCCACTACCCAGCTACTCAAATGAATACAGATCATCCAGAACACTGCAGCCAGACTCGTCCTCGACCGCCCCAAATGGACCAGTATCGCCCCCATCTAAGGAACCTCTACTGAAAAGATGCCTGTTCAATCTGTTTCCCCTTGCATGAAAAGCCCTACAAAATGCCAGACCCTTGTAGATAAACCACTGCCTGACATTCCAGGAACCAACCAGACAACTGCAGTCCTCTGCCCAGGCACACATTCCCCACTTACAACAGAGCCAAAGAGGAGGCAGCTCCTTCTCCTACCTCACCTCCAAATCCTGGAATCACCTCCCACTCCACCCCTCCACCGCCCCCTTTCTCACAAACTTCAGAAATGGACTCAAGACCTGGCACTTTGACTGAGGCTCACCGCACTGCAGCGCCTGTATACCCTGGGTTACCTTAAGCGAATGCACCGCCAATAGCTCAAACATTCAGTAATGCAAGAGCTATTGCATTGCAAAGCAACGGCGGCCCTCGCGTTTTAGCTGGACATGTTTAAAGCTAAAGCACGAGTGCTGCAATTGTTTTGCATTGCAACAGCTCTCCCATTACTGAAAGTTTGAGCTATTGGCATTGCAATATTATTAGCAACACCAATGGCTCAAACTTTTAGCAATTCTAGACCTATTGCACTGCAAATACCTGTTCCCCTAACAATTATTGTGTTTGTTGTGCTTATTTGAAACACGCTGCACATAGCTGATCTTGTGAAGTGTGTTTTATGTTCCTGTGTTCACGTATTCTCATTTGCTCCCCTCCTAAAATTTGGTGACTTTAAGTGGTCGCACCAGCAGACTCACTCAGATGTACACAAAGCCTTAATCTTTCTTTTCCTTTTGTTAACTATGTGTGAGATATGAGTCTGCTTTTTAAGAGTATTAAAAGAAGGAGAAAGGTAAGAAAAGTATTGTATGTGTGTATTATCATGTATAAGTCTATAAGAATGGGCACAGCCATAACGAGAGAACGAGGCAGGATACATCATGGAATGTAAGGGAAAGTGAGGAGGAGAGGACAAGAACTATCCCTGGACCACAAGGTCAAACACAAGTAAGAATACACAAATGCACCAAGAAAGGAAAAGGTGCAGACTGCAGGCTGTTACTAAGTGTCCGTGTGGGTGCAGTGCCTGATGTGGCTAATTGAGGTCCGTCTACAACTTAACAGGGACACCTAGTAACCACCTGTGGTACTGCACCCTTTCCTTGCTTTGTGGATGGGTGAGATGCAGCACTGCAAGTAAAAGATAAAGTGAGGCGCTCGTTAAAGTGCTGCTGCCCTAAAAGTAGTAGTATGCATTACGTATGTAAAAGCAAACAATATTATTTGGGAATATTTTACGAAAATAAACACTCTGAAATTGTCTTTTGAAAACAAATAGTTAACTACTGAATTACAACGTTTAATTGTCTATAGTAAATAAAATGTGAATAAATAATGATCGTCATGGAATCCAAATAAGGATTGCTAAAGTAACGATGATGGGAGGTGGTGGTGTAGGGACGGACCTGGGGATATTAATTGCAGTAATGACAGGAGGGAGGGGGTGTGAGCAAGGAGGCGACAATTGACCAGAGCTGGCCAACCAAAATAAAATCAACAGGAGAGGCTGTAACGAGCCTCGAGAGTTGCTGACTTCGGATCTGGGGAATAGGGTTTAAGTCTAACATTTGTTAAAACAGTGCCTTTAAAAAAATATATATATATTGTAGATTCATGGCGATCGGCATTAGAACAAAAAAAATGTCAATACATCACGTCACGAAAACAAAATGAGGAATGCTCAAAAATCCCTAACTGAGCGCGAAGTCACAAGTGGAGGAGGAAGCAAAAAGACATCAATGCCTAACAGGAGAGAAGCTGTGGCGTAACCTTGAGAGCTGCCAATTTCGGACCTGGGAAATAGGGCTCGAGTCTCAGCATTGGTAAAAACTGTGCCGTTATAAAATATACATATAATATATGGTGATCGCCATTAAAAAATATAAAATGTAAATAGATGACAATTGTCATGGAAACAAAATTCCTGCACAAAAACAATCCCCACCGAAACAAGAAGGACCGTCACCCAGGCCCTCGTCACCTGCCGACTGGACTACGGAAACGCCCTTTACGCAGGAACCACAGCCAAACTCCGGAAACGACTTCAGCGCATACAAAACTCCTCTGCCCGATTCATCCTCGACATCCCCCGCCACAGCCACATTTCCGCCCACCTAAGAAACCTGCACTGGCTCTCCGTCAACAAGAGGATCACGTTCAGGCTCCTCACCCACGCACAAAAAAGCACTCCACGACAAAGGACCCGAATACCTCAACAACTGCCTCTCGTTCTACACCCCCACCCGCCAGCTCCGCTCAGCCAGCCTCGCCCTCGCCACCGTGCCGCAGAGCCACAGAACCACCACTGGAGGAAGGTCGTTCTCCTACCTGGCCGCAAAGACATGGAACTCACTTCCCGCACACCTTCGACTGACCCAGGACCATCTCACCTTCAGGAAGCACCTCAAGACCTTGCTATTCGAGCAATGACAGCACCCCTCCCTCCCTTAGCGCCTTGAGACCCTCACGGGTGAGTAGCGCGCTCTACAAATGTATTGATTGATTGATTGATTGAGAGTCATATTCCTCTTCCTATGAGCGCTGCAGAATTCAGAACACATAGAAAGAGAAAGTATTGAAGAGAAATAAAGATGTTTTTGGCACATCCCCAGGTCTGTCAGTTCTGGTAAATCTGGGAATGCTTAAAAAACCATGGGAACACCCACGCAACACCTATGGAACACCTTCTCAGGGCAGAGTAAGGTAATGCAGTTATGTGCGCTGCATTGCCATACTCCAGATTCATGAAGCCACTTAGGACAGCACAAAGTGGACCTGCTTGGCTTCATAAATCACATATAAGGCTTGTGCCGCTCTTGCACCACTCATTGCACCATGTTATGTGGTCGAAAAGTGATGCAATCCTGCTCATAAATAGGCTCCTGTGTTTATAGGAGATGTTATCAATGATATCATACAACATGTCATGAGTGATGTGCTCTGTGAGGTTATAGGGAAAGCATTGCAAGGGTTCAAGTTATAGTTACTTCAGTCAAATTAAATGAATTTGAGTGTTTTTTTTTAGTTTAAGATGTTAAGTTTTTACTGACATTTTCACCTATCTATACCTATAACCATTGTTTTTTTAGTGAATTTCTGAGGTTTAAAACAATGTAAAGTAAGATGTTATACCATATCTAACTATAACATAACTTTTACCTTTTGCTTTTTCCAGTGAATTTCAGTGGTTTATTTTAATGTAAAGTTAAAAGGGTGCCATTTTGAGTAAGCAAGACTTACTGGCTTTGTCAAAGTGTCAGAACACTAAAATAGGAGTTAAGCACATTAACATATATAGCAGATCCACTGGCTTTGTCAAAAAGTCAACACAATAATTCATCAAAAAATATAAACCAAATGGTACATTATTAATACACAAACAGCCATGCTTACTAATAGTTACAAAAATATAAAACATAAAGCATTTTTATTTTTAAAAAAACTATAAATGTCTGTTTTTTTCTTTTTTTTACCGCTTTTGAGACCACAAAATGCAGCCATAGGACCAATAAGAAGGGGACCTCACACTACAACTGAAGACCATACAGCTTCAGCTCTGAGTGCTTAAACAAAGATGTTAAGCTCTTCTTGGGTCATATATTCAGTGACCCAGGAGACTTACTGAGAGTTTTTTAAATGGTCTGCACTTCCTTCAGCCCCCCACAGAATTTTAAAAAAATGTTGATGATACCCCTGCCCCTTCTTGGGGCGCCATGAGGTGCAATAAATACAAATAGAAAGCCTTCACAGGGCATTAGGGCGCACTCCTTGATGGGAGGAGGGAATATGAAATGACCCACTATTTTGCTCATTTCATATTTAATCCAGTTTATTTTTAATATTATCCTGGGCAGCAATTTCTTCTTTTAGGGGGTGCCCAGTGTGTCAACAATATTCAGAGGTTTTATGGGCTACACGGGGAATGTCCATGGTCCCCGGGCCTCAAAGGCCAGCATTCATGCTGGATACCGGCGGGAACTGGCTGCATTGGTTTGCTCCCAAGAGAAAGCATATGTTCCCTGCCTGGGAGAGTGTGGGCAGGGAGTTAGCTTTCAGTTCCCTTCTCATGCTCTGACGTGCCCTGGGCGATGGGGTCCCCTTGACACTGCCTGCCATTGAGGCATATGGGTTGGGGGATAGAGCCCAAAGCCCCCTTTCCAAATAAAATATATATTGAGCCTGAGAGGAAGGGGACCCCAGGCCATTAAATGACTCAGTAGGGGAGGCACACACCCTATCCCCTGTTATAAATGATGTGCCAACCCACTCTCCTCCATGGGGCCTGGCCCACCATAGGTTATTTAAACTGAAATGGATGGCACCTGCTTCATGGATCACTCAGAAACATTCCAGAAAGGAGCTAAAGTGAATGAACCTCTTCTTTGGAAAGGTTTGTGAAGAGTTATCAAACCGCTCCAAAGTTATTAGCTAATGAAACAATCAATTTCGTATAGAAATCTGGTCCTAAATATAACTACACTATGACGACCGCCACTATGTAATAATAACACCGTCCTTATTCTTCTTGTGATAGCTCTTTGGACTTTTTTTAGTTTTTTTGCCATTGGCAATTGGTGATTTGGTGATGGTGATGATGTAATATGTGACATGGGTCAGAGACGGACTGGCCAATAAGGCTGTGCTTGATGGCTGGTCTGACAGACCAGTGTGTGGGTCGGTGTTTTTAGCAGTTTGTAAGCTTGTTTTATGGTCAGGTTAGCCTGTTTTTAATGTAGATTCCCCCAATCTTACATTGTTTGGGGATATCATCTTATTTCATCTCATGAATAGAATCTTCTGGCAGTATAAATGGTTTTGGGATTGTGGGATGGTGTGCTTTCAGTCTGGGCTGTGCGCATACCTATTGTAGATTGGATTGTTGTTGCAAGGACTAGTAAGGAGATCATGTGGTTGGAGTTGTTTTGGCATCTCCACCAATTGGAAATTGCCATTAGTCCTTCCGCCATTGAAAAAACTAAACTTAGATAATACAGACCCAAACAACTATAGGCCCATCTCCAGACTGCATTTCCCTGCCAAAATGGTGGAGAAGGCTATGAATATGGAAATTACCACCTTCATTGAAACTCATGGACATCTCAAACCCACTCAGTTTGGATTTAGAAGCCACCACAGTATCGAACTTGCCCTGATCACAGCTTCGGAGCAGGTTAGACAGAGAGAAGACGCCGGAGGCAGTGCCAATTGTTGCTTATAGACGTCTTCGCATTGTCCCTCATATCACTCTACTAGACCGTCTTGTCTCGATTGGGGCCAAAGAGCCGCACTATTACTCCTGAAATCCTTTCTCACCGATCAGGAGCAATTTGTTGCTTTAGCGGACTTTAACTCACCAACTTTCATACTCCCTTGTGGCATCCCCCAGGACTCTTTGCTGAGCTCTACTCTTTTTAATTTGTATGTAACACCGTTGGCAAAATGTATTCAATCTTTTGGGTTCTCGGTGGTGGCCTATGCAGATGACACCCAAATTGTGATATCTATGGCCAGTAACCCCATTGATACGGCCACGCGGTTCCATAACTGCCTGCTTCAGGTGGGAACGGGATGAAGTTGATGGAGCGAGCTTCAGAAATTATTTTATTCTGACTCGTGAAATTTATTCCCTGTAACATGAATTAATCTATTAATGAATTGTTGCATGATTTGTTCAACTAATTCAACTTAGTATAAGATTGCACACACTTGAACACGCGGGATTAATGACATGTGCTCTTGTTGCATTTGCGAGTTTGTCATGTAACACATGATTAATATTGTTTTGTTTGTCTTGTTCGTCCTATTGTCCTTGTCACTATTAATATGCGGCTGATCATTTTATGGCATGTGCTTTCATTATATGTGCTTAAATGTTTGTCCTATGTCGTGATGTCTGTCTGTGTATTATTTTATCATCTTTTTACTCTTTCAGAAATATAAAGACTTCAGCCGGACTATATGAAGAATGGTAGATATTTAATGTGCTGCTTTATTTGTTTGCTTCTGCTAGATGTCATTTATTAATGGGTTATTTATTAGCAATGGTCGGGTGGGTAACAGAAGGGTTTATTTTACTTGAATTAATCACCTTTTTGTGTTTGTTTAAATACTAGCTCGAGTGAAAGTTTGGGGCCTAGTGCTAATGAAAAGTTGGTTGGCCTGACAAAAGGAGCAGAGAGCAACGTGACGATCTTGTCATTTTAAAAACTTCCACGCACGGAAATGTGCAGAAGCTCAAACAATGGTTGTTCAGTACAGCTCCGAAAGCAAAAGCGTTAAGGCCGAGGAAGCGTGTAGAGGCAGCTTGGCTAAAATTCTGGAGGAAATTAACTGAAAAACATTTGGTTTAAAGTATCAACTTTGGGAAGCCAGTGTTGCTTCGTGTCAATGGACAATGACATAATGAAGTCACTGGGACTGATGCGTTGGCCTCTCGGTGGACTTACATTATTATCCCGCCAATTGTAGAGGTTGAGAGCAGTAGTCAGGAAGATTTCGAAGAACTCAGTGACAAGGATTGAAATTGTTTAAAATTATTGATGAGGGTTTTGTTTCCTGGCATAAGGCTGAAGAAAATTTGTTAGGTGACTTTAGGTCGAAGAAATTGTGTTTAGTTAGAAAGCACATATTTATGTGACATAAGGTCGAAGAAAAGCTGTTTAGGGTTCAATTTGTGTGGTTTTATTAATCCTAGTTTAGTTAATATTAGCTGTAGTTTATCCTTTTGATGTTAATAAGCAAAAACTCAAGACTAACATAACAAGTAAGGTAGAGCCTAAACATGAGAAACATGCTGGCAAGTCTAGCAGAGTTATTGAGCATGATCCAGAGATTCATCAAGATAGATCTGTTGGAGATTTCTCAAGCAATTCATTTTCAAGGCTTCTGTCTGAATATGTTAAAGTAATGAATGTTAAGGATTACTATGTTTGTGTGAAACTACCTGCTTCTGTTTCAGAGGGAGTGACTTATAATATGTTACCTCTTACTTATGGCATTACTTGCAGTGTAATTGCTAGCTTGTTTTATCAAACTGGTCGCCTGGAGTATTATTATTCAGACTTTGAGGAGGTTTTTGCAAATCTCAAAGTTGTAAATAGCTTGAACAAAGTAAAACCTGCGAAACAGATGAGGGAATTCTTTTTAGTTACTAATGAACTCAACTATGAGTACGGATATAGAAATAATTTAACATGCAAAATGAGAGCAGAAGAAAAGACTTTCTTGAACATGGTTGAGGAAAGAAGGGCTGTTTACAAGAGAAATGAGATGCTTAAACATGCCAAGTTCAAGTACTGGCAAATGGAGGATGCTAAATTAAATGGTGTTAACACAAATGCAGCTATTCATATAGACGAACCAGTTAGTGGTAAATTTTGCATTAGAAGAGATAATACGCTTTATGATAATTATTTTGTGGGTGCTAGTCAATGTGAGGATACCTATCGAATCATAGGGGGATGGGGATTTAAAGGTGGTAAGGATCCAATTTTCCCTGGAATTTATTTTATTTGTAGCAATAAAGCATATTTTAGCCTCCCAGACCATTGGTATGGGACATGCTATCTTGGCTTGGTCTTCCAAAAATGTTTCATGTCGACAGAAATGAAAAGGGTACCTTTGAATTCGGTGAACACCTGAACCTGAATAGGTACAAAAGAGAAAGTTTTACAGAAGTCCTGGGAGACATCTTTGGTGCTGTTATTCCTATGGTAGGAATTACCATGAATTCAATCAAAATCAGAAAAGTTTCTACAATCGTGGATAGATTGTCAACAGATACTGCAAGTGGTTTCCAATTAGTCAATACAGAACTTGTTGCTACCAGAAGCATGGTTATGCAGAATCGTCTTGCCTTAGACATTCTGCTTGCAAAAGAGGGAGGAGTCTGTGGGGTCTTACATGTCCAGCATTGCTGTACTTATATACCTGACAAAAGTTGGGATATAGAGTTGCTTGTTAAAAACATTACACAGTTTCATGAAGAGATAGAACCCATGGAAGAAGAAAGTTTCACAGAACGAATTGGGAAAAGAATAGAGGCTATAAAAGAATGGTTTTCTGAAGTTGGGAGTTCCATCATTGGCAAAGTGCTCTATCCAGTAATTGTCATCATTACAGTGATAATGCTGCTAAAAATTAGCTGTATGATTCACAAAAGGAAGAAGCATCAGAGAGAAAAGAGAAGGATTTTCAAACTCAGAAAGGAACAAGAGAAGGAATATGAGTTAGAGGAAATGGGAAGGGCTCAGTTTGAAAGAGATGACCAGACAGCAGAAACAGGGGTTTAGGGAACCTAATACCGAGAGAATTCATATTGTGATGTCTCTAAATTGGGTTTAAAATGTTCTGAAATTTTTGGGTGTTGTTTGGTGATTTTTAAATCACCAGATGAGGGAGTTGATGGAGCGAGCTTCAGAAATTATTTTATTCTGACTCGTGAAATTTATTCCCTGTAACATGAATTAATCTATTAATGAATTGTTGCATGATTTGTTCAACTAATTCAACCTAGTATAAGATTGCACACACTTGAACACGCGGGATTAATGACATGTGCTCTTGTTGCATTTGCGAGTTTGTCATGTAACACATGATTAATATTGTTTTGTTTGTCTTGTTCGTCCTATTGTCCTTGTCACTATTAATATGCGGCTGATCATTGTATGGCATGTGCTTTCATTATATGTGCTTAAATGTTTGTCCTATGTCGTGATGTCTGTCTGTGTATTATTTTATCATCTTTTTACTCTTTCAGAAATATAAAGACTTCAGCCGGACTATATGAAGAATGGTAGATATTTAATGCGCTGCTTTATTTGTTTGCTTCTGCTAGATGTCATTTATTAATGGGTTAATTATTAGCAATGGTCGGGTGGGTAACAGAAGGGTTTATTTTACTTGAATTAATCACCTTTTTGTGTTTGTTTAAATACTAGCTCGAGTGAAAGTTTGGGGCCTAGTGCTAATGAAAAGTTGGTTGGCCTGACAAAAGGAGCAGAAGCAACGTGACGATCTTGTCATTTGAAAAACTTCCACGCATGGAAATGTGCAGAAGCTCAAACAATGGTTGTTCAGTACAGCTCCGAAAGCAAAAGCGTCAAGGCCGAGGAAGCGTGTAGAGGCAGCTTGGCTAAAATCCTGGAGGAAATAAACTGAAAAACTTTTGGTTTAAAGTATCAACTTTGGGAATCCAGTGTTGCTTCGTGTCAATGGACAAAGACATAATGATGTCACTGGGACTGATGCGTTGGCCTCTTGGTGGTCTGATGGATGTCAACCAATTAGGTTGCTGTATTTTACTAAAATATAACATTTAATTAGATTAGTGGGTCAGAAAGGTATAAAAGTTAAGCCTCTTGAGGGGAGCGGGGCTGACTGTTTCCTGAGGGCGAAGTGCTGTCCGTTTTCCTATGGACACGTAAGGCATGCTTGTTTGATATAATTTTGTTTTCCTTTTCAGGTCAGAAAGCTAACATAGGGAATAGGGTTGATGTTTCTTTAATTCATTATTTTATGCAATGTTGAAGTGTCGGACCTTTCGAGCCAATGATTAAATGAATAAAACTAATTAATAAATAAATGCTTGATATTAATAAAGAGCTAATAAAGTTTATGAAATTTGAGAAATTAAAAATAAAAGACTTAAAACGTCAAGCTGGTCTTGATTTTTGAGTTGTTACCATTAGTTTAAATCTGTTGGCCTCAGTGGTCTAATTAAATGTTTCTTTGTTAATTCATGAATAAAAATGTTATACTGCAGTTGTAAATATGTATAAATGAGTTTAATAGTGTAGAGAATTAGGCCACATGATTCAGCTTCATGATTTTCTGTCTTAGTGCATGGGCCTGGTTATTGATTAGTTTGGTGAGTATTAGGTAGTGAATGGTGACGCATGTGAGACAGAATTTCTATAGTGACGCTGGATCAACCTCTAACTGTTTAAAGCTTAATATCAACAAATCAGAGGTCTTACTTTTTGGAAACAATATCTCTTTTTGGCTGCCTACATGATAGCCAGGGGCACTAGGCTCTCTCCCTAAAAATGTAAGTAAGGTGAACAATCTGGGAGTAATCGTTGATAGTCAACTCTCTTTCGAGGGCCACGTTAACACCATTACCTCTGCCTCCTTCTTTATACTAAAACTCCTTAAAAGGATTTTCCCTTTATACCTCAGCATCTACAAAAGATGGTAACTTCAGCCCTCATTCTTTCAAAGGTCTACTATTGCAATGCCCTGTTCGTTAACATCTGGAAAAGTGCCTGACTAAAATCCAGGCTGTAGAAAACGCTGCTGCCCATTTGCCTTTAGGTCCCCTTAGCACAAATCTGGTTCTTTCTGCACTGGCCTGCTTGCACTGGCTCCCAATCAGAAAGCACATTCTCTTTAAGGCTCTGTGCATTGCCATCAGAGCTCTCCATGGAACTGGCCCAGAGTTCATTAAGCACAGTTTTCAGGGGTATTCTCCTGCCAGGTCACTGTGGTCTGCCTCGGCCCACAATCTTGTAGTGCCTAGATACAGGAAGTTCGACTGGGGCAGCAGAAGTTTCTTGGTGGGCACCTCTAGACTTTAGAATTCCCTCCCTTCGGATTGAAAAGCAAAACTGATCTGTTAGCTTTTAGGAAAGTGTTTAATACTTGGCTTTTTAATGAGTAACTCTTCTTCGCCGCAGCCGTCTCTTTTTCTCTGTGAGTCAGCACCTAGACACACTTAGCGATTAATCGCGCTTAACAAATTGAATTTTCATTATTTTTATTTCATTTGATGGCTCGGTCTGTAGGTTTGTGCTATGTTGTGCAGTATTGCCTGATATAATTCATTTCCATGTTGTGGAGTGCTATGACTTGATTTGTAACAATGTAATGCAGTTGGATGTTGTTCTTGATCATATTATGCCAGGCTGTCCAGTGCTGTGTAGAACTTACATGGGCCCTGGGGTGTAGAGTAGTGTCATTTGGTGAGTTTTGATGGAATATAGTATTGTTTGTTGTGAGGTAGTGGAGGTTAATTGGAGGAGCTGCTTTGTGGTATGGTATGAAATATATTGTAAATTGTGATACAGTGTGGCATATTCTAACTTAATAATGTGGATGGGTCGAGAACTTGATGGTTTGTAGTAATGTATCAATTCAATAAAATAGTTAAAGCATACTGTGAGAGGATGGCCTGGTATATGCTGTCTACTATTTAAAGAGGGCACCCTGCACAAGCCCAAACAACCCTTATAATGATTTAAGAGGTCTCAGACAACCTTAGAAAGCTATCCAAGTGGTAGCTGTGAAGAGCAGCCTTTAGGCCAAGTCTTGAAGGAAAGTAAAACAGCTTGTTTTACCAGAATTGAATCTTATAGTTAGATTAACTGAAAAGAGAACCACACAATAGTTATTCAAAATATGTATTTATTATATAACACTATCTAGTATGTTACAGTATCTCCTACACACAGATAGACACAAAGCACACAATACTTAAGTACAGGCACAACAGTATATAGCACTAATACACATTGGGCCCCAGGGGGCAACCACACCATATACTAAGAAAGTGGTATAAGGACCACAACTTGGGTCAGGACGATATCGAGAGGACATAGAATCGTAGGGCCCCCAAGGAACCACCCACGGCGAGTAGATAGGGACCCCACAGAGGGCGGGTGCAGTGCGGGAACACGACTACGTGCTCTGTACAACTCTATGTGAAAGTGGCAGTTGGAGTTTTAGAGATGAAGGACCCTTCCCACTGGACTTCTAAGAAACCATGTGGAAGACAGAAGGTTGGAGAGACACCCCACCATGGATACCAAAGTACCCAAGTTACCTAACCCAGTGAAGCGGGGTGCATAGGTGTGAAGTGGCATTGGAAACTGCCCTCGAACCCAATCGAGGACTTAGAAGAAGAGGCACTAATGCAAGGATGAAGAATGTTCATTGGAATCCAAACATGGATTCTAGTTGAGGAATACCTGAAAGCAGCGGGGACAGAGTCTGGGTTACTTAGGAGTGACCAGGGGCTCGATAGACGAATGCCCACCGATGTCGGGTGATTTAGGATAGTTGATGTACAGCTGGTACCAGGCTACATTGAGGACAACCAGGAGCCAGATACAAACTGTTCCATAAAGGATGTAGGATGTCAAGTGCTAAGAGATCGGTGTCTGGCGGGAGCACCAGCAAGCCTTGGCAACAGCAACCTATAGAGAAGGTCAAGGAGGTGTACGGGTTGGACCAGCAAGGTCCAGGAGACTCACCACACATATTCCCCTATTTCAGGGCAAGCCTGGAGCAACCAAGGGAGCCCAAGAAAAGCAAAATTGACCCTCAATTGGACCCACAGTCCGGAGGCACCGGAGTCATGAGAGGACCTCAAGTAGCTTCACAAAACAGCAAAGCACTGAGCACTCAGTGCAAGGTGGATGAAGATCCTTGTGCAGAAAGTCACCAGAGGTTAGGGCTACTCGGAGCTCAATGCACTTTTTAAAGAATTGCCAACAAACATACACACTTGCAAAAGTAAGCTGTGCACAGTAGTTCGGGTATTGCAGCCCCCATGAGGGATTCTGACCTCAAACTTGATGAGAGGGCAGCTTGGGCCTCGAGGGGCATAGAAAATTACCTCCTGTGTTGCGGGACCCTTCGTAGTCTGTAGGAGATCAGGATCAGCAGACCGGTCAGCAGTGTTGGGGTGCCTGCAAATGCATTGGAAAGTCTCCTTCACTCCAAGGGAGATTATATTCAGTTGTCTTTGATGCTCCAAAGGCCCTGCACGGATCATTTATGGTGCACAGGCACAGATGATGTAGCAGACCGAGAGGGAGGCGGAGTGAGGGCCAAACAAAGTCCAGCAAAGTCCAGAGTGCCCAGAGTGCCCAGACGGTCGAAGTGCAGTGGTTTCAGGTTAGAATCTTGTCCACAATGAATCTAAGGTCCTACAGCCAGGTAAGCCCTTACGTACCCACAGGAGAATTGGAAAGATTGAGGTTCAACCTCCCAGAGGAGTGTCTGGACAGGAGGGAGGTTACTCCCATGTCCTCTTTCCAGTTTTGTGCCAGTGCGGGAGTCAATTGCTCCAGGACTGGTTTGAACTGAACTATGCACAGGGACACCAAATGTACCCCTCATGCAAACTTTCAGTCACTGGCAAGCACACCCACCCAGCCCTAATACACTAAATCCTGTCTGGGAGGTGGTCACACCTCCCTGTGACAGGATGCCTACTGTTTTGCCTTTCCCTACTTGAGCTTGGCTCAGCAGCAGGAGGGCTGAAATGTGTCTCTGTTCGGCAGCAACCGTTTTGAGCTGTCAGGAGTTAGAAGGCTGGTACCAAAAACACCAGGGACCCCATGAAGCTCGCTTCTGAGGGGTGGAATTATACCTCCCACACTGGTTACAGGAGTGGGGGTATGATTCCAACATGTTTGACAGAAGACACAATAGGCATGTTTCTGCCGTTTTAGAGTTGGTCATCAAGCGGTCTTGGAATGCCTCTCTATAGGTTGTATATGGCCGCTTCACTGCTCATGCAGTGGCACCCTCTCACTTAGAAACAAGCACCCTGCCTTCAGTATTGTAAAGGCCTGCTATAGGGGTGACTTATAGGTTTTAAGTGCACTGACTCTTAGATATAGTAAACCTATATCTTAAATAAGTGGTGCATGGACCAACTTACACAGGCAGCAATGGCAGGCCTGTAATTCCATTTTGCATGGCCTCTCTTGGGTGGCATAATACATGCTGCAGCCCATGGGAGGCCTCTGGGGTACTTATACCATGGGAACATGTGTACCATATTGTAGGGACAGACAAGGGTAACCCTGTATCCAATCTGGAGTGTAATTAAGTACATAACATAACAGTTTAGGGAGAAAGCAGATAGACTGTGGTCCTGATTAGCAAGATCCCAGTCAGACTAGTCAAAAATCATCTTAGCACCAGGCAAAAAGTGGGGGTACACATGCAGAAGGATCCTACCTTCCTACATATACAGATTAAGAATAGCAAATAAAACACACATTTAACAACAGCAAAGCAGTAAAAATATACACATACCTAAGCTAATAAATAGTTAAAATGTAACATATGATAGTAAGATTTGGTAGTAACAATTGCCAAAGGGCCTAAAATATAAAACCTTTGAACAAATGAATCACTGTGTAGGTGAGTAAAAAAGAAAACTTTTTTATGAGTTTTATAGAATGTTTCAATCTTTTTAAGGCGTACATCTGACAACCTTGCTGCACAGTTGTGCAGTGAATATTTTAAGAAGGGACGTGAATGTGATGCTATATTTGTGTTTTATAGTGGAGAAGTGTGGCTCAGGGGTTAGAGGCGGCAGACCCGGAAGCTGAGATCGGCCCTGGACCAGGTTTCAATTCCCCGCCTCGGCGGGTCTTGGGCTCAAAAATTCCACAGACTCGATAATTCTCGCTCCGGTGCCTTCTCAACTCACGGGTTCACACTCTGCGACTCTGGGCAATAGCTTGCTTAATCTCCACAATGGCCCCTCGCGGCGGGATGCCTGGCTTTCACCTTGTGGATACCCTGCCGGGGTTATCTCACAGGGGAATACCAGGACGGGTTCCCTAAGCAAGTGCCGGGAAACCCTTTGTGGGTAGCTGTGCGCTATATAAGCTCAAATACATTTACATACACATTTACATTTACATAGTATGATTTTCTTCCATCAGGTTGGCAGTATTGTCTGTTGTCTATTGAATGGTGTGTTAAATTAAGAAAGAGAGCAGGAAAGAGGAGATGGAGAGTGAGGAGGAAAAGGAGAAAAGAAAAGGGGGAAAGGAAAGAAAAAACGAGTAGGAGAAAAAAGTAGAAATAGGTGAAAGAGGGAAGGCGATGGTCAGGATCTGAGTGAGAGCAATTTAGATAGGAGAAGAAAAAGGCATAAGAAGAAAAGAGAATAGGGAAGTGAAAAGGTAAGAGAGAAATGAAGAGGTATAAGACATGGGAGAGGAGACAAAAAGAGAGAAAGAATATGTTGGGTCTAGGGAAGGGAAGAATGGATAGGTCTAATGGAGGAGTCATAGAGAGGGAAGAAAGAGAGGGGTGATGGAAGAGACCAGAGGGAAGGAAGGAGAGGGGGTAGCGAGAAGACAAGAGCCAATATCCGGAGGCAATGTCTGAGGCGGATATAAAGAAAAGAAGATGCAATTGAGAAAAAAAGGGGAGAAAGAGAATGGGAAGAGCAATGAGGGAAGACAAAGAACTAAGAATAGTATAAAAGAAGTGACACAATGCAGTTGCAAGCAGCTGAAATGGGAAGGAACATGAATATGTAAAGGGAAGAAAAAGAAGGTGTAAAGGAATAAATCAAAAACAGAACTCATAGTAGTGGAGGAAGACCAAACAGACTGTATGGGAGAAAAAGGAATCAAGACAGGGGAAGGTAGCAAGTGATGAGAAAGCAGGATAGGAACATACGAGAAGGAGCCAGGCGAGTAGGTGCAAAATGAAGGAAAAACAGAGAAAAGCAATGTGAGTTGCAGAGGACAAATTAGAGCTGACTAGGAGATGGGAGAGTATTGAGGAGGAGAAATAATGGAGGGCTAGGCAGGGTAGAGGACAGGAGGAATGAGAAGCAAAAAGACAAAAATACAAGTGAGACTATAAGAATGAGGAGAGAGGGAACAGGTTGAGGATATGCAAGCAAAAAGGGTGAAGGTTGTAGTGTGCTTTGACCACACTGCTAGGATATGAAAGAGGCACATGCAAACCCTTCAGCCTTGGCCTTCAAGAAAGAAGTCAAACATATCTTACTGAACAGATTTTCACGATTAGGTTCATAATCAAGGACCAGTCAGAACTGCCTGACACTGGAAACTCAAGAGCGGTTTGATATAAGGAGCCCTTGCTTGCCACAATGCTTCTATAGCGATCCATAGTCGTCGGCTCCTCAATTAGGATGGTCATAGACCCTTAAGGTGGTCATAGTACCCATATGTTTCTTTAGATTATATCGTCTGTGGTTGAAAAATGTTATGCAATGGGATATGGGCTCTCTGTGCACAGTACTCTGCTACCCTTGGATCCTGTTTGAGATTTATAAAACAATCTAAATAAAATGTGTGGCTTGCTAGTATGTAGAATAATGGTGTGTGTGTGTGTGTCACTGTGCATAAGAGAGAAAGGAGAGAGATATCTGGGGGTAAGCAGTAAACTACTATCATGGAATGTTTTCTGTGGTGCAGAGAAAGGAGAGGTGAAATAATCTGGGGCGCTGACCCATGTGGTATGGTAAGAGGGAGTATATTGGAATTTGAGCTTTGCATTCTTGAGTGAATGTTTTGGTCCTATCACATGGACATTCATTCAAATGATGAGTAGGAATGTGTGATATATCATTAATAGATGATAGATGTGTTTGCATGTGTAATTGTAATATGAAGTGCGATGATGTGTGGAAAGTTCTGAATAGTGTGTGGATTAATGCAGTTGGTTGTGTGTAGTGGGAAAATATAATATTAGTTTATTGCTTATGACGAAGAATCATGACGTGTGGAACAGTGTGAGATGTTTGGATGGTGTGGCATTGCATGAGGCGGTTTGGTGTGGTGTTTGCAGTTTGGTACAGAGACAATTTGTGTGAGTATGGTGTACTATAAGAAAGCACCCAAATGCCACTACAACAAAGTAATAGTCTCACATTTCCTCTGAAATTTCAGTACCATGTTGGAACCTGTGAATTTTACCTCCCATAGAAACAAGTTTTACGCTAATTGTTTGTTCTATCTTTCTAAACAAAGGCGCCTCCGGCTGGGTGACAAGAGAGCGCTGCGATCTGTATTCATCGCGGATACTTAGCTCGCAGCTAACTGCATACTTTTAGCAATTTTATTAGTGACAATTATTTTAATAGATCCAAGAGAAGAGCCTTTTACATTCTAACTGTCGTTTTTTTGAAGCCCTAAACCTTTGTTTAGACCTTACAACTCGTGTACACATCAACAACCTTCATTCTAAAATGCTAATGTTGCCACAAGATATGCAGACAGTGAATTATTTACCAGTTCATCCTCTATGCGAAATCTGCCGGGAAAGATTCTTTGAGGTTAGACTCCATTCGCTGGCGACCGCTCCTGCAATCTCTATCACAAATATGAACCCCTGTGTGGCTTGTGCTCCAAAGATACTTTTTTAGGGTGAGTCAAGAGCTCACCCTGTCCTGATCAGGGTGTGTGTTTGGGTGTCCGTCTCGTCTCTATGTACTGGTTTACATCTGTGAATTTATCTGCCAAAAGTGGCAACTACTTCTACTTGAAAAAGGGCCATTCCTTGGCGAAATCATTCAGAAAAATACAAGACAAAAAAATCTTAAATATAGTTGTCTCCAGGATGCCGCACCGAGTGATTATTCAAGGTTCTCTCTCTGTGGCTTTATGGGTGACTAGCTTTTTATTTGTACAGAGTTTGGATAAGCATGGCTCCTTCATAAGCAGGTCTCCAAGCCTCCCGGCACAGCAAGGACTTATCACTAGAGCTGAACCTGGTACTATCAACTAAACACATATTGGCCTGATAGAGCAAAGGGTCTTTCAAAAGGGTCCCCCATTCTGTGTCTATAGGAATATTCCTTCAATCATAATTTCCAAACAGAAACGAGAGGGAGAGGCAATGCAGAGAGAGTGGGCACATGGACACTGTTGGGTTGGAGCTGCCAATGACTTCTTTGAGCGATTTTTTGTTTGTGAGAGGTACTGCAGACCCTGCTGGGAGTGACCCACCGTAACGAGTACAGATGGTGCTACAGTCTCAGCTGCCATGTGCAGAAGTTTGTACTCACCATTCAATTTATTATTCCTCAGTCCCTGCACCTTGGTAGTAAATCTCATTGAATCATTTCCATGGTACAGTGGATTTTACTTATTCATTTCTGGTCATGGTCATCGTCAACCTAATGGAAAATATCTGGGCTACAGTTACTAAAAGGGGCTCTGTCAATATGTGAGCTGTGGCACGACCCATAAGCAGGTGCGCCCCACGCGGATAGGCACAGTATGCCAGATACACACAAAAGTACACTGTCCTCAGTGTAGAAGCAGACTCTGACAGGTTGTGCCTGAGCTGTGTGGAGAACCTGTCAGCTGACAGGGCAACTGTTTGAAACAGCGGCTTTCTCTGTCACTGGAGGCAAGCCAGCCTCCCTTTGGAGGAAAGCGGTGTGTTACTGCAACAGCCTGCAGGGTCTTGATTGGGGGATCCCTGGGACCCTCAGGACCCTCACTCATAGAGCTTCCACAGAGGCTCACTAGCTGTACACCCGATCTATGTGGTGTACATCACTAGCCCTGCTGATGGCGGTTTATTTGCCAATGCACTTGAATCCGTAGCATGGTGCAGATTAAGCATGGGCGAATTCTGCGAATCTGGCGTTTGCAAATTTTGCGAATTTGCGAACTCGCAATCCGCAAAATCCGCGAATTATCGCGAATTTGCGTATTTTTATTTTTGTGTTCGCAAGGATTTCTGCCAGTTCGCAAGGATTTCTGCCAGTTCGTGAGGGTTTTGTACCAGTTCGCAATTGCGAACTTACATGTCGGCTCGCAACGGTCACGATTATGTTGTTTCTACGTCTGGTTCATCATCACAGGTTCCCAGCACCCTCTGTTTCACCCCTGCCACCCTCTGTTTCACCCATGCCACCTTCTGGTACATCAATGCCACCCTCTGGTTCATCATCACTGTAGATTATGGGGGGAAAAAGCAAGCACACCTACCTGCTTCAACTGACATGAATTAATTTGGGGTTGATTTATTAATGTGTCACTGTTTTAAAATTCCAGTCTGGCACCTGCTTCCTTATCTGTAATTTGCTTTCTGTTGCAGTGCAATTTTTTTTCCAGGACCTTTGTGGCCTACTTGTAGCTATTCTATGAGCCTGCTGTGAGGGTCAGAGCAGGGTCATACAATTGTTGCAACTAGCAACTGAACTCTGGAGGGGCCCTTGTCAGGAAGCACTACAGGGAATGGTTACTAATGATGAGTTTGAACTTTTGAACCTGCTGAATGCTTTTTTTGTGTTCGCAAGGAATTCTGCCAGTTCGCAAGGATTTCTGCCAGTTCGCGACGGTTTTGTACCAGTTCGCAATTGCGAACTTACACCGCACGCAGCAAAATCACCAAGAAAAAAAAAATCCGCTGCGTGCGAATTTGCAGATTTTCGGTAAATTAGCGAGCGTTTGCGGATTGCGAATTTACCGAAAATCCGCAAAATCCGCGAGCGTAACGGATTTTCCGCCCATGCTTAGTGCAGATGCAGTAGCAAAGGTTTCCCTCATTTGTATTTGGCCACACCCAGAAGGAAATAAGGAAATTCCCCCTCATGATCACACCAGCACAAAATATCGATCTTATATACATGATCTCAAGAAGTTATTCTCATCTTGTATAATTTCAAACCACAAATCCCTTGATACAATAATCTTATGAAGACCACATCTAAAGAAAACAGTTTTCTTTAGATGTGGTTGCATTTGGATCTTAAGTTATCTTTATGATTGATATTTCAAGACATGGGAGAAATAGATGATTAAGTTGAGATGACATTTAAAATTTGTATGTAATTTTAATCCTGAAGAAACATTTGTTGGCTATGCTATTTGAATAAAGAACGATTAATTAGACTAAATATTGGAAGAACATCTTTTCTTAGATCTTGATGACAAGATTGATATAGATATTTGTATTTGCACACACGCATGTTAATGTGATGTGTTCAATAGCCGAGAATAGTTGACTAGTGAGGAAGTTTCACATGAAATGTTAATACATAGTGTAACATTCAGCTTCTCCAAAACCCAACCTCGAGCCACCCTTCTACTTCCACTAACCCACTCATCCAAAAACAGAAAACAAATTCGACTTCCAACATTACCCCATCTCTATTGACCCCTCTAGATCCCACTGTAATCAGCCCCATTGCTTTCCCTCTTTCCATCCATACCTCTACTTCTAAATGTGATTTGAGAGACTCCGAAGAGGTGAAAAGGCCACAGATGCGCTGAGTTATAAATCTCATAAATAAATTAATAAAACAAGAGATATTGGCTATTATTGGGCCTTTATTTATGTTACAAAACAGTCATATTGTGTCCTCATAATGGCCCCTTTTCAGCAGTGATGCTGCCCCAGTCAACATTTTATTTTCAGAAAACAAAGGTCCTAAGCCTAGAACATTATTTCAACGCAATGTCATATAGACCACAATCGGACACTATATGTACTTTTCTTATACCCAGCCGGGCAAAGAATTTATTAAGAAAATAGAACAAATGTTCAAAATATAAGTTACAATTAGACAACAAACATTTGGTGTTTGAAGTAAGGCACAAGCCTGTGCCGTTTTGAGAAGTGGTGAGTGTGTACTCCATAGAAAATCACAAGAGTTCTTATCAGGATTAATATCCGTTCTTTCAAGTTGTCATACAGAGGACAGAACTATTTCTGGTTGCAATAGGGTGTCTTTATTATTTTTTGTAGAACATGGACAGCCGACACGTGTTTCGCCCCCTTTTGGCGATTTGCGCCGGGGCTTTCTCAAGGCTAGTTTTACATATATGGCGTAAATTTATGTGGTTTCCAATTTTTGTAGTATCCAAAATACAGAACATACAATTTTCCAGGAGCAGAAATTCTTCTGTCAGTTCTGTAAAAAAGAATGTGATTGTTGAAAAGTCTATCAAGTAGAAGACAGGTTGTTGCTTTTCAGCACCAAACACTCCAATGGCGTAATGCGGCGATGGCTCACAGGAACAATGCGGCGTCTCTTGTGAGCCATTGCCGCATTACGCCATTGGAGTGTATCGAATATCATATCGAACGCTGATCTAAACCAACCTGACGGGGCACCCACACGGGGCTTGCCTCGACCCTCAAACCACTCCGCCATTATTTAATTTCCAAATTGGTAAGTTGCGGCTACAGAGGCGATCTGCTCCCCCTAATCCGTCCAGGTTATTTTAAATAACTATTGCCTTTCCCCTCACAGCTACCAGGATCCAGCCACCAATCACTCGATTCCTCAGAGCCATTTTACGCGCAACTCGGATCGTTCCAGCGCCGAGGGTATGCTTTATTCGCATACCTCCTCCCCTTCACCATAACCACTTCCTAGCAATATATTATCGACACTTCAAGCTCGAATCTTTCACCAGCCCAAACCTGGCATAGCGGATAAATGCACACTGTGCCATTTCCCCACAATCACAGAAATGGCTACTTTTCACAAAAATATGCACACTCAAGCGCCTCTCCTAGCTTAGTGACAATTCAAATATTCTCGCTAGGCCAGTCACTAACTAATAGTACCAAGACCATCCTTGTCATTGTGGATGCATTAAACAAAAAAACCAATTGGCACAAATCACTGCACTGCGATTCCGAATCTTGTTAAGTTAAGAGTGTGACTCAGTTGACTTTGATTTTTCAACCACAGAATAGCAACTTAAATATATTTGCTTTTCTGTTTCTCCTGTTTTCCTTACAGGCAATTTTTCTTGTTATACCAGGCAACAATTAAGTCCTGATGATGATCCCATTATTTTGAGCGCGGGATCGAAACGCCGTCGACTTTGCTCAGTAGACATACAGTTGATTTATGAATATTTATACATGTATGTACTACTCTGGGGAATACTGCCAATTTGAATTTTAAGCAGTATCCAGCTTTGCTCAAACTTTCTCTTTGCCTGACGTAAACTGTCCTCTCCTCTGCACCCTCTCTCACAACTTTTTTCTATCTCTCAGTACGGCACAGGCTTGTGCCTTACTTCAAACGCCAAATGTTTGTTGTCTAATTGTAACTTATATTTTGAACATTTGTTCTATTTTCTTAATAAATTCTTTGCCCGGCTGGGTATAAGAAAAGTACATATAGTGTCCGATTGTGGTCTATATGACATTGCGTTGAAATAATGTTCTAGGCTTAGGACCTTTGTTTTCTGAAAATAATTGATACCCATGGTCCCGAGCCATTTAGTGGGTCCCCTTGTTTTTTGACAAAAGCCCCAGTCAACATGGCATGATTCCAGAGACTGGTGCCATACCATGACCTAATGGAAAGGTTCTTATTTCATCATATCCACCATCCTTTGTTTCCTTCGATCCTGGGGACTGCAGTGCTACACATCTTAGACAAGCCACTCTGCCTTTTAGAGAAAGGTGACGCCTGCCTTGTTATCTTTGCGCATCTCCCAGCAATGTTTTGACAAGTTTAACCATCTCACTCTACGAAACATTTCTATTGCAAAAATGCGAACAAAAGGTGTAATACAAAAATAGTTAACATTATATTTCGACTATTGATGCCAGTACATTAAAATCACAGACTCCCTTTCAAAGCCCCCTCCCTTCAACAAGACCCACACTAGAAGTCAGGATGTCTTCAGATAAGAAATGAAAAACTGCAAGAAAGAGAGAAGCAGAATAGAAACATTCTCTAGCTATACTCCTTGGATCTTGAACAGCATCTCGATCAACATCAGAACTGCCCCAACCCACCTTAAATCAGAGGGATCTGAAAAATTACCTACAGACTCACAAAACATCTAAACACTAGGGATTTGACATGAATATTCCACTTGATTATAAACAATCCTGACCCCTATGCCCATGCTTGGCGCTATATTGCTCTCTAGCAAGTCTAGCAAGTCCAGACTCTAAATATATACAAATGTGTGTGCACACACAGACACACACACCCACGCACACACCCACTCACACGCGCACACACACACACACACACATCCCATTACTCATAGAAAAAAATAACTTTCTTCATCAGGGCGAAGTGTGTGTTTTGAGCCTGTATATCTAGATGCAGATTTATCTTGATCCCATGCAGAATAGTCATAATGCAAAATGACAGGTTTCTCATTCCATTCCATTGTGTTTCCTATTTTTGCCATGGTCTGCTTCCCATAGATGGGGGTGAGTGCTCAGGGTGTGACAATAGTTTAATTTCAAATGTATGCCTTCCATCTTAGAAAGTGTTCCCATAAAAGACAATTTACACAGGCTGTCCACGGAGGTGAAAAGTGATATAGCATCAAAATACTGCTGGCAGAATATCGCCTGATGCAAATAATGTATCCTGACTATTGTCTTCAAAATATACTGATCCAGTACAGTTAATAATAGAAAATCAAAAAGCAGCGAAGTCATTTTTTTTCGTTTGAGATTTAAGATGTATTATTATTGTCAGACAATATTTCTGAGTATGCCATTCTGACATACCACCAAAAATGTACATTCCCAGAAAAGAGCTAACTGCACAACCCAAAATTTACAAAGGGCAATGGCGAATTCATGCCTCCAGACGTTCCTTGACTGTGAAATAAAGTTTATTCTCGCTGTGGTATGTACGCAAAAGAAAACCCAACACGGAGACTTTGAGCCTCTCATCAATACTACTGGTCAACTTTATGTACAAATATGTGTTCAAAAGCATCAATTTCATTAAGGTAAATATAAACCTCCTTCAATTTTTCTTAAACATACCTAATGTATGAAATGGCCATGAAGCAACTGAGAAACTGAACAGCCTGTCAAATATGGATGTTTGTTATATAGAAAGCCTATAATTTTCCTTGCAGCGTAGGTGTGTGCACTATAGCGTTTCCTCCTCAGAATATTATCTTGTTTTTCAAAAAACCATCCAAAATGCAGGAGTTCACGAGTTATATTGCCTTGTACAATCACATTTCGCAAGGAGATGACTACCAGTCTCCAAGAAACGAAGCAGCATCCTCAAGAACATATAGCCACACGTGATGAAGCCTGTCATTTTGTGCCAGCTTCCAACACCAGCTGCTGATCTTACTTCTTGTTTCACACAATTGGTGGTTGATTGCTTCTGCTCAAAATACCATTAGATGCAGTTCCCAATGTACCTGTCAAAAGAGCCTCAGGATATACAAGGGCAGTTCAACCAAGCAAGTATAACATTTTGTCGCCAGCAAGTTCCCTGGTGCATCTCAGCCAATCCTGTGCTCATTTACAGAAAGCACTTGCAACAAAAAGTTATAAAAATTCTATTGCAAGTTGTAAATAAATAGGATTAAAAACCTGTTACTGTGGCATAGATGAAGACATGTGCTAGGGCAAGGTATATGGAGCGGCAGAGCTACATGGACAAGCAGGGTGCCACAACCAGGGTCGTTACAAGCTTCCAAAAGAATCAAATTAAGCACTACTGGCAGGGAAGGCAGGAGCAAAATGCCACTTTGCCTGCGGTGCGTGACATCTTGCATCCTCACTGGTCCCTTAAACCACACTATCTGAACGGTGCAGCGGTTTTTGTTGCAAGAAGAAATCTAACAAATGTCAGAGAGTCACAGGTTGAGGGATGCCGCTGAATATAAACACGAGAAGACCTGCATTCACTGACAATGTAGAACATTACTCAGGATGTCACTCAGCACTGACTTTAATTTGTATAGCTGCATAGAGAAGCAGAAAAGGCTAAATGTTTCCATAGACCTTTTAACATACGGCATTTACATTGTCTGTACTACTTTTTGTCATTTCCAACTAATGACGCTCCTCCTGTGCCCCTCGGCACTTTAAGTTTTTTCAAACATTGCTCTGCACTGGCATTGAAGTCCCTCTCTCCTTCTGTTCTCTTCTTTCACATTCTCCAATTTCCTCCCCTCTTTTTACCTTTCTTCATGCTCCTATTTTCTTCTCCAAAGTAGTTGAAATTCACTGCTCTTCAGAATGTGTACAATCAACATCCCATCTGTATCGTTCTTTTCACGCTACAATGTCCTTCTGTTCCATAATGTCCTTTCTCGTGTCTCTCAAAGTATCTCTGTCTTGTTGTTATCTATTCATAAAGTATGCATAGGTATAGAACAGCCGCGCAAGCTGTCTGTCTCTCAGGTGTACAGCTAGAAAGACAATAATCATTTTTAAAAAAAAAAAAGATGCCAGTATACACAACCAGCAAATAAGGATTGTTTTGCGCTTGCTAATATGTTATTTAATGTTACTGTTTTGCCAAAACTTCTCTTCAGCAACCTTGAATCTGAACAATTTGGGGAATAGTTTTAGGTTACTGGGAAAAAACAATACTTACTAATATTAATAAGAGCACTTCATAGCACACATCTACCATCTCTAAGCATCCAACTGAAGTTACTATTTTACTGATACTCATGTTTTATGATACTCAACAGCACATCACTTGTATAACAGAATAAGCTCTGTCTGAAAGGAGGTAGTCATAACTATTAAAGACTCTATGGGTCAATTTAACCCAAGCTAATCAGCAGGTGCTCTGGCCACTACAACCCCCCTCCCCTCCATGGAGGACTGCCTACCATATTTAGAGACACCACTTGCCTCGATAGGATATATGTACCTGCAGTATGTTGGATGCACTGAAAACAAACACCAAGCAGGCTCCATTTTTGTTTGGCCTGCTCAACATTCATTTATTTGTTTTGCTAAAAAACACAGAATAAACAAAAAGAGGATGGCCCTGATATGCAGGGAATTATCTTGTACGCTTAAATGCCTCTCAATATAATGATATAAACGGATGTACATAAGTGAAATGCTCCTGCATGTTAGAAGCATACAAGAGACCAAAACACATTTAAATATGTGAGTTCAAGATGTGTGCATCCTGAACTGACATTTTTAAAAGGGATCTCTTGTATGCTTTACTGCATTGCGTGAGAGAGCAGGAAAATGCCACATTTAATAAGATATGATATTCTCCCTAGCGCTGGTGCACAATTAGAATGCTTAGTGCAACACACACACCTTTGCACCATAGTGCAAGGATGTAGGTGTGATGTCTAGCATAGGTGTTATACTAGAAGAGTACCCTTCCAATACAAAATACTATGCCTAGACAACCTTTGCATGCATACTACACTGTACAGCACACATTCAAAGTCGCAAAAGTTGATAGAAATGAAGGCATTTCTCCAAGTTAACACCACTCTCAAGAATGATTTATTTTTTGCCACAAAACCCTTCTACTATTATTAGTAGATAGGGCGTTACATCATAATCTATGGGTGATTGAATGGGAACACTCATGTACCACCCATGGAATGCCCCGACACAAAGTAATCAAAGCGGTGTAAAGCTCTGTTTTGTGTTGCTTTCAGGCAACCTTCCTGTGCAAAACAAGTTTTGCGCTGGAAAGTAAATTCAAAATAAACATTTTGCACTGTTTTGCATCACTTTTGTGATGTAAGTCCAGGTTTGCTTCACTTTTATGATGCAAATCCAGAGCAAAATGTTAGTGAATTTGCCCCTTGGTCTAGGGCAGAAAGGTACTATTAGAAGTGAGCCACTTCTAAGTTAATCTGATAGGGCAGTTTTATATGTCTGAATTACCAAATCAAGTTCTTTCCTCCACTCATGATGCACTTGTATGGCAACCAGAGCCGGAAGGGGAGCATGCTAGCATGTTCAGCAGCACATACGTCAGGTTCCAACACATAAATCTGGGGCCTCATTTATGAGGCCCCTTGCGCCATCGGAACTTCACTTTTCATGATGTTCCGTGGCGCAGAAGCCTGCGTGGTATTTATCAGGCAGCAGTACGCCAGTTTTTGTGGCGTACTGCTGCCTGATAAATATCAGTCCCTTTAACGCAGTGTTCTGCGTTAAAGGGGCGTGCAATGGGTGTTGCTGGGGGCGTTCCCAGCAACATCCATGGCCTTTTGACACTGCTCCAGATTTACGAGAAATCGTAACTCTGAAGCAGTGCCAAAAGCTTACGCCTCCCCAGGGGAGGCGTAAGGGAGGCGCAACAGGGAGAATTGTCTTTATTTCTCCTCGTATTTCCTTTTTCTATGTGTGCTGCATTCTGCAGCACACATAGAAAGAGGAAAAGCCTCTTGTTATTATTTTTGTACAGAAAGGTTTCCCTTCCTGTACAAAAATAATCTTCCCCGCAATGCAGGCACCCTTGCACCATTGTGCAAGGGTGCCTGCGCTGGCGCAGGCAGCCCATTGTGCGCCAGCGCAGGGGAAAAGGACAGTAATGCGCCGTATCTTATAGATACGGCGCATTTCTGCCCTTTTCTTTTGCCGTAGGGAAGCGCAGCAGGAAGGCCTGCTGCGCTTCCCTACGGCAAATAGTCATAAATGAGGCCCCTGATGTTTGAATACAAACTACTTTTTAGGTCTCGCCTAGGGAGCACTTGCGCTGTCTCTTCAGAGAATGCTGTATCTCATAATATGCTTTCAACACACTTGTCACCTTTATTGGTTCCTTCCTGGTGAAACATTACTATTTGTCCCGCTTGTGGATGTGTTTTTCACTTTCATAAGACTGCCCCTGTTACATGTCACCCTCCTCTTTTGGCTTATTTAAGTTTTGGTCGGCGCATTATTTTTTTCTTTGAATTATTCCTGAAGCCATTTGTTTACCCGATCCTGTGGTACGAGCACTTCCCATCAATTTTTTTTTAATACAAAGCAGCTAGCCCTGCCCCTAGGCATGAACATGGTGCTAACCTGTTCCTTCTTTAAATCTGTGATTTTGACTGTAAAATTACCACCTTGCTCTCTCATGCTCTACGTTAAGCATCCTCAAGTACACCCACAATACTTCACAGTTGCCACGCTTCATGTTTCATGAAGCACAGTGAATGTGAAGTGGCCGCCCTGTTGATAAAAGAAAGGCACACAGCGCTTCATCTTTCAGCATGGCAGCTGCACGCCTTTCTTTCATCAGCACAGTGCCCACTTGGTGTCCTTGTTGTGTTATTGCTTGCCATGTCCTCACTGGTTTAATTAATTACTATTTATTGAATATCCACAGGCTCCAGCCGAACATGACTACTGGTTTTTATTTCGGTTCTGCTTTGGAGCTCTGACTACACATCACTCTGCCAATAGGAGGGCTTGTCTCAAAAGCATCTGACACCCGTAGATTCTGAAAAGCCATTGGTCCATACACTCAGGTGCTGCCCCCTCCTTCACAGCTGGCTGGTTATGCCCACTTTTTTTGCATCTCAGAGTGCGCTACAAAGCTCCCATCCTCACTAGCCCATCAAGTGCTCACTGTAACGCACAGTAGAGCAACAGAATGGTGGGCAAAATGGTAGGCAAGACTGCATCTGCGATGCAGTACTTCCACGTCACATCACAGAAAGATTCTGAATTTTTTCCCCAGTATATGGCTGCTGAAAACAAATCGCAAATGAAGGTGGGAAAATGTGCTGTACTTGCTTACATTGTTAATACAGGTTAATAGCACACACATTTGTTCAAAAGTGTACATCTGCAAGTATTACTGAGCAATAATGTTATTGCAGCTGTATGGGACTGACTCCAGATGTAACCAAGCTTCTTTAATGACCGCATGAGGGTCAAACATTCAATAGCATTTGTCATTATTCAGTCAGTCATTTTGAACCAGCTTTCCTCCTCCCCTGTAGCATTGTGACCCTACAGGTGAAGGACATGCAAGATTTGTCTTCTTGGTCGATCTGTGACAAGAAAGGTACTCAACTACACTGCTGCCAACAAAATCTCCATTTTTGGGGGGGGGGTAAAATAATAAATCTCAGTAACTGCCTGTGAAGATATTTTGTTGGAGCTCTGAGATGAGGGGTAGACTTATATGGTTCCAAACATAGCTATTGCAAATTTCAAGTCTAATAACTTACTACAGTGCAGCTGTAATTTCTTTAATAAAAGAAGAGAGTCAATTGTATGGTACCCAAGACTGGAATTATTGGTTTTAATGTAATCATGTCCAATTTTATAGTGTAAATGGGTACATTCTGTAGCATGACAGTAATAGCAAAAGGCATCGTCATATTGTTCGCAAAAAAAGATAAAGGTCCTTCTTATGAGTAGTATGATATTCCTGTTTCATAAACAAGAGTTTTCAGCGACATCAAGATCACGTTGTACAATCTCATTGCTCCTGGCATTCCCTTAGTTGAGTTAATTGTCTCTAGAAGAGATTTATAAGCACTTGGTTCCAAACCCTGGTTTAAGCTTACACATATGAACTGATGACGACTTGTACTCTGCAAAAAACCCCTCCTGTGCTCATGATGAGGTCAGCTCGTCATGAGCCACGGCCGTTTAGTGGAACGCTCGCACGCTGGGCTGATTACCCCGCTGTGCTGAGCGTTCCATTGGAATGGGAGGGTGGTCATGACGAGCTCAGCTCGTCATGAGCACCGGAGCGCCGTGGCTCATGACAAGCTGACCTCGTCATGAGCACCGGGGCGCTGTGCGCACCCCCACCGCCCCCCAGCACAGCGGGGGGAAACAGCCCCGCAGTGAAGGTGTTAAAGAAACATAACTGAAAGCAAAGTCTGTCTAATGTTGCTGCTACAACCATGGACTTGTATCGACCAAATCTGTTCCAAAAGAAAATATTTCTATTTTTTTTTTACAGATTAAAAACATTATTAGCACCTGTTTGATTTACATCCTGGGTCTCAAAGCGTATCATTCCATCTAGCCTCGCAAAAATATAAACCCATACCATCAATGTTACTTGCCTGTGGGTTATGAGTTATTATTAGTTATTAAGTAGTGCCTGGAAGTGTTTTTATAATTGGTATATGCATTTCAATCCCCACTCCCTGCTTTCAGATGTACATTTATGACACCCTGTTCTCAATTGTTGAGACCCATGGATCGCCCTTAGGACTTGTCCTCTTCCACTTGTTTCTATTTACTTTCTGCTCTGGGACTTAAAAAAAAATCCAAACAGCTCTTCGGAGCTCTTTACGCACGTTTGCGCGCCCGTATCATACATTTTAATTGTAATCAGCACAACAGCCTCTGCGCTTCATCTTTAACTATGGCGACTGCACACCTTTACTTTTTTCTACAAGAGCCCGCATAATACATTTTAATTACAGTCAGCACTACAGCCCAGGCTGTCTGTCCATATCGGAACTGCAGCACAGAGATGCTGGATGGTGGCTTATTCCACCATGCATGGCAGCAGAGCGGGGATGTGTATGGGAACCATTGAAGCCCATGATAGCCTGCAACACACCCTTAGACTGGGCAGTGGTGGCCGGCATTACCTTTGCGCTGAGTCCTGTGTCTCCTCTGCTGCTCTCCCCCATCTCGGGTGGAAGCCCAGCCAGGCCCCACTAACCAATCACAACACTGCCATTGGTAGGCACCAAGGCTCCCCTGACCCATCACACACTGTAATGCAGCATTGTATTTGGTTTAGAGCATCCTAGTTCGATGCTGAACCAGGGAATCGGGCCTGAGTTTGTTCTTCACGCAGGCTGTAATGGGTAAAATGTGCATGACTGGTTACCAAACAGTCATTGCATACTTAGGAGTGGGCAAACCCCTCCTCCCCTACCCTGCTCCGAGAGCAGAGCAGCCCTGCCCACCCGCCCGCTAAGCAGCACAATGCATAAAATGATAATAAGTTAAAGTTATTATCATTTTATGCTTCTTCTTCGCACTGCTTAAAAGAAGTGGGGCAACGCTCCTCCGCCACAGTAGAGGAGCCACCACTGAGACTGGGATGCTCATTCGCATTACAAACCACATTGCCTCCACTTAGCTTACCACAGGAGCTAGAAGGAGTGGGGAGAAGTGGGGATAAGCAACTTTGAAGGGATGGAATACCTTTAATTTAATAAATTGGCACTCTTGTCGAAGCAAGAATAGCCAATGCTTGCCACTGCTTCTTGGCGTTGTGGGTGCGAAGCGAGGGAGGTGTGGCATATTATTTATCTTCTATGGCCCTTTTCCCCAAGCACTGCTCTGTGCCTGGTCGCCATGCTCTCGCATCAGTGCCCCCCATGGTCAAGATCTACAAGATTTTAACTTTGGTCTTAGAGAGGTGATCTCTTTCTTCATTTTAATAGTGGAATGTGGTAAAATATGCCTAGAGTAGACTTTGTGCCATTGTTGGGTGCTGTGCACTTTATCGCTACACTTCGTAGGTCACATTGAGGACCTGTTTCTTTATTTACCTACTCTTGCTTTTGCACCCTTTCCAACTTACTCCGTGAATAGATTAATGTTGGGGTTCTAAGCCCTGAAAAAAAACCAACCAAGCGGTCTTACAAATGCCTCACAGTGTTAAACAATTGTTCTGTGGTTTGAAATGTATTATCTGCGCACATTCCTTGTGCATGTAGGTTTGTGGGCTGCCACGCTACTTGTTTTGCTGTCTGCCATAGGAGCTGAGATTTGTTCCCATGAATCATGGATTTGCGTTCCTTTGAATGGCATATGTTTCAGCAGAGCAGCAAACATTGCTGGGAAGCGATCACTATGGAGCATGGGATCAGCCCACTTGGTTCGCTTTTCTGTTAGTGCTTTCTAGTTCTTCAAAGTTCAGTTTCCAAATTTTCTTTAAAGAACCATTGCAGCAAGTAACGCTTATAGCGGGTGTGATAAAACCGTAGAGCAGACAGAGTTAACTTACAAAAGTATAGCTGGAAAATGAAGGGGGTGGTGTTCGATTGACCAGAGCTGCTAATGGTGGTTTTCCCATTCACTGTGCTGCCCCAGATATTGGACCTTTCAAAGTGTTATGAGTGTTTTAAGTGTATTACTTGGCCTTCTTGCCACATTAAAAACAGTGTGCTTTTAGTTGGGAACTGATCGGATATCTTCTATTACCCTTTAGCTAGTTGTTTACTTTGTGTTAAGCTACCTTTGTTAACTTTTCCAATCGACCTAGGTTCTCCCAAGCAACCCTTTCTGAATTCAACCCTCTCACCAGTCAGCCCAGCTTTCCCGAAAAGTATATGGGAAAGATGCTTATTTTCTCAACTTACAGCAACTCCTTCCCTATTGTTCTCATTCCATTTTCCATTGGTGCCATTTATTTCCCACCTCCCCTGCCTCATAACCTATTCCCCATGTTCTGGTTCTCCAGCACCACAAGGTCATACGAATGGTAATAGCACTATGCAAATATGATCACTCCACTGCAAACAAAAAAAAACAAATTTTAAAACATTGTCATGTACAACGAGAATAGCTATAACTTTCACTAATGCGAGATTGATTGCATTGTAAATGCGTGTGTTGTATTTGTACTGTATTTTTAGGCCTAGGATGGCACAAACCTCTATCGCTATTTAAGGATTTTTCCTAATCCCGACGATAGAAGGCAATTATTGCTCTTTCGATGGGTATTTTCCCCTGCTTTTGAACGCTTGATATGATGTACCCTCGACGGAGAGACTCTGCAGGCTGTATAAGAGGGCAAGTGAAGCAAGCACGTGTTTAATGTTCTAAAATGAGAGCAAGCAGCATAAATACTTTTAGTAACGGATGAATGTTCAGGGGCGGGGGAGTGTTGTGAGGTGGGAGTAATGACATTTCTAATGGAAGCAGAGAAAGGAGGAGATGTAGCTGCGATCAATAAGCTCTATGCAAAGTGTACGATCTCATTGAAACACTCCCAACTAATCAAAGGAAAGTCAAGTTCGTAGGTAGATTGAGAAGCAGTTGCAAGCTGTGTAAGAGCTGTCAGCTATAAAAGCAGTGATTGTGGTCGTTCATTCCCTTAGTCCTTCCTTTGTTCTCATTCTTTTATAGTTCGTTTTCATGAAAGTGACTCCAAAAGTCCCAGGACTAAGTTTCCCTCTGCTGCTGCCTGGCTCGGGCTCCGAGCTCCCTAATGCTAACAATGTGATTCTGACTGTTTTCCTCCAGCATTAACTATTCGTTATTCTCCATGCTAACTTTACTTCATTCCTTCTTCCTACAGTCTTAACCATCCTTTCTCTTCACAATAACTCTGACCTCATTCCTTTTGTCTCCAGCTTTACCCACCATGCTAAACTCTGACCTCTCTCTTTTCCACCAGTCTTAGCCATCCATTTCCTCCACGCTAACTTTGTTAATGTTAATGTTATTGGTATTTGTATAGTGCTAACTGTTACCCAAAGGTGTCCTGGCGCAGTGTGAAGTCCTACAGAGGATTAGCTGTCAAAGGAGAAATAGCAGGATTAGTTTAAAAACAACCATGTTTTCAGCACTTTCCTAAAGGCCAAGAGATTAGTCATGCTTCGCAGAGATAGTGGCAGAGCATTCCATGATCTGGCCGCATTTGCTATAACTCCTCTTCCACCCCAGGAGGCCTTTTTTACCCTCGGAACAGTTGTGAGTCTTGCCTCAGAAGACCGCAATGTTCTTTGAGGTGTACACCAGCAAAAACATTATTTTAAAAATGCTGGTCTGGTTCCCAGAAGAACTTTAAAAACCAGACAGAGAGACTTAAATTGAATGCGCTTCCTAACCGGCAACCATGAAGGGTTTTGATTTTGGCTGAAATTGAGTCGAACTTTGGAATGCCTTTAAGGAGTCTTGCTGAAGCATTCTGCAGAATCTGAAGTTTATTTAAAGACCCTTCCTGGATTTTAAAATACAGACTATTGCAATAGTCTAATCTGGACATTAATAATGCAGTGACAACTGTTTGTTATGCATCTTTGGGGAGTTTTTCACATGATCTGGTGATGTATGAGGTAGATGAGGCCAGTCTGTTCACCTGGTCTCTGAAACTCAGTTTGTTGTCTATCCAAATTCCCAAGTTCTTCACTTTCCTTATCGGGTGGGAGCAGACCTGGCACCTCGGGCCAACAATCGGAGGTCCAGAAGTTGGGGTTGTTGCCAAACAGCACGACCTCCATTTAGCTGGAGTTAAGTTTCCAGCAATCTTGAGCCATCCATCCACCCACAGCGTAGATGCAGCCCTGTAATCTCGATGCTGTTTCCTAGAACATTTCAGGTTGAATGGACACCACAATTTGGGTGTCATCCGCATTGGACGTCAGGGTGAAACCAAAGGATTCAATTAGGGATGCAAATGAGGACATATAAATATTAAAAAATGTTGGGCTTCGTAATGACCTCTGCCGCACCCCACAAAGTAGGGAAAAAGATTCAGCTTCAAATTCTTCCATGGCCACTGTTTGCATTTTATCGAAAAGAAAGGATCGGAGAAGTTTCCAGGCAGTGCCCCCGATTCCTATCTCATCCAATTGGTCCATTAGCAAAGCATGATGGATCGTGTTGAATGCTGAAGAAAGATCCAACATGATCAATGCAGCCTGTCCTCCTTGATCCAAAATGGTCCTGATCTCCTCTGTGGATTTGAGAAACACACTTTCCATACTGTAGCCCTCTCTGAACCCATAAAGTGTTGGATTCAGCATCTGAGATTCGAGCAGAAATGTGTTGACTTGCGCATTCATTTCAATGATTTTTTCTTTGCCCTCATTCCTTTTTCCTCCAGGCTTAGCCAATCTGTTTCTTCATGAAAACTCTGGCCTCATTCCTTTTCTTCTCCCACTATAATCAATCTCTTTTCCTCCACCCTAATCCTGTAATATGATTGTTTTCCTCCACGACCTGCTGGAGTGGAGACTCCTCTAGGAGGCGAACAACCTTCCTAACCAAGCGTCCCATGATAATCCCTATTCCGCATATGAAGGTGCAGCTCGCCCAGTACGGAACAAACAGTCTCAATCGGATACATCTGTTGGAATTAAATACAGAAGAGTTTTAGCAGGTCATTTTTCACTACGATTGCGAAGCGACTTCCCCAGCTCACTGTGACGTGTTACATTTTGAACTTGTGTCTCTAAATAAAGAAGACCCTTCACGAGTCCACTCCACCGTCCAGAGGATGTGACTCTATTAGCTCACAGTGATCAGTACTATTTGAGAAGATATTTGGAGGTGGCATTCCCGAGGAAGGCAGGTTCTGCCAAAACGCACGTAGAGATGAACATTTGCCACATCTCGTATCTGTGTGGTTTCCCATCTTTTGTGTAACCAAATTATCATATTATCATGTTGTCATAACTGGAAGCTTGTTTCTCCCCTGTATAGATTTATTATATATCATAAATATTCAAATTATTGATCATTATGAACAATTCAATCATGTTTATGATATGTATGGATAGGTGGATAAATGTAGTGTGTATGTAGCTTTAAATTGTGACTTCTCTGTCCTTAAATTGTATATAGTGAACAACATTTAGAGACAATATTTAACAAAATATTTATTTGTATTTTTCTTATTAAGAGTGTTAGTTTTCTTCCCTCACAGTTGCTTCTATCATGTCCATTTAAATAGTTTTTTAAGTTGCCCTAGGGATTTCACATTATGTATTTCCCTGCCTAGGTGAACTTCTCATTCGTAGCAGGGGGCCCTGTATCTTTGCAGTTATTTTCCTCCATTTGCCTCCAGCTATAATCTATCATTTTTCTTCCATTCAACCACCATTTGTATCTTCTAAAATTACTAATTTCCTTATAAACACCCTCTTTCTCTCTTAACTACCTGTTCCTCCTTCTTATCAATTGCTTTCCTTTGACCACTGTTTTGTCTCGCTTTTGCTCATTCTGCCACTGTCACACCTTTACCCGTTCGTACATCCTGCCTCACACACCACCTGTCCCTTCCCCTTCCTGCCTCTCACTAACCCCATCCAGCATCCCACACCCCTCCCAGGACCTACTTTATGGCGGCCACAGTGTGACCCCATTGAGCAGGTACCAGGACCGCTTCCCTCTGCTGCTGCCTAGCTTGGGTTCCGAGCTCCCCCATGTTGACCCTGTGAATCTGACTTTTTTCCTTTAGAATTAACCATTAATTTTTCTATATGCTAACTCTACTTCATTCGTTCGTACTCCAGCATTACCATTCGTTTTTCTCCATGCTAGCTCTACTTCATTCCTTCTTCTTACAGCCTTAACCTTCATTTCTCTCCCTGCTAACTCTGACCTCATTCCTTTTGCCTCCAGCTTTAACCATGCGCTTTCTCCATGCTAACCTCTGACCTCACTCCCTTTTCCTCCAGCCTTAACAAATCGGTTTCTCCACACTAACTCTGGACTCATTCCTTTTTACCTCTTCTATAATCAATCTCTTTCCCTCCAACCTAACCCTGTAATGTGATTGCTTCCCTCCAGTTGCCACCAACTATAATGTATCATTTTTACTCCACTCTAGCTCAGGTTTTCCTCCTAAAAATATGTCTTTCCTCATAAACTCCCTTTCTCCCTTTACCACCTGTTTCTCTCGAATTTGCTCACTCTTCCACTGTCCCTTCTTTTCCCGCTCATTTTTTCCTCCTCACGCATTGCCTCTCCCTCCCACCTCCTGCCTACCACTAACCCCACCCAAGCACGCCACAGAGATTTGGGACACCATCAACTCTCTCACTCTAGACATCGTCTTCCTTACAGAGATCTGGCTAAACCCAACATCCACACCTGCCATCACCATGGCCAACGGATACAAGATCATAGACCGGGACCACATCAACAAACACGGAGGTTAAATAGACACCATCCACAAATAATACCTCCACTGCATAGCCACCACCGACGACGTCACCCCATCATGGAACACCTCAATTTCCAACTCAGTACAGACAGCAAAAGCACCATTAGAGGCACTCTGATCAACAGACCACCAAAATCATGCTCCGCCTTCTGCAAGTCAATCCCCCACTGGCCATCAACTCTGAAAAACGTAATCTTCATCGAAGACCTTAACTTTTATCTTGATGACCCTAATACAACCAACCTCATCACGGTAGAGAGTATCCTCGGCCTCTCTCAACTGGTCAAGGACCCCACTCACATCGCCGGGCACACGCTCAACCCCATCATTACAGCCGGCTCCACATCTCCATCACAGTGGCCCCCACCACTGCCTCCATCCAGCCCAGTGCACCCCATAGGAGCTGGAGCAAGATTTCCAAAGACAATTGACTGTCACCCTTGGGACCCAGGGCCGGACTGGCTACCGGGCAGTTGTGTGTCCTGCCGAGCAGGGGGATGCTTTCGTTGATGGGGACCTGTGTGTGCAAAACGAAATTCGTTTTGCTTTTATTATTTCAAAGCGCACGCACGTTCCCATCAACGAAATAAGCCCAAACAACAGAGAAATTATTCCCCAGCTCGGCAGCACACAAAACTGCCCTGTAGCCAGTCCGGCCCTGTTGGTACCTCCTCCAACCTCGTGGAGGCGGTTAAAAACTTTAACACATGGATCACTGACTGCGCCGACAAACTCACCCCCATCAAATCCACTAAACCAAGCAGACCCTTAAAACATACCAGCTGGCACACCCCGGAACTAAAATCCACAAAAAAGAATCTCAAGCTCGTAGAAAGGATCTGGTGCTCTAGCACGAAGCCAAACGACCAAGCCACCTTCAAGCTGGCACTCAACAGCTACCACCAGCTCCTGGGATGCACAAAGAAGGCCGCTTTGGCTACCCGCATTGCAGCCAGTGCTAACCACAGCAAAGAGCTCTTCAGCATTGTAAATGAGTTCTCCAAACCCTCAGCTACCGAGAACACACTCACCCTTTTGCAAGACCTCTACGAGACCCTAGCAGACATCTTTCACAACAAGATCTCCACCATCTATGAAAACTTTGACTCTCAACCATCCCACAACAGCATTCACAACCTCCTCAGCTGAACCGGTGCTCACCCCAACCTCAAAATCACAATGTGGGACCCACTCACCACGCAGAACACCTCTGCCATCATGAGCTACATCCACTCAGAAGCACCCAGACATCCCTTTACCTACCACATCTTCAACATGGGAGCACCACTATAAGCAAAAGACCCACCACCATTGTCAACACCTCCATCATCTCAGCCACTTTTCCAATGGAATGGAAACATGTGAAGTTCAAGAAACTTCTCCAAAAAACTTAACTCAAAAACTACTGATCCTTCTCCCTGCACCAATTCCCTGCCAGCGTCTTGGAGAAAACTATCAACCACCAATTCACCAACTACCTAGAGAACAACAACCTCCTGGACCCATCCCAATCAGGTTTCCACTCGAACTAGAGCACAGAATCAGCCCTAATCACAGCCACCATAAACATCAGGACTCTCCTCGACCTAGAAGAAACTGCCACCGTGACCCTCTGTGACCCCTTGGTAACCTTTGACACCGTCACCCACGACAACCGCCAAGAAAAGCGACACTAGATGGGGATCCAAGGGAACACCCTCAAGTGGATTACATCCTTCCTCACCAGAAAAACCCAGAGCATATGTCTCCCAACCCACACCTCAGACCCCAAAACATAATCTGCGGAGTTCCCCAAGGGTTCTCACTCAGCCCCACCCTGTTCAATGGCTACATGACCCCACTGGAAAAATTGGTCAGGGCCCATGGACTGAGCATCAAATCATATTCAGATGACACCTAACTAATCCTCTCTCTATCCACAGACCCTCAAATTCAACACCAACAAAACTGAGGTACTTATCTTCAGGAGCAACACCACCCAATGGGATGACGCAAGGTGTCCAGCGGAACATGGACCTGCACCCTCAACAACAGCTCAGGTCAGGAATCTAGGCATCAGACTGGAAAGCAAACTCACCATGGAAAACCAGATCTCATCCTTGACCTCCTCAAACAAGCCCACATCACCCCCACACCTAAGGGAGCTCTACTGGCACCCCAATACAAAAGAGATGTCAAATCCAGATGCTATTCCACGCCTACAAAGCCCTGCATAGCCTTGGACCAGCCCACATTAGCTACTGGGGGAAATTCCACCAGCCCTCCAGACGCCTGTGCTTCGTCCAACCTCGACCTTGGTTAGTTCCCCGAATCCACCGGAGAAAGAGCGTCAGTCGCTCATTCTCATACCGCCCCCACCACCTCCGGACCTCCCCTTCCCTGCAGGAACTTAGAAAGGGTCTGAAAACCAGATTGTTCAACCAACCCCTCCCAGCAGCAGATACCCCCACTCCTGGATACCCACATAAGTGATAAGCAGAGCTCTACAAATCACGTTTCAGTGATTGATTGATTGATTGAAAGAGACACTCGTGATTAAAGCAAACAATTGTTTGTTATGGTCTGACAATAAGAATAGCTATTGTTTTGAGGTTTAAATGATTTTTGTACACCAAAAGAAAACAAAGATAAAACAAATAAATATGGAAGATGGAGACAGAAGCACATCTACAGCACATATTTGGAAATGATAACACAGTTATTCCCAGAGAAACCTAAATATTCAATCCATATTGTGATAAACATCAACAGGTAGTTAATTAATTGCATCATGTACCTTTTCGGGTTTCCTAAAAAGCTAAATCCGTGTTTATGAGCTGGGCATTGAATGGTGTTCCTTTGGACATATGCTCAAAAGAAAGCTACAGCGTATCCAGACTGTAGTACTTAATTAAGCTTTCATCAAATTAAGGTTAAAACATTGCGTCAAATTTAAAGCGACCCGAAGTTCGCAAAAACGTCAGATAGAAAACAATTCCCACTGACGGCACGGAAAAATACACAAAAAAATTAGCATGAACATGATTTTGGTGTTTATAAAGTGTTATATTTAAAAAATAATATGAAAGTTACTCCACTCAAATGGTTTATGATCAAAAGTGCAATCCATCTCACCAACAGCATGAAACCTAATCACTCCCCAGCCACCATGACGTAAAGTCAATGCTACAATTTCTCAGATTGAGAGCGCTCAGTGCACCATGTTCTTCAGGCGGAGCCCTGTAAACATGTTAACAGGGAACACAAATCGATGGGTGGCCCACAGATCAGTTTATCCACCTGCTTAATATTCTGAACAGCACAGCCCCAAAGCACACCACGCTAGACGTCTTGCAACAGAACCATGAATCAGTGATGTGCTTGTATTTCTACAAATATAACGGGCCTGCAGTCATGTCAACATGCAGCCGCCTGGCTGACCTAAAATGGAGCGAGCAGACCAACAATGTCTCGAATCTAAACTGAATAACTTCACTCTTCGCATCTTGCTGTACAATGATGTTAATCAAATGTCTTCAATGCTTCAGCAGAGAAGCTCCATCACTGTGAAATGGTGGCAGGCCTGTTTATAGGGCCCTCATTCCAAGAGGCATATCTACAAGAAAGTGCTGCAGCGCAGCACCACAAGCCCTTTGGCTGCGCCATGCTGCGGCACTTTCAGAGCATAGGAATGCGACATATCTACAATATGTTGCATACATGTGCGCTCCCCAGCGCTGGCGCAGAAACAGCTGCCAAGCTCCGGCGCAGGCACCCTTGCGCCATGGTACAAGGATGCCTGCGCCATGGGCAGCCGCGGTCGTCAGTAGGAGTTCCTGCAGGGCGGTGACATGGGGAGGGGGAGGGGTAGAGAGGGGGGTAGTAATGTATGGATTACGGAGTTTAACAGGTAAGTAAACATATAAATAAATAAAACGAATTTCGTTGCTTGCACTGCATCACCAAATGCGATGCAGTGCTCGCAACGAAATTCGTTTTATTTATTTATATGTTTACTTACCTGTTAAACTCCGTAATCCATACATTACTAGCCCCCACCCTGCCCCTCCCCCTCCCCACGTCACCGCCCTGCAGGAACTCCTACTGCCGACCGTGGCTGGCCATGGGGAGATTGCTTTTGTGAAGGAAGGGACCCCTTCCTGCACAAAAGCAATCACTGCAGGCATTTTCATCTTTCAATGTGTGCTGTAGAATGAAGCACACATTGAAAGAGGAAGAAACGAGGAGAACTGAAAACATTTCTCCTCGTTTCGCTTGGCTACACCACCCCATGGAGGCCCAGCAAACTGTTGCATTTCCAAGTTTACCATTTCTCGTACATTTGGAAATGCATCAGTGGACATGGGTGTTGCGTGGGAACACCCACAGCAACACCCATGTCCCGCCCCAACACGCAAAGTGCTGCGTTAACTGGGGCGATATTTACAAGCACAGATTAAGTCAGGCAGGTTGACTTTGCCTGTGCTTGTAAATATCCCTTAGCAGGCTGCGCCACCGGTGCATCACGCAACGTGATGCACCTGCGGCGCATGGGGCTTTTAAATCTGCCCCCCAGTATCTGGAAATACAAGTGTGAGAGTAAACTGGAGCTTCTGCCTGAATGGGTGCTAGTTGATGTGTGCTGTTGGCACATGTGGCTTTTCTAAGGACTCATCTGCCAGATTCCTCCTGGCAAACATATCTGAAGAAAACAGCACAGGATGTGGGAATTGCATGCACAAAATGTTCTCAAAACACCAGTTTCCACAATCACTCCCCATTCCATAGGGGGCATTGTTTAAGGGTGTGATCATATTACTGGTGTGGCCTGGGACATTACTGCACCCTGTGGGATAAGGATTTATGGGCGAGATTTTATCGCATAAGGAGTCACACTAAGGCCATAAAGAGGGCTGAACTTAAATGCATAGTTTGTTTTGAGACAGTGGGAAGATTGCAGAATATTTAAATTTTCCCTCTGTCCGTCCCACAAGAAATCCTCAGCCCCAACAGCCAAAGTTAGGGAGACACTGCGCTGGATATTTTCCAGTTAAAAGGGGCTTCTTCTTTACTCCGACATTATTTTGGCATGCCCTAGCCGAGTTACGAAACCCCCTTTTTAATTTCAAATGCAATCAGCAACTATTTCTGCATTAAAGCTTTCAGATTTGGCTTTTCTCTAAATGTATCCCGGAGGACTTTAATGGAAAAATAAATTAATAGTGCGTGCTTCCTCTAGAGAAACAGAAAAGATATAATGTGTTTATTTTTTATTTATTTGGAAATATACAAATGCAACTTTTGATTATTACAAAGGCAAAAGAATCAAGGTCCAGATGAATAGCAAACAGCACGGGGGGAATTTCAAGAGCACATTTGAAAACAGGATTTATTGCCGGGCCACTGCAATTGAGTGGCAGGGGAGGACCAGATTATGTGGCAACAAATTGCCAATTACGCCCTTTAATGCGGCACATGTTGTGATATTATTACTTCATTATTTTGACATTTGTACACGTTAACAGCGTCTGGACAAAGATTTTACCTCAATAATAGCAGTTTTACACCCAAATACAGCAATATGTAACAGAATGGTGAACAGTCAACCTTGTCAAAGGGCCTTCCACTGAGCTGTAAAACATATCTCTGCATTTTTAGTAATGCTGAATTAGAATTAGATTATGCTGCATATGATGCAATATGTGGTAAATGCGTGAAATCCAGAATGATGCGAAAAATCAAAAAGGCTGCATAATCATATCATTCCAGTGTCCTTGCCTACTGCTAGCTTTCTGTATCAGAGTACTTCTTTAAATTACAGCACAAGCCATCTCCAAGGATCAGCAGTCACTGGAACAGAACACTGCACAGAGAACACTTGTAATGTATGAGAGCCATCTCGAAAATGAGGCTATTGGACAATCTCTTGTGTAAGTGTTGATTACAGCAATCAGGATTTGATGCAGTGTTGTGGGCACATGTAACATGGGCACAATATTGACTGAAATAAAAATTGGGAGTCCAGTCCAAAAAGCTATACGCATGTGACTTTGAAATCCGTGCAAAATCATGTTTTACTTTTACCAAAATTAGTTTTGCAGTCATTAAAGGATTTACTCACATGACGATTTTTCATTAGGTAAATCTACTCATATTGTTAAGAGCGTGACTTGTGAGTAGCACACATACAACTTAAATGTTTGTAGATATTTACAAACTCCTCTCAATCCTCTTCCTACCCTAGAAATGGTAAAAAAAAATAGGGCCAAATATACAAAGAATTTTCGCAGTCATAAACAGCCCAATGGTGCCATTTCCGGACTGCAAAGGTGCTTTCACTTATTGCCAAAGCCCAAATTGCCATTTGGTAATATGTTACTGAATCACTATTTGTGTTTGTGATTTGGTACTTGGAAGGGGCCTCTTTTGAGCGTCACTTCCAAATACCGAATGTGAATGGGATGTATTAATGCTGTGTGACCGAATTCCGTTACTTAATAAGAAGGGAGTAGTAACCCATATGCAAATGTGAAGGGGTCTCAATGGGACACCTTTCTCTTTAAGAATGGAAATAAAATATTTTTTTCAGAGGAGGCCTTGGTCTTGTGGTCCACTGACTACACGGGACCACTGCCGACACTTTAAAAATAAAACTTCAAAGTTTCATTTTTTTAACGCATCCCGTTTTCCTTTGAAGAAAACGGGCTGCATTTAAAAAAAAATCTATAATCAAAAGCAGTGACAGACATGGTGATGGCAGTGATTACTAATGGGTTACAAACTGCTACCTACCTTTCTAATACTCATGAGGTAGGTCAATTTGCAATCCACTAGGAATCGCTATTTGAAAGATGTACGCTTTCTAACATCACGAATTGCAAATTCTTAATTGTCATTCGGTAATTCTAGATTTTTGTACATATGGCCCTTCTGACAGTGGTGGTGGGAAGGAGAGGGCTCACCCCACCATTGGTGGGAGTGTAGTGGAATGTTTCTCCATGGAGAAAAATATTAAGCTATTGAGTTAAATGATAAAAAGTCAGCAGGAGCATTTCTAATAATCAGTTAATTCTCACATGAGAAAATACACTCCTTTATATTTGCTCATGTGATAATAAAATTCACAGATTTTTCCAGGAGTGCACCTGGATACTTGTGACTACAATCGGAAGCAGTTATTTAGCTTTTACATGTTTACATTGCAAGCATTAGTACGTAGGTGTACTGCTTCCAATGTTAGCATCATAACAACTAAGCATGGGCGGAAAATCCGTTCCGCTCGCGGATTTTGCGGATTTTCGGTAAATTCGCAATCCGCGAACGCTCGCGAATTTACCGAAAATCCGCAAATTCGCATGCAGCGGATTTTTTTTCTTGGTGATACAATTTTGCGGCGTGCAGTGTAAGTTCGCAATTGCAAACATGTAGGTGCGGCGGGCAGCAACAATCTCGCACTCGCGAAATTACAAAAATTGCAATTCTGCACAAGAAATCCACGAGCAAGCAGCATAGACCTTCTGAAAATGATGATTTTTATGAGAATAACTCCTCAGATTGACATTTGCCTGCACTTTTTTGGATTTGAGGCCTTTTGACTTTCTTTGGATCACTTTTGGATTAGAAATCAAATTTCACAAGTAAGCTTGTTTGGGGCATTACAGTTGCTGTAATGCTGTTCTGCAGAAAAACGAGTTTTACTAAACTGAAAGCACTCAGCTGCAGGTGCAAAAGTTCAAATTCATCATTAGTAACCATTCCCTGTAGTGCTTCCTGACTGGGGCCCCTCCAGAGTTCAGTTGCTAGTTGCAACAATTGTATGACCCTGCTCTGACCCTCACAGCCGGATCATAGAATCGCTACAAGTAGGCCACAAAGGTCCTGGGAAAAAAAATTGCACTGCAACAGAAAGCAAATTACAGATAAGGAAGCAGGTGCCAGACTGGAATTTTAAAACAGTGACACATTAATAAATCAACCCCAAATTAATTCATGTCAGTTGAAGCAGGGCAGGTGTGCTTGCTTTTTCCCCCCATAATCTGCAGTGATGATGAACCAGAGGGTGGCATTGATGTACCAAAGGGTGGCATGGGTGAAACAGAGGGTGGCAGGGGTGAAACAGAGGGTGCTGGGAACCTGTGATGATGAACCAGACGTAGAAACAACATAATCGCGACCATTGCGAGCCGACATGTAAGTTCGCAATTGCGAACTGGTACAAAACCCTCGCAAACTGGCAGAAATCCTTGCGAACACAAAAAAAAATCCGCAAATTTGCGAGAATTCGCGGATTTTGCGGATTGCGAGTTCGCAAATTCGCAAAATTCGCAAACGCCAGATTCGCAAAATTCACCCATGCTTAATAACAACTAGACCACATCTGTCCCTCATCAATTTTGTAATATGTAGCCAAACTGCATGGTTGTCACCTCGATGCCCATTCTCAGACGAGATTTCCTCCTGCAAACAGAAAAGGTCACCCAGAATTGAAATTAAACTTCTTTAGTGCAACCACACACACTAGATTTCCTCTAGTCACATCCAAGTTGAACAAAACGGTCGACGTTTCAGGATTGGTCTGTCTCACCATACTATAGTTTTTCCCAAATATTCATACATAATATACATAGAGAGAGGGGCTTTTGGTCAGGGACCATCACCAATTATTCTGTTAAATTGACACTGAATTTCAATTCAGCTTTATTCGGTGCATGAAAAATCACCGTAAAAGCAAAATTGACAGTCACAATTTGCTTCCACCACCACAGAAACCTGTATGCAGTGGGGCATCTCACTTTACCATGGGCTGCCTTAACTTTGAATGGCTGCAGAAACATATGCAGATTGTTCGCATCCCCTGAAAAGAAGTTATTTTCTTCTCAGTTACAAAGATGGTTCAAAGTGTGCATTTTATTAACCTTAAATACCAGCTATATATGTTGCCTACAATCCTTTTTACATTTTTATTTTATAAAGTGTTTTAGTGACATTGGAACATTGTAGGTACTAGTGAATTAAATTGAATTGAATTTTGGGTTATGTAGTGAATTATTTTACTTGTCTTTAAAAAATAATAATACTAGAAAGGAAGATGCAACTGAAAGGCTTTTGTTTAAAAACATCGCTAGTAAATAGCTGCTTCGGTAAATGTTTTTTACATTTAAAATTGTTATTGGCCATGTTTAAGGGATGCTTTGCTTTTTTCTGTTTTTGTTGCAAGCATATGCAACAAAAAGAAAAAGTCAAAATAATAAATTCCCCTGGCACTAGGCAGCCATGGTCAGACAAACAGACATTGACACTTCTTGTCATAAAGTGATGTATGTTGCCATGAAGCTAAAGTCTAACTAATTAGTGCTTCAGCAGACAAGTATAGTCTGCCTTCTTGCCTCCCATACCTTTCATAAGTGTTTGACTATTTCCTTTGTGTCCAGCATATGTCAAATTGTAAATCCTGTCCTAGATGAAGCACGCCATTGCCAAATATAGCTAAGTCCACATTACACAAATAACCCCTATAATAAAAGAAAAGACTATGGGGCTCATTACGATTGCACTGAATCTGCCACCAGCAGCCTACTGGTGGCGGATTCACCAACACATTGCGGCCATTCACCGCCTGCCAAATTATGATGGCAGGCTGTTTGCTGGCTGACGGGAATTCCATCCGATACAGGTCCGCCACAGGCAATCTTTCAGATTGCCTGTCGTTCCCGCAAGGCATACCTAGAATTGTGGCAGTGCCTGACAGGCACCATCCGCCATATTAGGATGCTTCATCTCCGCAAGCCTTGAATGGTGGTTCACCCGCCATTCAAAGCTGGTGGAGATTGACTTCGGGAGCCTGTTGCGGGCCCTCCTTCAGCAGGGGCACTTCCCTACTACACTACATTTCCCTGCACTACCTGGCAGGCACCATGCGGTGCCTGCCACGTAGTGCAGGGAAATGCAAACCCTGCATTTTTACCAATGCGGCAGGAGCTGCAGCCTTGAGCGCCCATCGCAATTATAAAAATGCCCAATGTGGCTGCCACCGTGGCAGTCGCATTGTCATTCCATGGACGAGACCGCCGCCATATAGGTGGAAGGTCTCAATTCCTGTGATGAAGGCGGGCGGACTCAAGTCGTAATGAGCTCCTAAATTGTGAAGTGCTCAGTTTTGTGAATGTGATAGGGGGATTTCCCTGTGTAACCGGAAGTTGTGATTTCAAAGACTTTAGAACGCATCATCCAGACGCTTTTATAAATGATGGACATGCCGACATGTTTTAATTAAACAAATGAGAAAGGTTACACTTTGTAGGCAAGGGTATCTTATTTGATGACAAATGAGTTGATCCTTTTTAAAAAAAAGAGAAGTCAGAAGTAAGAACCGGTTCCTAAATAAACAGGCGACACTCTTCATAACAGGAAAGTAATGAAAGAGGTAGAAAGATCATGCACAACACAAATAATTCTAATTGGAAGATGAAAGACAAACAATTTTATAATATTATATTGGTCAATCAGAGCATATACAAAGTTGGACAACAAACATCAAACGTCCGAAATTAAAATAAGATTAGCAGTTGTCAACAGAGAGACCGCTTCAAATTAAATTTATTTAAGACACTTAACACATTGACATTTTTTAACTCTTGGCAAATATTGTACCACCAAAGACTTAGACCGGTCATGATTGATTCTTAAGGGCATCTACTATCAATTTTCCAAATGAGTCAAAGGGAGAGAATGTAGTCTAACGGCTAGAGCAGTCAACCTTAAACCTGGGGAATCAGGTTTGAGTCTTGACAGTGACGCTCAACCTCCTAGTGATTCTGGGCAAATCACTTGATCTTCCAGTGCCTAACAAAAGGAATGCGTCTGTCTGTAACCCAACTGTTGCTCATGTAAAGTGTTCTGATACCTTCAGGTTGAGTTTGCGCTATATAATACTCCCCCCAAAAAAATATCTAATTCAGGTTTATTCGATTTCATATTTTAAAAGCATACATGTTAAAAACGCTGTTATAAAATGTCCGAACAACATGAATAAGTCCCAGTGACCTTGCCAAATAAAACAGTACAATGTAAAAGTACAAGCACCATTATAAACTCCCAGATTTAGACAGAGCTAGGTTATCCATGTTTTTCTGCGTTGCAAAGCAGACCATAAGTAGCTAACCACATAATTACAGATCGAAAGAGAAGTCAATGTTTGTAAAACTAAGTGGGGCCACATTGTTTAAATTTCAGATCGCTTAAAATCGGTAGTAAAAAAACGTTTCAGGTCTGGCAATAAAAAAGGTGGCGGAATCGCATGTATATACAGGAGCAACCTCTCTGTCTTGAAAGTAACTTCCCCTTCCATACCCTCCCCTACGTCTTGTGAATACATCTGCCTCGATATTGTCAGTGAGGGCAAACAGATCTGCACTCTGCACGGCGTTTACCACCCACCCGGTGACAACCTTACCTTCTCCCAACAAATCATGGACATGATCTCAACCAACTCCGGGCGACAACTCACACAAATATACCTTGGTGACTTCAACCTCCGCTGGAACGATCACAATGATGCGGTGGTAAAAAGTCTGAAGAATTTCCTTAACGCCCTTGACCTCACCCAAATTTGCAACAGTCCAACACACGATAAAGGCTCTATCCTTGACCTTATCATCTCCAAAGAGGGCTCTATCCAACTCGAATCTATCCAACCCTGTGACTGGTCAGATCATCATATTGTCACATTCTTCATCAATGAAAAAGTTAAACTTAACCCTGCTCAATCCGCCAGGCCCAAAGTCTGGAAAAGAGACATGAAAAAGCTAAACTCAAACTCGCTGCCCCCCAACAGCTGCAACTCACTGCTTCCTCCTGCTGGCGTTAAGGACGTCCAATCCTTGACTGATCACTATCTTAACACTATGACCTCAATAATTAACGAAGTCGCACCCTTGCAGCTAAAAAAAGCCACCGCAAAAATCTCCAACCCCTGGTACGACGGGAGTCTCAATGACGATAGACGCGCAATGCGAATGGCAGAGCGCACCTGGAGATCAGCTCCCTCTGCACTGAACCTAAAAAACCTGAAGAAAAAGAGAAATGCCTACTTCAGGAAAATAAAACGATCAAAATCAGACTTCTTCAAGCGTCAGCTCGACCAAGCCAAAAATCGTCAGAGAAAGCTGTTTGAGCTTATCCGAACACAATCCAAAGAACAACCCCAACCTCTCAACACCATGCGCGAAGCTCCCTCCTGCGAAGACTTCGCCTCTTTCTTTAACCAAAAAACTGACAACATAAAGAATGATCTCCTCATGGACGCAAGCCTCTTCCCCAAACCCCACCGCATAGCACCCACCAAACCAAAAAACAATGCCTCCTGGTCAACCTTTGTCACCTACACAGAAGAAGAAATTGGCAAACTGCTCAGCACTCTGAAACCATCCAATCACCTCACGGACCCCCTTCCTGCTAACGCTGTCAAAGTCCTTACCCCGTCGCTCCTTCCACTCTGGACCAAAATCATTAACAGCTCACTTCAACAAGGGATCATTCCCGACTCCCTCAAAGTCGGACAAGTCACACCTTTGCTAAAGAAACCTACAGCCGACCCCTCTGACCTAAACAACTACCGTCCCATTACCAACATTCCGACTCTTGCCAAACTGCTGGAAAAATGCGCACAAATACAATTGACTAAACACATTACTCAGTTTGATCTACTCAACTCTCATCAATCAGGCTTCCGAGCAAATCACAGTACTGAAACTGCTATGACTCACATAATCGACGACGCCCTCCAAATCCTAGATCATAACGACACCTGCCTCCTCATCCTCCTTGATCTCTCCTCCGCATTTGACACCGTCAAACATGAGAACTTACTCGAACTATTAAACACAAGAATGGGCCTATCTGGAACTGTGCTCAAATGGTTTACGTCCTTTCTGCATAACAGGTCGCAGAAATTCAAGAGCAACAACTTGATGTCCGCGCCAAGACCTGTATCGGTAGGCGTACCACAAGGATCCTCCCTATCCCCAACTTTGTTCAACTTAGTTATGGAACCTCTAACCACTTTGCTGCAAGAATCCAATGTACACTTCCACATGTATGCTGATGACACCCAACTTTATCTCAAACTACAATCACCCAAAGACATCACGCTCTTGAACTCAACGATCAGAAGCACTCAATCTTGGCTGGCCGCTAATCATCTCAAACTCAATGCCCTTAAAACAGAGTTCCTTCTGATCTCACCACCCGCGAAGATCACTACCGCACAAATGTGGCTTAAAGACCTCACAGCACTTAATGTTCAACCCACCATTGTGGACTCAGCAAAATCTTTGGGCATAACACTTGACACCAATCTCAGCATGCAGGAACACATCAACAAAGCAACTAAGGGAGCGAACTACCAAATCAACACCCTTAGGAAACTTAAACCTTTCCTTCCAGCCAAAGACTTCCAAACTGCGGTACATTCACTAGTCATACCTCGAATAGAATACGGCAGCACCGCACTCTGCGGTCTCCCCTGAGCTACTACGGCACCCTTAAGAGCCTCTTTAAACGCCGCAGCGAGACTTATCACTGGATCAAAAAAACACTCACACATTTCCCCTGACTTCAAATCCCTGAACTGGCTGCCGTTTGAAGCCAGAATACACCTGAAAATCGCTTGTTTGACGCACAAGGCTATCCACCTGAGCTCACCTAGATACCTCGCACAGAAGCTGACGATTTCTGGAGGCACCAGAAACACTAGAGGTACAAACAATCTTTTGCTAAAGCCTAAAAGATTCCGCAAGGAAAAAACCTATAAACGCTCCTTCTCGGGAATGGCTCCCAGGATTTGGAATTCGCTTCCCCCTGAAACCAGGCTGATCACATCCTTCATACTTTTCAAGAAAGAAGTAAAAGCGATCCTCATGGCTAAATACACTTGAACCACTACTGGAGATAAAACTACAAAGACTCGTTACTCATCTGTACTATTTGTTCGAACCCTTTGTATTTTTATTTTGACTCTGAATTTGATTTACTTCACTGTTTTATGATATAACTTCAATGTACTTCTAACATGATTGTTGTATCTGCGTATACATGCTCCCCTTCTCTGTAAAGCGCTCTGATATCTGCGAAGATCTTGTTCGCGCTATATAAAACTTTCAAAATAAATAAAAATAAATTAAGTCCTTAACCTCATGGCTGCTAATGGTTTTCCCCTCCTGTGCTGAAAAAACGCAAATACCAGTGTTACATGACGAGCTGGGCTCGTCATCAGCGTGCGAGGAGGCTACACCATGACGAACCCAGCTCGTCATCAGCCTGGAAGGGGTTAAACGAAATGCAGCAAAACAAGGTGTGTACCGTGATTTGAGCAGATGGATTACCGCATGGGCACTTAGGAATGTCGGACCAGTTATTCACAGGGGGGAAAAGTTACCAAATTATGAAATATGTTCAAATGGAAAGTATGTCAAAACAAAGTTATGGTAACAATTGTGAGCACATTTTAGATAATGAGTCCGTTTAAAGAGATAAGCCGATATATTCGGGGCCTTCTCAACTTTCCACCTTTTAGAGATTGTGAAGCATGTCTCAAGAGACCAAGTACAAATCATGCATTAATCCACGAGCTGGAGACCTCACATGGTCTGTGACTGCCGGCCACCCCTCGCCTTAACACGCAGACTACCGTTACACCTTTAACGGACCAACAACAGGATTCTTTGGAAGGGAGGGGGTCTCGAGCCCGAGACCCCCCGGCCGTATTTATTAAAATATGAAACAAAATTAAAAATTTAATAAAATAACATTATTTACATACTTATTAAATGCAATATTCAGACATTAGATTTACATCCAGTTTAGACAGGTATGGTGGGCTAACCTTAACAAATGTCTAATACAGCGTGGTTCCTAAACGAATGTAACATCCTGATATCAATTTGCATTTTAATAATTTCTGGTCCTACGGCAAGGTCGCTAACCGGTGTCAGATGCTTTTACCCAGCTACGCTCTCACGTCCGAGATGCGCATGCGCGACGAGGGCCCGTTTACCCTTGTGTGCTCCGTGAACTCCATTCAACCATAACAGGAGGGCCCTTACACTCGCGCCTTAGCGTCTTAGTGCATAGTGTTTGTGTGGGGTGGCTACCAGCCTGAGGAAAGCGTTGACTCCCCTCCCCCGCACCCAAGCAAGTGGATATCCTGCCCCTGAAGTTCTGGGAGAGACCAGTGGCCCCTCCCGCTGGGCGACCCCTTTTGTGAATGGGGCCGCCCCCACCTAAGGACCTTAAATTGCTGCTCACCGATTATGACCTTACCGCCAGACCCACATAATAAATATGACATTACTAACGAATCGGCCCCCCCTTTTCTTTCTGTGCAACCAGCCCTCTTATGGAGATCTGCTCACGGTGATTGACGTCTTCCTTTGAGGAACTAGTTATTTCATCAAAGAGTGACACCCAATACGCCTGATTATCAAAATGGGGCCATCTCAAAGAAGCCATGTTCCCATGCTTCCTTTCTAATCCTACAGGTAGTGACCGATCCATCAGCAAAGCATCTCAGAGCCTCATCGGGGGTAGGAAGTGCTATCTAAATGCAACGACAAAGCAATGCAATGCAATGCAATGCATTTTGAGCGCAACACTGTGTTTCTGAACCATTTACCTGATACAATCTTTCCAGGTTATAATATAATTGCTACATGTAAAGAAACAATGTTGCTGCATAGAACAGACTTCTGCAGAATGGAGGGAATCCTTATGCATAACTTCTTCTACTTAGTTGCCCCTTTAATATTACCAGCCTCCCCGTTCCAGTTAACTATGATGTCATCATTCCCCAATCCCATTCAGTAATTAATCACCCTATTTATGCTTATTACTTTCTCCTTCATGCACACTAACAATTCCTTCATAGGCTCATGAAACTAACATAAAAGCGCCCTTGTCACATATCCAGGCTCAAAGCTGTAAATACTTTAAAAAGCATTATCGGTGTGGAAAGCCAAACCTTTCAGTCAGCTATAAAAAGGAATAGACAGCCAAAAAACAACATCTTTGCATTCTGTACCGCTTGTCCCCTTCAAATACCCGGACAGGTAACACTACCTGTTTTTTCGGGCTTCCGCCGAATAATTGCTCACTGGGGATGGTGCAACCGGCTAGCAGCAAGTAAAATACAGTAATGAGCAAGACGAAATTATCATATCCGCTCGCAGATCCCTTATAATGGTGAGTTGGAGTCAAATGTTACAGCTGATTGTAACCATATTACCCTTTCTCCTTCTGGGTAATGTCTTTAACTCCTTTATTCAGATAATGAATTCGACCAGCTGCCTTGGGGATGTATATCTCTCGAAGGTGATAAAAGGATGCCATAAAGCACTGGCGCCTAACATTCAGAAACTAACTAACCATTTGCTTGAAGAAGGCATTATTTTCAGTTTGATAAAGGAAGCTTGGAATTCACCACTTTAAAAAAATATGGTCTGGAGATTCTTGATTTATCATCCAATCATTAACATTTCATCACTTCGAAAGCTCTTGGAGAAGTCAGCTACCCTTCACCTTCAGGAACACGAGGAGGTAAACAACATTCTTGGAGACAGACAGTCAGACTTCCACCCAAATTGAGGCTCTGAATCAGCTTTGATTGATGTTCCGACATCCCCCCTGAAGACTCGAGTCAGAGAGCCCAGTGCTTCTGGTTTTATTAACCCCTCGGCAGCCATGAACACCCCTGACCAGTCCAAACTGATGAAGAGGTTAAGTGGAGGAGCAGGGGGAGGAAGATCACTGAAATAGCCGAACTCTTTACTTACAAAGAAGAGTGCCATGCATCACTTGGCCAACATGCAGCTCATACTATGAAAGTAGATTGTGAGGTCCCGGAAGGCTATAATCTATCTCCACTCATTTTTAATATATCCATGTAATATTTTTATCACTTGCTGTCTGACTTACAGATTAGGTTTCAGAACTACGATGATGACACTCAGTTAATGTCCATGGTAGCAAAAGAACTTTGTGTGGACAGACAGAAGGTCACTGAAGTGTTTGAAATTATTAACGGGGCAGACAAATGACAGCAGATTAAGTATGAATGACTCCAAAACTGAATTTCTAACAATGGGATTTGATTACTTGTTCAGTGTGAGTGTTAGACCTGGCTATTACCAGGGGCGGCTCTAGGGTCATGGTGGCCCTGGGCAGGGAGCGTAGGTAGGGGGCCCCAGAAGAGGGGGTCCGGGTGGGGCAGAGCGCGGAGGCCAGTAAAGAGGGGGGGGGGGTCAGGGTGTTTATAAGTGTAACTGAGCCGGAGGCCGCCAAATCCCTGCCAGGGGCCACCACACAAATATGTATCCATCCTCAAAGGATAAATGTTTTAAGGATATATATTGGTGTGGTGGCCCCTGGGGTTTGGTGGCCCTGTGCAGGTGCACAGCTTGCACATGCCTAAGGCCGGCCCTGCTATTACAACGGGTTTATGCCAGATTTTTAGGTTTCGCCTCCGCAGAGCGCATGAGCTGCAGAGTAAAGAGACCTTTAGCCATCGGTAGAGCTTTCCAGTCAACAACGTGCACGCGTTGCATTGCTTCCAATGGCAACGCTTGCATGTCTGGCTATTCACTCGCGGGAGCGAGCAGCTGGTGCCAAATGTTATCAATTATCAGGGTACCAGCCCCTCGCTCCCACTAGGGAATCGCGCTGGCCCCCTCCTCTCTCCCAGATCGTGAATTTAAGCCTCGGAAAGTCACAAAGTGCCGGTGTGTGTGTTTCCGAAGGACCCACCTGAGCAGTCTAAGGAGAAGTGCTTGTTCTGGAACCCAGCAAAAGTGCAGTGCCGTGCCTTCCAGTGCCGGCTTTAATTCACTGCTAGCGTCAAACCCATGTCAATTTTATGTGGCAAGCTTAGGTGTGTACGTGCTGACACACTGTGACGTGAAAGATGAAAAAGAAAAGGGCACCTTTTTCCTTTCCTGTGCCTCAGTGTGTGTCAATAAATAGTACACATAGAAACCTGCACGTCACTTACACACACGATACACACACACACAGACAAGCGCGCTCCAAAAAGATATGTTCATGACGGTACTATGAAAACTCCAATGCAACTTTTTATTACAACACAGCAACACAACTAACATGGCAAATACTGCTTATTGTCGGACGGAGCAGCTTGACGGAGTAAATTTGCTAATAGTAATGAACATCTCGGGTTTGATTTTAGCAAAATGCACATATATACATGTATGTTCGCTGTATCTAGTTAAAATCTCTCTGTTTATACCTGCCGCACTTGGCGAAAGTGCACAGCATACATGGCGCATAGAGATATGACGAGGGTAATATGCTGATTATTACCATAATTGAAGGAGGGGGAGGGTTGCATGCTTTGGACTCCACCTCTTGGAAGCGATGCCCCACCCACACTCAATAATGTTAATAACTGTAGCAATACACCAGGAAGCATGAAGACACACTCACACACGAGCACAGCAACACTGGCATTATAAAACCACAGATTGCTGATTCACAGCTTGCATAAAACTTATTCCCCAGTAAAAGAACTCTGCTCATAGTGAAGCGGCCTCTGCAATGTGATTTTATCTCATTTCGCAAATGTAATCCCCTTGAATCTTAGTTTTGGATAAATGCCGTTTGTCAAGACCAATGCAATTTAATGGGAATTTAAGGAGTAGGACAAATGCCCTAAACAAAGAGTTGTCCTGATGCTAAAACGGCCCTAGTGACATCAGTGAATGAAAGCCGCCCCCCAAATATATAGGTTTTGAGTTTTTTTCTGAACAGGGAGGCAGAGGAGATGGCCTTGAGTTCAACAGGCTCTCACCTGACAGCTTGGCAGCCCTGTGTGTAAATGTTCAGCCCCTTCACTGGATCTCGTTCATTCAGGAAGTCTCAGCTAGCATACTTAAGAGCACAGGCTCCAACTTGGAGCGTAAGGTTGATATTTGAATCGCTAATAAGTCGAGCAGGGTTATTCACTGTGCTGTAGACAAGATAAGTGCCCTTAAACTGAACACTTTATTTTTTCCACCGGCCTCCAGTGAAGAGTTCTGATGGAAGTTGAGGTGGAGGACCCGGCCAGGATGCCTCAGATTAACCTGCAGTTCGGTTTTAAGCTACCTGTAGTCAAGGGAGACTGACTTGCCAAAATCCAGATCTGGGGAATGATGATGATATGCTCAATAGTGTTGCGGGAGCTTCATGGGAGAAAATGCAAGGTTTTCCATTGCATCTTTAAGAGGACACAACAAACTTTGGCTACCTGATTACTTTGGCTCTCAAAAGATAACTCCTGGTTAATCGTTATATCTAGTGATTGTGCAAGTCAGTGGTGCAAGAGGGGTGCCTAGTAAGCATGGGTGAATGTTGCGAATCTGGCGTTCATGAATTTGCGTATTTGCGAACTCGCAATCTGCAAAATCCCTGAATTCTCGCGAATTTGTGGATTTTTTTTTGTGTTCGCAAGGGTTTCTGCAAGTTCGCGAGGGTTTTGTACCAGTTTGCAATTGCGAACTTACTTGTCGGCTCGCAACGGTCGCGACTATGTTGTTTCTACGTCTGGTTCATCATCACAGGCTCCCAGCACCCTCTGTTTCACCACTGCCACCCTCTGTTTCACCCATGCCACCCTCTGGTACATCAATGCCACCCTCTGGTTCATCATCACTGTAGATTATGGGGGGGGGAAGCAAGCACACCTGCCCTGCTTCAACTGACATGAATTAATTTGGGGTTGATTTATTAATGTGTCACTGTTTTAAAATTCCAGTCTGGCACCTGCTTCCTTATCTGTAATTTGCTTTCTGTTGCAGTGCAATTTTTTTTCCAGGACGTTTGTGGCATACTTGTAGCTATTCTATGAGCCTGCTGTAAGGGTCAGAACAGGGTCATACAATTGTTGCAACTAGCAACTGAACTCAGGAGGGGCCCCAGTCAGGAAGCACTACAGGTAATGGTTACTAATGATGAGTTTGAAGTTGAACTTTTGCACCTGCTGAGTGCTTTCAGTTTTGCAAAACTCGTTTTTCTGCAGAACAGCAACTGTAATGCCCCAAAAAAACATAGGCAACTGAACTCTGGAGGGGCCCCTCAGGAAGTACTACAGGGAATGGTTACTAATGATGAGTGAACTTTTTCACCTGCTGAGGGCTTTCACTTTTGCAAAACTCGTTTTTCTGCAGAACAGCAACTGTAATGCCCCAAACAAACTTACTTGTGAAAGTTAATTTCTAATCCAAAAGTGATCCAAAGAAAGTCAAAAGGCCTCGAATCCAAAAAAGTGCAGGCAAATGTCAACCTGAGGAGTTATTCTGATAAAAATCATCATTTTCAGAAGGTCTATGCTGCTTGCTAGTGGATTTCTTGTGCAGAATTGCAAATTTTGTAATTTCGCGAGTGCGAGATTGTTGCTGCCCGCCGCACCTACATGTTCGCAATTGTGAACTCTCGCGATGCGTCGCCAAACTCCCGCTGGATCCCGCAGCAAGATCCAAAATGGCACAGCACTCGCAAAATATCGAGAAAAACAACTCGGCAAACGCTGAATGATGGTAAGTGAACGCCGCACGCCGCAAAATTGTATCACCACGAAAAAAAAATCCGCTGCGTGCGAATTTGCGGATTTTCGGTAAATTCGCGAGCGTTCGCGGATTGCGAATTTACCGAAAATCCGCAAAATCCGCGAGCAGAACGGATTTTCCGCCCATGCTTAGTGCCTAGATCGGCCGCCAAGACTGTCTCCAGCAAGATTTCAGTGAGCCGAATAGCAAGATTTCAGTATTTGCACTTTTGAGTTGTAGGCAGTTGGTTCTCATTAATCTTGCCACAGCACTGAGGCAATATTAGATTTCTTTGGAGTGTTAATGAAAATCTGAGTGTCATCAGCGTAGGATAACTGTGTAAAGTACAGAAGAATACATCAGCTTGGCTAAAGAAAAGATGGATACCTTACACTATGTTGGACTGATGGATCCTGGGATATGCTGTTAGTAGGGCTGAGCATAACTTCCATAATTCTGTGTAGCATAATCACATTGAATTACCTAAGATTTTCACAAGATTATGCAGAATTATGCGAGAAGGTTAAGTCTGTGTTTCAGCACTATTTCGTACAGCAAAAATGCTCCCTAATGTCCAAAATGGACACAAGAATTCATTTTTCACTAAGATATAGCACAAAGTGCAACAGAACATGAATAGCAAATGAACAGCTTGCTCGCTAAATGTGCTCTTGGAGTAGGATTTTCCTCTAACTTACTTCCGGCATTTAGTGCATATTTTCTCACCCCAAAATGCACCTTTGTAAAATGGATGCAAGAATGCATGTTGACCTGAGAAATACCACGAAATGCAGCAGAACATCTATAGTAAGCACGAGAAGGAAGGTGCTCGCTAAAAGTGCTATTGCAGTACGATTTTTCACGCACTTGACTCTTAATTGGTAAAAGAGGAGTAATTACATTATTAACGGTAATTCTTCGTCAAAGAGCAACGCAGTATTACTGGAATTATTCTGATTACTCCAGTGTAATTGAAATCCACCAGGTTCAGCTATAAGTAGATATTGTGATAGAGGAAGGGAAGGTGTGCATCCTGACCGCTTTTTCCCTACTAGACAGGAATAATCCAAGCCATTTAAGCTCCTTGTCAGGGGTGCCGAATTTAAAAAGACTGTCACTCAAGATAAAATGGGACACAATCATAGACAGGAAAAAAATCAAGCTGAATCAAAGCTATGATTGTCCTTGGTCCAGTAACATCCCTATGTCAACCATCATCAACATGATCACTGTCTCTGTGCTGGTGTCTGGTCGGAAATCAGACTGGAAGTAATCCAGCAGATTTAGAGTTTGAAAGCATATGAATACCCTAGACTTTGTGATTTTATCTATTATTTTTGTGAAAAGAGGTAGTGGAAATAGGGATGTAATTACATAGAACCATGAATTCGGGTGAGACCTTTTTAGGTCTCGCTGAGTCAAGTGCACATGCGCTGCTTGGAGAGACATTTAGTAGTGGGTTTTGGAAGTGCTCCCAAAGCAGCCACCAGCTTGCACTCACGCGCACAAGCACGCGTACTGCTGCCCGCACATCCCTTGCGTGTTTTAGCATGTCATCGTGATCACTTTCGCTTTCACAGCGATTGTGATAGCGATGACTTTCTCTTTCATAGCTGCGCAGCATTACTATTACTGCCGCGCAGCCAATGCTTGTTTTCTTTAGTACACTAACTTTACGCTTTCTCTCATCATTCTCCCTTCTTCCCATCATCACACTATATTAGCTTTATCCTTCTCTCCCTCATTTTTATATTCTTTTATTCTTACCTTCCCTCCCTGACTCAACATACATATTTCGCTCACACTCCTCCCCAGCTCTCTTCCTTCTCCAGAGAGTTCTTTTTATTATGATTTTCCTCCTAACTACCCACCTCTACCCCTGCTCCATTATCACACTTGTGCCCAATCCCCGCTGCCGCCAACCGATCCAAGGGCCCAGTGCACCCCAAGGACGTCCTTAGAATCCCGCTGCTGCTTCCTCCGCGCGCCAGACGCATGCAGCGAGTGATAAAAAACCTCCCCCTAATGTGCTCTGTAAAGTAATCTCCACTCCTGGGCCGTCGACTCGGTCCCTGCAGCACCATAATGAGATGTAATTCCAACAAAGGGGGAGGGAGAGGTTACGCTTAATGTATGCAAATTAGGCAGTATACAAATTAGGCAACAAACAAATTGGTGGGGATGCTGATTGACACTTACTTAAAAAGAAATAAGCGATTCCCTTGAATAGTGGCATATTGTTTACAACGCAAGTTTACTCTGAGCTTGGGTGACTTTGTTTTTGTTCTTGTAATGCCTTTCTGGTTTCACTTCCGCTAACTGTTGCTTTTTCCCTCGTTTTCATCACACATCCTGATGTGTGTTTAAAAATCCTACAGATATATGCTACTTCGAAGAGATAAGCAGCGCCCAGTCACAATGATTTCACAGACTTTCCCCCAGGCGCCTTTCTGTGAAGTGATGAGGAGAACGAGTGACCAGGTGATCGGTCCCATATGTGAAAGTGTGTCCCGTAATGGGGAAGCATCCTCAGCCTAGCATGGTGTGAATGGGGCGGTAACCTTTTCAATGCTCTCCATTGTTTAGTTAACCACAGGGCAGAGCTTAATTTGAACCGGGGGTGGGCACCGACACTGAATTGTCAGCGCTAAACAAAGCAAAGAGTTAAATAACGTTACAAGCATTGGCATAAAAACAATAGGTTTTGCATATGCACGAAATACAGTCGCTGTGCGACATATTTAAAAATAATTGACTTCAGTGCACGCTGCTATACCGCATGGCTCAAACCAAGTAAAAACAAAGCGCTGTGGCACGGCCAATGTGTACAGCATCATAGCTCTTTTTTTTGGTTTACTTTAAGCAATGTTAAACTGCATCACTTGCTGTTGTGCAACATTAAAAAAAATGTAAAAAAATATTAACAAAGCCAAATACCTCTGCTGTACTTATTTGGCTTTGTTAATGTTTTTTAAAGACTTGCACAACAGCGGAACTGTTGTGCAACATGACTCAAAAGAAATACAAATTAGGCGGTATGGAGTGTTGACAGAGTCATAGCGCTTTTGTTTGTTTACTTTAATTCATGTTGCACAGCATGTGCACAGATGTGGCGTTACGGTCAGAACTGGTGCCTGCGGAACCAGGTTCTAGTCTTTGTGTCGGTTCAACATCCTGTGATTATGAGCAAATGACAAACTCACTGTGCCTAAAAATCAAAAAAGGAATGTGCTCTTGTGTAAAGTAAATGGTGCTCATGTAAAGCACTCCAATACCTTCGGGCCGAGTTTACGTTATTATCCTGCAAAAGTAAAACAAGCATTGGCATAGCCAAAAGGTCTCACATTTGAGACCTTATAAGTGTTTGGTTATCCAGCACAATATCCTGGGTGCAACAACAACTGTTGCATGGCTAAACACTTATAAGGTCCCAAAGACGAGACCTATTGGCTATGCCAATGCTTGTTTGCTTTGTGGTTTTCTGTTTATGACCTGTGTTTTTTGGTTGTATGACTCTGGGAACTTTACCACTGCTGATCAGTGGTAAAGTGCATATGCTCACCTGCACATTGTTGTTATAATTGGCTTATTTGATTTAGTAGTCAGTCCCTAGTACAGTGCACTGTGTGTGCACAGGGCCTGTAAATCAAATGCTGCTAGTGGGCCTGCAGCACTGGTTGTGAATGTAACTCAGGCCTGACATTGCCTGAGTGCAGTCTAATACTGCCTTGTTGACTTGACAAGTGCACCCACTTGCCAGGCCCTATTGTTTCCTATTCTTACATGTTAGTCACCCCAAAGTCACCCCAAAGGTAGGCCCAAGGTACCCCTGTGGGCAGGGTGCAGTGTATGTGAAATGTACCCTTGTGTGTGTGGCATGTCCTGATAGTGAAATACTCCCAATTTAGTTTTCACCATTGCAAGGCTATCTGTTTCCATAGGATAGAATGACGAGTTTGCTTATAACATCGTATAAGCCGAACTACCCCTGGGAACAAGGTAGGAAAATAAAGTTTAGTATGCCTGAACACAGGGAACACCCACAGACCGGTGACTATTGGGTGGTGGCAGTTTCCTTCAAAATTAACACAACATTGAAAGGCCAGCATCGCAGGAGTGGAGATGATGAGGCGCAGCAGTCAGAGCTGCTGACTCGAGACCTGCGGATCCTAGTTCAAGTCTCGTCGGTGCAACATCCTGTGATTCAGTGCCAATGATTTAATCTCGTCAAGTGATAAAGTGCACAATATAAATCTGATAATTTAATTTAAAGTATCACACAAGCAGAAAGAGTCAACACTTTTTAAAAAAAAATTTCACCGAGGTGGATGTTAACAGTATTTCAGCTACGGAAAACTATAAGAGAAGCAGATGAGGAACAAGCATTGGTAAATTCTGGAAAATATGCTACAGCCAATAGAAATGAAGGAAAAGAAAGTGGCAAGCACAGGAACCAATGAAAAGTCAGGAACCAGAGGAGGCCTGATATAAGTCCCTTTTGAAATTACTTTAATAAAACATTTTTCTGAACTACATTAAAAATATTAGATTTCACAAGCACAGTGCAAGCGCTGTGCAGGCGAAACCTATAAAAGAACAAAGGGTGGTTTGGGGTTAATCCCCAAATTTGAAAAGGGAAAAAAAGGGGTAGGGTGAGGGTTACACTTGCATTGCGAGGTAAAGGTATGCAGAGTAAAGCCCTGCATTGTAAAGTCTGATATACCTCATGTTATGCTATTGGCGAATATCATAAACTTTAATTACTGAGTCTGTCTTTTCATTAAACTAAAAAGTATAAGTAAGTCTTGTTCTCAAAATTAACCAGAAGTGTTATAATGCACTAGGTGACATTAAATTATTGTCCTCATACGGTATTTATTTTGTCACAGGAAAGGCAGTTTCAGCTTGCATTGAATAAAACATGTTTTTAAAATTCTCTTGACATACTTTATAAAAAATATATTACACTTTCTTTTTGAATGTAAGATTGTGGCACACAGATTTTGCTGGCTCAGCCAATCCTGTCTTTGTTCACTTTGCATGACAGCAATTAAACAGCTAATGGTACTCCTGGCCATGTATGCAAGGATGAAAGATGATTCCAGAGGAAATGAAAACGCGCTGGAATCCTAAACTAGGGAATTCAAGAAATAACAGTAGATTATGCAAGTGTTCTCTTTGAGCAAAATGGTATTTGGTGTATTTTTGTGAGTTAATTGGCGTGTTAATAAAACGAATGCGGTGAAATAGTTTGAGTTCCATCCAATTTCACGTGTAGTAGAAGCAGAATCCAGTTCTTTGTGTATTTAAACTTTTGGCCCTATACTGTTTGCCAGGGTTGGATTGGGAATGAAAATCGGCCGGGGCACGCAAAAAAAAACGGCCCACATTTGCATAAACACTCCTCATCACTGCTTTGGTGTAATCTTATTTAAAAAAAACTTGTGTGGGGGGTGGAGGGGTGGGGGGGTTGCACCCGTTAGTTTACACTGGTGAAAGAAACAAGTGAGGCCACTTCTACTCAGGCCCCCTAGGGGGCCCTGCTCAGTATGTGCAGACATTAATGGGTCGCCCGAGAGACAAAGGGAGTGATACCTCTGCTAAACGGAGGTAATGACGAGCGCCCATCTGCCTCTAGAAAGGCCACTCAGACACCCACTGGGCCGCTGACTGTATCAGAAGAACAGAGACAGCGCCCAAATAGCGCCCCAGACTGCTAAAAAAAAAAGCAGCCCACAGCAGAACTCGGACACAGGCCCCTCAGGCATTGCCCGAATGCCCGCGTTACCAATCCGACGCTGCTGTTTGCTTCAGAGTGGAAGGGCGAGATTTTGATCGATATCTTATCACTATTGATCTAAAACCCCGATCTGGTCGACTGAATCTTTATTGCCTGTCATTGAGGGAAGAAAGTGCATCTCTTACCAAGTTAGTTCACCCAATAAAGGACTCCGCTTCAAAGGATCACAAACAACTTCTAGCTTTCAAGGATTTATTATAAAGTCAAGATAAGTTGCAGGTACAAGCATCTCAAGATGAGATTCACAAGATACACGGGCCCAACTACATACATGTGCTCTCTGAAAGCCCTCAGACGAGCAACGGAAACTACCAGCACCAATTCTAAAAATAATAGGGCTATTAGCATAGACACATACTGAGATCTCTCAGTCATTTACAGCCGGAGGGAAAAGACAGGTTAGGCTGTCCCTACCCTGATCTAGATGGTATCCCTACTTAATCAGGTCCCTACCTAACAAAGGTGTCAGCAGTGAATGACCCCCAAGGGAAGTCACCCACTCTCAGTCTCTTGGTGAAAACCTATAGTTCTCCAATCATGACCCCTCTCTGCCTACCCATCCGCTCTCTGAAGGGTCCTCAGGCTTCTGCTCTAACTCCACCCAGGGGTGCTGTCCCTAATACAAAAATACAACAACATTTAGGACGCCCCTCGTGAGACGCCCCTCACGTGGTGTAGCTTCTGGCTTTTTCCATGATGAGGCCTTGTGGTTAGAGTCGACCTTGCTTCTCAGACTCGTCTCCGGCCCGCTGATACCCCTCAAACATTCCGGAACCCTCCTCCATGTCTGGTCACCTTCTTGAACAAACTTCTATTCATTTTATTTCTAATTGAATACCCCCTTTTCTCTTACAGACAGACATTTGCAGCCAAATCCCAATTCTCATAGACTTCCAACAGCGTTGCAACATTCCCCAGCCCAGACTAATATGTGTAAATCAACGTTAAACTTTTCAGGCCTACAACTTTCTCATAATGATTATAACTTTCGACTTTTTCTTTAATTATGGCATGTTAGTACTCTTATTCTGCTATTCAGTAAACACATCTATAAATCATGGTCTATTTGTTATTACTAAAACATTAGTGCAATCCATGTTGTGAAATTGAACCACCTTCCCCCTCTCTTCTAGCTCTGGCCCTGAGGCCTACCACGTTCAGCGTTTCCGTATGCCATCTTATATTTTAGCAGCTACACAACATGGATTCAGGAATAATCACATTTAATTAAATCATTTGTTTCACACATTTCTGTATTAGTTCCACTTCTACTTAAATCTCTACATTAACTACACATTTCAGAATATAACTGTAGGTACTATCAGCACTCATGGCATTTCTCTTCATGACTTGTGCTTACTACGTGTAAGTGTGACACACTTCTACATTTTGGTCAGTTTGCGCTCTCTCAGTTCCCCCCTTTGATGACCTCTCGGGGTCATCATTAACATTCAAACTGCAGTGATTGCTAGCATAACTCGTTTCTGTGTTTCCAGAGCCCTCAGACTCCGGTACTGACTATCTTGTATGGCAGCCAATCTCTGCAGCTGTTTTCTCCGAGCCCTCTCTGACCTTCTTGATCTGTACCATTTGAATACCCTCACCAATCCCCACAACACGATCCCACAGATCAATATTATGATGATAGGTTTTAGTATTTTCCACACAAAGCTTTTGCCTAAGGTGGTGAGCCAACCTCCAGCTTCACTTATTCCATGGCCCACCTTTTCCCAGACGTTTTCTCTGCTCAGGTCTTCGATCTCCTTGTGAATATCAGTTATGTTCCTAATAACTTTCTCAAGGGGCTTCGAATTGTCTGGAATGTAAGTACAACATTCCTGGACCTTCAAAGCCTTACAGACTCCGCCCTCTTTTGCTAATAGGACGTCTAAGGCAAGACGGTTCTGAAGAACCATAGCCCTTATCGATTGCATCTCTCCTTCTACCAGCATTAAGGACTGAGCAGTGCTGGCAGACAACCTGTCTACGACTGTTGCCAGTCGTCTAATTTTAACATCATTAAGGATTAATCCCAAAAGAGGGAACACAGCTCCAAAGACATCTCCAACCATTTCTACACCTCCTACATCTCTCCTTCCCCTCGATGATGTCTTGCCCTCGATGATCTCTAAGTCTTGAGCATGATATATTTTAGGGAAGATAATTGCCAAGTAACATGATCCATACCAGTTGTCAGGTAGTCTTACGTAGGCATTTCTCCCACATACAAAATATACATTTGGAATCGCTTGCATTCCCTTCAGGAAGTCCTTAGTATAATACTCTAAATTGAAAGTATGTTCACAGCTAACTTCTCCCACGTATACATTCTCATAATACGTTTTGGCTCTATGAAGACATAACTTCCCTCTCTGCGTTCTATCTAAAGCTATTGGACCACTACTACCCTTTCTCTTGTGTGCCTTCTCTTCCTCGGTCCAATCTGTTTTCCATTGTCCTGATTTTTTCAAAATCTTTTGTCTCCTATTTCGATCATCCACCTGCCCTATGAACTTTTTCTCGACTTCTGACACCTTGCATGTCAGGTTATTTCTGCGGGCATGTGAAGTATCTAAGGTAATCCAAGGAATGAAAAACTTTGCCAACCTGTCTTCACTCTTCCAGTAGTCCCATTTATTCATTTGTTTATAATTAGGGACTTCTGGTAACACTGCATCGTAATTGGAGAAATAGTATTCAAAACTATCTCTCCCATAAAATATACTAAGCAATAAGCTACATGTAATGCCATACGTCAGCGGGAGGTGATGATATCGAATGCCTTCATCTACAGACGCCGGCAACTGCATGCAGACGTAACAGTCCTTAACCTCCATGGCATCCACGTATTCATACAGAAGTTTAGCATAAGCATTAGACCTAAAGTCTCCTTGGGACTCATCTACGTGTAACCTGCGGGCTTCTGCAGCTAATAACGCTTTTTCTTGAGTGTTTTCCCCTTTCTCACCAGCAACGGTGGGTGTAAGCGCCTCTACAGATTTCACATCAGTTACCTTTGCCTCTTCCTCACGTCCCTTTACATAAGAGACTGTTACTACTAAAGCTATTAATACTATCACTCCTACTATTAGTGTACCTATTATACATTTCGCTCTGCGGTTCTGGGTGCCGGCCTCCATTTCGTCAGACTGTATGGCTCTCTCGTATCTTTGCACAAAGTTCTTTCTTTTTCGTTCCTTTACAGTCTCTTTTACTCCTTATTGTCCTTAGAACCACACAACTGGAAGCTGACAACCCTCTTCGCAAAAGTTCTTTATAGTTCAATACAGACAACCCTAGCCCTTCTCCAGTAACTCAAGGGAAGGTCCCTAAGATTCTCTGCTTCCTGGGCGCTAGGTAATCTTCTTTTCTTCTCGCTTATTTACAAAGTCTTTTAAGCATCCACTATCAGGCGATCGCCTGCAGCTTCGACAGCAAAGTTCAATATCTCCATACGAAGATTGTGCTCTTCTTGGGCTGATATCTTTGTACCAAAATCGGGGAATTGCAATTCTGTGAGAAACATGTGCTTTAACTTGCTGAGGCGGGGAGGTCGGGGAACCATAAATGTCAGTGACCCTTCTTGTTCGACACCGGGCACTAACAGTCGTATCTCTACTGTTATGATGGGCTCAGAACTGGACACCACCACCGCTCGGATCCTCCCTGTCACTGGTTTCGAAGCCATCTGTCGCCAGATATGTCCACTCAGGGGTGGAGTATCTTCTGCTAGGTACCCGCACTCTTCTTGACCTCCTCAAGGCCGGTGCTTCAGCGCCCTGAGCACCTTCTTCCGGGTCTGAATCCTCTGATATCGGAGGAAGGGTTCTCTCTGGAATTGACCTCAGACTAGAGCTTCTTCTCTGCGGCCAATCCGCTTCTCCACGTACCCTTCTACTCCTTCTCCTTCTCGTCTGTTCGCGCTCTCTGTCAGACCTGTCAGTGTCTGACTCGTACTCCCAGCTACTTTCTCCTTCAGTAGCGTCGTCTGTTTCGCTGCTGTACTGACCGTCCTCAGCTTGGTCAGACTCGTTCCTCGCTTCCGCTGGCACCTCTACAGCTTGGCTGGCCCCCTCTATGGCTTCTCGGTCCGCAGCTGGACGTCTATCCGAGAGAGGAGCTGTGTCTTCCAGAGGTGCTGGTACTCTCCGCGTGTGCGACGCGTGGATCCAGTTGGGCAGGCCTCCCACTTTCACTGCCGTGTTCGTGATCAGGATGATCTGAAAGGGCCCACGCCAACGAACATCCAAACAGCTTCTTCTCACGTGTTTTTTCACCAGGACCCAGTCCCCAGGAAGCAAGTCATGACACGGGTCCTGGCACGATGGTACCTCGGCAGCCTGCACCGAACGTTTCACTCTTTCTTGCCGTCTGTTCATGTTCTTTTCATGCGCTGCCCTAATCCATGCATTAAGGGCTTCAAACTGGGTTGGTCTAGGCAAGGGTCTCGTTGAGGTCATAATTGCTTTTAATCTGTGTAGCACCTCTAATCTGAACGTCCCGTACTTCGGGAACGTAAGTTCCTCATTTCCGTCTGTCATCTTACTCCACTCTGTGATCCATAGAATCGTATGCAGCCCAACATTTGTCCCCATATAACGGGCTGGTGTACCCTCCGGCGGGGCTTCTTCCCCTTCATACGATCCCCGCCTCTCTCTTTTAAACAGCGCTCTTAACCATTTAAAACACTTCATAATTATGCGTAAAATTTCCAGCTTGAATACTCTGTTTACTTCCTGATGACAATCCACCAATCCTAGCGCGGCTTTGCTAGCTGGCCTATCGCAGCGCGGTCTGTCACCGGCCGGCCAATCCCAGCGCGGCACTTTCTGACGTCACTAGTCTCCGCTTCGCAGCAGCACCCCTCCTTTCTCAGCTCTCTTCGCGGTCATGCATGCGTCCCATTCATACTCCGAAAAATGACTACTTCCGACCAAGCGGTCACTTCCCTCGACTGTACGTCCACAGTCTATCTGTAATTGTCAACACAACTGACGAGATGTCTATCGTCTCTCTGATAGGTTCTTTACACACACAGTAACTTCCGACCAGCGTCCGTTACTCACGCACTCACTCTTACGTTCCCCCTATCTCGGTCCTTCGGGTGATCAGTGGTACCTCGTGACCCCCCTTCACACTAGTTGACAATTACTCTGGGTGTCCGGCACACCCGAACCACTTAAGCTCTCCTTGAACTTAAGATTTCCACCGGTTGTGCGCGCTCACAACCTGTTCCACAGTCACTCTACAAGCATTCAACTCCGCCAGACATTTACAACATAGATACAATACAAAACACCGCAATCTTAACACGCATGACCCTTTATACTCACTCTCGACCGATACTGCTGCTTTTCTGTCTCACGTCATCCGGTCCTTCTTCGGCGGGCGGTTCTTCCGATCATCGATCTCTAGGGGCCTTGGGGTAATCTAACCTGGCCTAGATCACCTTCCTCAAGAAGGCAACCATTCTCTATAGCTACCAACTGGAAGGGCGAGATTTTGATCGATATCTTATCACTATTGATCTAAAACCCCGATCTGGTCGACTGAATCTTTATTGCCTGTCATTGAGGGAAGAAAGTGCATCTCTTACCAAGTTAGTTCACCCAATAAAGGACTCCGCTTCAAAGGATCACAAACAACTTCTAGCTTTCAAGGATTTATTATAAAGTCAAGATAAGTTGCAGGTACAAGCATCTCAAGATGAGATTCACAAGATACACGGGCCCAACTACATACATGTGCTCTCTGAAAGCCCTCAGACGAGCAACGGAAACTACCAGCACCAATTCTAAAAATAATAGGGCTATTAGCATAGACACATACTGAGATCTCTCAGTCATTTACAGCCGGAGGGAAAAGACAGGTTAGGCTGTCCCTACCCTGATCTAGATGGTATCCCTACTTAATCAGGTCCCTACCTAACAAAGGTGTCAGCAGTGAATGACCCCCAAGGGAAGTCACCCACTCTCAGTCTCTTGGTGAAAACCTATAGTTCTCCAATCATGACCCCTCTCTGCCTACCCATCCGCTCTCTTAAGGGTCCTCAGGCTTCTGCTCTAACTCCACCCAGGGGTGCTGTCCCTAATACAAAAATACAACAACATTTAGGACGCCCCTCGTGAGACGCCCCTCACGTGGTGTAGCTTCTGGCTTTTTCCATGATGAGGCCTTGTGGTTAGAGTCGACCTTGCTTCTCAGACTCGTCTCCGGCCCGCTGATACCCCTCAAACATTCCGGAACCCTCCTCCATGTCTGGTCCGCTTCTTGAACAAACTTCTATTCATTTTATTTCTAATTGAATACCCCCTTTTCTCTTACAGACAGACATTTGCAGCCAAATCCCAATTCTCATAGACTTCCAACAGCGTTGCAACATTCCCCAGCCCAGACTAATATGTGTAAATCAACGTTAAACTTTTCAGGCCTACAACTTTCTCATAATGATTATAACTTTCGACTTTTTCTTTAATTATGGCATGTTAGTACTCTTATTCTGCTATTCAGTAAACACATCTATAAATCATGGTCTATTTGTTATTACTAAAACATTAGTGCAATCCATGTTGTGAAATTGAACCACCTTCCCCCTCTCTTCTAGCTCTGGCCCTGAGGCCTACCACGTTCAGCGTTTCCGTATGCCATCTTATATTTTAGCAGCTACACAACATGGATTCAGGAATAATCACATTTAATTAAATCATTTGTTTCACACATTTCTGTATTAGTTCCACTTCTACTTAAATCTCTACATTAACTACACATTTCAGAATATAACTGTAGGTACTATCAGCACTCATGGCATTTCTCTTCATGACTTGTGCTTACTACGTGTAAGTGTGACGCACTTCTACATTTTGGTCAGTTTGCGCTCTCTCAAGAGTATGTTAGTCCTCAAAGAGTCCCCGAGTCCCGAGAGGCCCTTTTCCGTATTTCTTTTTTCAAAAGCCACCTGCTTGCTCAAAATGTATTTTTTTAAGCTTTGTAGTCGACGGCATTAATGTCCTCTGACTGGGCACCGGATTTATAAAATAGTATTAAACTACCCGAAAGAAAACATGATAGTAAATATTTTTACCACATAGGAGTAACAAATCTACGGAGCATTGCAGCCTTCCGTGAAAATGTCTCTCGCTACATCCAAAATGGCTGCACCCAATGCCAGCTGTCCTTAATGTTTGTTGCCTTCTCTACGAGAACTAAGGTGAGCAGACTAAATGGAGCCTGTTTCCTGGAGTGGAATAATTCCCAAGCTGGAACAGCTGGGAGTAGGCTTGCGTTTTGCCATTTGTTTCAAATGATTTTAATGCATTCCACATTTATGTTGTCCAGGCTGTTCCTGGGGCGAGCGGAGGGGAGCAGAGCTTTGCATGCGTTACAATACACAGAGCGAGGCATCTCTGGAGTACCCCAGCAGCACATTTAATGAAAAGCCCGTTCAGAATCTCTTAAACTGGCAGCACTGTGTACAAACAGCCCCAGCGGAAGGCGCTGCGGCAATGAGATCAGCTCCACAGCTTTGCAGCACTGACAGATCATGTTAGGAAGTGTTGGCAACTGGGTTTGCAGAGAGACTAAACACGCTTCTTTTTCTTTGCCTTTTGATGGAATGAACCTGGTGCTTGTACAATCAGAGCACTTCCCGCTACGTCACACTGCGTCAAATCATATTAGAATTTTTTTTTGTTGTGAAGTCAAAAGTCAAAGTATTTGAAATACGTGACTACAAACCCATTTTTCGGCTATTTGTTCTGTTATAAAAGAAAGTTTTTATTTGTATTGTCTATTGTGCAAGGCCTCGATAAAGACTAAAACAGCGCCTCGTGGGTTGAGATTCAGGCAGCATGCGCTCGCGTCGCTTTGAGTTAGAGAGGATGGGAGGCGTTTAAATGAGCCAATAATGGTGGTCATTAAACACCGCGATCTTGGGACATGCGGTGCTGCATAAAACCCAACATTCAATAATGACAACATTAACGCACCATGAGGTAAACAGAAGAGCCGCTGTAGAATACGTTGTAAAGCGTGGATAAAAGGTTCTTTAAATACCACGATTTCAGACACAAATAGTCTAAAGGGTGTTAAAAACACGGAGTCAAGCACTGACTGCAGGACTTCATTCTGCAGTCTGCACCGAGCACGAGGCCAGGCAGGGCCAAACCTCAACTGGATTCTGTCATGTCATTTCGCGACCATAATTTCTTTGGCTGCCAAGACTGCACGGGGGGCCTCGGGCCCTGCTCTCCCTTCTTCCTCCGACCTTCCTCTGGCAGTCACGCATCTTCGGCCGCGCCACTCGACTGTGTCTGACTCTGGTTTCCGTGGAGCTTGGCAAGGTTCGAGAGGCATTCAGAGCTCTTCAGAGGCATGATGCACGGGAGGAGTTATGTCAGAAGTCATAAGCGGATTGCTGTAAATGTACACGGCTCGATCTTCGCTGGAGATGTCCATTCTCATTAGGTCTGGGTCAGAATAGCAGCTAGCTGAGGGGCAGCTCTAATTAGTGTGAGGACTGAAGTCTTCTTTCAATGGTTGGCATCTTGTAACTTGCTGACGCACTGCTTCCTCGGAAGAAAGCTGTTAGTTTCATGAATGAGCAGCTATGTCTAATTACAACAAGGGCACAGAAACATTGAGGAGGGGGTTTGACCAATTAAAAGATTAATTCAGCACTTGTAGAAGATAATATGAAAAGCAGGAGGGCAGCGCCGAGCGCCACCCACACTACTTAGCGCCAAAGCGCTAGTGTGTGCGTGAGACTAGCCTAGGTTTTGTCAGGGAAGGATCTCCTTCCCGAACAAAATACCACGCCTAGACAAGTTTAAAAGCTTTCCCCACTTTGTATGTGTGCATAGTCGGAAACAAAAGGAAAAAAAAAATCTCTTATTAGCACCTCATTTGAAGTGGCATTAACTTTTGGCACTAAACCCTGTCTACAATTCTTTGTAGATAGGTTTTTGCGTCAAAAGCCATGGGTTGTTGCATGGGAAGGCCCATGACCACCCATGTAATGCCCCGATGGTGCTAAGTAACGCAAAGCAGTGCTTTGCGCTACCTTTAGGGTGCCTACCTCCCAAAAACATTTAGAGCTGGTTAGCGTCACGTTTGTGACGTTAACCCAGCGCTAAATGTTTAAGAAACTACCCTTAAGGGAGGTGTGAACATGCTAATAGAGGCTGGACAAATGCTAGCAATACTACATAATTCTTATATTCTTTCTAGATACCTGGCAACTTGTATTTTTCTTGAAAACCCTAAAAACCTTGACACTTTCTCGGAGGTGCATTTTCAGGACCACATTATTATTTGATGAGAAGCCAGTATATTTCCAGCAAGTAGGTATTTGCAGATCACAGACTGTGACAAAAAGGCCATGCAATATTGCAAGATATTAAAAAAACTATAGGTTTAGTTTTCAGGAAATACTCCTGCTGAGACACCAGTAGTCAATCATTAGTAGCTTCGAGAAATTCTTTCAAACTTTATTTGTTCCTATGCTATGGGGAAGAAAGTATCATCTTTTGTGGGTCAAGCCGTCTTTTGGGACTGAGGGGTGCCACACTGACATCTCAAAAAACAAAGGATGCCACTCTAAAAATGTTTGTTTTCAGTTTCTTTGTTGACAAAACATTAAGTGGTTCCTCCAATCTGGACATTGTGAATTCCAAATGTGGGTATCCAGGGTTCTGACACTTCTCCTCCCTGTGTTTTACGACTAAGTCTGTCTTGAACATTTACATTTTGTAAGAAATGGCCACTTTTTGCATTATGTCCCACTAATTTTTGCCCTATTTGTTTTTTTGTTGGCATTAGCGGTCTGTACAGTTTACTACTGCTAAACAGGAGTAAATTGCCTGCGTGCCCACGTTAAACATGTCACATTTGATTCACCGTGATTTGCACAATTCAAATAACTTTCCTATAAGGCCCTAATATATGATGCAGAAACACACCCCTGGAATGGAAAGTTAAATGTCACTTATGGGCTGCTGCACATATTGTGCCACCCAATACAGTGGCATTAAAAATATGGCTCAGGCCTACCCTTTGTAGCCTGAAGTCAGCAGCTTGAAGCCTGACGCCCAGGCCCATCAAAATCTCTCTTTTGATAGGTAGAGAAACTTGATTTAAATATTATGCACTCAACCTTTGGGCAGTTAGGTGTTCTGAGGGGTGAGATATTTAATATTTAAGAGTAGAACGTGTGCAACATTATAAATGGCATGTTCCCCCAGTCACTAAGCACAAACCAACTTTGTTACTTGTCAAGTTGTAACTGGTACATAAAAAAGTAAAAATATAGATTGTACACTGTAATCTATAATGTTTCCCCTGAATTAGCTACTCGCACCATTGAAAAACGTATTTTTATATTTAATAAATATCCAATCTAAGTGTAAACTTTAATTAAATATATTGGAAAGGTAACTTTTAGGACATTATCCTTTACCCGCCAGAGCTTTCAGAAGGCAAAGAGCACTAGTTTCTGCCAACTTTCACCACGGTTTCTGCCCTTAATGAAATGTGAAATTCCTCTTAGGAACCACAAAATAGGTCACTGTGATTGAGAGGTCGACCTGAAAAGACAGAGATGGCTCATCTGAGCTCAACAAAAGGGTGGGGCTGCCAAATAGTTGTCACCCCAATGTCATGTCCTACCTGACTGGTTTGTTTGGGTACACACTGAAGTACACTTGTGAGTACCATAGCTAACTCCCCTACACACCCACAACTCTCAGAATTCAGGTTTAGTGCGGTCAAAGACTTTCACCATCTTGAAATGCTTTGGCAAATGGCATTTTGGTCCTGTTTGCACTAAGGCAAGCAGGAACGACTGAAAAGTGGGTTGGGGTTCTCTCAGGGACTTTTAACCCATTGGCAAGGTGGTGCCAAAGAGTCACCTTCACCCTCTGCCTGGTGCCAGCAATAAATGTGGCCTTCTTAAACATCTCATAGAACCCTTTCTGTACGGGAAGATCAGAAGAGGACTGGACCGACTGTCTGTGACCCAAGAGGTGCTCTGAAGGACTGAACCTGCTATGTTTTGTACCCAGGTCAAAGACATGGACACCAAGGGTGAGTTGACTTGCCTCATGTGGGGCTACAGGGACACACTAAGTTGAAAGAGGCCTTCTCCCATAACTACCCAGCTGACCATAGGCAACTGGCCTTGGATTCAACTTCGCTATAGGCCTCTGCCTGACACCCTGAGAGTCTCTAAATGCAGTCTCCTGAAGTCCTGGGTGGCATAGAAGTGTATCCCTGTGATTATTTGGGCACCAGAAGAACGTTTGTAATCTGTGAAATGTTCTCTTCAGGCCTCCAGTGCTTAAGGGGCGGGGAGCCAATGGGGAAAATCTGACCATTAGTTTTGCGTTATTGGATTGAAATTTAGATTTGTCCTGGTCATGTCTCCAAGCAAGTCTGAAAAAAATGACTACGTCGCATCATGCGTTTGGACTTAGAACATTTTCAGCAAGATAACTCCAAAGCTACATACTGCTTTAAGTATTCATCCTTCAGTTGCATTGTGGTGGCTAATATTTCAGTGGCGGCTTGCTCAAAGATGACTTTTCTCCTCAAAAAGTGGTAAAGTCTGCATTTGAACTTATAAACCAAGTGGATTGATCCCTGTGAAAGTCTGGAAGTCAAAACGTTTGAAAAGTTTATATTTTTTTCCCATCATCCATTTGCACTGGAAGAGACATCACTGGATTTCCCATCATCCATCTGCATAGGAATTGACATCAATGGGTTTCTCATCATCCATCTGCTCTGGAAGTGACATCACTGGATTTCCCATCATTCTTATGTACAGGAAGTTATATAATTGTATTTTCCATCATATATATGCACAGGAAGTGACATAACTCTACTCCCCTCCCCTTCCAAGACCTATTTAATAACTGCAACAGCACAAATGCATGCTGCAGATGTACACCTGCTATGCTGCAGCCCTCTGCACCCGCAACGCCACCCGCTGCTTCACACACTGCTGCCTCACTGCACCACTCATAATGGAGGGATATGGTCCTGTGCTTTCTGCAAGTTTTTGTCACGATTTGCTTCCAGCACTCTTGTGCCCATAACCAGGGGATTGTCTAATAAGCTTCCGGACCCCACCCCTCCCCCTTCTAGCCATTTGGACACTACTTACAAACTGACATCCATTCACAATCCATGCCGGGTTTTGTGAAAGCCAGCCTTCCCATGCCTGAAGCTCCATTACCTAGAATTCCATGCTCATTGCTATGTCTCCACCCCTGAAGGCCAAGGATGGGTGGAGGAATTCAGCTCACCTGTGACTGGCTGCTGTTAGCCTGCTCCCACCTAAGCCAGGAAGAACCAACCACTCTAGTCAGGGTAATGGAGTTACACACCCAAGATAATCCCTGCTCATCACCTTGGTAGCTTGCCAGAGCAGTAAGGTTTATCACAGAGGCAATGTTTAAACCATTTGCGCAACACACACACACACACACACACCAGTGACACACTAGGTACATCACAAAAAGAGACTCCACACATGGTTATATAAAAATATCCTTTCTATTGTACATAAGCACACTTAAGAGCATAATCACATAAATCATGCACCCAACCAGGTGATTGTCCTTATGTCACATAGATCATAAAATCAATTTGCCACTAGGCAATGGTCATAAAAGCATAGATAGTGCACTAGGTTAAATACTCAAAGATTGCACACATCACAAAAACACCATCATTGTGCACATAAAGGCAACTTCCTAAAATAATAATCAGCATTCTGATACTGTAAGGTGATGGAGCGAGGCTGTATCAAACATTTTTGTGTATCCCTCATGAAGTCATTTTCTCATAACTTTAATATGTACTAATCAAGTGACTTTAACTAATCAACAGAAAGAAAAAACACACACAGAAAAGTACACGTGGGATACTAATTTGCTTGTGTTGCAAATCGTTATACATTAATCTTGTGAATTTGTCATACTAATATAGTGCAACAATGCTCTAAATTAACCAAGCTATGCATGTATGCTTATTACAAGTATTCATTGTGGCAAAAACGAAGAAGAAATGGTAACAAACAACACCTCTGTGTCGCTTAAAAGCTAGGTAACTACTAACAGGGTACACTTAGAATTGGGGGAGGTAAACAGAAGGGCTTTACTTTGAAATCTAACGTTTAACTGTGTTTGTTTTTATAATAGTTCCCATTATGGCCTATGCGGCCTAAATAAAAATGGAGGTTTTACGAGATTCCAAGTAAGTGTACTTCTACACATGCGCGACTGCACTCGAGAGATGTATGAGCAGCTTGTGCCTGGGCTGCTGATGTCAAGGCCAGTGTGACCTGAAGAGCAGAATGGTGCCAAAATGGAATGTCCGAGTTGTGAGCCTGGGAAAGTTGACCAAAGTGTTGATATAAGGAGAGAAATGAAACATTGCAACATGGACAGTTATGACCGTATGAGAATTATGGACGTGACTTAGCAAAAAATCAAATAATGAGGAGATGAGGTGATCTTCATCCACCTATCAAATGGACCAATGAGAATTGAGTGTGGACCCTAAAGTTTCAAATCTTAGTTAGATATTTAGGGAAAAAGGGTATAAAATAGGCTGTTTGGAGGAGAAAAAAAATGCTTGCTTTGAATTTCTTTCGCACCACGACATGCTGTTGGACTGATTGATTTCCTGGGTGCAAAAACTTTGACTTTTTTCCTGACTTTAACTTTTGATGGCGACTGAGTCTTGATGGGAGGTGAACATCGAGGACGATAGAGAGGCTATTTTTGGTAACTTTGCTGTTTAATCCTGACTTCTTTTTTCACCAAGAAGATGGGTAATATGTCTTTGAATTTTATAATTTCTGAACTATTCTGCTAATAAATGTAAACTAATTGAATTATTCTTATCCTTTACTTGAAGAGATTTTAAAAAGAAATGCTTAACTAGATTTTCTGAATAAAGATTAAAATTATAAGCATAAGGTCATGCTAGAAGACTTAAAATTGAAATAAAAATTAAATAAATGGAGAATCAAGCTGATCTTGTTGTCCATAACTAACTTTTACTTGCCGATCCATTGGCCAAACAATGGAGTGGCTTAGATGTCGATTTGTGACAATTTAATACCATGGTGATATCAATAATATGCATATGTATATAATGTATAGAATTTAACTTTTAGATGAATTAGGATACTCCACTATTCAGCAGCTCATCCTCTGGTTTTTCGCTGACATCGGGAGCAGAGTGATTTGTGTGAATGAGTGACTCGCGGTGTTATGGGCCCCACCGACGAGTTAAGTGTGATAGCTCCTGAGGTCTACAGTGATGGTTTGGAGGGTTGTTTGAGAGCAGCGTTGAATCAGTTTTCTTGGTAGCAGGAGTATGGTTTTTATAGGTTAGTTTGGATAGGTTTTGTATAGATTGATAAGGTTAATGTATATAGAGTTTGATGTACCGAAATTATGACTAACATTATATGTTTAGTCTGTATTACGTTATGTGTAGTCGGAATTTTGAAGCTTCTGGGAAGTAGGAAGCTAGTTACTCTGTCTGCGTGCAGAGGGGAACGTGTGACAAGTGAAGTCGCACATTACATAGTCTGTTTCAAAGTGGTAAGATTGTCGTATATTACAAGTTAGGGATTTATGTGTGAAAGTGGTGAATGTATAGCGAAGGCAACCTATAAAATCTTGGGCTTAAGCACAGGAATCAATTGAGTATTCTGATTAAAACTTATCCCTGAGAGAGGAATAGAGTTTTCACCTAACCTTGAGAGAAAGGTAGGGTAGAGGTAAGTGCTACTTTATCAGCAAAACTAAAATTCTATGGTAGAGAATAGGTAAGCACTGTCTACTGGAAATACAGAATTCTTGTGAGTCTGAGGAAACTATCACTTTGGGTTTAGCGAAACAGATGAATGGAAATGTTTTATGTCTTTACTAACTGGTTTTAGTTGTATAAAGTATAAATACAGTGTGACAACACATTTTGTAAAGGAGGGGTCAGCAGAAGCCGGAGTAGGGCTGACGTTAAAAGTATCGCGCTGGGATTGGTCCGCGTGACTAAAATGATTTGAGCGCTGATTGGTGTCTTAGCAGGAATCGTGTAAGCATTGGTTGAAGTGATTGTGACGCATCCTATTCTGATTGGTGCGTAAGTGTGAATCGCGCTGTGATAGGTGGGTGCAGCAAAGCAGTTTGCCGAAGATTGTACGATTGTTTTGAAATAAGAAATTGGCAGAAGAATGGAGTTTTATTATGAAAAAGAGAGAGAGAAACCTACATGGTTTAAGAAGTTAAAGAACCTGTTTAAAAAGGACAAGGAAATAGTTACCAGAGAAGGAAAATTGCTTCCTCCGCCTAAAACACCTGCATCATATATGATGACGAAATATGGCTATCATACCTGTATCTGGTTAGAGAATTGGGCAAGATATACTAAGAATGATGGAGTATTGGCATTTCCAGAAGTAGGTTCATTTAGTACTGCGGTATTGCGGAATTTGAGAGAGAAAATGACAAAGCTTGAACCAAAACCTAGACCGACTCAATTTGAGGCATTGGCAGAATGGGAAGATGAGATGCATGAATTGGAGCGAGAAAGATTTGAAGGGTTCAGGGAATCAAGGTGTCAGTTGAGAGGTTTATGGGGAACGACTCATGAGAGTAGAATGAGAAGATGGAGAAATTCTGACATGTGGGATGGAATTTATCCCGTGAGAACTGTTGATGAAGTGGTAGGACGGAAATGTACTGAAAAAAGGAATAATGTGGAACCGGAGAAAAAGAGTTATGGGATCAGTGATGCAGAGGATGAGGAATTGGAGGAGATTTTAAATAGAAGACCCCCTCCATATCAACCGAGTTCTGTAGTAGTGACTCCAAATGCACCACCAATGGAGACCAGATTTACAGGTACTCCAAGACAATTTTCTGAAATTAGAAGTAGTTCAGATAAAAGAGAGCAGAAACCTGAAGAAAACCCAAGTAACTCTGAATTTGTGCGATCTACAAATGAATTAACTGAAAAGATACAGGAACTCACTAAAAATATAGAAGCTGTAACTGTGCCTGTAACAATAGGCCATGTAATTCCCGTATTTGAGAATCAGAGGATAAAAGAACCTTTGTTAATGATCCCTTTGAACCAAAGTTTACAAAAAGTAAGAGAAAAGGTTTACCCAGATTTGTCTGAAGTTAGGCATACTACTTGTATGACACCACCTGAATTAACTATAAATCAGAGTCTTCCTTACAAGTTTCCGATGGGTGTGGAATCAGAATCAGTGACACCTGAAAGGAGTGTAGATAAAATTGATTTAACCAGAACCACAATAGGACCAACGGCAGAAGAGTTAAGTGATTGGGTTAAAACATTGCAATTAAAAGATCAAGAACCTAAAATGTTAGATGTGGTCAGATTAAAAATAGACATAGAAGAATTAATCATTGGTAAGATTGGAACTGAAAGGTTAAAAACCTACCAAGATGATTAACTAATGTTCATGTGCAAAAGCATTACATGGGGGGCTAACAATCTGCATGACAGATTAGAAGAAACAGCAAATGAGCTTGGAATAGAATTTGCAAAAAATAAAAGGCTGCAAAAACCTTATAGAGTAGATTTTATTGAAAAAGATATAGACAATTTGAATACTGCCGGAAGGTTGACTCAAATAAAAGAATTGATTGTGTTGCTGAGAAAATGGGGAGATGTGGAACGATGGAGAAGCAAATGGGTAAAGAAAAGGGAAGAAAGCAGTGATAAAACATTATTAGCATTTCCACTTAAAGAAAAAGAACCTGTAGTGAATGGGTTCCCTATGAGAGAAATACCAGGAGGAGGTTATGTACATGTTCCTTGGACTAGACAGGATATATTGTCACTGACAAATGATTTCTTCAGACTACGAGAAAAAACAGTAGAATGGTATAGATAAGTGGATCGATTTGTGTAAGTTTCAAAACTATTGTGAAAAGATTTGGATGGATTGTTTGATATAGTAGTGCCAGGTGATTTGTGGTCTGAATGTAAAATAACTGTGGACTGGCCAAATACAGAGTATCCAAGGGATACTAAAACAGGTGCTCCAGGACCTGAGGTAATGCGCAAATATGATCAGATAATAACATTTTTGAAGAATAAAATTCCTCCAAAAGAAACAGATTGAGTGAAGATTGATGGAACATTACAGGAGCCCAAAAAATCAGTACATTCATATTATGAGAGACTGCTCCTGGTGGTTAAACAGTATAGTGGATATGAAGAACTGAGTGAAAATGATATGAGTCATTTTGTATATCGATTTGTCTTTGGATTAAGAATGGAGATAGGTGATATGATAAAGCACAACCTGATGGGTTGGCAGTCCTGCTCAGTGGACGAAGTCCTGAGGTATGCAAAATATTGCAGCGATTAGCTTGAAGTTAAATAAAGAAAGCTTAAAGAAAAAGCTATGTGGGCACAAGTGGAAGTGGCAGGATATCAAGTAGCTCAGTTAGAAAACCAAGGTAATGATGGAGGCCAGGCTAAACTAAAAGGTAATCCAAATAAAGGAAAAGGATTTAAAAATTTGGACGAGGCAAAGAAGAAGTGGCCATGTCACAACTGCGGCAAGTTAGGGCATTGGAAGAAAGAGTGTAAGTTACCTCCAAAGGTTAACCCTGAAAATACATCATTGAATCCACAAGTGCAGCATGAGGTAAATCAGCAGTCGTTGCCACAACAACAGGTCAGAAATCAGCAGAGTCAGGTGCCACAACCACCAGTCCCAAATAGTGTAAATCTACAGAAATACAGTGCAGAGACAGGATTCTACGGGATATAACAGGTAACAAAACCACCCTGTGTGAATGAGATTCCACAGTACTGGCTGAAGTCAGATGGGACTGAATCAGATGAAAATTATTGACGGTGCCTAGGAGAGGAAGAGGAGTACGTGCTTGGCGCAACTCTAGAGGTAGATCAATCTGGTCCTTTTGTGGATGGAAAGGTGAATGGTGTAAATGTTACCTTCCTAGTGGACACAGTGCTACCCATTCTACTATTTGATCAGTATAAGTTCAGAACCTTCCTCTCTCAGGTTAATTTATCCAAGTAGTAGGTGTAGCGAATAGGCAGATTAAAACACCCCTTACTGAACCAGTTGAGGTTGAAATTGGCAATTTTAGGGAGATGCATAGATTTGTGGTTTGTGACAGTAGTCCTGTTAACCTACTTGGAAGGGACATACTGTGCAAGATGAACTGTGCCATCTATTGTTCACCAAATAGCATTGAATTCCAAACTGCAGATGAAGATAGATTGTATAAAATGACCATGTCAATTATAGATTTAGAGCAAAATTAAAAAGATATCTGGTGAGTTAAAAGAGACAGTCAAAGAAGAGGTGTGGGACTTTACAGGACAAGATATTGGATTAATGAAAGGTGTGAGTTCTGTGGAAAGTTCTGTAAAAGAAGGAGTAAGTTATCCTAATATACCCCAATACAAATTGACACCAGAGATAATTGAAGGAATAACCCCCTGTTATTAATAAAATGATTGAGCAAGGGATTTTGAGAGAAATAATGAGTAGTCCATGTAATTCACCTATAATGGGACTGAAAAAGCCAAAATGGAACATTCAGAATAGCACAGAATTTACGAAAGGTAAACTAAATTATTGTGCCATGTTGTCCCATTTTACCAAATCCAGCAGTAATCCTATACCAAATTCCACATGATGCAGAATGGTATACAGTCAATGACTTATGTAATGCATTCTTTACAGTTCCATTACACCCTGACAGGCAACCGATATTTGCATTCCAGTTTGGAGATCGAATGTTTTTCCAGGAAAATCTGTGTTAGTTCAATACATTGATGACCTATTGGTTGCATCAAGAACCAAAGATGCATGTGTTTCAGATACCATTGCTTTGCTGAATCATTTGACAGAAGGAGGACATAAGGTATCTCCATCAAAATTACAATTTTGTCAGAAGGAAGTGCAGTATCTAGGTCACAAGATTTCAAAAGGAACCAGACAGGTTACCATAGAGAGAATCAGGATAATCCAAGGAATTAAACCCCCTAAAACACAGAAAGAAGTGAGAATGTTCCTAAGAATGGTAGGATACTGTCGACAATGGATCAGTGGATTTTCACTGATTGCAACACCATTACAAAGACTAACTAGAGCAGATGTGAGAGACCCCATAGTGCTGAACAAAACAGAAAGGGAAGCCTTTGAACAATTAAAGACCAGTTTATGTGAAGCACCAGCATTAGTTATGCCTGATTATGAGAAAGAATTTAAACTGTATTGCAGTGAGCGAGAGGGATGTGCATTGTCAGTTTTGATTCAGAGACATGGAAAAATGAGAAAGCCCCTTGCATATTTTTCAGCAGTGTTGAATCCAGTTGCTAAGGCATTGCCCAGATGTCTGAAAGCAATTGCTGCTACAAGTGTGAGTTTGGAGCAGAGTGAAGGTATAGTGATGGGGTACCCAGTGAAGGTATATGTACCACATTTGGTGGAAATTCTCCTCACTAGGACCAAAAACTCAGTTTATCGCAAACAACGGGATGACTAAGTATGAGAAGGTGATCTTGGGTGCAGATAATGTGACAGTGACAAGATGTGTAAATGTGAATCCTTCTACATTGCTATCTGACACTCTGGATGTGGAAGGGAAAGATGAAGTTGATCACAAGTGTCTGGATGTACTCGAGTATTATACCAAACCAAGACCTGATATTAAGGATGAACCACTACCTGAATCTGACTATGTGATGTTCGTGGATGGTTCATGTTTGAGAACTGATGAAGATGTTCTGAGTGCTGCATATGCTGCATGTACAGTGGCAGATGTCCTAGAAGCATCTTGTCTGAAAGGAATTCGTTCTGCTCAAGTGGCGGAACTGATTGCTTTGATTCGAGCATGTGAACTGGGAAAAGAAATTCGAGTAACCATAGTGACTGACAGTCAATATGGCTTTGGGGTTGTCCATGATTATGGTCAACTGTGGTCCCAAAGATGGTATTTAACTTCAGCAGGATTCCCCATCAGAAATGCTGAATTTGTGAAAATGTTGATTGATGCAATTCAGTTGCCTGAAAAAAATGCTGTTGTAAAATGTGCAGCTCACCAGAAAGGAGATGACTACATTACTGGAGGCAATCGTTTTGTTGACCCCATTGCTAAATTTTCTGCTAAAAATTTGCATCTATAAATTGGGACAGAAAGGATGAACATGTTTCAAGTCATTTAATGCTAACAACAGTGGTTGAAACTTGGCAGGAAGTAAAGCAAATACAGAAAGAAGCAAGGGAGGAAGAAAAAGACATTTGGTTGAATGCACGTTGTAGACAAAGAGAGGAGGATGAAATTTGGGTTCACAAAAATGAAAGACCAGTAATGCCTGATAGCATGATCTCTAACATGGCTCAAATGTATCAAGGTCAAGCCCATATAGGCAGGGATTCAATGATTAGAATGTTTAGGCAAACCTGGTACAATGTCAAGTTTAGGATGATCGATGAAAGCCTTTGTCAGCAATGTCTAGTGTGTCAGCAGCTAAACCCGAGAAGAAAAACTGTTGTGAGTTTGGGAATCATAGGACGGGAGGGAGGTCATTTGACTAGAATGCAAGTCGACTTCATAGAGTTGCCACCCTGCAACCGACTTCGATATGTACTTGTAATCATTTGTCTGTTTTCACTGTGGGTGGAGGCTATCCCTAATAGGCAAGACTGATGGAGTGACTGTGCAAAACTTTTGTTAAGAGAAATCATTCCAAGTTTCGGTTTCCCAGTAACCATTGAGTCAGATCGTGGTACTCACTTTCAGAATGAACTTGTTCAGATGATTTGTGAAGCACTGGACATTAGTCAGAGGTTACATTGTGCTTACAGACTAGAGGTTTCTGGGGTAGTTGAACAAGTAAGTAGAACAATAAAGAACAGAATTGCAAAAATGTGTTTGACCACTGGAATAAAATTGCCTGATGCTTTGCCACTTGTTATGATGACCGTAAGGAGTACACCTGATAGAAAGACAGGATTAAGACCTCATGAAATACTAATGGGAAGAGTGACGAGGCAAGCATTTGTACCAGTTGATAAACTGTTGGCTATAAATGATGATATCATACTGGATTACTGCAAGAACCTGTCTGATGTGGTGACTTCTGTGTTCCATCAGGTGGGAATTGACGCAAATACTATGAGAAACATCCAGCTCATGATCTAGTCCCCGGAGACTGGGTTCGGATAAAAGTGTACAGGAGAAGAATCTGTCTAATTCCTCGCTGGGGAAAGCCGAGGCAAGTTATTCTGGTTATCACCACTGCGGTCAAGTGTGCTGGAGTAAAGAGATGGGTGCATGCCAGCCACACAATTCGTGTGCCTGGCCCTGAAAATTTGCAAACAGAAGAAGCAGAAAGCACTACTGACTCTGATTCTGAAGGTAAACCAGATCAAAATCCAGATACTGAAGCTCAACCTGTTCGTTCGTCGACATCTGGAAATATCAGAGACTAGTACAGCATTGAAAGGAGAAAGTGAAGTCATTGAAATACCAGATTTTGCAGATGGACCTGAAAGTCTAGATCTGGTGAGGCCTAATACCAGTTTGGACACTGATCAAAGCAAAAAGGAAACTGGTAGCCAACTAAATTCTGAAGAACAGTTTAAAATCTCTGGAAGCAGGAAAGTAAATCTTGAAACTGGTGAGAAGGACAAGACTCACAATGAGGATGAGCTTCCAAGTGCCAGCTATAAAGGAGTTCCAAACAGAGTGACCGAACTGACAAAAGAGAACATAGATTCAGTGAATAAAACAGACATTATAAAGTTCAAAAAAAGAGGAAGTGATGAAAAAACTGAAACTGAGTCTGATGAAAGTGATGATGAGACACAATTAAGGAGTAGCTCAAGGAAAAGAGCTTGGAGACTTGAACGTGGCGTGTAGAACCTGAAAGTAAGATACCACGTAAAGGAGATAATTGGCCTAAAGGAAATGATGGACTGAAATCCAAACTAAGTAACGAAGCTAAAAGTCAAGAAGAAAAAGTAAATGAGATAACAAGCCAAAATGAGTTATTGGGAGAAAAGAAAGAGATTTTGCAAAGGCCAAAAAGAGTAAGGAGACCAAATCAAAAGTAAAAGTCACCTGAATGGACCTATGTTGCACTACCTCCAATAGAGGAAATAGATAGCAGCCAAGAGAATCTGAATTGTCAAAGTAAAGAAAAAGGAAGTGAATAAAGAGAAACAAAGAGACAAAGAATTACTTGAACTGGGAAACAAAAGAGAAAGATAAAAAGAAAGAGACAAAATAAAACTTGAGTTTGATACTAGAGACACTACTGTAAGTGCAAAGAGAGTTGAAAAAATAATGTAAGGTTGAAAAAAAAATGGCTACTAATGATGTACAAAAATCGAAGTGTGCTATATTTAGAAAATTGTGTAGAATGTGGTTAATATGTACAGGACTATTAATGGTAGTATGGGTAATATTAGCAATTGTGATTCCTTTTAGACCTGAATTTGAGAATACAAAGGCAAATGAAAGTGCAAAGGAGAAGGCTTATGAGTCAAAGAGTGATGTGAGACATGTATATAATCCTGATTTGCATAGAGATAATTCTATAAGTGATTTTTCGAAAAACACTTTTTCCAAACTGTTGTCTGAATATGTAAAAACAATGGACGCAAGTGACTGCTACATTTGTATGAAGTTGCCTGCATCTGTATCAGAGGGCGTGACTTACCATCACCTCCCTTTGACGTATGTAGTTACTTGTAGTGTGTTATCTAGTTTGTTTTACAAAACAAGTAAACTGGAGTATTATTATTCTAGTTCTGATGACACTTTTGCAAATTTGAAAATCGTACCTGAATTGAGCAAAATGAATCCTGGCAAGGTATTTAGAGAATATTTTTTAGAAATGCAAGAACTGCTTTATGATTATGCGTTCAAACATATTTTGACTTGTAAAATGCACAACGAAGAAAAAGTATTTTTGGATATGGTAAAGAAAAGGAGAAGTGTGTGTCTGAAAAAGTAACTGCGCGGTACTGGAGGTGCCTACGTGAAACAGTGGGTGTCATACATAGAAACTGTTAGTGACTGGAGGCTGAAAGAATTCCCATCAGACCACCCATTTGGTGGAGTTTGCGTCACGTGGGAACTCTTGATCATGCCATCCCAAGACCGACCAATTAGTGCCGGTGCTGGAATAGATATTCAAAAAAGTATCATTATGTGCATCCTAAAGTGATGTGAATTAAGAGAGTGCAGTGCTCGAAAAGATACATGATAATTAAAATTGGCTACCCAGACTTCCAAGAACATGAAAACTGGAGTTCCGAGTGTCAAAAGTTAAAAACACGCTAGGTAGTGAAAACTACTCAATGGCGCTAGGCAGTGTGGTCGACATGTTTCAGCCTTAAGGGCACCTGACCCGGCTTTCTTCAGGACCTTTGATAACAATTATAGCTACTGCAAATACAAATGATATGTCATAGTGAGAGAAATGCACTGACAAACATGTACTGAGAAGTTACATCAGAAACTTTGAAATACTTAAATGTCCACTGGAAGGGAAGTAATAAATCTTCTTCCCAGCTTTGTGTGGGTGATAGCCTCACCTCACCCGGCAACCGCTCGGGAGTATGAGGCCCCGCTCTATCCGTCGGTGCCTCAGAAATGATGGCGAGCGGAAGTGGGATGGCATGATCATGAGTTCCCACGTGACGCAAACTCCACCAAATGGGTGGTCTGATGGGAATTCTTTCAGCCTCCAGTCACTAACAGTTTCTATGTATGACACCCACTGTTTCACGTAGGCACCTCCAGTACCGCGCAGTTACTTTTTCAGACACACACTTCTCCCAGACTTGATCTGCTCTTTTGTGTTTTGAATCTAGGTATAGGGGAGTGAGCAGACAGGTCATTAAACAGTCCCCCCGACCCTCCACACACCTTTCTTGTTTCTCAAAGAAAAGGCGAATCCAATACAAAAGAAAGCAACTGCAAAGAAACCTAAATCAACAATGTGGGCCTTCGAAGATGAAAATATTGAAGGAAATAATGTGAATGTGGCAATAAGTATAGATACACCACAAATGGGGAAATTATGTATTCGGAGAGATAACACATTATATGATAATTAATTAGTGGGTGGAAGTCAATGTGAAGATACCTGTATTATAAAAGGTGGATGGGGATTTAAAGGTGGTGATGATTCTGTTTACCTGGTATTGATTATTTGTGCGGTAACAAAGCTTACTTTAAATAGCCGGACCATTGGGATGGATCCTGCTATATAGGTCTGGTCTTTCCTAAAAAATTTCCATGTACATAGAGGAACTAATGGAATACATGAAATTGGTAAACCATTAACCCATAGGAGAAGGAATAGTGTATTAGAAATATTAGAAGATGTTTTTGGAGCATTGATATCAGCAGTGGGCATATCTTTTAATGCAAACAAAATTTGAAAGTTGTCAACGTTAGTAGATCGTTTATCAACCGATACTGCAGGAGAATTTTTAATGGTAAACACAGAAATGGTTGCTATGAGAGCTATGGTGATGCAAAATCGACTTGCTCTTGATATAATATTGGCAAAAGAAGGAGGAGTCTGTGGAACTTTGAAGGTACAACACTGTAGTACCTATATTACGGATAAAAGTCAAAATATTCAAAGGTATATTTCAAATATTACAGAATTGCATAAAGAAGATGCTCCACTGGAGGTTGACTGTGTTCTTGAGAAACTTGGTAACAGTTTTTCAGCTGTAAAGAAATGGTTTCTTGAAATAGGTAGTTCAATAACAGGGAACGTAGAAATTCCACTTACTGTAATGATAGTAATGATATTAATCCTAAGATTAGGTTGTAAAGTTAGAAAAAGGAGAAACATTAGAAAATCTATAAAGAAGAAAGTTGAGGAAAGCAAAGAAAGAGAACGTGAGAAAGGAGAAATAGAGTTGGAAGAGTTTAAAGAAAAACTGTATCATGATAGAAAGAAAATGGAAGATACAAGAGTCTAAGAAATATTAACTGAAAAGAACCTGAAACAGGTTTTTGAAAATTCTACAAAAATGTTAGTGTTATTTGGTGATAAGATCACCAAAGGGGGGAATTAATGGAGCGAGGCTGTAGCAAAAAATGTTGTATCCCCCTCGTGAAGTCATTTTCTCATAACTATAATATGTACTAATCAAGTGAATTTAACTAATCAACAGAAAGAAAAAACACACACAGAAAAGTACACGTGGGATACTAATTTGTTTGTGTTGCAAATCGTAATACATTAATCCTATGAATTTGTCATACTAATATAGTGCAATAATGCTCTAAATTAACTGAACTATGCGTGTACGCTTATTATAAGTATTCATTGTGGCATAAACAAAGAAGAAATGGTAAGAAACAACGTCTATGTGTAGCTTAAAAGCTAGGTAACTACCAACAGGGTACACTTAGAATGGGGGGAGGTCAACAGAAGGGCTTTACTTCGAAATATAACATTTAATTGTGTCTGTTTTTATAACAGTTCCTGTTATGGCCTATGTGGCCTAAATAAAAATGGAGGTTTTGGTGAGACTCCAAGTAACTGTACTTCTACGCATACATGACTGCACTCGAGAGATGTATGAGCAGCTTGTGCCTGGGCTGCTGATGTCAAGGCCAGTGTGACCTGAAGAGCAGAATGGTGTCTGACTTGTGAGCCTGGGAAAGTTGACCAAAGTGTCAATATAAGGACAGAAATGAAATATTGCAACATGGACAGTTATGACCGTATGAGAATTATGGAGGTGACTTAGCAAAAAATCGGACAATAAGGAGATGAGGTGATCTTCATCTACCCCACAAATGGACCAATGAGAATTGAGTGTGGACCCTAAAGTTTCAAATCTTAGTTAGATAGTTAGGGAAAAAGGGTATAAAAGAGGCTGTTTGGAAGAGAGAAAAAACGCTTGCCTTGAATTTATTTCGCACCACGACATATTGTCAGACTGATCAATTTTCTGGGTGCAAAGGCTTTGACATTTTTCCTGACTTTAACTTTTTGATGGGGACGGAGTCTTGATGGGAGGTGAACACTGAGGAAGATAGAGAGGCTGTTTTTAGTAACTTTGCTGTTTAATCCTGATTTCCTTTTTGACCAACAAGACGGGTAATATGTCTTTGAATTTTATCATTTCTGAACTATTCTGCTAATAAATGTAAACTAAATGAATTATTCTTATCCTTTACTTGAAGTGATTTTAAGAAATGCTTAACTAGATTTTCTGAATAAAGATTAATATTCCAAGCATAAGGTAATGCTAGAAGACTTAAAAGAGAAATAAAAATTAAATAAATGGAGAATCAAACTGGTCTTGTTGTCCATAACTAACTTTTACTAGCTGGTCTATTGGCCCAACAGTGGAGTGCCTTAGATGTTGATTAGTGAAAATGTAATACCATGGTGATAAGCATATGTATATAATGTATAGAATTTAACTTTTAGATGAATTAGGGGACTCCACTATCCAGTAGCTCATCCTCTGGTTTTCGCTGACATTGGGAGCAGGGTGATTTGTTTGAATGAGTGACTCGCTGTGTTATGGGCCCCACCGACGAGCGAAGTGTGATAACTCCTGAGGTTTACAGTGATGGTTTGGAGGGTTGTTTGAGAGCAGGGCTGAATCAAATGACAAACATCATAATATCATTGCATGAGCTGCAACAGGATATACCGTAACCAACACAGGGATCATCAATGCTGTGCCACCGGATGCATATCATCACAAACAACACAAAGGGCGGCACCTGCGCTGCCAGAATATGGTATCTAGTGCTCCTGTTTCCTCCATGTAGGCTTCTGGGCCGCCTGGGCCGCCTGCCCGCCTGCATTAGGGAATACGGTAATTTGCGTTGAACAACTCAAGTGCCAGTAAATGGTGGCCTCTTGGGACCAAGACAAGCAGGGAGTCCGACATGAATGGACACAGTACGTCAGCACTGGCCCCTTAAGACCTGAAAGGCAATTGTGGCTCCTCAGCCCCCCCCCCAAGTGTCACAATGCTAGGGGGGAGAGTCTATACTGCAGGGAGCATGAAATACCTCACTTGGTCCCCCCGCGAGTGTAAGTTTGGGGAAGTGCAGCTGCCCACGGGCATGCAAGGCAACTGCAGCTGGTCCCCATCGATGCTGAACAGCGGTGAAGAACAAAGGAGTACGGGGCCCAAGGCAGAACACAACCGTCCCTCTGGGAGCCCTCCTTCCGGTCTCTGAGGTGGGAGATGCGAGGTTCTGGCTCCATCCAGTGGAGAGCGGCCCAACTGTCCTCTGGTGCCTGTGCGTCAGTTAAGGCTCCTGCTCCCGACCCTCAGGTAGCAACCTGCGCTGGTTTTTCACAGTGACTCGGTGAAGCTCCCACTGCACTGGGCCAGCTACCGATGATGCCGCCCCTGCTCTCAGTTTCCAGGGTGGTTGCCGGGCAATGCCGGGGGACTTAGTCATGCCAGCCACGCCTTTATAAGCAGGCCCTCTCTGCTCACGGCTTTACTCTGCAGCAGGTGGGGCTTAGTTTAGAGCTGGGGCAGCACAGGGTGTGAACAAAGAGACAGCCGCGGAGGTTCCGGTGCATAAGAGGCCCCAGACAAGGCTTTCAGCCCAGTAAATGCATTGGGGAATCTTCCGCCACCGCAAAGCACAGAAAGGTTTTCAGTTACTCAAAGAGTAACAGTTTGCAAGGTCAAGGGGGCATAACAGCACTAATTTGTGAGCACTGGGGCACACAAGCAGGGTGCAGGCAGGGAGGCCAGCACAAGGGTCCTCAGAGTAAAGTGGCAGTCCATATTTCAGCTCAACAGGCAGCAGGTCAGCACTCATGAGCAATCAAGTCCCAAGGCAGTTCCACTTAGCAGTCCAGCAGCCCTCTGGCAGCACGTAGAGCCAGCAGCATCTGGTTACAAGTCCCACTCTGTCGAAACTCATGGGGTCACAGCCCCTGTACTTATACACCTAAGTATTTGTTCTGGGGGCAATTCAAACAGCTTTTAGAAGTGCACAACACCATGATTCAATCCCAAACCCTGGCTCCAGACCCACTACAGGGGGGTGAAAACAGCATTGTGAAAGTCAGGCACAGCCCTTATTCAGGTGAAGGTTCAACTCCTCCAAACTCGCTAAATGCAGACCAGACCTATTCGGATGCAAGGAAAACTCCTCCCACCACTCTAAATGCAGCCATGGTCTATCAGCCCAGTGCTGAGTCACCCAGAAATACACCCAAGAATACACAACCAGGCAGGACACAAAGAGTCATAAGCACATGGAAATGCCCCCTTTAAGAAGTGGCAATCTAAAATAGGTATAATAAAACTGCTTTTACCAATAAGCAGGATTTATTACTACAATTCCAAACATACCAAACATGACCACACTACCCCTTTCATATCAGAAATTACCACTGAAACACATATCAGGGAATTCCCAATGCAAACCTATGAGAGGGCAGCCCCACAGTAGTAAGAAGCAAATAGGCTGTTTGTCACTAACAGGACTTACCACATAACAAAGGAACATGTGCTACCTTTTACCTTACACAGCACCCTGCCCATAGGGCTACCTAGGGCCTAACTTAGGGGTGATCAATATGTAGTAAAAGGGGAGCTTCAGACATGGCAAACACTTTAACTGCCACATCACTGCGGCAGTAAACTGCACAGGCAGGCCCTGCAGTGGCAGAGGCCTGAGACAGGTTTGAAAGGCTACTTCTGTGGGTTGCGCAAGCAGCGTTGCAGGCCCACTAGTAGCATTTAAGTTAAAGGCCCGGGGTATATAGGATACCACTATACATGGGGCATATAGGTAAATTGAATATACCAAATTGTTGTAGACCAATCTTACCAAGTTTACTAGAGAGAGCAGATCCACTTTAGCACTGATCAGCCGTGGTAAAGTGTCCAGAACCGTAAAAATAACAAAGACTGGTCAGAAAAAATACAGAAGGAAAGCAAAAAGTTTGGGAATCACCCTGCAAAAAGGGCCAGTACCAACAATCCACAGGTCCAGAAGTGTACTCAATTGGCAGTGTCTACGGTCCAGTGCTTATAACCAGGGACGCCTTTGAAGTTGAGGAGACTTCAAATATATGTCTTTGACGTGCACAGATGAACTCCCTTCCTCCCCTGGCTCCAGACTCCCTACAGGGGGGTAAGCATTTATGCGTGTGGACAGGACAAATCCTGTTCAACTTCAACTGGGACTGTGCCCAGCTCCTCCTCCCATCATGCCAGAGATGGCCCGTTGAGACACACCTAAGCTCCCATATGGTGTGGCTGTCTAGGAGGTATATACAAAGTCCAACTGCCAACTACACTCAGTCATATGATCAGAAACATTATACAGGCACCAAATGGTTAAAGCAAGAAAAGGCCAACTTTCTAAAAGCACAATTGCACAATTGCAATTTAAAATCAGACTTCACCATAAGTTTGGATTTCAAATTTTGACTGTATAGACACCAGACTAAAAGGGTTTCTATCTTCCCAATTGGAAATTACACTTATAGAATGTAATAAGGTAATCCAAATGTTGTCCTATGGGAGAGATAGGCTGTGCAATAGTGGTAACAAATTTGAGAGTTTTTCACTACCAAGACATGTAAAACTTAAAAGTACATGTCCTGCCTTTTAAACACATTGCACCCTGTCTCTGGACTGCCCAGGGCCTACCTTAGGAGTGACCTTTATGTAGAAAAAGGGAAGGTTTGGGCCTAGCAAAAGGCCAGGTTGACATGGCAGCATAAACTGCACACACAGGTTCTTCAATGGCAGGCCTGAGACAGGGTTAGAGGGCTATATACGTGGGTGGCACAATCAGTACAGCCGGCCCACTAGTAGCATATAATTTACAGGCTCTGGGTACATGTATTTACCACTTTGCAGCAGACTTATAAGTAAATTAAATATATCAACTGGGTATGAACCAATATTACCATGTTTAGGAAAGGGAGCGTAAGCACTTTAGCATTGGTTATAAGAGATAAAGTGTGCAGAGTACTATACCAGGAAAACAAGGTAAGGGAAATAGAGGGATAAGGCAAAAAGTTTAGGGGAGACCAACCTAAGGCTGTCAGGTTTAACAAGAGGTATTGTATATAGGAAATCTAGGGCAAGGATCTTTCAGTTTAATTCCAGTCTGCACTTGTTAATATTTTGTATGCAGGTACATTACAGTTTAGAGCATGATAGGCGAACATCATGACAGAAATGGGCACTGTGGTGGTTGCTAGCCTTGAATGTGGCTTTATATTTGATCAAACACTTTACACAATTCACCACTTCAGTATTGAAATTTAATGTTTCAGGAAATTTGAATGAGAAAAGAGCTCCAAAATCGTGATATTAACAAGCAAATTCAGCAGAGCAGTACTCTGCATATTTTACTAGAAGAATTTGATTCAAACAGACATTTTACAATAATCTTCGCTTGGAGAATGCTTTTCCATAACTTAGATATGATAGTGCTGCCTGCTACCATTGGCAGTGTGAATGAAAGGGATGCCTATCCTGCTACTTGTTGCTTTATGTCATTTAAATGTAAATATAGCATGGGGTGGAATTATAAATCAGAATATTTTGAAAAATATATTTTGTAGACAACTGATTAGTTGTGCAGGTTGTTGTGATTTGGCAACACACTATCTTGAATGTACAATACACAAGAAATGTATTTTGTTTATTATATGTTGAGTAATCCTTGATGAACAGGTGAATATGTATTGAACATCACCATTACAAAATGGATGCCAGTTTGGTCTCTGTATAAGAGCATTTGGGATACGTAGTCCTACATTTATTGTTGGTGTAAGTGCACTATATATATATTTCACTTTTACAAACGGTCCTTTGAACCATGACCATATATATATATATCACTGTATGCGCCCCTCCTCCTCCTCCTCGGTAAGGCCAAAAAAGAAGGGCACAAACTCCACTTTTTAAGCATGTTTTTGTTATTCTTCACCAGATCTTACAGTGATAACGAGTTCACATACTGACAATGCTTTGCGGCCATTCCAAAATACCAACCCTTTCTGTGACGTAATTCCCTAGACATAGTAAACAGACTGTGTTTTGCAACGATGCTACATACGAGCTCATACTGTGGGGACATTTCTGCTTCGCTATAAAATTCACAGATATTTCACAAAAAATATACATGCGCCATGTTCTGTATAAATAAATGAATAAATACATAAATAAATATCCACAACATTTTTGAATTAGTTAAAATTGCTCGACCATTTCTGTGTTCCTAAAACCTCTGCAGAAATAGTCATCCATTTGATATATATTTCAGATTGATAATGTATACCTGCATGAATGCGGTAAAAAATGATTCTACAGTAAGCTCATATGATGTATAATCCTTTAAAAGAATGCATAAACATTGTGCGCATTAGTATCCCAAAAACAATAACATTGGAAATTCTGATAAAAACCTGAGCGTTTAGCAGCAATACAAGGTGCAAAATTAACATGGAAAATAAAGTGCTGTTGTGTTTTCCACTTACTAAAGTGCAAGTTACTATAAAGTGCTTCAGAGCTACACAGTGCAAAACTGAGTGTCACACTAAAGAAAATATTTTTGTCAATTTTATCAAATCTAATTTTTCTATTTAAAAAACATAAATATTTGGAGGTTTTTAGATAAATTGGGTTAAAATATAAGGCGGAATGCTCTGGAGCCAAATGACACCTTATCTATATACACTTAGATTGTAAACATTTTATAGTGTGGTGCTACAAGTTATATTTATTCTTATTTCTAAAGGTGTGCCTGGTTACTAATATGGTGAGAAGTACCAAGGCTAAGTCACTTGGTCCATATCATTAGATTATATCATGGTGGGATTGGAGGCTCTCTTTCCCTTTATTAAAACATATTTGATGAGTAATTAAAGGAAGTTATGTAGATCTTCGTTATTATTCAACACAAATGGTGTCTTGCTGTCTAGCTCTAAAATCATATGAGTCTCGAGCTGACGTAGCAATCTTTCTCTGTTTCCCCCTCATCTGAGGCTAGGAACAGCACAATGAGCATTTGTAAAAACCGTTCTTTGGTTTTAGCCATGAGGTAATTGGACTGACTTCTAGGCTGCCTTTCACTGTGTCCTCATGGATGGCGCTCCTCTGAAGGTAATTGATGGAACCTCTGGTAATCTAAGGGCCATAACTGCATCGGTAAGTGCTATAGGCCATTTTCTCTTTATAATAGCTTTGATCTGCCTCTCTTGACTGCTAAATCTAGTAATGTGTCTAGCTGTATATCGCTCATTACTTGTATCAGGTTTTGATGTTGGTATTCTTATTTTACTTCCTTTGCTGTATTGTTGGAGTAGAGTTTCCCTCGTTCTAGTCTTGGCCTTTTCTGGTGCCTCTTTTGCTGTATCCCCTTTCTCTGAACCTCTCTTTTGTGTCTTCCATACACCTGTCTAGCTCTGTTTCTGTACTACAGATTCATGTCAGCCTCAGGAATTCTCCAAAGAGAATGCTTGCTGTGAAATGCTTTGGATGGGCACGTTTTGCATGTAATGTTGTGTTTCCAGCTGTATTCTTTATATGCAATGTTGTCTCTAATCTCATATTAGATACATACACCTTAACATGGAGTCAGACCACAGTGTAAGAGGACAGTCACAGCCAACCAAGCTGGATTCCAACCTGATGAGCTGTCCACATATATATATCATCACATCCAACTGCATAATGCTAAAAGACCCCCCCAAAAGTAATAAAAACTGCCACATATTCCAAGTTAGTTATTTCAACTCCAGGACAATTTGTCTATCGAGTGTCTAACTCTATAACAAACACGCAAAAGAAAGTCACAGTAGTAACGGATATAACTAAATATGAATTGTTAATCCTTCAGGCGGAGGCTAACCATAGATATAACAAGCAGCGCCTTTGAATATGACAGGGGCTCAGAAAGCCTACTCACAGGGTGGTAGAATGTTGTTCCATTTGCACACTTAAAGGCAGTCCTGGCTCTCACAGAGCCCTGACCCTCAAGTTTGTTTAACATTGTATACATTTGATGATGATGATGGTGCAGATGAAGATGGTGGTGGTGGTGGAGGTGATGAGGACCAACCCATGACCCTCAATCTTCTTCTTCTTTAACACTTTATCAATGTGATGATGATGATGATGATGATAATGATGATGATGATGATGATGATGATGGAGGTGATGGTGATGATCTATAGTGTTGTCATGAACAGGTGCAGGCTGGATTGTCTTTGTTGTGCCTGTTGATCTCCTGCTGAACAGAAACGACTGCACAACATTAGGCTCCAGTGGTCACTGGTGATTTGGTTATGTGACCAACTGGCACAGGGAGTCATGGTCGCCTATCATGAAATAGGCCACGAGGAACGAAGCAAATTTTCTGAACCAAAATGGAGTCCAATTAATCAGATCTCAATACGCAAAAGTAAGTCTGAACAAATGTAACTGAGTGTAAGGAGGACACTTGATAGTGTTTTATGACAGAGATCTGAAAATCTGCTTGAATCAATCATACTTACACCTTCTATTAGGTAGGTAAAAGATCGCCAACGTGAGATAAATTCAGATTAAAGCCTATTAAAGGTGGATAGAGTTTCTAGAAGCTTGTGCATCAACACCTTGGCATTACATCATGAATGGCTCCCGCCCATCTAGAGAGCCTCACAGCACAGCTTTGATAACACGTGGGGGGGGGGCACAGAGTATTCATACATAACAGGAGAACACATCCCTTCAACATGAATAGTGCTTAATTTATGCCGGTGCTTGCAGATGGTGGGCACCAGCACACATTTTAGAGAACCAAGACTTATTTTTCATCATTCGTCTTTGACGCAGAGCAAATGAGAAAGAGGCATATGTAGAGGAGAAAGAATCAAAAACAGAAGAGCAAAAGAAGGCGGCATGGATGGAAAATAACCTGCTGAAGGCAAGAACTGTATAACAGTGCGGAAAAGGAAGTATGAGATGGAAGACTCGTCAGCCTGGAGGTTTGATTGCCCCTGGGACAGGCGCATAGGGATATCGCTGAGACCCCGCGCTCAGTATTATTGTCACAAATTAAACATCGCATGAGAGGCCGTGGCAATCGCAGCTGCCAGCTGCCCTCAACACTTCGTGAGGCACCTTACAAAGGCTCACAGCGAGCTGCAAGTTGCCTCCTCACGCAGCACTGCTGAGGTGTCACTGAGTGCCGAGAAGCAGTAAGGCGGCCCCTCGGTGGCGGCCATGCCCGAGGGAGGCAAGCCGCTGTTTTCACTCTTTGAAATTTGACAAACGCTTTATCTATGAGTCATTTGTGCGCGAATCTTATCATTCGGCTTTGCGTTTCTTATTGCGGGAAGATGGGTGATTCGAGGCTCTCACCTTGACTCTCGCGAAACTAAAAGTGAGTCATTATTTCAAAAACAAGTGTTGACTTTAGTTACATGTCCGCGGTTCCGCGCTGCTGCTCTCAATGTTCTTCAGAAACGCCAATTGAACTTTTTATGACTGACCTTTAATTTGATGTCTACAGCTAATGAGGCGCGCACAAACAATGCAGCTGCAGGTAGTGCCACGCGTTAAGGGGGGGGGGGGGGGCTTGTCAGACCACAGTGAAAGAGAATAGTCACCGCCACCCAAGCTGGATTCCAACCTGATGAGCTGTCACCGTATAGTACACGTCCCTCTTGTCCACAAGGATGACATTTCCACGGAATTGAACGTGTTCACTGGCAGTCACGCGTTGCATGCAACCAATAAGAGCAGACTGTGCTTTCTTATATAAGACCATGGCACAGTGGTCCTTGACTTCCGCCCACGCCGGCTGGTGCTGCTAATCGCACGGATCCCAGCACTGACTCAGCACGCGCTGAGCCACATTGTTTTAGAAGAAAGGGGACATCCCTGACTCATCTGTGCATGGGGAAGAACTGCCTGCACCTTAGCGTGGGGGCACCTGCAAGGCCAGACTTGCACACGTCAGACTGCAAACAACAATAGACAGTCTGGGCTCGAGTTTTTTTTTTACAGAGTTGTGGATGGATGGATGGATGGATGGATGGATGGATGGATGGATGGATGGATGGATGGATGGATGGATGGATGGATGGATGGATGGATGGATGGATGGATGGATGGATGGATGGATGGATGGATGGATGGATGGATGGATGTGCAACATTACATTTGAGTAATTCGTATATGTTGTGTTTTATAAATATGTTTTCTAGAATATTCCCGTCACCCATTTTCATTGACAAGACCATACTAGGACTGAAATGATGGGGTTAAGGAAAGAAGGAAAACGATTCAAACGTGTTAAAAAACCGTAACAAGTTGTACTGTCGAAAACCTACAGAATGCATTTCAAGTAGCAAGCTAGGAGTTTTTGCAAGCTTCTCACTAAGTCCAGCCATCTGTCTACAGAGCTGTTTGCCAATATTATGACGTGCGGGACACTGACATGGGGCATCCAGTTGCATTCAATGATAGTTTGTGGATGTTTTGCCAGGAAAGCTTGTCACATTCTTTGCAAACCCCCTGAATTCCACATAGAATACGCTGGCCGCTCGCCAGCGGCAACACAGCGACGGCACGGCTCCTCCAGTTGGAAATAAGGAAGGGGGGGGGGCGGATAGAGAGGGAAGTGTCTACTAGGAAAACACGGGCAGAAGTGTTAGCTGATTCTGGCCAGTCTCTCCTCTATAAAACAGATATCCTTGGGGTCTGTTTTCATGTCAGACAGTAAGTCGGGAACTTCGCTGCAGACCGACCAAGACGCAGGCAAATGCAATCAGACACAGCGCCTTATGAGAAAACGGAATCCCGCAAAGCCCTTTCGCGGCGCCTTTGCGTCTTCGTCCAAAGAAAACAGTTCCTGTGCCGTGCAGTGAACACAGAGGCTCTGAGTGCAGTGGATGTTGCGAAAGGCGGACTTTTAATCAGTAGCTCGTGATTCCAATTACAGCCTATCTGGGATACTCTTTAAGGCAGGTTCACGCTGTCATTATCCCTCCGCATGCGCTCTAAATAACGGGAAAGCGTTACATGCTGTAATTAAGAATATTACAGTGATAATGATCGGCTGTGTGAAGTGGTTAACCGTGCGCACTGCAGATTAAAGCCCACCAGGAACTGCCCCAGCGGCAGCCGCCCTGTGAGTGACCCGCTGCCCGTCCCAGCTCCCAGAGCAGGCTCCGGCTGTCATAAACACGCAGCAACATTCAGAGGCGCTAAGCAGCGTGACGCAAGTGAATCTGGACTGACAGCAAGCCAGCGACTGCAACGTGACTGGATGACTATCACTCCCACCCATCGCAAAACCGCCCCCCCCCCCCCCCTCCCCCCCCCCACCATCGAAAGACGCGCGCACCCCAGAGACAACTGGTGTGGCGGGGCCAGGCTAGACTTGGAGAGCGCGTGCCAAGTCTGAGCTCAGAGCGCAGTTTCAGATAGATCACACTTGGCTATGCCAACCAAGTCCCTCTCCCGTTAAAGGGATAACCCGGGTACCACACGCTTCTGTGAGGAAAACAACCGAAACACAACGAGAAATGAGAGTGGGTGGAAGGAGTGAGTGTGCGGCTGACGCAGAAGTTCATAAAAGTGCCAACTACTCGTAGCACGCTTGGAGGTATAGTTTTATCAAATGCATAGTATCCTTCCATGTGGCCCGCGCCCTGCTGCATGTACCACATCTGACAGACTTAGAGCAAAACAAACACCAATCGCACCGAAAAAAAAGTGTTTTCATTTAGGAGACTCCAACAACTGATCATATGCCCACTTCCAGCCCGTTCTCTGAGGGAAACCCCATCCATCGCAGGCATGGTCTCTCCACTCCCACGCAATTTTGCTCGAAATCCACACCAGGAGCGATTGAGTCCCAAAGCGGACTAGGTGCTGAGGCGGGGCCCCAGCCCCGGTAGTTGTGTGGGAGTTCGGGCACCCAGGGCTGTCGGTGCGGACCAGACCTTACCTCCTTCAGCTCCTTGGCCACGTCCTTCAAGTCGCCCAGCACCAGCTCCAGGTCATCCACAATGGTTTTGATCTGCTCCTTCACCTTGGTCTTGGAGGCTTGCTCCTCTGCTGGCGAAGAAGGGGTCCCCTTGGACGTGGCTGACATCCTCGGGATCCAGGTCAGCAGCGAAGCCTCGGACGCGGGTGGCGCTCTGCCCCGCTGCTGTGCGCCCGGCTGGCGCTGCCCCTGGCCTGCATGGTGCCGGGCTCTGCCCGCTGCCCGCTGCACGCTGCCATGCACAGCTTCGCTCGCAGGCTGCGCCGGTGCCCGGGCTGCAGGCGGGCGGACACTGCGCCTGCGTCACTTGAAGCTGCTGGAGCGGGGGGTGCAGATAGGAGCGGGATGCAGGGGGCGGCGGAGGTACAGGCGACCACTGGAGCTCAGGGCACCGAGAGCACCCGGGCGGCTTCCCGCGCGGGTCAGAACGCCTCGCAGCATCGGGCAGTCACACTAATCCCCCGGCAGAAAACAACCGGCTGCAAAAGTCAACAGGCGGCGAGCACTCCTCATCCATGCTGCACAGTCAAGAAAAAGCATCTGGAGGCAACGAGGCTTACATGCTTAACTGCATGCGCACGACTGTCAATTTCATACTTTACACGATTTCACATGCAGACCGACTCTTCTGTCAGCTCCCCAGTCACTGTAGCACCTCAGTACTGGCATTCTTCCAATTTCAACTGCATGCACATGCCTGTCTCTTTCATGTTCTTCATGTCTCAGCCTCTGGTCAGCGTTGTGCCGAGACACCGATCCCAGCCAGAATCATACCTGTAACTTCCAGGCAGTGTAAGCCTGGTCAATGAATGTAGCAGCAAATTTCAACAGATTAATAGCAGAGCTGAGTGGGACGCTAAAGGATATACATTGGTAGCTTTTGGCTGGGATGTCCACAGGCAGAGAGAGGGGGGTGTAAAGGAAGGGAAGAGGAAGTGAGAACAGAGTAGAAAGGTAGGCATGACGAGTTTTATTGACTAGATGAAATAAGAGAATTTAATAGTGGGGGTACCGAGATGAAGTAGGTGAGAAAAATAGAAAAAAGTAAACAATCGACAGCAGAGATAGGAGTGTTAAAATACCCATCTCAGAAAGAGAGGACGAAATAAATGAACACAGTAATTACATTAGGATGAAAAAGTTGGGAGGGGTCTCTAAAAGGGACAGGACCAAAGAAGCAGTGCACACGTCCTAAAAAAAAGAAGTGGGGGGACTAACCAAGTTAGGCAGTATGCAAGTGACATTCATGGCGCATTAAATCACAACGCAACATCATGATGCAGCTGCACAGTCAGTGCCATCATATCCCACGAACTCACAGAAAGTGACTTCAGATCTTAACACCTCACACATATGTTTCGCAGGTTTATTATGAGAACATTTCAGCTCATTACGAGATTTAACAAATGAGATTTTGCATCGGGGTTGTGCCCCATCCCGACAGATAATGTGAGCATAATCTTGTACATTTATTTTGTAAAAACTCTTTCACAAAGAAATTGGCAACAAGGAGAAACATGGCAGTTAATCTGTTCTGCTTAGTTGAAAGCAAAGTCCACTATATCTTAAGGCTATATAAAAAATTAAATTATGTTATTTAAAATGGTATTTGTGTAGATATTAACAGACCCGCACATTTGATATTCTTACAGTACATGCATATCCTTTATATACTGGGATTGAAGAAAGTAAAACACACTCCTCTCAAATATTTGTAAAGAGATAACAAGTTGGAAACCTTTGTTTCCCCTCCCTTGCATCTAGGTGTATTCTGCTCAGATAGCTCTGAGCCAGGATAGCGGAACAGAATTGCACCGGGACAAGTTCATCATATTTCAATGGGGCTTAGCTTCTTGCAGGGTGGACGGCGTCCACCCTGTAAAAATAGTGGGTGGACGCTGCAAACCCGCCTGTACCCCACACTTGTGCCCTGGTAACTAGGAATTCCTTACAGGAAGATCGGGCTACATAATTACTGGCATGGCTTAAAACCTATAACTAAAATCCTCCCCTACAGATGGCGTGCCTCCTGACCCCAAGCATATAGGTGCCTCTGTAACTTTGCTGTTATTTCACACAGAATATTACGCAGCAAAGGACATGTGCCCCATACAAGACAGACCTAAAAGGTTTGCCAATGCTTACTCGCAGTATAAAATCATTGACAACAATGATTTTGTTGGCAACATTTACAAATGTACACTTTTATTTCTGAAAATAGGAGACTGTGAAATAAAGTTACTAGGGTCTGTGTTATGACTAGTGGTCCTTACTCTGCAGTCTCTCACTCTGGTGGACACAAACACCCTTTTGCTCTCCACATCTTTCTCAATATCCTCCTCCATCTGTACCTTTCAGATATCTGAACACACTTCTTTTTATCTCTCCCACTTCGCCATCCCTCCAGACACACCCTACCAACTCACCAATAAGAATTTCCTTTTATTTTGGCACTTTCGATATTTGGACAGCTGTATAATTGTTTCATATTCTTTCTCATAGAAACACAATTACGAATGGCACATATGTGACCATTGCTCTGTGTGTTCTGCAGAGATGATAAGGGCTGGATTTGCATGTTGTCTGATTCCTTTTAGGGTCCACTATCAGGCATGTGAAAAACACAATCTGCTTTCAGTCCCCATTCCAGAATGCTCACTCTGGACCAGGGCTGGACTGGGAACGGAAACCGGCCCTGACAATCTGCTCGGCGCCCCCCCCTGGTGGGGAGGAGGGTGTACGACTGAGCTGTTTGGTAGGGCTGGTTTCATTCGATTTTGTTACAAGGGGCTGATATTGCCATCCCCCGGCAAAAAAAAGGCCCCCAGGTGCTCAAAACCGGCCCCCACCCTGGCGGCTCACCGCAGAAACGCCTGGTGCCTGCTATGGCCAGTCCGGCCCTGCTCGTGACCAATCATAAACACCCACACTCAAACCACAGAGACGTTTTAAGGCATGAGCAAAGTGGGCTCTGGTCCAGGGAACCAGCCTTTCAGGGGTCCCCCTGATTGAGCCAACTCTGTGCTGCAGAAGCTTGCCCTGATGACCGTTGATCATTTTTTCTACAGATTATTTTATGGACTGTTGCTTTTTAATTTATTTTTGAAGTGAGTGATGTGTGAAAGTCTAATACAGACATTTTGCAGAGATATGTTGTGTTTATGTTCAAGAAGCAAAGTTTCTTTTAGATCAAAACAAGACATCATATATGAAAAAATGGAAGTGTGTCACAGATAATATTTATAGTAATATTAGTGAGCTACTGCTGTATTACAATATTGAAAGTACACATAACTATCCATGAATATTGAATATGATGTACCAACTTTAGAATTCGGACTAGAGTGCCTGTGCACTGTCATTGACCTGGCCAAAGACTGCCTCAGGTTCACTAAAGAGGACATTTTGACTGCCCTGGAGGCAATTACACCAGCAAAAGTCCCGGGTCTGGATGGTATCCCAGGAGATCTTTTTCTCATAGATAGTGAGAATTGAGCTACTTATCTAATGACACTCTCCAATGACATCGCAGCCAGGGGAATGATTCCAGAATCATGGAAAGGGGTCGAGGTGTTCCCCATCTTTAAGAAAGGTGACAGGACTAACCCCTCCAGCTATCAGCAAATTACCTTAATTGATTGCGCCCTAAAGATCTTCTGCCGTTCTTTCCTAGTTGAGATCCAGGATTGGATGGATGAGAATCACATCCTCTGTCCGCTCCAAGTGAGTTTTCGATGGAAGACCGGCACAATGGATCAAGTTTTCCGCCTCGTCGTGCTGTATTGGAAGGTGGTCCTGCTGGGGGAGGGGAGTCTATATATGGCTTTTATAGATTTAAAAACAGCTTAGGATCTCATTCCCATGGACCTACTGTGGTGGGTGCTCAGACATGGGCATGCCTTTGGGAATTCTGGCACTCCTAATCAGGTTACACAAAGAGAACTTTGCCTGTGGAAGATGGGGCAGCCAGGGACAAATTTCCGATCCCATCAACATACAGCGGGGGGTCCAACAGGGCTGTGTTTTAGCCCCAACCATCTTCTCGCTTTACATTAACCAAGTGGCTGAGCTCCATACCTCGATTCCAGCTGATGCTCCCTCGTTAGCAAATCACATAATTGCCACCTTATTATTTGCAGATGATACCCTCTCATTTCAAAAACTCCTATTGGCCTGCAAAAACTACTGAACCAATTTAAGGTCTTTTTGTGATGGGAGGGGTCTCTAAATTAACACCTGTAAAAGCAAGCTAATGCTGCTGAACCCCCACAAGTTCTTTAGGGAAACTGTTTTTGGACAATGCTCCTTTCAAGAGAGTCAGTTCTTTCGACTACCTGGGAATTAAGCTGTTGGAGGGTATGGCCTGGAAGCCCCATCTTAAGAAGGCCTTCCTCAAATTCTCCCAGGGAACCGGGGCTCTGAGGAAGGAGCATGTCTTTCATACACCAAGCCAATAGTAACTGCCCTGAAACTATATAGCTATAAGGCTGTGAGCGTTGCCTTATATGGGCCTGAATTGTGGGGCATGGTAAGTGCAAATGACCTATCAGCAGTGGAGAACAAGTTTCTTAGAAATTTTGGTATCCCTCCAAAAAAGCACCCCTCTCTTTCCTCTAAAACTCGATTTGGGCATCAAGCCTATCCATGACCTTGCAAGGCTTCGCCCGCTGTTATTTTGACACAGAATGGTCACCATTCCCTTAACTGGAACCTCATGCCACAGCTTTTAATGAGGTTTGCACCCGAATACTACAAAAACGATTGGCTGGGCCAAACATGTAGATGACCTTCTGTCCAGCATTGGTCTGTAAAGGCATATCATTGGCTGTCCACCTACCCATATTAGATGTCAGATTAAATTACTATATTGGGCATGGGTTGAGCAGAACACATTTTCCAAATGAAGCAGGGCAGACTAACAGAAAAATTCGGAGACGTGAAAGCCAGCCGTTCCTTAGAAAGGTATCTCGATATCATCTAGATGCCAGCCGATAGGAAGCTTTATATTCAATTCAGGCATGGCAGTTTGACAACTAATGCCTTTACCAACTCTTGGCTGATTAACAAATCTCAACCTAAGGTCTGCCCCTGCCCTTGTTGTCCCTGTCCACAAGAATCAATAGGCCATGTTCTCTTCGCTTGCACCGCCTATGCGAAATCCAGGAGCAAATGTCTAGCCCCAGTGTGCAGATAGCTTGGGAATCGAGATTCCAAAGTGGCCCTGCGCATATTGAAATCAGGTGCAAGATCCTGCAAAATTTCTGGGCCACTCCTGGGCGATTAGAAGGAGGGTGCTGTTAACCCCCTTGCCTACCCCAGAGAGCCAAAATTGTAATGACCCACTTACATAAGATTAATTGTTATAGTGGTCACTATTTTTATATTGTAAATAGCTGTTTTTGCACTAATAATTAACACACTTTTTAATTCTGTTCTCATTGTTTTATTCGGTACAACAGTGCTTTTAACATGTTTCTATGAATCTTGTAGTGTTATGCTTTGGAATGTAAATTCAGGGTCTGACTCTCGTAAAATTATGTGAATGCATTTGCACTTTAGACAAGGGTCTTAATCGCTCTATTTTGAGCTTGTTTGCACACTAAAATGAAGAATTAATTGATAATTTTCTCGCATATGCACTTTCAGCATGTTGTTATTTCCATGTTAACTCCAGTCAATTTTTTAATTGTATTTTCTTGGAACAATTATTCGAATGTCGACCCGTAAGCCAGAATGTATGAAGCTTCCTTGAATGGTTGTATCTTGTTTTTTTACCGAAATAAAGAGAGTTTGACTTGACCTGAACTGGAAACTGGATCATAAATTCAAAATTGTTCGAGACAGTAACCCCAAAATACAATTGTCCCCGGGCAAACAAAATCCTTAAGATGCCCCTGCCTCAAACTGAACTCCCTCAGACACCTGAAGGCAACTCATTTAACCAAATGCACTATTCAAGAGTTATATGCTGCCTGAAAATAAATATAGGAAAAAACATCTGTAAAAAAGCAAATAGTCTTAGGAAATGCAAGACACATGTGAAATGTAAGCAGGGGCTGCATCACTGACATGTATTAGCGTAAGGTATCTTTACAGTCATTGTTGACATTACCAACATTAAAACTGGAGCCTGTAGGGCCCTACATTTGAGTCCGTTAATTTTTTAAATTTTGTATTACTGCTGGGTTTGAGCCCTACATTAAAATATAAGCTGGCATAAATTGAGATAAAATAAAAGGATAAAGAAAAGAGGGATTGGCTAACTGTTACAAGGAAAATAAAATAAACAGGAAACTAGAAAGGCAGAAGATGGGGAATGGACAAGAAGGAAGACGCTATTGTAGGAAAAACAAGAAATGTGGGGCAGATTGAAAGACCACTGTCTGATTTAGAGTTTGGTGGATGGAATACTCAGTGTCACAAAGGTCACATTTGTGATGAAGCATCCCATTTGCCAAAGTCTAAATCAGGCCTATGGTCATAGAGAGGTGAATAGGGGAGATATGCCAAGGGAGAGAGCTGAGTGTAAGAGAAAGAGATTATTTAGTATTATCAAAATAAAGAGCTGTGGAAAGGGGAGAATGAGAAAGAAGACAGTAGCTCTAAACTCCAATTCAGCAGTCCCCTGGTGTACATAAAAAGGGCCATTTTACCAGAGCCTCAAAATCAAAGTTAGCTTTCAATTGAATCATGCTTACATTTTTTGTCATTTAGTAAATGTAATATTTAGAATAGGGGCTAAGAAAGATGGAATTGCCATGGGACCTTTAAGGGCTCTGCTCCTAAAAATGTTTTAGGCTAGGGTGTGAGAAAGTCAGATTTTTTGCCCTGTTCAACCCAAATTCTGTTTTACTGATACTGGGGGTAACTGAATCTGACTGTGCCCTCGGCTCTGCTAACTAGGCTTAGGTCCAATTATCTGATGGAAAGGTATATGGTAATTAGGTATAATTACAATTGGCAATGACAGACCCCTGTAAGTCCCTAGTATATAATAAGGCAAGAGGGGGTTCAAACTACCTATAAGACCCAAGTACATATTAGGGCAGGGAGGGTTAGAGGCCCAATAGCTTTCATGTACTGGAGTGTCCACTGTTGTGTTGACTGTGGTCATTTTAAAGGCAGCCTGTAATAAGCAGGAACGAAGTAAACTTCTTAAATAAAAGTAGAAGTTTATTTCCAAGTTATTCACCCACAATGCAAATGTGTCCTGACTTCCGGAGTTTCCTCCGCAACTGAGAGCCACTCTGAGAACCACGAGCCAGGAACTCTAGAACTATTCAAAAGTATACAGAAAGACAGAAAGGCAGCAAGTCATCACAAACATTCTATATACATACATACTATTGCATCACCTTCCCCCTTATCAAAATAAACAATACAATAAAACACAAAAAAAATCAACAAAAAAAATAACACTCCTAATACTTAACAAAATCATCAAATCTAGACGGAGTCTTAGTCAACCTCCCGCTCCTGGTGACAGCAGAAGAAGAGCAAAACAGATCCGAAGATGAAGCATCAAAATTCAATGAACTGGCACATAGATTAGAAACAGATGTATTAGAAACAGATGTATCAGGCGAAATCCAATGAGCGCACCCTCAATGATCCGTAGACCCTCTGCTTTTGGCTCTATTAACCACCAGAGCTTGATCCTTAGACATCTTAACCAACTGCCTCATGTTCCACCAACCCTTATCCCCAAGGAAAATAGCTCCCTTACTAACTTTACCCACCTTTACAGGATTAGAAAAAAACGAACTCCCTTTCGACACCCTGAAAGGTTTCCTAATCATCACCCAATCTCCTACCTCAAAACCCTGGGAATCTGAACATCTCCTTCCATCAAAATATTTCTTCATAGAAACCTGTTTACACCTGACCACCTCAGCTAAATTAACATTTCTATTTACCCAAGTAGAATCCGAACTTTTTTTTCTAACCAAGCCGGGAACAGAGCCGAGTGCACCTTTCTACCCCTTAATAACCTCAAATGGCATAACCTCCGTAGTACAATGAGGAGAAGTATTGTAACTCCAAACCTTTTCCTCAATAAAAGAACCAACATCCAACCCAGAAGCTATGGCAGTTTGAATACCCTCCTTCACAACTTTGTTACCACGCTCCATTTAACCATTAGAGGCCGGCGAATAGAGCGCCACTCTGAGATGTTTCACATCCTGTGCACTTAGGAATTTACAAATCTTCTCAGAGACAAAGTGCGTTCCATTATCCGTTACCAATAATGTTGTGCCCCTTCCAACATGAAAAGCTTTCCTAAAAATGTTACCGTATTGTCCGAATTAGGAGCATCCACAAACTTATAATATAAACACTTTGAAAAGTAATCCACCGCCAAAATTAAAAATCTCATCCCTTCCGGCAAAATATTATAAGGACCCGAGAAATCTAAACCTACCTTCTCCCATGCTGAATCTGGAAAAACTGTAGGATGCAAAGGTACAGAAGGTAACTTCCAGTGTTTATCAGAGAGTAAACACTCTTCACAATCATTTACAAGAGACCTTACCTGCAAATCCAAACCGGGCCACCAATAATACGCTCTTATTCTCATGCAAGTCTTTGACACTCCTAAATGCCCCATATGAGCCAACCTAACAATTTCCTTCCTTAGATCTGCAGGTGGAACTCCTTTATTGTCCTGCAACAAAACATTGCCTTTAACTGATAACTCATCAGATACTTGCGCCATGACTCTTAGATCACCAGATAAATTCCTTACATCTGGCCATTTCCCAGACGCAAAAACTCCATAGCCTTGGACAGAACCAAATCTTTCTCCTTAGCTCGCATCTAATCCTTTTCAGCAACAGGAAGATTGAAATCTTCAACGGCATCTACAAAAGTTACACACTCCACATCATCATCCACTAAATCTTCCTCCTCCTCCTTGTCAAGTGACATCCTAGACAAACAATCAGCCCGAAAGTTTCTACCTCCCGGAATATGCCTCAACTCAAAATTGTACTCGTGCAGCTTTGAAACTAGCCTTGTCAACCTGGGAGATAAATTATTATTCTCCGCAACCCTTCTAAAAATGAAAGAAAGCGGCTTGTGATCAGATAACATCAAAAATCTTCTTCCCCAGATATACATCTTAAATTTCTGAGTAGCCCATTCGCAGGCCAAAGCCTCATGCTCGATGGTGCTATACCGCTTCTCCTACTCCTTTAAGGATCTAGAAGCAAAAGCTATAATTCTTTCCACAACATCCACCTCCTGACTTAAAATCGCCCTAAACCACTCATACTTGCATCCACAGCAATAGTAGAAATACAATCATCACGAAACGCATGAAGAGGATGAGCTGCCACAATCAACTCTTTCACCTTATCAAAAATCATTTCCAAATCTTTAGACCATAAAAATAGGTTCCACCACTTGTGCATAATTACTCAAAAATCTGGCATAATACTCTGCCAACCCCAGGAATGAGCGCAGATAATCCTTATCTGAGGGAGCTTTCGCCTCTTTTAAAGCATTAATCACTGAGAATTTGGGTTTGATACCAGACGCTGATATAGTATGCCCAAGATATTTCAGCTCTTGTACCCCAAACTTACACTTATCCTCCCGGATGGTCATCCCGTGCTCTCCTAGTAAAGAGAGAACTTTTCTCAACAAGATATTGTGTTCATCAAGACTGTTCGCGAAAATAAGAATATCGTCCAAATAAGCTTGGACCCCCTTCAAATTCCTAAATAAGGTATCCATCAATCTCTGGAAAACACTGTCCGCTGACGCCAACCCGAAGGGGAGTCTCAAAAACTCGAACGCCCTGAACGGGGTGGCATACTTGGTCAATTCTTGAGAATCCCTGGATAATGGCACCTGATGGTATGCGGATTTCAGGTCAATTAAAGAGAACCATTTAGCCTCCCCCAAATTTGCCAACAACTCCTGAATTTTTGGAAGGGGATGACAATCCACCTTGATATTTTTATTCAAACCCCTGAGATCCGAACACAATCTGATCTCGTTATTTTTTTTTTCGAGAGACCATGATGGGGGCGACCCATTGTACAGACTCGGTGAGTTGAATAATCCCTTGTTCACATAAATCTTCCAACTTTTTTTTAGCTCCACCCTCACACTCAAAGGAACATTGCGAACCTTGTGAGCAACCAGTGAAGCGATAGGAATGAGTCTGATTTTATGTTCCACACCCTTCACCAGACCCACCTCATTATTAAAAATTCCTTTAAATTCTTTTACTAGGTCACTACGGTTAATCATCATATCCTCAACAGAGCAAATAGGTAGATCCCTTGCCTTAATGGGATGATCATCACCCGGAACCAAATACAATCCCATCCTGGCAAGGTCTTTCCACCCCACAATGTTTTTGCCCTTTATAGCTACGTAAACTTTAGTAAAAATAGCCCTTTCCAAAATTTCAAGCTTCCCCATGAAGAACCCCAGCATTTCGATATCTTTTTCCCCGAAAGCCTTAGGGTCGACATCAGTCTCCATAAGAACAGTCTCTTTACCCCATTTCTCGTAGAATGTGGAGTCTCACAGAATCGTGATGGGCGATCCAGAATCCGCCATCAACTGAAGATAGATTCCATCAACCGTAGAAGAACTCAAAGGACCTTTAAATTCCACACCCCCAATATCCAATATTAGAAGTAAATTGTCATAGGTTCACAACAATCATCCCAATCCACATTGTTAATTTTAACATTTTTCTTCTGAAACTTACACACTTTCTGAAAATGGCCTACCCTTTTACAGGCTGCACAAAGCTTACTCAGAGCAGGACAGCCCTTAACCCCTTTGCTGCGGGGGTTATTCCCCCGCTGTGCTGAGGAGGAGGGGAGGCACGCACAGCGCCCGCATGCTCATGACGAGCTGATCTCATCATGAGCTACAGTGCTCCTATGCTCATGACGAGCTCAGCTCGTCACAGGTGCATTGGCTCAGTGGAACGTTCAGCACAGCGGGGGAATTATCCCCGCGTGTGAGCGTTCCACGGGCCATGACGAGCTGAGATCGTCATGAACACCGGAGCACCGTGGCTCATGACGAGCTCAGCTCGTCATGAGCATGGAAGAGGTTAAAGTTTCCTAAGTGGAATTTTGAACCACATCTAAAACAAAAATTCTGCCCTTTATTTTGAAAAGGTTTTATCTTTATTACCCACAGCATATAAACCATCCTCCTCAACCCCTTCTGAAACCATGTTAATTTTAGGGGCAGAATCTAATGACATAGCTTTAGTTGATAAAACTGATCTCTCAAAGCTTAATGCTAAATCAATCACCTCTGACAAGGAAGGATTCTTACAGCTAAGAATTCTTTCCTTGATTTTGACAGAGACGCAATTAAACACTAACTGATCATTAATATAATTGTCCAAAAGAGGACCAAAATCACAAGAAACAGCTAAAACCCTTAATGCAGCCACATACTCCTCAATTTTCTCATCCTCCTTTTGTTTTCGTTTATAGAAATTATGTCGTTCCAGCATGATATTAGGAGATTTATCAAACTGTTTCTTCAACCTGGCCAGTGCTTCTAAATAAAGATTCCACACCCTGTCCCCAGACTGATCAACTGGGGGAGGAATAAGCGTAAGGCTGTTAAAAATACGCTGAGCAGCAAGGCCCAAACTGCCACATAATAAGGCAAATTTGCGAGGAGGAGAATACTGGAGTGCATCTATAGCTACCAGGTGATTTTGGAACAAACCCAACCACTCAGGCCACAAAAGAGTAGGTTTACCTGGTTTGTCCAGGAAAGGTGGGGGTTGGGTAATATCTTTGACAGAGGACATGTTTACAAATATCCCAAACTGACAGAAGTTCAAATAATTCAAACGACACCCAACTGAAACCTGTAAAAGGAATAATATTAATAATCTTCTTTTTTTTTTTAAATGAATATTATAACACTCTCGAAGTCTTCACAAAATATTGAAGAAGTGTTAAATCTGTAAAAACAGACGCTCACCACAAAAACCCAAAGTCCAAAATGTACAGTGAAAGCAATTGTCCGATCTCCGATTCCCTTTCTCTGATAAAAAAAAATGGAGTCACGTAGACGACGCGCCCCGGATGGCTTCCTTGCGCATAAAAGTGTTACGGTAGCTGCTGAATACCTTGCGTCACCATCAGCACGTAGACACACGCCAGCATCGAAGTTCATGAACAGAGAACGCCAGCGTCACGATGAAGTCAAACGTCACCTTCGAAGCTCCTGGAAGAGAACACTAGCGTCGCAATGAAGGCCCAGAGCGAGGTTAGGTGACAAACTTAAATGATGCAGATTCTATCACCGTTAAACCACCTCCACAGGACAGCTCTCATGAATGCCCTTCAGATCCACAAAAACCAATCCAGAAATCCGAAATAGACGAGTAATACAACTTCCGTTAGCCAAAATTCCCGAAGGCAACAGTCAAAGTAAATCCAGTGACCGTAGACAAAGATGAGGGTAGACAACACTTCCACACAGGCAAACGGAGATGATCCTACCATAATCCGATGCATCTAATACATTTAGGAAATAATTGGACATCAATACTGCCGAGTTTTCCATCTTCCACCACAGATGTGAAGAATTCCCACAATACTTTTAAAGACACGTGGGTCGATGGGTGAATAAAATTAATCCCAATCGTCGCCAAATTCTAATAATCAGGAACGCAGTAAACTTCTTAAATAAAAGTAGAAGTTTATATCCAAGTTATTCACCCACAATACAAATGCGTCCTGACTCCCGGGTTTACCTCAGCAACTAAGAGCCACTCTGAGAACCACGAGCCAGGAACTCTAGAACTATTCAAAAGTATACAGAAAGACAGAAAGGCAGCAAGGCATTGCAAACATTCTATATACATACATACTATTACACAGCCCTACTTTGCAGACTGTATTTCAAAGTAAATTAGATGCAAATTTGACTTTTAAATTAAAGGTACTTCCAAAGTGGTAATCTAGCTTATTCTTACATATGTCACCCCTAACGTCTCCCCTAGGTGCCCCGGGGGTGGGGTGCCATGCAACGTTAAGTTGGGACATAATGAAATATGTATGACACTGTTGAATCTATCATAACTAATACAGAACAGAAGATATAGGACTTTCTCTACTGTGAGACACAATCCAGTTTTCTAGCAGCCTCACTTGATTGGTCAGCCTTAACAGACTTAGCCAAGCTGCTTTGATGAGGTGATAAGTGGCCTGCATTGAGCAGGGGTTATCTGATGGGTGGCGCTCTGCAACTGCAGAGAATAGGCCATGACAGGGGCTGGGTAAATAAAACTGGGCTTCAAAGAGAGCAGGTCAGTCAGGAATTCCAGCCAGGAATGAAATTTGCAAAAGGCCTGGAGGGGAAGTTTTTATGAAAATGAGTCCACTAGTAGATTGTTTTAGCCAGGTCTTACTCTCCTGGAGAGGAATTTTCCATCTTGAATTTTAAAGTGCAGTGCTTTGTGTGACAAGAATATGCCACACTTTGGAGGTAGGTTTCATACTTTTGGGTGGTACACTGCACCTCATTAGACAGGAGGGCCTTGCTTGTCGCCCCAGATCATTGATTAGATATGTGAGAGCTGCATTGCAACTCAAATTCACTGCCACAAATTACAGGGAGAAGAAGGACTGCCCTGCTGGAACCCTGAGGTATGGGAAGGGGTCCCAGTAAACATGAACAATAATAACAAAGAAAATATAAACAATCAAAGAAACCAATTATAAAGACACATTGTTTTATTCACAATGTGCTAGTATCATGTATATACGTCACTTTAAACATACATTGATCAGTGACTATTTTGTAGTGCCCCAAAGGTTGGGAAAGGGGGGAGGGTTTGTGATACGTGTGGGTAATAGGTGAAGGAAAAGAGGGTTTTCAGTGACAGTAAAATCGGCGAATAAGAGTAATTCAATGTAGTTACATATCAATGTACCCAAACAAAACGACCAATAAGTTCATATAAATTCTTTCACAAAAATCATACTCCAAATGCACAACTAATGAGAGCAATAGGGTGTGGAGTTGACTGCATAAAACAAAATGATGTCGACGTTTCGACCCTCGTTCGCAGATGTGGGTTTAAATCTTGCCGTGGGGTCTTCTTCAGGACTGGGGAGATGGGGGCACGTGACCTAGTTAATGTACAAATATACACGTATTAGTGTGGGAAAAGAAATTCCCATATATTACTCAGGCTTAAAAAACACACCAATCTTTTGATGAAAGTGGCTGACGGTTAGCAAAATCTTGTTGAATGCATATAATTCAAACAATGTGTCGCCACGAGTACGACTTGTTCAACCAATGGATGTATTGTTAATCCTCAATCAAGCTGGAACCCTGGTCTGTACTCCAAAGGATTGCAATTTGAATGACTGCTCCTGTTGCACAATTCAAACTACAGCCCTGATGAATTTGCCTTGCTTTAAAAAGGATTAAGGAGTTGACTTCCTGAAAGCAACAGGTTAACAGAGCTTCCCTGCACCATCTCCCTCAAAAAGTCCCCTGCCTGGAGTGCATCCAATGGACTTTTAAGGATTTTGTCAGGTGCATTGTGGGAATTGTAGTTCCAGACTTCCAAGGACTTCCTCAGGGATTCTAGACCCTTGGATTTTTGTTTTGGATACTTTAAACCTCAAGGAGAACTTCAGGAAGAAGTTCCAGAAGTGTGGAAATGTTTGGACAACTTTTGGAAAAATCTCCATAAGGGGATCGACTCGAAGTTGAGTCAAGCGGGCTACCTTCAACTGTGACGCAGCCTGTATTTCAGGTTTGTCTCACTGAAAGCTCCAGAGCTCCAGACTGGGACCGGGACCTCAATGAGAAGCAAGTCAACAACGTTGCATTGAAATTGGCCTGCCCGAAGGGAGCACACAACGTCAAGAGAAAACCCTCTAGAAAAGTTTCTAAGTCCAAAGGTAAAATTTTGACCAGGACCTCCCACTAAGGGGCCGATTCCGATCTTGGTCGATCAGCCCTCCGAGACGTGTCAGTAGCCTTACCTTACGGCTGAACCGCAAAAGGAGCGGGACCGTCTGGGCGAGAAAGTACGATATGGAAAAGTGCCTAATTCCCGACCGACACGCACGCTCCAATTCCATCCACAATTTCCGTCCGAGCCTGACCCAGAAAAACACACAATTCGCGCCTCACAGCACCATAAACACTGCTACTTCCGGCCAGTCAAGTACGATGCGTACTTCCTATGATCTGTACGAGTAGCCATGTATAGCACGTCACATCACTCGGAAGAAATGCATATCAACTCCGATTTGCACCAGTAACCCAATCCACTGATTCGAAATGGAGCACCTAGCAACGGATTGAGATGGAGCCTGAATCCAATTGCGAAGGTCATACCAGTCCTGTACATATATAACTGGCTCAGGAACAGACGTGGACGGCGCAGACAGTAAGTCGGACACCCACCATACAAACAAACGACACATACCCGCCAAATGTCACACACACCCAGGGTATCCAGACCCTGTCAACCAGTACCACACCCCCTTAGGGAACCCATGGGCACCACTACTACCACCCCACCCATAGGGGCATGTTGGCTACCCATACTGCCACCCCACCTATAGGGGCATGTTGCCTACCCATACTTCCACCCCACCCATAGGGGCATGTTTCCTATCACTGATGCCACCCCACCCATATGTGTCATGTATCCAATCACTGATGCCACCCTACCGACATGTGCCATGTATTCTATCTCTAAAGCCACCCCACCCATAAGGGCATTATGCCACCCCACCCATATGTGTCATGTATCCTATCACTGATGCCACCCCACTCATATGTGTCATGTATCCTATCACTGATGCCACCCCACTCAAAGGGGCATTTTCCCTATCACTGATGCCACCCCACCCATATGTGTCATGTATCCTATCACTGATGCCACCCCACCCATATGTGTCATGTATCCTATCACTGATGCCACCCCACCCATAGGGGCATGTATCCTATCACTGATGCCACTCCACCCATATGTGTCATGTATCCTATCACTGATGCCACCCCACCCATGGGGGCATGTTGCCTATCACTGATGTCACCCCACCCATATGTGACATGTTTCCTATCACTGTTGCCACCCCACCCATATGTGTCATGTATCCTATCACTGATGCCACCCCACCCATATGTCTATAAATTGAGGGGTTTTGTCCTACGGGTCCTGGCTGGACAGTTACGTTTATAAAGAAGAAAAAGTGCCAGGGCTCGATTTTTGAACACCAAAGCTTATTTATTCAGCTGGTGTGAACCTTCCTTTCATTTTTTCAAGAAGGTATGCAGTTGTCATTATTTATGCATTTCAACACATTTACGTATTTCAGCAAACTACAGAGGGTGAAACATCCCTTTTACTGGGGATACAATGTAAACAACATTTCATACATTTCAAGTGTTACAGTACATTCAAACAAAATTAAATAAGGAAAAATTCATAAACAGTTCCACTTTCACTATTTCATGAAACAGACATTAAATCATGTACACCAAAATTAGTTCTGGTATGTTGGTTTTGTAATTGTATTGCCCTATGCTATTATGCGCCTCTTTTCGACAGCCAAATAGCCGACGCGTTTCCAAACCCTTCTTATGTTCAATAGGGTTCTTCCTCAGGGCTGGGCTGTATACCTATGATGTAAAATTAGGGACATTTAGTATCTCATTTTCCTAAATTCCTGGATTCACTTCATATACAGGCAAAGCCTGTGGGATTTTTACCTTGTGTCACGATATCGCTGTTTTCAAAAGGTGGGCATCTAGTGAGCTTGAGTTTTCACCAACACCTAAACAGAGTTAAGGATTGGCGAGTATAGTGAATATGTTTGACTTTCACACTCATTAACACATGTGGTATCTAAGTAAGGGGTGTGCTGGCACTTACTTGGTTTTTGTCGATCTAGTTATTCTCTAGCTCGAAATATTCTTTGGAACGAGTCTATTGCGCATTCACCGGTGAGTTCATTCTACATGGTTAAAAATTTAAAGTCAGTCCAAAAAGTCGGACGTTTGCTTGGGTTATGTTCGGAATTATAATTACATTTTGCTTACTTGTATAGAGCACTGCAGACGGCCCAGGTATTTCTACGTTTCTGTTTGGTGGGCGGTTATACTTCGGTTCCTGATTCTGTGAAAGAAATCAAGACGGTGTCTACCGTTTACTTGGCGGTCATGTCTGTAGTCAGTATACGCTCTAATTTTAGTTTGCGCGAAGCGTCCTTACCTTCGTCAGAGGGTCTCTGGCTGCGCTCGGGGTTCTGAAAGGCCGCGCGACTCTCGCTCGGTGTGCTACTATTCAAGTTGGGTTTCTGCACCCGGTGGAACACGGTTTCCTGTTTAAATATGCTGCTGGGTATTGTGGGATTTGTAGTCTTGTGGGCTATTTACACATTTCGACATTAAGTGGTATTGAATTTCAAGACTTGGGAAATGAAGTGCGGAAGCGCAATGGCTAATGTCTCCTTAATAGTTTTATCTTCAACAGTGGTGGGGTTCACAGGGGACTCATTGGTTAGATCTTTGTAATTCAGACATTTCGTTCAGGCCATCCATCACACAATTGAACTTCAGGATTAGGTAGGCTTCTTTTTTGAGTAACATGGCATCGATGTTTCCTCCTCTGGGAGGAACTTTCATGGCTTGTAGTATTGTCCAATTAAAGTCGTTTTCATTATGGTTCTGTTCCACAAAATGCTGTACCATTGGTGCACTCATATGTGTCATGTATCCTATCACTGATGCCACCCCACTCAAAGGGGCATTTTCCCTATCACTGATGCCACCCCACCCATATGTGTCATGTATCCTATCACTGATGCCACCCCACCCATATGTGTCATGTATCCTATCACTGATGCCACCCCACCCATAGGGGCATGTATCCTATCACTGATGCCACTCCACCCATATGTGTCATGTATCCTATCACTGATGCCACCCCACCCATGGGGGCATGTTGCCTATCACTGATGCCACCCCACCCATATGTGTCATGTTTCCTATCACTGATGCCACCCCACCCATATTAATCAATCAATCAAAGCATTTGTATAGCGCACTACTCACCCGGAGGGTCTCAAGGCGCTAGGGGAGGGGGGGTCCGCTACTGCTCAAACAGCCAGGTCTTGAGCTGTTTCCTGAAGGCGAGGTGGTCCTGGGTCAGGCGGAGGTGGGTCGGGAGGGAGTTCCAAGTCTTGGCGGCGAGGTAGGAGAAGGATCTTCCCCCTGTGGTGGCTCTTCGGATGCGGGGGACGGCGGCGAGGGCGTGGCCGGTCGATCAAAGCTGGCGTTTGGGAGCGTAGAAGTTGTGGCGGCTGTTGAGGTATCCTGGGCCTTGGTTGTGCAGGGCTTTGTGTGCGTGGGTGAGGAGACGGAAGGTGATTCGCTTGTTGACCGGGAGCCAGTGCAGGTCTCTCAGGTGTCCGGAGATGTGGTTGCGACGGGGGATGTCCAGGATGAGTCGTGCTGAGGCGTTCTGGATCCGCTGGAGTTTGGCGGTGGTTCCGGCGTAGAGGGAGTTGCCGTAGTCCAGTCGGCTGGTGACGAGGGCCTGGGTGACCGTCTTCCTGGTCTCGGTGGGGATCCACCGGAAGATCTTGCGTAGCATGCGTAGGATGTTGAAGCACGACGAGGAGACGGCGTTGACTTGTCTGGTCATGGAGAGGGAGGACTCCAGGATGAAGCCCAGGTTGCGTGCGTGGTCTGTTGGTTTGGGTGCGCTGCCTAGGGCAGGGGGCCACCAGGAGTCGTCCCAGGCGGAGGGTGAGGGTCCCAGGATGAGGACTTCCGTCTTGTCAGAGTTCAGTTTCAGGCGGCTGTTCTTCATCCATTCGGCTACCTCTTTCATCCCTTCGTGTAGGTTGGCTCTGGTGGTGGCGGGGTCGTTAGTAAGGGAGAGGATCAGCTGGGTGTCGTCGGCGTAGGAGATGATGTAGAGGTTGTGCTGGCGTGTGATGGTTGCGAGGGGACTCATGTAGACGTTGAAGAGGGTTGGGCTGAGTGAGGAGCCTTGAGGAACGCCGCAGATGACTTCGGTGGCTTCTGATCTGAACAGGGGGAGGCGGACTCTCTGTGTCCTTCCGGCGAGGAAGGAGATGATCCACTACAGTGCCTTCTCCTGGATTCCGACGTTGCTGAGGCGCTGTACTAGGGTGCGGTGGCAGACAGTGTCGAAGGCCGAGGAGAGGTCTAGGAGGATGAGGGCCGCTGTTTCTCCGTTGTCGAGCAGGGCTCGTATGTCATCGGTTGCTGCGATCAGGGCGGTCTCGGTGCTGTGGTTAGCCCGTAAGCCAGACTGCGAGAGGTCGAGGGATCCGTTTGTCTCAAGGAAGGCGGCCAGCTGCTTGTTGACGGTCTTCTCGATGACTTTTGCGGGAAACGGGAGCAGCGAGATGGGTCGGTAGTTCTTGAGGTCGGTGGGGTCGGCTGATGGCTTCTTCAGTAGGGCGCTGAGTTCGGCGTGCTTCCAGCTCTCCGGGAAGGTAGCGGTGTTGAAGGAGGTGTTGATGATGTCCCGCAGGTGGGGTGCGATGACAGCGTCGGCCTTGTTGAAGACGTGGTGAGGGCAAGGGTCGGTCGGAGATCCGGAGTGGATGGAGTTCATCGTGCGGATGGTGTCTTCGGTGCTGATCGGGGTCCAGGCGCGGAGGGTGGTGGTGGGGGGCGGCGGTTCGGTCGTGTGCCGAAGCTGTTGTGTATGTCCGCGATCTTGTTGTGGAAGTAGGAGGCGAGGGAGTTGCAGAGGTCTTGCGAAAGGGTGATGTCGTTGTTTCCGGCGTTGGGGTTGGAGAGCTCTTTAACGATGTTGAAGAGTTCCTTGCTGTTGTGTGCGTTGTTGTCCTGTCGTTCCTTGAATGCAGTTTTCTTGGTGGTGTGGATCAGTTGGTGGTGTTTTCGGGTGGCGAGCTTGATGGCAGTCATGTTGTCCAGTGTGGGGTCTCTGCGCCAGGCGTTCTCAAGGCCTCTGCAGTTCTTCTTGGAGCACTTGAGTTCGTCGGTGAACCATGGGGCTTTCTTGCTGCCGGGTCTGCTAGGCGGGGTACTCAGAGGGGCGAGGTCATCTGCCCAGTCGCTGATCCACTTCGTGAGGTTGGTGGCCGCTTGGCTGGGGTTTGTTGCGCTGGTGGGTGGGCTCCTGCTCAGGGAAGTCGCGAGTTGGTCGGCTGTGATCTTGTTCCAGCTTCTGCGTGCAACCTGTTGCTGGTGGTGGTGGATCGTGGTCCTTCTGAAGCTGAAGTGGACGCAGCTGTGGTCCGTCCCGTGGAGTCCGGTGGCGTGGCTGAAGGCGATGTCCTTGCTGGATGAGAAGACCGTGTCGAGTGTGTGTCCGGCGTAGTGGGTGGGGGTGGTCACCAGTTGCTTGAGTCCGAGGTTGGCGAGGTTGTCCAGCAGGGTGGTGGTGTTGCGGTCATTGTTGTTCTCCAGGTGGAAGTTGAGGTCCCCGAGGAGGATGTATAGTGGAGGGGAGGGCATGCGGGCTGACGATGTCCTCACTGAATTGTGTGCGTGGTCCCGGGGGTCTGTAGATGAGGGTGCCTCTGAGGGTGGTCTTGGGGTTGATGTAGATCTGGAAGTGCCGTCGGTGTTGGTCGTGATGCGGATGGAGTTCTTGTGGATGATGGCAATGCCTCCTCCTGTCTGGTTGACGCGGTCCCTCCGGATGATCTTGTAGCCGTCCGTGATGGCGATGGCGATGTCGGGCGCTGAGGAGGTATTCGTCCAGGTTTCCGTGAGGAAGGCGACGTCTGGGGCTGTGGTGTCGAGCAGGTTCCAGAGCTCGACGGCGTGTCTGTGGATAGAGCGGGTGTTGAGCAGGATACACTTCAGGTGGCTGCTGCTGTTGCTCGTCGAGGTCTTGGGTGCTGCCGGAGTGGTGTAGGTCCGGATGCAGGTGAACTTGCAGGAGTTGCAGCAGAAGGGTCCGTGGGTGCGTCTCGGGGTGGCTCGGTAGCAACCCGGGAGTCGGCCGGCGTTGAGTGCGTTGAGTTCGGTGGCGGCGTAGGTCCGGCGGGAGGGCTGGTGACTGCGGGAGACAGGGGTCCTGACACTGGGCGCAGTCCAGGCGCGGACGGGCGCAGACAGGCTTACCTTTGGCGCGCCTTCGGTCAACGCTGCGTGTGCGCACGGTCGCCATTTATGGCGAAGTGCAGGGAGGGAGGAGCAGCTGGGAGGCGGGAGCGGGGAGGGCAGAAGGAAGGGGGCGTGTCCACACTCCCAGCCGTGGGAAGCGGGGAGCGGGGCGGGTGGGTGCTGGGGAAAACGGCGCAGGGGGTCAACTGAACAACAAAAACAAAACAAGCAGCAGGCAAAAACGAAATAAATACAGATTACAGCACAAATTGAAACAGCAGCAGAATGGCAGGAGAGCAACGAGCGGCGGCGGGGGGCGTGGCCAGGCGGAGGGGAGGCACAGCGAGGCTCAGAGCAGCGGCAGTAGGGGGGGCACATGCGACAGCTGGTGGCCGTGTGGCGCGGGGGTGTCCTAAGGATAGGTCATATGTGTCATATATCCTATAACTGATGCCACCCCACCCATTTGTGTCATGTATCCTATCACTGATGCCACCCCACCCATAGGGGAATGTTGCCTATCCATTCCATTGGGGCATGTTGTCTATCTCTGATGCCACCCACCCATAGGGGATGTTGCCCATCACTACTGCCTTACACACCCATAGGGGTCAGTGTGTCTGACAAAATTGACACCCCCACCCATAGGGTGGATGATGTGCCACACATCCATCAAACATCAACCACAGGTATGTCAGCCAAATACATTTCCCCACAACATCATGCCAACAGTGTGTAGTGTCTGACAAATACCCCCAACAGTGAATTTGATTTAGGACTCACAATGCAACTACCATCACATGTGTGAACAACACCTGAGCGTGGCTACACAAGTCAAGCTTTGAAATAGCACTGGACCAATGTTGTCATAACCCCCATCAGTGTGTACATCCATTGTATAATGTGTGGACACAAACTGGAGCTAAAGTTGAGCATTGTGGCAAAGGGTGAAAATCCACCATCATCACAGTGACCCCAAGGTAAGTGTCATTATGGAAATAGCAGCACATTCCAAACAGTATGTATGATTCCTGGATATGTGAGCACAACACTTGTTCAGTCAACCATCATTTACCACCTAATGTACGCACTGGTGACATAAGCCTGGGTACGGTACAGCCCCTTAAGTCACCTGCACATAAACAATACATATGTATAGCAAGTTGCACAGAGGACACAGTTGACTTTACACCAATGATGCCCACACCTACATGTACAATGGAGCTGGGACAACAGTCAGGCAAAGTGTCAAATTGTACAATGTGAAGCACATCATATGTGCATGGTTGCAAGCTACAGATGTGGACATGCCAATGAAATGTTAACATCCCCGTGCTAATTTAGTTAATCTTAACACACCCAGTCAGCTGCAAAGGCTGACATGGATACCACCATGAACAGGAAACATATCTCATGGTCCACATGGAGTACACCACATCAACACCTCAGTAACAGATATCTGTAAATCCTGCATCATCACAGCAAGGCCATGGTAAACAGCATCAACAAAATGTACAGCTAAATCAAATGCACAAGGGTAACAAAAAAGGCTTTATTCAGCAAATTGCAAGGTGAAAGGGAAAATCCGAAATGAAATGTAGTCCAATGTCCTCACAAAAAACTAAGTCCAAAGAGGGCGTGAGTGACACCTGTCACCCGTTGCTTGACTGCATTGCTAAGGACTGGGGAAATCCACTCTGAGGGGCATACATGGGGCAGGCCAGGCACCGCAGGGACAGGATCAGGGCTCATCAGAAGGAGGCTGGGAAGGGGTGATGGGTGCAGGAGAGTCAGTGGCAACTGCAGCCGGCACAACTGTGGGGCACAACTCTGATGGGGTGGGTGCTGGAGCCACTGCAGTGGGCAGGTCAGGTTTAGTGGACATGGTCCCCAATGCAATGCCCATGTCAGACTGGGTGGTCGTGGACTCCACTGCAGTGCCTAACCCCATGGGAGTGGAAAGGGGTGCAGGTGAGGTTGGCAGGACAGTTGGGGGGCCACAGTCACCCCAGTAGTTGCAGTAACAGAGAGACTAGTGGTGGTGTCACTGGAAGAGCAAGTGGGAGTTGGGGAGGGCCTGAGCATTTTGGGGATGATGTATCTGTGGATGGGAGAACCTGTGACAGGGAGTGGCGTTGGAACCTGTGGTGTGGTGACCTGGGGGATGGAGGAAGGAGACTGTGCAGTGGAGCTGGGGGTAGGGTCTTGCTTTTCCGGGTACTGGGTGACTTATGGGTGGGGGCCTCAGTCTGCCTGTACCTGGGGAAGGGTGTCGGGTGAGAGGGGCACTCTTCTCTGCGTGTGGGGACTTACTCTTCCCCCTGTAGTCTGGATCGGAGGGGAAGAGAACTAGGTCACACAGGAAGAGCTTCTTAGGAGCTGGGGTTGCAGGTGAGACAAGGGAAGGGGTCTTGGAGGGAGAGGGATCTAAGGACTGCGGAGTGTTTTTGGATGCCTGTGTGTGTGTTTGCGACCCATCCCCTGTGTGTGTGGTATCAGCCCCCTGAATGTGGTTGGTGCACGTTTTGACTTAAGTTTGGGTGATTGTGTGCTGTCTGTGTCTGTGTGTTTGGGTGACCGTGCTGGTGTGTGTGTGCTGGCGACAGGTAGGGTGGTAGGACTTGTTGAATGGGTAGCGGCTGAAGGGGAGAGGGACTGTTGGAGGAGGGATACTGCTGCCATCAGGGAGGAGGCCATGGACTGATTGGTCCTCTGTAGGGCAGACATGCCCGATGAGATACCCTCCATGAACGACACCAGTTGTGTCAACAGACTGGTGTGTGCATGAAGAACACTCAGCACTGATGTCTGCCCTACATGGATCTGTTTAAGCAGGTCCACAGACTCCACACTTAGGGCAGCAGGGGACACAGGGGCGGGGGTGCGGTGCCTGGCAGAAAGGAGACATGCTCCCGAACACGGGAGCTGCCAAGGACGTCTGGAATGGGAGCCGAGGGGAGGGGAGGGTGGTGGTGGTGGTGGTGGGGGGAACAGCCTCACTATCTGTGCTTTGCTGGCTGCTGACACCCGCCCCCACAAGGGAGTCATCCTCTGAGCTGCTGTGGTCCTCAGCTGATGTGGATGGTGCTGAGGACTCCTCGGTGTGGCTCCCCTCACCCTCCGTGCCACTGGGTCCCTCCTACTCCTCAGTCAGTGTCCCAGGCTGGCTCTACGGCTCTTCTACATCGGTGGTGCTGTCTCCTGTGCCCGGGGATGTATCTGCATGTAAGTAGGAAAAGAAGGACCACATTAATCGCCTGCACTGACTGCACACAAAACTGTCAATACAGTACATTACAGGGCATGCACTGGCATCCTTAGTTGATATTTGCTCAAAATGCCCACACAGGTATACACAGGGCAATAGTCAGTCTGAACATCAACCATGGCACCCATATCCCTCCTGGACCTGTACCCATATGTCTGTTGTATACTGGCTGATAATACCCTAAAGTGCACACATGCACCACATACACAGTTGTTGGACATGCAAATGACCATGCAGAAGTACATTAGTATTAACATACATCACATCACATGCCAATCACTCAGTACAGGATACAATATTACGTGCCAATATACAACTGTACACACACACGTGGGTCCGTGTAAAAATGGCGAATGGCACTAAACTATCCAAAAAGATACTAACTGAGATTGGATTAAAACAAGGCTGTCTATTAGCACCCCATTTATTCAACCTTTTTATGGCCAACCTCTCACCTCCACTGGCTCAAGCAAATACACACCCGCCGCGTTTTGGAACATTGCCCATAGCACATCTCTCGTACGCAGATGACATCGTTTTGTTTAGCCTGACCCAAGTAGGCCTACAAAGAGCACTTAACGAACTCCTGATGTTTGCTAATACCAACGCACTGGAGATTAACAATACTAAAACAAAAACTATGTCATTCACGAACTGCACACGCTATCAGTATCAATTTGAAATAGGAGAGACGTGCCTCGGAATAGTAAATACCTATAAGTACTTGGGGATATACATAGACAAAAGTCTGAATTTTCAATTTCAGAAACAATATCTTGAAAAAAACAGAAATGGAATTATTTATGCTTTTTGTGCTATCGCTAAGAAGCTATGTGGTCCTTCATTCACGTCACTAATCTCGGTGATAGCCGCGAAGCTACTACCTGCAATAACCTATGCAAGCATAGTCTTAAATGGTAAAGATGGAAAAATGTTAGACTCTTTACAAATAAAGACCTACAAAAAAGTCTTCAGTCTACCACAGTCAGCACCCCCGTCACAGGTCCGACTGGAATTCGGCCTCATCAAGCAGGAAGTTGGGAGAAAATACGCTGTGATCAAAACCTGGTATAAATTGTGGCAGAATCGTTCCAATATACTAAATGACGCTTTGTGGCAAGCCCAGGAGGATCCAAACTCAAGCTACGGCAAATTCCTGAAAACGGCATTAAATTACACAGAGACGAGGGATCTATGTGCGATGAACCCTTCATTCCAAATTTTCCATAGCTTAACAAACAAGGCGGCAAAATTACAATCATTATTGGAAGACAAAGGTACCTTAGCACAAAGAACCCATGGCTGGATGGTTCTGCAATACTATACATCACTTCGACTGGCGGAATACCTTGGAGCAACATACTCGCCCCACTTGAAACGCAAGCTAATGGCAACTAGATTTGGGGTATTACCAAGCCTGGCTGAACAACCATAGTGGAAGTATACCGGCGTCAAATCCTGTGGCTTATGTGGTGAAGCCTGGCAAGACATTATCCATCTAATATGTGTCCGCCCCATCCTAAAAACGAAACGCATTGTATGACTAAAAAAGGCTATTAAAGACAGAGGAATTTGAACATGTAGATCTGCAATCATTAGAGGACTTGGCACTACAGACCCTCAGCTGACCTGTAAAATAATGAAACTCCTATTCTATTATGAGAAAAACTATGGGGGACTTCCAAAATAATAATGTTTAGAATTTTATGGCAATTTTACTAGAAATGTTTAAAAAAAATTTTTATATGTCACTACGTGCAAAAACGATAAGTCGATAACAATATGACGTCGCAGAATTATGAACAAACTTTAAACCTGCATCATGAGAAGGATACCGCTTCTGCTCTTTTGAACTATATAATTAACATGTTAGTTCTTGTCTTGCCAAATACTTTTTTAATCATTTTATAGGGATATTATATTTGTACTATGACATTGTTATGGTTTTAAATAACTTAAACAGTAAAGATTACTTACTTACTTAGCATTTCCACTCATTACAGGTGTCTGGATGAATGTATGCCCAGACTCACATTTCACAATCTTGAGATGCCTAGCAGCACAACACACAATGATGTCCTTACGTCCTGAAAGTTAATGACACAATGGGTTGCATGGAGCACCTCTGACTCCAATGCAGGATCCCTCGTCTCAAGCCAATGCCCTGGCACAGACATGCATAGTAAGTTAGTCTTCATTCTCATATGTCATGGTGCAATGCATCCACACAACATCACTCTGCATTGTGCCACATTCATAGCTCATGCCCATACCAAACTCTGCAGCTGACAAGTGCACCAGTCTGTCCCCTGCCACACACTGTTCTTGGACTAAGATGAACCTACATCACTAGAATTTGACATATGAGTGACTGAAAACACAAGTACCTAACATGAGCACCTCACAGTCTGCTGCTAATGACACACAGCTGCGTGAAAGTCACTGTCACATACAGCATTGTGCACAGTCAACTGACCACACCACTATATGTTGCACAGGTATCATCAACATGGATGAGAGCAGAGGTACTGCTCACGTCTTCGAGGAATGCACTCTTTTCTGTGGACCCCAATAGGTCCTAATGTTTTTAATCAACTGTATTCCAATCAATAACGATTCATATGCATTTGTATTTTATGCCATTTCTTTCTTTACTTCTTAATGATTTTTTCTCATTGAATTATTTTCAAATATTGGCAATTTTCATTCTTAACGCATTTCACATTTAACCCAATGCATTTCGGGTACAAATGGACCCTTCGTCGGGGGTCTATAAAGGAAAGAATAAAGAGCAATTTTGAGCCCAGAGCTATGTTTACATTCACATACCACATTAACATTGTGTCCTAAAATGCAAGAAACAAACATCTTCGTGTATATTTCAAACATTGTTCAATTCAGTAAGAACATAATTAGCCGAGAGTGCTAGCTGAATTATATGCACAAGATTCTTAATGCCCCCATAACCTTGGCGCAACTCGTAAAATAACATTCATGTACCACATTATTGATCGTTACTCGGAGCGGCAAGCGTTCCGTGTCAGTTACTCACTGAAAGGCAGTCTAGCAACGTCATACGTCCTCTCCTACAATGGCTGTCAGGTTACAATCGCTTGCTGCACTGTGGTCTCTATAACTATTCTCATTGGTTTGTGAAATGGTCACGTGATCGCTACTTCACTAAAGAAAATTTTAATCGGCATACCGTCAATAACAGTAATAACCAGTTAATTTAAGAGAAATAAAGTATTTGCGTTTGTCCTGATGTATAGACATTAATATACTATACCGAATTTTCCTTTTGATAATTGAATGATACATTCACTGAAATACCGTATACGTTATATTAGAATGCTATAAATAAAACAGCTCAACCAGAAATCATATTATATAAACAAACTCGGTGAAGGAGCACATAAATATACCAAATTGCTCGAGACCCGTCAGTAATGCGTCGGCCATATTTAAAGTGTATTTAAGGTAGAATACGCTCAAAGAGTTTAGCGCCTATTCATATGATCGTAACTACGTGGATACATTGTTCTAGCCAACCTACAAAAACAGTTAAATAGTGAACAAGGTTATGTGTTAAACATTAAGTGTAATCTCAAGATGAATATTGTAAACTGAAGTTATGGCAGAGCATCACAAATTCATATCTCATTGATTATAAAAAACATGTCAGTTCCAATCTGTCGTTGAGCCCATCCGGCTGGAGGCTCCCCATCTTTCTTATCCAAAAATATTCAGATCTTAATCTCATTTTGTGTGTGTCCAAGCCTGGACGTGTTTCCACCACTTCCAATATAGTGAATCTTAATTGGGAGATGTTATGTCCTGTTTCTGTCCAATGTGCTGCCACTGTAGATTTCATATTTTTTTGCCTTATACTGCTTTTGTGTTCTGTTATTCTTACCTTAACTTTACGTTCCGTTTGTCCTACATATAACTTACCACAAGGGCATTTAATGCCATAAATAACTCCTTTAGTATCACAAGTGCTTGAATGCTTTAGTTGAATTGTTTGTCCAGTTCTAGGGTGTGTAAAGGATGGACCTGTTATTACATTATTACAATGTGTACAATTCTCACATTTTCGCATTCCTTTATGTATTGTCTTGTTGGATTCCTTTTCTTCTTGCTTTAACAGTTCTTTTAGATTCTTGGGTCTGTTGTAGGCAAATGGTATCCGTTCCGCAAACACAGGTTTTAAATCAGGTTCTTGAGTTATAATAGCCCAATGTTTCCTCATGATGTTGGTTATTTGTGAAGCCTGCATTGAATATTTTAGAACACACACTGTGAGTTTCTGATCAGTTTTATCTTTTTTGGTTAGTAAAGACTCTCGTGTCATGGCCATGACTTTGGTTTTAGATTCCTGTAGTAGTTTTTTTGGGTATCCTCTTGACTCATATTTTTTGATCTGTTTGTCGATAATGTCAGAAACATCCATGGGATCTGATGTAATCCTTTTGTAGCGAATAAACTGAGATATTGGTAAGTGTTGTTTCAAAGCCTGATGGTGGAAGCTTAAGTAATGTAACCCACTACTTCGATCCGTTTCTTTCACATGCACGTTGGTGCAAATTTGACCCTGTTTGATCGATACTTTCACATCCAAAAAGGATAATTGATGTTGATCAATGTCATGCGTGAATTTAATTCTCTCGTGTATCAAATTCAATCTCCTGATATTTCCTTCCAGTTCTTCTCTGTTGCCTTTCCACATGATAAATATGTCATCTATAAAACGTTTATAGACTAACAATCCTTTCTTCCAATTTGGGTTATCTAAGATATGATCATTCTCAAATTTGGACATAAAAATGTTCGCATACGACGGTGCTCCAGCAAAGCCCATGCTGGTCCCACTGCATTGCGCATAGTACTCTTTTTCCCATTCCAGGTAACTGTGAAACAGTGCAAAATGTAAAATTTCCATCAAAATTTTTTTTTCTGATCCTTCAATCTCATTCCTTAATAAGCACCATTCCATTGCTTCAAGTCCCTCATCATGAGGGATTGAAGTATATAGTGCGGTGACATCAATTGAACTTAACCAGATTTCTTCATTTCCTGAAATTTTAACATCCTGTAATATGTTCAAAAACGCTGTGGTGTCTTTTATGTGGGTGCACCAGTTTTGGACTAATGGTTGTAAAAACCAGTCCAAATATTGTCCAATCGGTTCAGATAAAGACCCACAAGCTGAAACAATAGGCCTAAATGGTGGTCGTGTGGGGTGTTTATGCACCTTAGGCAACATATAAAACTGTGGCCTTCTGGGATATTTTATGTTCAAAAATTGGTAGGTCTTGTTGGTAATCCATTTCATCTCAAGTGCTTTATCTAATATCTCTTTTAGTGTAGCAGCGAACACTTCAGTTGGATCTTTTTCGAGTTTCTTGTAAATGTTTGTGTCTTGTAAGTGTTGATTAAAACTTTCCTTATAGAAGGATGAGTTCATTACTACCAGGGCTCCCCCCTTGTCAGCTTTCTGGATGGTTATTTCAGTTTTTTTTTTCAAAGTCTTTAAAGTGTTCCATTCTTTCTTGGAGAAATTACTTTTGGTCCCACTCTTGTAATTGATGTTCTTAATTTCTGTATTGACTACTCTTTCACAAGCGTCAATTGTCTTGTGTGATATAGGAGCACAGAATGTGCTTTTTACTTTGAATTCTTTCATGGTGCTCTCCTCTTTCTCTGTGGGTGGAAGGGTGTTAAAGAAATTCTTTAATCTCAAGGTGCGGAAATATTTAAACAACGCTATTTCAGTCTCTTACGGGTTAGATTTCTACACTGGGACAAATGTTATTCCTTTGTTCAATAGATTCAATTGAGCCTTAGACAGTGTAGTGTCAGAGATATTTATGGTAAGTTCTGTTTCTTTTTCTTCGAGCGCAACTCCCGTTCCGCTTCTGACTCCTTTGCTTTTTCTTTTTCCCCTCCTGGTTTTACAGGTTCTGTAGTTGCAGATGTTGTTGGTATGCTGTTGGCTGCTGGGCTTGTGTCTAAAAAAGCCTTGTCCGTTTGAGTTTTCTGTCCTGCTAGTGCACTCTTTTCTATTGGTCTTCTGTTTTGAGTTGTATCTGACTCTGATACAACACTCTCCTGGGAGGAACTGATATTTGTGGCTGGTGTTTGCAATTTTCTCTGATTGTAGACTTCTGCCCAACTATACACCTCCTCCAATTTATAGTCCACAGTATCTCTTTTGTATTTTTTTACTTTTCTGTCTTCTATTTCTTTAGCATATCTGTCAAGTTTTTTGTTGATATCTTCAAGTAATGTAGTTAAATCATCATGTTTATTTTGCTCCCTCTTGATCCCTTCAAGTTCTTCCTCCACTTCTCTCAATTCCTTGGATAATTCCTCCACTATCAGCAAGATCAGATCTAGACTACATTTGTTAAGTATTTGGTACGGATAACATTTGCCTACAACAGACCCAAGAATCTAAAAGAACTGTTAAAGCAAGAAGAAAAGGAATACAACAAGACAATACATAAAGGAATGCGAAAATGTGAGAATTGTACACATTGTAATAATGTAATAACAGGTCCATCCTTTACACACCCTAGAACTGGACAAACAATTCAACTAAAGCATTCAAGCACTTGTGATACTAAAGGAGTTATTTATGGCATTAAATGCCCTTGTGGTAAGTTATATGTAGGACAAACGGAACGTAAAGTTAAGGTAAGAATAACAGAACACAAAAGCAGTATAAGGCAAAAAAATATGAAATCTACAGTGGCAGCACATTGGACAGAAACAGGACATAACATCTCCCAATTAAGATTCACTATATTGGAAGTGGTGGAAACACGTCCAGGCTTGGACACACACAAAATGAGATTAAGATCTGAATATTTTTGGATAAGAAAGATGGGGAGCCTCCAGCCGGATGGGCTCAACGACAGATTGGAACTGACATGCTTTTTATAATCAATGAGATATGAATTTGTGATGCTCTGTCATAACTTCAGTTTACAATATTCATCTTGAGATTACACTTAATGTTTAACACATAACCTTGTTCACTATGTAACTGTTTTTGTAGGTTGGCTAGAACAATGTATCCACGTAGTTACGATCATATGAATAGGCGCTAAACTCTTTGAGCGTATTCTACCTTAAATACACTTTAAATATGGCCGACGCATTACTGACGGGTCTCGAGCAATTTGGTATATTTATGTGCTCCTTCACCGAGTTTGTTTATATAATATGATTTCTGGTTGAGCTGTTTTATTTATAGCATTCTAATATAACTTATACGGTATTTCAGTGAATGTATCATTCAATTATCAAAAGGAAAATTCGGTATAGTATATTAATGTCTATACATCAGGACAAACGCAAATACTTTATTTCTCTTAAATTAACTGGTTATTATTGTTATTGACGGTATGCTGATTAAAATTTTCTTTAGTGAAGTAGCGATCACGTGACCATTTCACAAACCAATGAGAATAGTTATAGAGACCACAGTGCAGCAAGCGATTGTAACCTGACAGCCATTGGAGGAGAGGACGTATGACGTTGCTAGACTGCATTTCAGTGAGTAACTGACACGGAACGCTTTCCGCTCCGAGTAACGATCAATAATGTGGTACATGAATGTTATTTTACGAGTTGCGCCAAGGTTATGGGGGCATTAAGAATCTTGTGCATATAATTCAGCTAGCATTCTCGGCTAATTATGTTCTTACTGAATTGAACAATGTTTGAAATATACACGAAGATGTTTGTTTCTTGCGTTTTAGGACACAATGTTAATGTGGTATGTGAATGTAAACATAGCTCTGGGCTCAAAATTGCTCCTTATTCTTTCCTTTATAGACCCCCGACGAAGGGTCCATTTGTACCTGAAATGCATTGGGTTAAATGTGAAATGCGTTAAGAATGAAAATTGCCAATATTTGAAAATAATTCAATGAGAAAAAATCATTAAGTAAAGAAAGAAATGGCATAAAATACAAATGCATATGAATCGTTATTGATTGGAATACAGTTGATTAAAAACATTAGGACCTATTGGGGTCCACAGAAAAGAGTGCATTCCTCGAAGCCGTGAGCAGTACCTCTGCTCTCATCCATGTTGAATTTTTGAACAGTGTTCCTAGACAAAACACTTTAAACGAAGGAGTCGCACAAAAATGAGAAATCAGCTAAAATTGGATACAAGAGTGTGCAACTGGTGACAACTTAAGATTGATTCAGAGTGTCTACCCCTCACCGTTAGCACCCACCCAAAGTTATGATGAACCTAGAAGAAATTGCTCAGATTACAACGAATAAGGCAGAGACCTTAGCGTATACATCTGAAGAAGCAGAACAAATTTATGGATTGATAAAAGAGACAAGAGCCTTCAGCCCACAATTGAACACAGCGAATCAATTATTAAAACAACTTGAGTATGTGAGTAAGCGTGAAATCAGCAAATGGTTACATGCAACAACATGAATACACTACCATCGTAACAAACGCATACCGAGAGGTTTAAGAATTGCATTAAAACCTTTGTTATGCAGAAATAACAAATCATTTCTCAATAAGTGGTACCAAATACTTAACAAATGTAGTCTAGATCTGATCTTGCTGATAGTGGAGGAATTATCCAAGGAATTGAGAGAAGTGGAGGAAGAACTTGAAGGGATCAAGAGGGAGCTAAATAAACATGATGATTTAACTACATTACTTGAAGATATCAACAAAAAACTTGACAGATATGCTAAAGAAATAGAAGACAGAAAAGTAAAAAAATACAAAAGAGATACTGTGGACTATAAATTGGAGGAGGTGTATAGTTGGGCAGAAGTCTACAATCAGAGAAAATGGCAAAAACCAGCCACAAATATCAGTTCCTCCCAGGAGAGTGTTGTATCAGAGTCAGATACAACTCAAAACAGAAGACCAATAGAGAAGAGTGCACTAGCAGGACAGAAAACTCCAACGGACAAGGCTTTTTTAGACACAAGCCCAGCAGCCAACAGCATACCAACAACATCTGCAACTACAGAACCTGTAAAACCAGGAGGGGAAAAAGAAAAAGCAAAGGAGTCAGAAGCGGAACGGGAGTTGCGCTCGAAGAAAAAGAAACAGAACTTACCATAAATATCTCTGACACTACACTGTCTAAGGCTCAATTGAATCTATTGAACAAAGGAATAACATTTGTCCCAGTGTACAAATCTAACCCGGAAGAGACTGAAATAGTGTTGTTTACATTTTTCCGCACCTTGAGATTAAAGAATTTCTTTAACACCCTTCCACCCACAGAGAAAGAGGAGAGCACCATGAAAGAATTCAAAGTAAAAAGCACATTCTGTGCTCCTATATCACACAAGACAATTGACGCTTATGAAAGAGTAGTCAATACAGAAATTAAGAACATCAATTACAAGAGTGGGACCAAAAGTAATTTCTCCAAGAAAGAATGGAACACTTTAAAGACTTTGAAAGAAAAAACTGAAATAACCATCCAGAAAGCTGACAAGGGGGGAGCCCTGGTAGTAATGAACTCATCCTTCTATAAGGAAAGTGTTAATCAACACTTACAAGACACAAACATTTACCAGAAACTCGAAAAAGATCCAACTGAAGTGTTCGCTGCTACACTAAAAGAGATATTAGATAAAGCACTTGAGATGAAATGGATTACCAACAAGACCTACCAATTTTTGAACATAAAATATCCCAGAAGGCCACAGTTTTATATGTTGCCTAAGGTGCATAAACACCCCACACGACCACCATTTAGGCCTATTGTTTCAGCTTGTGGGTCTTTATCTGAACCGATTGGACAATATTTGGACTGGTTTTTACAACCATTAGTCCAAAACTGGTGCACCCACATAAAAGACACCACAGCGTTTTTGAACATATTACAGGATGTTAAAATTTCAGAAAATGAAGAAATCTGGTTAAGTTCAATTGATGTCACCGCACTATATACTTCAATCCCTCATGATGAGGGACTTGAAGCAATGGAATGGTGCTTATTAAGGAATGAGATTGAAGGATCAGAAAAAAATATTTTGATGGAAATTTTACATTTTGCACTGTTTCACAGTTACCTGGAATGGGAAAAAGAGTACTATGCGCAATGCAGTGGGACCAGCATGGGCTTTGCTGGAGCACTGTCGTATGCGAACATTTTTATGTCCAAATTTGAGAATGATCATATCTTAGATAACCCAAATTGGAAGAAAGGATTGTTAGTCTATAAACGTTTTATAGATGACATATTTATCATGTGGAAAGGCAACAGAGAAGAACTGGAAGGAAATATCAGGAGATTGAATTTGATACACGAGAGAATTAAATTCACGCATGAAATTGATCAACATCAATTATCCTTTTTGGATGTGAAAGTATCGATCAAACAGGGTCAAATTTGCACCAATGTGCATGTGAAAGAAACGGATCGAAATAGTGGGTTACATTACTTAAGCTTCCACCATCAGGCTTTGAAACAACACTTACCAATATCTCAGTTTATTCGCTACAAAAGGATTACATCAGATCCCATGGATGTTTCTGACATTATCGACAAACAGATCAAAAAATATGAGTCAAGAGGATACCCAAAAAAACTACTACAGGAATCTAAAACCAAAGTCATGGCCATGACAAGAGAGTCTTTACTAACCAAAAAAGATAAAACTGATCAGAAACTCACAGTGTGTGTTCTAAAATATTCAATGCAGGCTTCACAAATAACCAACATCACGCGGAAACATTGGGCTATTATAACTCAAGAACCTGATTTAAAACCTCTGTTTGCGGAACGGATAACATTTGCCTACAACAGACCCAAGAATCTAAAAGAACTGTTAAAGCAAGAAGAAAAGGAATCCAACAAGACAATACATAAAGGAATGCGAATATGTGAGAATTGTATACATTGTAATAATGTAATAACAGGTCCATCCTTTACACACCCTAGAACTGGACAAACAATTCAACTAAAGCATTCAAGCACTTGTGATACTAAAGGAGTTATTTATGGCATTAAATGCCCTTGTGGTAAGTTATATGTAGGACAAACGGAACGTAAAGTTAAGGTAAGAATAACAGAACACAAAAGCAGTATAAGGCAAAAAAATATGAAATCTACAGTGGCAGCACATTGGACAGAAACAAGACATAACATCTCCCAATTAAGATTCACTATATTGGAAGTGGTGGAAACACGTCCAGGCTTGGACACACACAAAATGAGATTAAGATCTGAATATTTTTGGATAAGAAAGATGGGGAGCCTCCAGCCGGATGGGCTCAACGACAGATTGGAACTGACATGCTTTTTATAATCAATGAGATATGAATTTGTGATGCTCTGTCATAACTTCAGTTTACAATATTCATCTTGAGATTACACTTAATGTTTAACACATAACCTTGTTCACTATGTAACTGTTTTTGTAGGTTGGCTAGAACAATGTATCCACGTAGTTACGATCATATGAATAGGCGCTAAACTCTTTGAGCGTATTCTACCTTAAATACACTTTAAATATGGCCGACGCATTACTGACGGGTCTCGAGCAATTTGGTATATTTATGTGCTCCTTCACCGAGTTTGTTTATATAATATGATTTCTGGTTGAGCTGTTTTATTTATAGCATTCTAATATAACTTATACGGTATTTCAGTGAATGTATCATTCAATTATCAAAAGGAAAATTCGGTATAGTATATTAATGTCTATACATCAGGACAAACGCAAATACTTTATTTCTCTTAAATTAACTGGTTATTACTGTTATTGACGGTATGCCGCTTAAAATTTTCTTTAGTGAAGTAGCGATCACGTGACCATTTCACAAACCAATGAGAATAGTTATAGAGACCACAGTGCAGCAAGCGATTGTAACCTGACAGCCATTGGAGGAGAGGACGTATGACGTTGCTAGACTGCATTTCAGTGAGTAACTGACACGGAACGCTTGCCGCTCCGAGTAACGATCAATATTGTGGTACATGAATGTTATTTTACGAGTTGCGCCAAGGTTATGGGGGCATTAAGAATCTTGTGCATATAATTCAGCTCGCACTCTCGGCTAATTATGTTCTTACTGAATTGAACAATGTTTGAAATATACACGAAGATGTTTCTTTCTTGCGTTTTAGGACACAATGTTAATGTGGTATGTGATGAATGTAAACATAGCTCTGGGCTCAAAATTGCTCTTTATTCTTTCCTTTATAGACCCCCGACGAAGGGTCCATTTGTACCCGAAATGCATTGGGTTAAATGTGAAATGCGTTAAGAATGAAAATTGCCAATATTTGAAAATAATTCAATGAGAAAAAATCATTAAGAAGTAAAGAAAGAAATGGCATAAAATACAAATGCATATGAATCGTTATTGATTGGAATACAGTTGATTAAAAACATTAGGACCTATTGGGGTCCACAGAAAAGAGTGCATTCCTCGAAGCCGTGAGCAGTACCTCTGCTCTCATCCATGTTGAATTTTTGAACAGTGTTCCTAGACAAAACACTTTAAACGAAGGAGTCGCACAAAAATGAGAAATCAGCTAAAATTGGATACAAGAGTGTGCAACTGGTGACAACTTAAGATTGGCACAGGTATCATCCCCATTGTCACAACTCAGATGTCCTGCTGACACTAAAATCCCCAACACACCAGTTGTCACAAAAAGGAAGCCACACTACAATGATATTGTGTCAGACACCTGATGGCACAATTCAGGAAGCACAATCAGTAGGTACATACATGTGAGCGTGAGTACAGCCTCCCAATGACGTGGAGTGGGCATGCCTGACCAGGTAAACCTGAAACAGTGTAATGGCCTGGACAGTAGGCAGGTATCTGGCCTACTGTGACTTACTTCCTATACATACTCCCGAGGACACTACATGGACTCACCTGCTGCATGGGTATGTTTTAAGAACCCCACACACATGTTGTGAGCCAAACCATCAATTTGAACACATATGAACGGCACACACAGAAAGCATGTCAGAGACCAGGCATAGTGCAAAAAATAGATCCACCCATGATGCACACATCGGAGTACCAGTAACAAATGCTGTGCAGGACCCTCAGCATATCTGATTGAAGGGACACACTGCCCAAGTGAAAAAAGTCACAGACTGTAGGGGAGACAACTATGGATCAGATGAGGAGTGTGACTTACACAATTGAGGGACATGAGTCCTGGACTCCAAGACCAAAGTAATGTGGGAGTATGACCAGGCCAAAAGACCGCAAATAGCATGTCATACATGTTTATAGATCAGGCATTGACTTTCCCCCTCCTTGCTGCCGTCTGGCCTTCAGTTGCCAATCCATGTCCGGGAAGACCACTGTCAGAATCCTGAGCATGTGGGGGGTCAGGGTCCGGTGTCCGCCCCTACAGCAAGGAGGTGGCAGCTTCAGCTGGATCCTTGTGATCCTCTGGGTCTAGCCATGTAGGTCCTGCCACCTCTTCTGGCAGTTGCGGATCCGGCGCTAGTAGACCCCCACTGATCTCACTGCCTGGGTGATGGTCAGCCAGATTTCTTGCTTCTGGTGGGCATCAACCTGTAAGGATGACAAAGTGAAGAGAACATTACCACACATGGCATATAATTGTGTTGCATACAGTAGAAAATACATGTAGTCATCACAAAGCCAAAAGCGGGACACAGGTAGTGCACCCTTATAAATTTTCATTTGTGCTGCAGGTCTGACATTGTAAAATTGGCTAGGAATTTAAGGCTAGCACTACTGCAGTACTGTTCATCAATGTACCCACATAAACTGCCTGCAGAAAGTGCATATGCCTCCCACTGCTGTCCACAGTTCTATTACTTTTAGTCAGACAACTTGCTGAAAATGATAGGCAGTGGACTGCACACTCACCTGCTCCCCTCGTTTCTCATACAGCTTGCTGTACTCTGGGAGGACCCCATCCAGCAGGGCCTGGTTCTCCTCCTCTGTGAATGCTGGGGCCCTCTCTAGAGTATGTGCCATTGCAGGATCCAGAGGAAGCATAGACAGCAGCAGTGGAATCTGAAATGTGGTCCTGTAGCATGTAGTGCAGGCAAGTGAGCTCCCTGGGAGCCTGCCAGCCTTAAATCAGTGCTGCAGATGAAGATTCTGTGCCATTGCCCCTTACTGATAGGTCAGACACGGTTGCATTCTATGAATCTGTCCAATCCATGAAAGTTTAAGACTCCTACACGTCTCCCACTACGGTCAAAACTCTCACCTTTGGGACACCCTAGGATTGCAACATTGTTATACGCATCCAACTGAATTTCCATTGCACGACTTGAATGATATTTGAATTTGTGTCCGTCTCCATGGCAGCCCATTGCCAATGAGTGCGCACGGCTTGGCAAACTGACTATACAACGTGTATTTTTTAAACCAAATACATCCGTCTCAATACGATTCTTTGGGTTATGCGTGCGGCACGTCTAGGACCAGAACAGCACGACCCGTCACTATAGAAGTCACCTGCGTCGGGTCACATTGCATACGTGTCGTTCATGCATGAACCGAGCCGTGAGCACGCATTGCCCATTGTCATCAATGTGATCCGATGCAGGTGACTGTAATGCATACGCATCGTACACTCAATGGACAAGGTGTGTGCACCATTCGGTCCATGCATGTACGGCACGTCTGCATTCAAGTCACCCGCGTCGGATCACATTGGTGTGACTTTCAGACGGTTTACACACAGATTTCATTGCCATGGCCAAACCTACAAAACCACAGCATGTCCCACACTGCATCACATGGCATGTAAGGCGGCATCACCTGTGTGTGTATGGGGGCAACATTTCTAGTCTAGTGTGGCACTTAGGTGCCCGCACTCCCAGGCTGGGCACAGGTT